>NC_052148.1:80800394-81419901 GCF_902713615.1 Scyliorhinus canicula
TATTGGACCAGCCAGAACTACTCATGGGGAAGAGGGCCGAAGTCCTTGTCTTTGCTTCCCTAATTGCCCGCCGGAGAATCCTGCTCGGCTGGTGATCAGCAGCACCACCCACAGCTGCAGCCTTGGCGGAATGAGGGGCAGCACGGTGGAGCAGTGAGTAGCACTGCTGCCTCACGGCGCCGAGGTCCCAGGTTCGATTCCGGCTCTGGGTCACTGTCCGTGTGGAGTTTGAACATTCTCCCCGTGTTTGCGTGGGTTTCGCCCCCACAACCCAAAGATGTGCAGGCTAGGTGAATTGACCACGCTAAATTGCCCCTTAATTGGAAAAAATGAATTGGGTAATCTACATTTATTTTTTAAAAAGCATTGGCGGTATGTCTCTACCTGGAGAAGATAAAGTTCGCTGTCCATCAAGGAGGGCTTCCACAAAGCGTGGAGGTCATTCACCAACTTGTTCCAGGGCCTGCTCGAGGCCAACAGCCAATAGAGCGAGGTTGTGGGGAGCACACAGGAGCTTTCAAGACTGCAAGGAACAGACAGGGAAGGGAGGGGAGAGGGGGAGGCCAAAGAAAGAAGAGGGAGAGGCCGGGAAACAGCTGAAACAGATAACGGGGTCCAGAGCAAGGCCACAAGAAACAGAACCCCCAAAGAAGCACAGAAAGTGAGGTGGGGGGGGGGGGGGTTAGGGGAGGAGAAGGGGGCATGGGCCAATTGACAAAGAGGGGGGAGGGGGAGGGGATAACACTACACACATGTAAATAGAAGATAACTGCCCACTGTACAATAAGTGATCTAGGAAAAGACCCGGATGCAACAAAAGGAGCGGGGGGGGGGGGGGGGGGGGGGGGGGGGGGGGGGGCTGGGGGGGGCTGCGAGTGGGGGGAATCAAGGGGAGTGGGCGAAGCGTGGATTGATACAGAGGGAAATATCTTATATATTGTAACCAATGCATATACCTTGTTGAATGTAGTGTATAAAATTTATAAACTTCAATCAGAACATTCAGAAAAAACACATCAGGAGCAGAAGAAACTGCTTGGCTTAGGGATTTGCATTCACTGAATAAATAGATAGAGTTTTCATTCACACTTGCTGTTCGCTGAATGTTAAATTGCACACCAGTCCAATTTTAATCTGTATGAGCCAAAGAATATGCTGCCAACGTGCGAGAGAAAAAGCAAAGTGAGCAATTCATACAATCGTTGCAAGATATTTTTAATGTATTGAATGATTTACCACTGTTTATCATTATTATTCACAGAATGCCCAGATTAATAAGAACAAAAGCATATACCATGAAGCACATGATGAGGGAGATCACTGATCACTGCCAATGTGCAAAATGGACTGACAGTGAATCGTCAGCTCCTTTCACATCATGCTCAATTTTCTTTATGAAAATTGTCTGCAGCATAAAATGAATTGCAGATTTGCCATCAGCCAGTTTGCACCACTGCTGTCACCAGATTTCACACCCAATGCATTATTCTGTTGATTACATGGAGTCACCGCCCCTTTAAGGCTACAAGGTATAATTGTTCTGTATTCCTGAAATTAGTGCTCAGGTCAGAAAGAGGTTAGACGCTCTTTCATATGTTTTTTTCTCAGTGTAATTGCTAAGGTCAAGGCACAAGCCAGTCACAGTTTAATTGCTGTTTGGTCAGGAAGCTTTGCAAATTGAATCGTCTTGACAGTTTCAGGTTCGAGCTCAGAGGCAGCCCTGTGCAGGTTTCTTTGCATATCTGACCAAGAAAGACAGTTGAGTAGACATAGGCTGGAATTTTTTTCGAAACGGGGTAATTCCCGACGTTGAGACTTTATGCAGGCCCCAAGCCTGAACATTGTGACCACAGCACCAAGCTTCCTGGAATCAGCCTATTCATCAATCACTGGGCATGCCATCCAATGTAGGACGGTGGGCTGGCCTGGCTCTCTACTCTCTACCCAATCTAGGGGCTGGTAGCTCTGCCACCACCAACATCAAGAGATGAGGCCGATACTCATACTGCAGGGAGAATGAGGCGCTGCCCACATTTTCAGGTTACCCTCGCAGCAAATTCAGATTAATTTTTTCTTTGCTGTGGTCAGGCAGGCAGACTCCAGGAATCAGAGAAGAAATCCCTCCAAACATGACATGGTGCTATGGGAGCAGCATTTGATATTTAAGGGCAGCTGCTTTCTGTCATGGGTCATCTGGCTCCCTTGGACCCTCCCAGTCCTCCCTCCTCTCCGTCCCTCCTTGCAAGCAGTAGCCTCCCCACAAAGCAGGGGACAGCTTCGATGCCAGCAAAAGTGCCCCTTAATTATTTGGACTTGCTACTCAGCTCTGGTTGATAGTGCTTTCGGTCCCACAGCCGGTTAAGTGAGGAGACATCCCACCACGGCTCCCCAGTATTTTACTGATCTCCAACTCCTAACCCACCAGCCAGTGGGGGCTGGGGAGGGTATGATAAAATTCCAACCATGGAGGTTGAAACTCTTCAATCCCCAAATCAGACAACTATCGGTCGAGACCCAGGGAGACATGGACCGGGATTTTCCGAAATCCTGGCAAGTGTTGCGCTGGCGTCAAACCCGGCGGGAGCGAGGCCAGGATCGACGGACCTCCAGACCCAGGCATTCACCCCTTCCGAGGGGGCTAGTACGGTGCCGGAGTGCTGTGCGCTCGAAAGCCTGCGCGACACGGCCGGCGCGGGTCCGTGCATGTGCGCCATGGCCATCGCAGGTCTGCGCTTGCACATGGGTTGCCACCTCCACGCTGGCCCCCGAGAAATATGGCAGAGCTCTACAGGGGCCCGGCGCGGACGAGCATAGGTCCTCCCCCCCCCCCCCGGAATTAGCCCGCCCGCCGATCGATAGGCCCCGATCGCGGGCATGGCCACCGTGGAGGCCCCCCGGAGCCGGATCCGCCCGGCCACCCCCCCAACCAGGACAGCCCCCGGAGCTGGGTAGGACCATGCGTAACCCACACCGGCGGGACTCGGCGGGCGCTCGGCCGGTCGAGCACGGAGAATCGCCGAGGGAGTCACTTTCAACGGCCCCCGACTGGCACGACCGCGACTCCGCGGGCGCGATTGGCGCCGATTCTCCGGCGTCAGAGCAGTGTGGCGCAATTCCCGCCCACCCCACTCCGATTCTCTGACCCGAGAATCCCAGCCAGGATATCCGCTTGAATTCCTGCTCACATGAAATTCAGGCAGGGACATGGGAGGTGGAACCCAAATATGGCATCTGACATGGGAGACGGGATCAGGAAAAGGAATTCAAATGTTAGGAATTTCCTCGTTGCCATACCTGTAATCAGCAGTATCGCCTCCCCCTCCCCAAACTCGTTACTCCACCTGCTATACTTTTCTCATCCTGGAAGGCAGGATGTAAAGGCCCTTTGAATGGCTGGTACGTGGGAAGAAGGGGAGGGTTGCTATGTCTAGGCCTTGGCCTGAATTGGTACAGGCATCCCCTGATATCATTTATATAAAATGGCCTGGCCATTCACTTTTCCGCATAGAATCGGACGTAGAGGTCATTAGTAATCCATTCCATTGAACCTCTCCCAGTGGGCCCAGAATGGAGGGGTTTGGCTCCGCATTGCTTTGGTTTTGTGATAAAATCGGAAATAAGTTGGGCATCCACTATTTTTGTGTCCTTTGTTCTGTTTGGATTCTTTTTTTTTTAAATAATTTTTATTGCAATTTTTTGAAAAATATATATCAACAAAACAATAAGAACAATAACAATAATAATAATAATGAACACCCCCGGCACCCGTAACAATACATATAACAAAAACCCCCCCCACCCCCCCAACCCCAATAAACAACAAAATAAATTAACAATAAGCAAATTAACTTAAACACTATCCCCCTAAACCCCCCCCCCCCTTTCCACCCCCCTCCCCCTGGGTTGCTGCTGCTGCTGACCTAGTACCTTATCATTGAGCCAGAAAGTCGAGGAAAGGCTGCCACCTCCTAAAGAACCCTTGTACCGACCCCCTCAGGGCACACTTGACCCTTTCCAACTTAATGAATCCCGCCATGTCATTAATCCAGGTCTCCACGCTCGGAGGTCTCGCATCTTTCCACTGCAGCAAGATCCTCCGCCGGGCTACTAGGGACGCAAAGGCCAAGACATCGGCCTCTTTCGCCTCCTGCACTCCCGGCTCCACCCCAACCTCAAATATCGCGAGTCCCCAGCCTGGCTTGACCCTGGATCCCACCACCCTCGACACCGTCCTCGCCACCCCCTTCCAGAACTCATCCAGTGCCGGGCATGCCCAGAACATATGGGCATGGTTCGCTGGACTCCCCGAGCACCTGACACACCTGTCTTCGCCCCCAAAGAACCTACTCATCCTAGGTCCGGACATGTGGGCCCAGTGCAGCACCTTGAACTGGATGAGGCTAAGCCTCGCACATGAAGAGGAGGAGTTCACCCTCTCCAGAGCGTCCGCCCATGTCCCCTCCTCAATCTGCTCCCCCAGCTCCACCTCCCACTTAGCCTTCAGCTCCTCGACCGACGACTCCCCCACTTCCTGCATTACCTGGTAGATGTCAGACACCTTCCCATCCCCGACCCACACCCCCGAAAGCACCCTATCCCTTACCCCCCGCGGGGGCTGCAAAGGGAACCCCTCCACCTGTCACCTAGCAAACGCCTTGACCTGAAGGTACCTAAACATATTCCCCGGGGGGAGCTCAAACTTCTCCTCCAGTTCACCAAGGCTCGCGAACCTCCCGTCAATAAACAGGTCTCCCAACTTCCTAATGCCCGCCCTGTGCCACCCCAGGAACCCGCCATCCATGTTCCCATGTTCCACCGAGCCCCCCACTTCCCCCCTGTGTCACCTCCACTGCCTCCAAATTTTGAGGGTAACCGCCACCACCGGGCTCGTGGTGTACCTCATTGGAGGGAGCGGCAGCGGCGCCGTTACCAGTGCCTTCAGGCTCGTGCCTCCACAGGACCCCATCTCCATCCGTTTCCATGCTGCCCCCTCCCCATCCATTACCCACTTACGTACCATCGAGACGTTAGCCGCCCAATAGTACCCAGAGAGGTTGGGCAGCGCCAGCCCCCCTCTATCCCTGCCCCGCTCCTTACCCTCAGAGTCCCGTGCGCCCAAACAAATCCCAGAATGCTGCTGTTCACCCTCCTAAAAAAGGCCCTCGGAACGAAAATGGGGAGGCACTGAAACAAAAACAAAAACCTCGGGAGCACCGTTATTTTAACGGACTGTACTCTACCCGCCAACGACAACGGCAGCATGTCCCACCTTTTAAATTCCTCCTCCATCTGCTCCACCAACCTAGTAAAATTGAGCTTGTGCAGAGTCCCCCAGCTCCTAGCCACCTGAACCCCCAGGTACCTAAAACTCCTCACTGCCCTCTTTAGCGGGAGCCTACCAATCCCCTCCTCCTGATCTCCCGGGTGTACAACAAACAGCTCACTCTTGCCCAGGTTCAATTTATATCCCGAGAAACTCCCGAACTCAGCAAGAGTCTCCATCACCTCCGGCATCCCCCCCCCCGGGTCTGCTACATACAACAGCAAGTCGTCCGCATACAGCGACACTCGGTGCTCCTCCCCACCTCGCACCAAACCCCTCCACCTCCTCGACTCCCTGAGAGCCATGGCAAGAGGCTCAATTGCCAGCGCAAAAAGCAAGGGGGACAGGGGGCACCCCTGCCTCGTCCCACGGTGGAGCCTGAAGTACTCGGACCTCCTCCCATTTGTCGCTACACTCGCTATCGGGGCCTCGTACAGCAACCTCACCCATTTAATAAACCCCACCCCAAACCCGAACCTCTCCAACACCTCCCACAAGTACCCCCACTCACCCTGTCAAAGGCCTTCTCCGCATCCAATGCCACCACAATCTCCGCCTCTCCTTCTGGTGCTGGCATCATTATCACATTTAGCAGCCTTCGCACGTTAGTGTTCAGCTGCCTCCCCTTCACAAAACCCGTCTGATCTTCATGTGCCACCCCCGGCACCCAGTCCTCTATTCTAGTGGCCAAGATCTTCGCCAGCAACTTGGCATCTACATTCAGCAGTGAAATCGGCCTGTATGATCTGCACTGCAAAGGGTCCTTATCACGCTTCAGGATCAGGGAGATTAGCGCCCAAGACATCGTTGGGGGCAGAACACCCCCCCTCCCATGCCTCTTTGAAGGTCCTAACCAACAGGGGGCCCAGCAGGTCCGCATATTTCTTATAAAATTCAACCGGAAACCCATCCGGTCCAGCCGCCTTCCGCAACTGCATGTGGCCAATCCCACTGACCAAGTCCTCCAACTCGATCGGCACCCCCAGTCCCTCCTCCTGCACCCTTGGAAATCGGAGCCTGTCCAAAAAACTCTCCATTCCCCCTCCCACCGCCGGCGGCTCCAACTGGTACAGTTCCCTATAGAAGTCCCTAAAGACCTCATTGACCTCTGCCCCCTGCCGCACCACATTCCCATCTCTATCCTTCACTCCACCAATCTCCCTAGCCGCGTCCCGCTTACGAAGCTGGTGCGCCAGCATCCTGCTCGCCTTCTCTCCATACTCATAGACCGCTCCCTACGCCTTCCTCCACTGTGTCTCTGCCTTTCTGGTGGTCAATAAATCAAACTTGGCCTGCAAGTTACGCCGCTCCCCCAGCAATCCCTCCTCCAGAGCCTCCGCGTACCTCCTATTCACACTCAACAGCTCCTCCACCAGTCTCTCCCTCTCCCACCTCTCCCCCTCTCCCTATGGGCTCGGATGGAGATCAGCTCCCCCCTAATCACTGCCTTCAGAGCTTCCCACACCATCCCCACCTGGACCTCCCCAGTATCATTGACCTCGAGGTACCTCTCGATACATCCCCGAACCCTCCTACACACCTCCTCATTAGCCAACAACCCCACGTCCAGACGCCAAAGCGGGCGCTGGTCCCGCACCTCCCCCATCTCCAGATCCACCCAATGCGGAGCATGGTCCGAAATCGAAATAGCCGAATACTCGGCCTCCTCCACCCTCGGGACCAGTCCCCTGCTCAAAACAAAGAAATCAATGCAGGAATAAACCCTGTGCACATGGGAGAAAAAAGAGCACTCCCGAGCCCTCGGCCTCCCGAACCTCCAGGGATCCACTCCTCCCATCTGGTCCATAAACCTCCTCAACACCTTGGCCGCCGTCGGCCTCCTGCCTGTCCTTGAACTAGAATGATCCAGTAGGGGATCCAGCACCGTATTGAAGTCCCCCCCCATGATCAAACCCCCCACCTCCAGGCCAGGAATGCAGCCCAACATACGCCTCATGAAACCAGCATCATCCCAATTTGGGGCGTACACATTAACCAACACCGCCCTCTCCCCCTGCAGCTTACCGCTCACCATCACATATCTGCCGCCACTATCGGCCACAACCTCAGATGCCTTAAATGCCACCCTCTTCCCCACCAGGATCGCCAAACCCGGTTCTTCGAGTCGAGCCCTGAGTGGAAAACCTGCCCCACCCACCCCTTCCTCAGACGGACCTGGTCCGCCACCTTCAGGTGGATCTCCTGGAGCATGGCCACGTCCGCCTTCAGCCCCTTCAGATGCGAAAACACCCGGGCCCGCTTGATCGGCCCATTCAACCCCCTCACGTTCCACGTAATGAGCCGGATCAGGGGGCACCCCGCCCCCCCTCCCCCGTCGACTAGCCATAGCCCATCGACTGCTTGCCCCTGGCCATCACCCATTCGGCCCATTTCCCACGGCGATAGAACCTCACCCCGACCTGCACCAACTCCTCCCTGGCCAATCCAGCAGCAACCCAGTATCTCCCCCCCCCCCCCCCCCCCCCCCCCCCCCAGGCTAGGATCCCTCCTAGCCGCGACTCTCCCTCCACTGTACTCCCGTGAGCCAGCTGACTTCTGCTAACCCTGGCAGCTCCCGCTCTAACTCCGACCCCTCCCGATATGAGGTCTCCCCTCCTCCCCTGCATCAGCTCCTGGGCACCGCTTCAGCGCGGGAAACCCGGTCTAATAACCACGCCCCTCGCCACCAGCTCCACCCCCTCGTCCCGCAGCGCAGGAAACCAGAGAAAAGCCCGCGCTTTCACACTGCCCCACCCGACTAACGCAGCTCCCAAACCGCAGTCCCAACCCAACCACCAACTCCGTACAAACAAAGACACAGATCAACCACAAAGCCCAGTACCCACCTTAGAACACAAAACCATAACCCACATCGTCCAAAAGCGAAAGAAAAAGCAGAAACAAACAGAATGACCCGCTACAGCATAAACAATGATATATGAATAGAAAAACTCCCACAGCCCCCAAACTCTAGTTCGAGTCTAGCTTTTCAGCCTGCACAAAGGCCCACGCTTCCTCCGGGGACTCAAAGTAGTAATGCCGGTCCTTGTAGGTGACCCACAGGCGCGCAGGCGGCAACATGCCGAACTTCACCTGCTTTCCATGGAGCACCGCCTTCGTCCGGTTAAACCCGGCTCTCCGCTTGGCCACCTCCGCACTCCAGTCCTGGTAGATACGCACTACCGAATTCTCCCACTTACTAGTCCTCACCTTCTTGGCCCATCGGAGAACACACTCCCGGTCACTGAACCGATGGAACCGCACCAGAACCGCCCACGGGGGTTCATTCGCCTTAGGCCGCCTGGCCAGTGCTCTGTGGGCTCCCTCCAGCTCCAGGGGCAGATGGAAGGATCCTGCCCCCACCAGCGAGTTCAACATCACGGCCACATAGGCCGGCAGGTCCGACCCCTCCAGCCCCTCCTCGAGGCCCAGGTTCCGCAGGTTCTTCCTCCGTGACCGAAGCTCCATCTCCTCGAACCGATCTTGCCACTTTTTATGAAGCGCCTCGTGTATCTCCACCTTCCCCACGAGGGCCGAAACCTCCTCCCCGCGCTCAGAGGCCTGCTGCTGCAACTAAAGTATCACTGCACCCTGGGTTGTCTGGTTCTCCAGCAGCTTACGCGTCGTCACCTTCAAGGATTCCACCAACTCCCCTTTCAGCTCCGTAAAATAGCGCAGAAGGGCCGCCTGCTGCTCCTCAGCCCACTGTCTCCACTCCTCAGGGGCTCCACCGGCCACCATTTTGTCCACCTTCCCCCGCTTTTCCAGGGGAGCTGCTGCCGTTTTTCTCCTCGCCCCACTTCGAGTTCGCACCATAAATCCCGGGGGGTTTTGCTCCAGACCCCTTTATCCACCGGGAATCGTCGATTCAGCGTCGTTTGGGGCCCTTAAAAGAGCCCACAAGTCCTTTTAAAGCGGGAGCTGCCGAACGTGCGGCTTAGCTCCGCATAGCCGCACCCGGAAGTCCCGTTCCGTTTGGATTCTTAAAGATGAAACTAGCTTGCTTCCTTCACGGGAGATGGTGGTGGAATGATACTATCACTGAACTAACAACCCAGATGCATAGGTTAATGCTGAGGGGACATGGGTTCAAATCCCACCACGGCAGCTGGTAGATTTTAAATTCAATTAATAAAACTGGAATATAAAACTCATCACGATAATGGTATATATGAAACTGTCATCCATTATCATAACGATCCATCTGCTTCACTTATGTCCTTCACGGAAGGAAATCTGTTGTCCTTACCTGTTTGGGCCTGGATATACCCCAGATCCACAGCAACGTGGTTGACTCATAACTGAACTTAATGTTCAGTTCAAAGGAAATTAGGGATGAGCAGCAGATGCTGACTTTGCCAGCAACACCCACATCCTATGAAAGAATAAAAATGAATTATTCCCTTCGCTAGTGGCAAGTGCATTTCCTGAAACTGAGGTAGTGAAACTTGACCTTAGCACATCCTCAGGATTCACACTACTGCGCTTTACAACCAATGAAGTAGTTGTGAAGTGTAGCCACTGTTGTAATGTAGGAACACAGTGATCAATTTGCAATGACAAAGCAAACACACGCAAGCAACAATGTGATAATATCTCATCACGATAATGGTATATTATAAGATCCAGCAGAGGGCAGCAGAGCAGAGCTACTGATTGGCTGTTCCGGGGAAATTTGCATACGTGCAGTGCGGTCAGCCTAATTTGAAGGTGTACCTGCGAAAGAGACCCGAGGAGTTCAAGTGAAGGCAAGCATCCAGCAGAGGGCAGCAGAGCAGAGCTACTGATTGGCTGTTCCGGGGAAATTTGCATACGTGCAGTGCGGTCAGCCTATTTGGCGGGGTACCTGCGAAAGAGACCCGAGGAGTTCGAGTGAAGGAAAGCATCCAGCAGAGGGCAGCAGAGCAGAGCTACTGATTGGCTGTTCTGGGGAAATTTGCATACGTGCAGTGTGGTCAGCCTAATTTGAAGGTGTAATTGCGAAAGAGACCCGAGGAGTTCGAGTGAAGGCAAGCATCCAGCAGAGGGCAGCAGAGCAGAGCTACTGATTGGCTGTTCCGGGGAAATTTGAATACGTGCAGTGCGGTCAGCCTAATTTGAAGGTGTACCTGCGAAAGAGACCCGAGGAGTTCGAGTGAAGGCAAGCATCCAGCAGAGGGCAGCAGAGCAGAGCTACTGATTGGCTGTTCTGGGGAAATTTGCATACGTGCAGTGCGGTTAGCCTAATTTGAAGGTGGTTTGTGGAGGGGCTGTTGTCAAGTGACAGTTAAACCCTAAACACTTCCTCAGTGTTTCCCCCCTACCTCCTCCTCTAACCAAAAAAAAAAAACCACAGTCGTTGGGAAGCAGGAGCGGGTGCCTGTCGTGAAGGTGAGTGAGTGCCTTTAAATCTGCTTACCTTCCAGCGGGAGCGGCCTCCGGATTTTTGGCGGGAGCAGGGGCCTGTAACAAGTCGGGTGGTTGCTAAACCCGAGACACTTGCAGTGTCCCCCACCATTCCACCTCATCTAACCTAAGGGTTTGAGGGAATATCAGGTAAGCTCTTCCTTTCTTTTTCTTGTTTTTTTTTTAAATCTAGAGGTGATGTCAGGGAAGGCAGTACAATGCTCCTCCTGAAGAATGTTTGAGGTGAGGGACACCGTCAGTGTCCCTGCTGATTTCATCTGTGGGAAGTGCACCCAACTCCAGCTCCTCAAAAACCGTGTTAGGGAACTGGAGCTGGAGCCGGATGAACTTCGGATCATTCGGGAGGCAGAGGGGGTCATAGATAGAAGCTTCAGGGAGGTAGTTATACCAAAGAATAAATATAGATGGGTGACGGTGAGAGGGGCTGGGGGTAAGCAGTCAGTACAGGGATCCCCTGTGGTCGTACCCCTTAGTAACAGGTATACCGCTTTGGATACTGTTGGGGGGGGACTTACCAGGGGTCAGCCATGGGGTACAGGTCTCTGGCACAGAGTCTGTCCCTGTTGCTCAGAAGGGAAGGGGGGAAAGGAGTAGAACATTAGTCATTGGAGACTCCATAGTTAGGGGGATAAATAAGAGATTCTGTGGGAACGAGAGAGACTTGCGGTTGGTGTGTTGCCTCCCAGGTGTCAGGGTCAGCGATGTCTCAGATCGTGTTTTCGGGATCCTTAAGGGGGAGGGGGAGCAGCCCCAAGTCGTGGTCCACATAGGTACCAATGACATAGGTAGGAAAAGGGATAGGGATGTAAGGCAGGAATTCAGGGAGCTAGGGTGGAAACTTAGAGCTAGAACAAACAGAGTTATTATCTCTGGGTTGTTACCCGTGCCACGTGCTAACGAGTCGAGGAATAGGGAGAGAGAGCAGTTGAACACGTGGCTGCAGGGATGGTGCAGGAGGGAGGGTTTCAGATTCCTGGACAATTGGGGCTCATTCTGGGGTAGGTGAGACCTCTACAAACGGGATGGTCTACACCTGGACCAGAGGGGTACTAATATCCTCGGGGGGAGGTTTGCTAATGCTCTTCGGGAGCTCTTCGGGAGGGTTTAAACTAGTTCAGCAGGGGATTGGGAACCTGAATTGTAGCTCCAGTACACAAGAAGCTGAGAGTAGTGAGGTCATGAGTAAGGTTTCAAAGTTGCAGGAGTGTACTGGCAGGAAGGAAGGTGGTCTAAAGTGCTTCTACTTCAATGCCAGGAGCATCCGGAATAAAGTGGGTGAGCTTGCGGCATGGGTTAGTACCTGGGACTTCGATGTTGTGGCAATTTCGGACACATGGATAGAGCAGGGCGAGGAATGGTTGTTGCAGGTGCCGGGGTTTAGATATTTCAGTAAGCTCAGGGAAGGTGGTAAGACAGGGGGAGGGGTGGCATTGTTAGTCAAGGACAGTATTACGGTGGCTGAGAGGACATTTGATGAGGACTCAAATACTGAGGTAGTATGGGCTGAGGTTAGAAACAGGAAAGGAGAGATCACCCTCTTAGGGCTTTTCTATAGGCCTCCGAAAAGTTCTAGAGATGTAGAGGAAAGGATTGCAAAGATGATTCTGGATAGGAGCGAAAATAACAGGGTAGTTGTTATGGGGGACTTTAACTTTCCAAATATTGACTGGAAACACTATAGTTCGAGTACTTTAGATGGATCTGTTTTTGTCCAATGTGTGCAGGAGGGTTTCCTGATGCAGTATGTAGATAGACCAACAAGAGGCGAGGCCGTATTGGATTTGGTACTGGGTAATGAACCAGGACAGGTGTTAGATTTGGAGGTAGGTGAGCATTTTGGTGATAGTGACCACAATTCGATTACGTTTACTTTAGCGATGGAAAGGGATAGGTATATACCGCAAGGTAAGAGTTATAGCTGGGGGAAAGGCAATTATGATGCGATGAGGCAAGACTTAGGATGCATCGCCTGGAGAGGAAAACTGCAGGGGATGGACACAATGGAAATGTGGAGCATGTTCAAGGAACAGCTACTGCGTGTCCTTGATAAGTATGTACCTGTTAGGCAGGGAGGAAGTGGTCGAGTTAGGGAACCATGGGTTACTAAAGCAGTTGAAACACTTGTCAGGAGGAAGAAGGAGGCTTATGTGAAGATGAGACGTGATGGTTCAGTTGGGTCGCTTGAGAGTTACAAGTTAGCTAGGAAGGCTCTAAAGAGAGAGCTAGGAAGAGCCAAGCGAGGACATGAGAAGTCTTTGGCAGGTAGGATCAAGGATAACCCTAAAGCTTTCTATAGGTATGTCAGGAATAAAAGAATGACTAAGGTAAGAGTAGGGCCAGTCAAGGACAGTAGTGGGAAGTTGTGCGTAGAGTCCGAGGAGATAGGAGAGGTGCTAAATGAGTATTTTTTGTCAGTATTCACATAGGAAAAAGACAAAGTTGTCAAGGAGAATACTGAGATACAGGCTCCTGGACTAGAAGGGCTTGAGGTTCATAAGGAGGAGGTGTTAGCGATTCTGGAAAGTGTGAAAATAGATAAGTCCCCTGGGCCGGGTGGGATTTATCCTAGGATTCTCTGGGAAGCTAGGGAGAAGATTGCTGAGCCTTTGGCTTTGATCTTTAAGTCATCTTTGTCTACAGGAATAGTGCCAGAGGACTGGAGGATAGCAAATATTGTCCCCTTGCTCAAGAAGGGGAGTAGAGATAACCCCAGTAACTAAAGACCAGTGAGCCTTGCTTCTGTTGTGGGAAAAGTCTTGGAAAGGTTTATAAGAGATAGGATGTATAATCATCTGGAAAGGAATAATTTGATTAGAGATAGTCAACATGGTTTTGTGAAGGGTAGGTCGTGCCTCACAAACCTCATTGAGTTCTTCGAGAAGGTGACCAAACAGGTGGATGAGGGTAAAGAAGTTGATGTGGTGTATATGGATTTCAGTAAAGCGTTTGATATTGCAGAAAATACAGAAGCATGGGATTCAGGGTGATTTAGCAGTTTGGATCAGAAATTGGCTAGCTGATAGAAGACAAAGAGCGATGGTTGATGGGAAATGCTCTGACTGGTGTCCAGTTACTAGTGGTGTGCCACAAGGATCTGTTTTGGGGCCGTTGCTGTTTGTCATTTTTATAAATGACCTGGAGGAGGGCGTAGAAGGATGGGTGAGTAAATTTGCAGATGACACTAAAGTCGGTGGAGTTGTGGACAGTGCAGAAGGATGTTACAAGTTACAGAGGGACATAGATAAGCTGCAGAGCTGGGCTGACAGGTGGCAAATGGAGTTTAATGCAGAAAAGTGTGAGGTGATTCATTTTGGAAGGAATAACAGGAAGGCAGAGTACTGGGCTAATGGTAAGATTCTTGGTAGTGTGGACGAACAGAGAGATTTTGGTGTCCATGTCCATAGATCCCTGAAAGTTGCCACCCAGGTTGAGAGGGTTGTTAAGAAGGCGTATGGTGTGTTAGCTTTTAATGGTAGAGGAATTGAGTTTCGGAGCCATGAGGTCATGTTGCAGTTGTACAAAACTCTGGTGCGGCCGCATTTGGAGTATTGTGTGCAGTTCTGGTCGCCACATTATAGGAAGGATGTGGAAGCATGGGAATGGGTACAGAGGAGATTTACAAGCATGTTGCCTGGTATGGAGGGAAGATCATATGAGGAAAGGCTGAAGGACTTGAGGCTGTTATCGTTAGAGAGAAGAAGGTTAAGAGGGGACTTAATTGAGGCGTACAAGGTGATCAGAGGATTAGATAGGGTGGACATCGAGAGCCTTTTTCCTCGGATGGTGATGTCCAGCACGAGGGAACATAGCTTTAACTTGAGGGGAGATAGATATAGGACAGATGTCAGAGGTAGGTTCTTTACTCAGAGAGTAGTAAGGGCGTGGAATGCCCTGCCTGCAACAGTAGTGGACTCGCCAACACTAAACGCGTTCAAATGGTCATTGGATAGGCATATGGACGATAAGGGAATAGTGTAGAGGGACTTTAGAAGGGTATCACAGGACGGTGCAACATCTTGGGCCGAAGGGCCTGTACTGCGCTGTAATGTTCTATGTTCTATCTAGTTAACCTTTTCTTCTGGGATGTTGTCGGGAGGCACAATACTGGTCCGGGACACTAAGGAATCAAGGAAACTCAAGCTCTACTTCAAAATTGCGCCTTGGTATTTTTTGCATTCACCTGCAAGGGCTCCGCAGTTCAAAATCTCATCTAAAAGATGGCAGCACTAACAGTGCAGGGCTCCCTCAGTGCTGCACTGGATGTGTCAGTCTAGAGTCATGCTCAAGACACAGTAGTGGAACGCAAAATCACAAGCTTCTGACTCAGGAGGCAAGAGGCCTATCAACGAGGCACAGTGGACACACATGCACAGCAAGCTTTTGCTGGTGACGATTCTGTTCTCAATGCTATTTGGTTGATTTGTAGTAGATTCTGAAAAAAGTGACATTACATTGTAAACACTTCCTTTCAATCAATTCAATCTCTAGATTTATGATTCATGCTGTTTCCCTTGTTTAGAATTTTATGCAACTGTAACTAACTTCATCATTGATAGTAAATGTGCATTCAGAAATACTCTGTCGCATATTTTCTGTTAAGACAGGCTTGCGTATCTGCCCCAAAATCCTGAATAACATCATTGTAAAAACCCTACCTGATTTTAAATCAGGTTCCAAATTGCCTGCTGATATGAAATGCCTGTATCGTGTTTCTATACTTTCAAATTACAGGGTGGTGGCATGATCACCATGGCAACTTTAATTAGTGGATGCACTATAAATGCTTGCCATGCCACAATTCTGTGGCAGACATCAGATAGACGCTCAAAAATGGAAATAATATGTTATGAAATAAAACAATGACGAAAAGAAATCAGCTAAATTTTCTTTACTTCAGATTGAAAACCTTCCCTGAAAATAAAGTTTTAAAATTATATCAAAGATTATATTGTATTGAAAGGGCATTTTCTGAAGAAGTAAACAAACTTTCTCCTCTTCTCCCCCTAATTTGCTGATTTTTTTTTGCAGAGGAACAGAAGCTGTTCGCAACCCTTCAATTCCTCAACAAATTGTTATTTTTCATGCCTGAAACTAAATATAGAGACCTCACTGCTGGAGGTCTAGCCTGCTCTGCTGGGATGCAAGGTGCTGCCAGTCATTTCCTTTGTGCCCTACATGGTGTTCTATGAGAAAAAGAGTGCAGTCAACCCAGTGGGCAAGATTCAACGACCCTTTGCGTCTGTGCTTACCTGAATCAAGCGAGACTCCCAAATCGGGCACCACGTTGGCCGGCGGAATGATTGTACATCACCCGACGTGCTACTCCCGCGTGCTCTGGATCTCACCTTCACTGCACGAGATCCATGCCTGAATATTTAAATGAGTTTTGTGGCTCATTTAAAGACCTGGATTCAGCCGGTGCCCGGTACTAACGGTCACACCTCGCCACGGCACCATTTAGTACTGGTGCACATACAAGTAGACCAGGTGTAATGGCATCTGGGGGGTTCTCTCCGGCCATTGGAGACCCCCGGGTGGCCGGGGACAGGGCAAGGTGGTACCCTGGCACTTCCCCTGGCACCTGGGCACCTTGAAACATTCAGCCTGTCACCCTGCCAGTGCCACCTGGGCTCTCTGCCAGGCATTGGGCCCAGGGAGGCCTTACCACCTGGAAGGGGGTTGAGGAGAGGTTTCCAGGAGCCTCCCCAAGGTTCGGGAGTTTAAGAGGGGTCGATAAAGAGGTGCAGATCTGAAAGGCTGAGGGGAGAGATGGAAGATCGGGGCTGCCGATCAAAATGGCACGTAATCTGATCGCAGCCATTCCTGCTGCGAGATAAGCAGGAAATCACTTTAAATGTGGCCTTGGCAGAGAGAAAATCCCCAAGGCCAAAAAAATAGCAGATTTGTGAAAGCAGGGTTGTTCCAACACTGCAGCCACCAAGAAACACCACGCTTATTGTACCTGACAGCGAACCTAATTTGAAGTCCACTGAATTGCACCAGTGTGTGTTAGAAGGTGGCAAATGCATGCTGTCCTGACATCACAGCTGATGTGACACCAGGGTACTAAATTTAGACTAGAATTACAGAATTTCTTCAGCGCAGAAGGAGGCAATTTGGCCCATCTTGTCTGCACCCACTCTCCGAATGAACAACTCACTTTGTGCCTTCTTCTCCCTGGAACCGTGTACATTTTTCCTTTTTAGGTGACAGTCTAACTTCCTTTTGAATGGTTCAGTTGAACCTGCCTGTACCACACTCTCAGGAGGTCCATTCCAGATCTTAACCAGCCACTGCATGAAAAAGTTTTATCTTAAATCACTTTTGCTTCTTTCACTAATTATTTCAAATCGGTGCCTTCTCGTTCTCAACTCTTTCACGAGACTCTTCATGATTTTGAATATCTCTATCAAATCCCCTCTCTTCTCCAAGAAATACAGTCCCAGCTTCCTTCCTAAACTGGACCAGGTTAGATTTTTGTCAATCGCTCAGCAAATGAGTATGAATATGCATGGTGAATGCGTTTGGAGGTGATGTAGTAAGTTCTTGGATTTTCCAGAGATTTGCTACATCTTCAAGAAGAACACAGCAATTGAAGCTGGAATAGACCTTATGGCCTGTCACACCTGTTCCGCCATTAAATATGATCATGGCGGATCTTTGGCTTCAACTCCGCTTTCCTGCCCATCTTCCATTTCCCCTGACTCCCTGAGAAACTCAAAATCTGTCTGTCTGTCTCAACCTTAAATATCTACAATAATAGAGCATCCACAACTCTCTGGGTGAGGGAATTCCAAAGGTTCACAAACCTTTGAGCGAAGTAATGTTTCCTCATCTCAGTCCCAAATGATCGGCCCCTTATCCTGAGGCTGTTCTCCCCTGTTCTAGATTTCCCAATTAGTGGAAACAATCTCCCAGTACCGGCCCTACCCAAGCGCCTTCCAAATCTTGTATCTTTCAGTTAGGTCAATGCTCATTCTTCTAAACTGTGGCAATGTGATTGACTCTTAATGGCCACTCAGTTCAAGGGTAATTCGGGATATACAACAAATGTTAACCTTGCCAGCAACACCCATATCCTATGAAAGAATAAAGAAAAAATATACTCGGCCTCTCATCATAAGACAACCAGGCACCAATCTAGTGAACCTATGCTACACCGAATACAATGCCAATATATCCTTCTTTAAATATGGAGACCAAAACTGCGCACAAACTCAAGCGGCAGTACCACCAAAACGCTGTATATTTAGAGCAAAACATGCTTATTCTTGTAATCTGCTTGCAATAAAAGGGCAACAAGCTATTTGCCTTCCAATGCTGTACCGACATGTTAAACTTCTGTGTTTTTTGCACTAATACACTCAAGTCCATCTGAACATCAATATTTACAAGTTTCACACATTTAAAAAAATATTCTGCTTTTTTATTCTTACTCCCAAAGTGAGTAATCTCACCCTTCCCTGCATTATACTTTATCTTCCACTTGTTGCTCGTTCACTGAACTCTCCATATAATTTTGCACACTCTCTGTGTCCTCCTCATGGTTTGCAGTCTCACCCAGCTTTGTATTGTCAGCAAACATAACTACACCATTCTCTGTCACTTCATCTGAGTCATTAATATAGATTGAAAATAACTGAGGTCCCAGCACTGATCCCTGCAACACTCCATTAGTCACAGCCTGCCAACTTGAAAATGCCCCATTAATCACGACTCTTTATTTCCTCCCCGTTATCCACGTTAATATATTACTCCCAGACTCCATGAGCCCTTATCTTGGGAATTAACCTTTTGTGCAGCACCTTATCAAATGCCTTTTGGAGCTCAGAGACTTCTGATTCCGTTTTATCTATCCTCAAAGAACTCTTTGTCAAATAAGATGTCCCTTCTGTAAAAACACGTTGACTTTGTCTAATTATATTATGATCCTCGAGGTGGATTATTAAGGGTGGGCTATTTGCCCTCCACACCCCACCTCTCCTGCAGCATGTTTTACACTGGCAGAGACAGATCGCCATGGGCCTCCAGCAGAATCTTCTGGTCCTGCCAATGTCTATGGCCCTTCCTGCCGCTGGGAAACGCGCCTTGAGGAATCTCCTTCAGCAGGACCAGAAGATCTTGCCGTTGAGAAGGGGGTGGAATATCCCACCATGAGACTTCCTGAACCGTAGGCATTTCTATCAGTGATTGATATTCAACGAACTGGCCTAAAGTCCCCTGTTGTCTCTATCCCTCCTTAATCGAAAAGTAATAATAATGATAATAATCTTTATTATCACAAGTAGGCTTACATTAACACTGCAATGAAGTTACTGTGAAAAGCCCCAAGTCGCCACACTCCTGCACCTATTCAGGTACACAGAGGGAGAACTCGATGTCCAATTCACCTAACAGCACGTCTTTCGGGACTTGTGGGAGGAAACCGGGGCACCCGGAGGAAACCCACGCAGACACAGGGAAAACGTGCAAACTCCGCACAGACAGTGACCCAAGCCGGGAATCGCACCTGGGACCCCGGAGCTGTGAAGCAGCACTGTGCTACCGTGCTGCCCAAGTGGTGGAACATCTCAGTCCCAAATGGTGTAACATTTGTCAACTTCCAATCTGATGAAACCTGGAATTATTTTGTTTAATCTTTGCAGGAAAGAGCATGGTAGGAGAGACTACTGCACAGTCCTTGTGGAGACAAAGTTCCATCATCAGAATGAGGATACCCTTCATCATGTTGTGTGGCACTACCAATGTGATAAATTGGTAATGTGAACTTCAAACAGATCCAGCAACTGAAAGTCAGGCAATAGCGCTGTGGGCCATCCTCAAAATTGTACTCAACCATAATCTGTAGCCTCATGGCCCGGTTTATCACCCACACTGCCATTACCACCAATCCAGGGGGCCAATCTTGGTTCAATGAAGAGGTGGACATGTCAGGAGGAAAAATAACATAGTGTAAATCTGGTGAAGCTGGTACACAAGACAATTTCTAAGCCAAACATCATAAGCAGAAAGGGTGGCACAGTGGTTAACATTGCTGCCTCACTCCATCAGGGTCCCTGGTTCGATCCTGGCCTTGGGTAACTGTCGATGTTGTTCATCCTGTAGATGCGCGGGTTTCCTCCTGGTGCTCCGGTTTCTTCCCACAGTCCAAAGATATGCAGATTAGGTGAATTGACGATGATGAATTGCACCTTAGTTTGCAAAGGTTAGGTGGGGTTACTGAGATAGGGCTGGGAAGTGGGCCTAGGTGGCGTGCTCTTTCAGAGGGTCAGTGTAGACCCGATGGGCCAAATGGCCTCCTTCTGACCTGTGGGGATTCTATGAATCTGTGAAAGTAACAGACAGCAAAGTGATCCCACAACCAATGGATCAGATCTAAGCTCTGCAGTCCTGTCACATCCAGCTGAGAAACGCGGTGGACAATTAAACACCACACTGGAGAAGGAAGCTCCACAAATATCCCCACCCTCAATGATGGAGGAACCCACACATCAGTGGAAAAGATAAGGCTGAAGCATTCGCAATAATCTTCGGGGGAAAATGCTGAGTGGATGAATGATCTCGGCCTCATGGAATCATACACCACAAAAAAGGCCCTTCGGCCCATCATGTTTGCATCAGTCAAAAATAACCACCTGACCAATCTAATCCCATTTCCCTACACTTGGCCCGCATTGTATGCCTTGGAATTGCAAGTGCACATCTATATACTTCTTAAATGTTATGAAGGTCTCTGCCTCCACCACCCTTTCAGGCAGCTCTTTCCAAACTCTTACCACCGTCTGGGTAAAAAAGTTTTACCTCACATCCCCTCTAAATCTGCTGCCCCTTATCTTAAGTTTATGTCGCCTGATCATGAATCCCTCTACCAAGGGGAAAGATTACTCCTTCTCTACTCTATCTATACCCCTCATAATTTTATACATTTCAATGGTGAACCCCCCTCAGTCTCCTCTGCTCCAAGGAAAACAATCCATGTCTATCCAACCTCTCATAACATATTTTTTAATAAATGTTTATTGGGTTTTTGAACAAAGTATATTTACCGTTATGTGCACAGAATAATATATATATATATATAGATATAGAAGAAAAGTGCAGACACAAACACACACAAAAAATAAAAATAAAGTAACTGGTAGGGTATTATGCACTAGCTCAAGAACAGCAACTCTGTACAATTGCCAATATTATTTTTAACACATAAGTAGGCATCTGTTTGTGGGAGGGGAGGAAACTGGGGAGGTAGATATACATTTGGGCACTGGAGAAACAATTACAGGGGGCAATACGCGAATGGATCTGGTGTTGGTGTTGTCACTTGCTGCTCCCGGACGGATTTCGCTGCCGTTGTCGTCTCGCGTTCACCTCCGCTTCAGCCATTCGTCCCGTCTTTCGCCCGGATTTTCCTTGCTCTCTGATCCTGTAAATGTTTCTTATCGTTTCCCGTGCCCTCCTTCTGGCTATCATTCCCCTGCCTCCCCACAACCCCCCTGTATTGTTCCCTCTTTCATCACTCTCCCCCCCCCCACCCCCCGCTTCTGCCCCTTCCCCCCTTCACGTCTCCTGTTGTTTGCCTTTCTTTCTCTTAGTTTAGCTGTTCCCCCTTCCCTCCCCCGGTCTATCTCTCCCTCTCATGCCTTGTCTACTTTCCCCTAATTCTTGGCTACCTGGCTATTCTTCTGCTTGTTCGTTGGCCACAAACAGGTCCCGGAACAATTGGGTAAATAGCTCCACATTCTGTGGAAGCCGTCGTCTGACCCTCGGATGGCGAATTTGATTTTCTCCATTTGGAGAGATTCTGAGAGGTCGGACAGCCAGTCTGCAGCTCTGGGTGGTGCTGTTGACCGCCAGCCGAACAGGATTCTACGGCGGGCGATCAGGGAGGCAAAGGCAAGGGAGTCCGCCCTCCTACCTCTCCTCATAACTAACATTCTCCAGTTCAGGCAACATTCTGGGAAATCTCCTCTACACCCTTTCCAGTGCTATCACATTCTTTCTTTAATGTGGATTCTAGAACTGCAGACAAAACTCTAGCTGTGGCCTAACCAACACTTTATACAGTTCCAGCATCACCTCCCTGCTCCCATGGGTAGCACGGTAGCACAGTAGTTAGCACAGTTGCTTCACAGCACCAGGGTTCCAGGTTCGATTCCTGGCTTGGGTTACTGTCTGTGCGGAGTCTGCACGTTCTCCACATGTCTGCGTGGGTTTCCTCCAGGTGCTCCGGTTTCCTCACACAAGTCCCGAAAGACGTGCTGTCAGGTAATTTGGACATTCTGAATTCTCCCTCAGTGTACTCCAAATGCAGATTAATTCTGTCTCTCATAATTGGTTCCAAAAGCTTCCCCACCACTGAGGTTAGATGATTGGTCTGTAGTTTCCTGGGTATCATTTCCTCCCTTCTTGAATAATGATACAATTATTCTCCAGAGGTCCCCAGCACCAAATGTATCAGTCTTCAGTCAATTTGATTCATTCCACATGATATCTCGAAATGGCTGAAGTCATTGGATACTATAAAGGCCCTGACAATCACAGAATCATAGAATTCACAGTGCTGAAAGAGGGCATTCGGCCCAACGAGTCTTCACTGGCCCTTGGAAAGAGCACCCTATTTAAGCCCCACACCTCCACCCTATCGCTGTAACCCAGTAACCCCACCTAATCTTTTTTGGACACTAAGAGCAATTTAGCATGGCCAATCCATTTAACCTGCACATCTTTGGACTGTCTTGCTTGATGGATACAGAACTGGCTTGGTTATAGAAGACAGAGAGTAGTGGTGGAAGTGTGTTTTTCAGAATGGAGATCTGTAGCTAGTGGTGTTCAGCATGGATCAGTGCTGGGATCTCTGTTGTTTGTAGTATATATAAATGATCTGAAGAAAAATGTGGGTGGTCTGATTAGTAAGTTTGCGGATGTCACGAAGACTGGCAGAGTTGCAGATAGTGGCGAGGATTGTCAGAGGATACAACAGGATATAGATAGATTGGAGACTTGGGCACAGAGATGGCAGATGGAGTTTAATCCGGACAAGTGCGAGGGGATGCATTTTGGAGGATCAAATCTAGGTATGAATTATACTGTAAATGGCAGAACCCTTCGGAACATTAACATACAGAGGGATCTGGGCGTGCAGGTCCACAGTTATCATAAAAGAGGAAACACAGGTGACCAAAGTGATGAAGAAAGCATATAGCATGTTTGCCTTCATCAGCCAGGATATTGAGTACAGGAGTTGTGAAATCATGTTGCAGCTGTATAAAACCTCGGTTAGGCCGCATTTGGAGTATTGCGTGCAGTTCTGGTCACCAGATTATAAGAAGGA
The DNA here is from genome assembly GCF_902713615.1 of Scyliorhinus canicula. Classification (NCBI taxonomy): domain Eukaryota; kingdom Metazoa; phylum Chordata; class Chondrichthyes; order Carcharhiniformes; family Scyliorhinidae; genus Scyliorhinus; species Scyliorhinus canicula. Next base: position 80,823,455 of record NC_052148.1, read on the forward strand.
CGTGGAAGATTTGGAGAGAGTGCAAAGAAGGTTCACCAGGATGTTGCCTGGTCTTGAGGGTGTTGGCTATGAGGAGACGTTGAATAAATGAGGATTGTTTTCACTCAAAAGACAGAGGCTGAGGGAAGACCTGATGGAAGCTTCTTCCAAGGGTGGAAGTGACAATTACAAGAGGGCACAGTTTCAAAGTGAGATGGGGAAAGTTTAAGGGAGATGTGCGGGGGTACGTTTTTTCATACAGAGAGTGGTGGGTGCCTGAAACACACTGCCAGAGGATGTGGTGGAAGCAGGCACATTAGCAACATTTAAGATGCATCTGGATGGGTACACGAATGGGTACAGGAGCCGGAATGTGGCGACTCGGGGCTTTTCGCAGTAACTTCATACTTGTGACAATAAAAGCTTATTATTTCAATTCAGGAGCTTGTTTAGCACAGTGGGCTAAACAACTGGCTTGTAAAGCAGAACAAGGCAGCAGCGCGGGTTCAATTCCCGTACCAGCCTCCCCGAACAGGTGCCGGAATGTGGCGACTCGGGGTTTTTCACAGTAATTTCATTCAAGCCTACTTGTGACAATAAGCAATTATAATTGTGACAGGGAGAAAATACAGGGATGCAGACCAAGTAAGGGCAGAAGGGTTTTGTTTAGTTAGGTCATCATGATCGGCATAGGCTTGGAAGGTCGAATGGCCTGTTCCTGTACTGTTCTTTGTTCATTATTCTTTGTACTCTCCACTTGCCTGGATGAGTGCATGTCCAAAAACACTCAAGTATCTCTGTCATGATCCGCAAACATACAGATAATGATATACAGACAGGCAGCTTATGAACACAGAGAACAGGAGATGACCAATGAGCAGGCAGGACACTCAGGGGTGGTATCTCACTATAAAAGGCAAGAGGCACTCACACTCCACCTCTTTCCACTGATGAACATCTACAGAATGAGTCAGGGTGTATGTACAGTATCACACCTCCAGCACGTGGCTAAGAGCCGGTCTGGTCCAGTCAGACAGAGTAACCACACTTAGCAGAGAGGTTAGCAGAGAGTCGAACTCATAGAGAACTGTGCTAACTGTGCTACTGGTTCAATAAATCAGATTGAACTAACTTCAGGGTCTGGAGTATCTTTTGGTTAAAGCTGCATCCAGTTGCAGCCTGTGTTATCCCAGAGTACAGGACACATCATGATACCAGGAGACTGCTTAATCTAGGTGGTTTACCTCAGTCCATTCCGTGACGACCAGCGAATGTATCCCGGCACCAGGGAGTAGATTCAGGCTCCTCACCAGCTCAGGACCACCAGCAAGCTCAGTGCCAACTGACGGATATACAAGCATCGAGGCTTCAGACCTCGTGGGTGCGTCTGATGCAAGGAAGATTGCACTACTCCTCTCAACAGCGGGCGATCAAGCCATCGAACTCTTCAACTCTTTTCACTTCACCGAAGGTCAGGAGAAGACAAAGTTTCAGACCGTCCTGGATAAGCGTGGCAGTCATTGTGAAGTGGACACCAATGAAATCTTTGAGCACTACATATTTAAACAGCATCTACAAGGTAAAGAGGAATCTTTCAACTCCTTCTTAATTAACCTCTGCCTGCTAGCACTGTCCTGCAACTTTGGTGTTATTGCTGACTCCATGATCAGAGACCAAATAGTTTTTGGAATTCACTCTGATCCTCTGAGAGAGCAGCTACTGAAAATCAAGCATATGACGCTGCCAGTCACGATTGGAACTTGCACAGTGCATGAGCACACCAAAAATCGCTATGCCCAGTACAAATCGGCTGAAAATGAGAAACTTGCCGCCCACGAGGCAGAGTGTGCAGGCCATCTCCTGGATGCAGTGCCTCAGCATTGTTGAAAGCGGCCATTTTGCATGCTTTTCCAGGGGCCTCATGCATGCGCGATGCGAACGGGATAACAAAGCGGCTGACACCCATACTGCACAGGTGCAGACGTCTGCCGACCGCACTGCGCATGTGCGACGACGCGCGGAGCATCAGAACGCCGACGTCATGATGTGCTCGAACTGCAGCAACGCCCACTTAAAGAAACACTGCCCTGCAAGTGGAAGGCAATGTTTAAACTGCGGGAAGCCTGGACACTATGGAGCCTTCTGCAGGTCTGCACCACCAGTCAGGTGCCAGCACTCCCAATTCCGACGACGGCACGTTCAGAGTGTGCAACAACGATTACAGGATTCTGGTCCTGGCAGCACAACGGATCCAGCGGCAGATAGCCTGGACTCCACCTACTGTGTGGGCATCATTACCAAAAGTGAATATGCCACATCCAACTCAGCACAACTTCAATCTATCCTCGCTGTGGATTCTGCGGACGAATGGCATGCGGTGATGCAGGTCAACCACTGCTCCATCCAGTTAAAGCTGGACACAGGTGCTTCTGCCAACCTCCTCTCACAGGCAGATTTCAAATGCATCAAGAAGCCCCCCAAAGCCCTTCCAGCAGCCTGCAGGTTCCTGGACTACAATGGAAATGCTATCACGGCACTGTGATCCTGCCATCTACTCATTTCCAACCGGAGCACCCATGCTCGGTTACATTTTGAAATCGTTAAGCCAGACAGGGCATCCCTACTTGGCGTGCATGCCTGCAAGCAGCTGAACCTCATGCAGCGCGTTTACACAACGATATCCGCCAATGTCGATCTTCATGCCGGAATTGACGACATCCTCGCTCAGTATCCGGATGTGTTCGACGGAATGGGCATGCTGCCATATCGATACAAGACTCTGCTACAACCTAATGCCAAGCCAGTGGTGCACGCACCACACTGGGTCCTGGCTCCACTGAGGGAGCGCCTCAAGGCACAGCTCAAGGATCTTCAGAAACAGGGCATCATTTCCAAGGGAACCGAACCGACTGACTGGGTCAGCTCGATGGTATGTGTTAGAAAGCATTCGGGAAACCTGCGCATCTGCATTGATCCTAAGGATCTCAATAAAAATATAATGCGTGAACACTACCCCATCCCGAAGCGGGAGGAACTCACCAGTGAGATGGCAATCGCATGTTTTTTCACGAAGTTAGATGCATCACGTGGATTTTGGCAAATCCAGCTGGATGAGTCCAGCAGAAGGCTCTGCACCTTCAAGACACCATTTGGCAGATACTGCTATAATCGCATGCCGTTTGGCATTGTCTCGGCATCGGAGATATTTCATCGCATTGTGGAGCAGATGATGGAGGACATTGAAGGGGTTCGTGTGTACGTGGGCAACATCATCATATGGTCCACGAACCCTGAAGCGCAAGTTTCCCATCTCCAGCAGGTATTCCACCGCGTCCATGCCAATGACCTGAAGCTGAACAGGTCCAAATGTTCCTTTGGCATGTCGACACTCAAGTTCCAAGGTGACCAGATCTCTCAGCAGGGCGTGCGCCCGGACACAGACATGGTCAAGGCCATCGAAGCCATGAAGGTACCTGAAGACAAGAAGGCAGTGTTGCGCTTCCTGGGTATGGTCAATTTTCTGGGCAAGTTCATCCCAAACCTGGCCTCACACACCACGGACCTACAACACCTGGTGAAAAAGTCCACTGCCTTTGAGTGGCAAGCAGCACATCAGGCAGATGGATGGAGCTGAAAGCCAAGCTCACCACGGCACCCGTCTTGGCATTTTTCAACCCCGATAGGGAGAAAAAGATCACAACAGATGCGAGCCAGGATGGCATCGGCGCGGCGCTGCTCCAGTGCGATGACACTTCATCCTGGGCACCGGTAGCCTATGCACTGAGGGCCATGACGCCCACCGAAACACAGTACGCGCAAATAGGGAAGGAATGCCTGGGTCTTCTCACTGGAATTCTCAAGTTTCACAACCATGTTTACGGCCTGCCGACATTCACTGTCAAGATGGATCATAGGCCTCTGGTCCACATTATTCATAAGGACCTGAACGACATGACACCTCGGTTGCAGCGCATCCTCCTCAAACTCAGAAGGTACGACTTTGACTTAGTGTACATGCCTGGCAAGGAGCTCATCATCGCTAATGCATTGGCCCGCTCCATCACATTGCCTAGTGAACCGCTGGAAATCATCCGGCAGATTGAATCACAGCTGCAGCTGTGTGCTAGCACCCTCCCGGCGTCTGATGAGAAGGTGGTTCATATCCGCGAGGAGACAGCCAAAGACCCCCTCTTGCAGCATGTCATGCACAACCTCGCCAATGGCTGGCAGTAAGGGCAGTGCACTCAATTTTGCAATGTAAACGCGACCTGATGGTGATTGATGGTATCCTCCTCAAGCTGGACCTGATTGTCATTCCACTCGATCTCCAGAGCTTGGTGCTCAGCCAAATCCATGAGGGACACCTGGGTGTCGAGAAGTGCTGACGCAGTGCCAAGCAGGCTGTCTACTGGCCCGGTATTAGCCAGGACATCTCAAGCATGGTCCTCAACTGTGCGACCTGTCAACGCTTCCAGCCAGCGCAGAGCAAGGAGACGCTCCAGCAGCATGAAATCAAAACCTCCCCGTGGTCCAAGGTTGGCATCGACCTCTTTTGTGCGAATGGCCGTGACTACGTGTTGTCTTCAGGGACCTTCATGGCTTTAATGGCCTTGACCTTGTCTGTGTCCAGGCACACGCCCAGTTGAGAGATCTGCCCGTGTGCTACCGGGCAGCACAGCGCCAGGGTCCCAGGTTTGATTCCCCGCTGGATCACTGTCTGTGCGGCGTCTGCACGTTCTCCCCGTGTGTGCGTGGGTTTCCTCCGGGTGCTCCGGTTTCCTCCCACAGTCCAAAGACGTGCAGGTTAGGTGGATTGGCCATGATAAATTGCGCTTAGTGTCCAAAAAGGTTAGATGGGGTTATAGGGTTATGGGGATAGGGTGGAAGTGAGGGATTAAATGGGTCGGTGCAGACTATATATCTATGTATTATTGACTATTTCTCCAATTACCCTGAAGTTGTGAAGCTCTCAGACGTCACATCTCGGACTGTCATCAAGGTCTGTAGGGAGACGTTCTCAGGGCATGGTATCTCACTCACTGTCATGAGTGAGAATGGCCCGTACTTCAGCAGCCACGAGTGGTCTATGTTTGCCAAGTCGTACCATTTCAAACATGTCACTTCCAGCCCACACTATCCGCAATCCAATGGGAAGGTTGAAAAAGGGGTGCACATTGTGAAACAGCTCATCTGCATGGCCGCGGAACCTGCTTCTGACATCTACCTCACGCTGCTTGCCTACAGGGTGACCCCACTGTTCACTCGCATGTTGCCGGCTCAACTCCTGATGAACAGGGACCTGTGAACAACACTTCCAGCCATACACCTGCCCAACCTCCCGGTGCTGCAGAAGGTGCAGCAGCTCCAAAACCAGCAAAAGCAGGGCTATGATGCTCATGCCACCGATTTGCCTGTGTTATCCCCGGCAGACACTGTCAGGATCAAGATACCGGATGATGGCAAATCTACTCCAGCTGTGGTTGTTCGACAGGCTGCGCCCCGCTCGTATGTTGTATGAATGGCTGATGGTTCTGTTGTGCGACGAAACAGACGGGCACTGCGCAAGGTTGCCTGCCCGAAACCGCTTTCTTCTCCATTTCTGTCCGTTGGTTTGCCACCTCCTGACACCTCGAACTACTAGGCCATCAGTCAGGCTTCCATCCCGCCCGTCAAGGCACCATCGTCCCCACCACCACCTCTCCGACGTCGACAAGGATCAGACACAAGCCCCAGAGGCTGGACTAATGAACATTTGTTTTGTTTGCTATGTTCTGTTTTCTCGCATTAGACAGCTGTCTTCACATGTAAATACGTTCACATATGCCACCGCTTGTACATATCTTAGTATATGCCACCATATGTAACTACGTTCCCACATGCCAACAGAACATACAAAAAAAAGGGAGATGTCATGATATGCAAACATGCAGATAATGATCTACAGACAGGCTAATGAACACAGAGAACAGGAGATGACGAATGAGCAGGCAAGACACTCAGGGGTGGTATCTCACTATAAAAAGCATGAGGCACTCACACTCCACCTCTTTCCACTAATGAACATCTACAGAGTGAGTCAGGGTGTATGTACAGTATCACACCACCACCATGTGGCTAAGAGCTAGTCTGGTTCAGTCAGACAGAGTAACCACACTTAGGTTAGCAGAGAGTCGAACTCATTGAGAACTGTGCTAACTGTGCTACTGGTTCAATAAATCAGATTGAACTAACTTCAAGGTCGGAAGTATCTTTTGGTCAAAGCTGCATCCAGTTGCAGTCTGTGTTATTCCAGAGTATGTAACACATCAATCTCAACACCACTGGGACAAAGCAGCCCACTTGATTGACATCCCTTCCACAGGCATTCAATCCCCGCACCACCGATGAACAGTGGCAGCAGTGTGCGCGATCTACAAGATGATTTGCAGGAACTCATCAATGTTCCTTAGGCAGCACTTCCAAACCCTCAACCACTGCCATCTAGAAGAACAAGAGCAGCAGATACCTGGGAACACCATCGCCTAGAGGTTTCTCTCCAGGTCACTCACTGTCCTGACTTGGAAAGATATCGCCATTCCTTCAGTGTCACTAGGTCAAAGCCCTGGAATTTCCTCACTACCAGCATGGTGGGTGCACCTACATCTCAGGGACTGCAGCAGTTCAAGAAGACAGTTCACTGCCACCTTCTCAAGGCAACCTCTCGTAAACAAATTTAAAATAAATGTGCTCAGAGGTCTTCCCATGGTAGAAACTGGAAGAGTTGGCATAGTAAGTGTCAGGCCAAGGGTGATGGGTGGGGCATGGGTTGCCATGAATTGACATGAATTGGAATGAAGTTGGAATAAGGGCAAAAGGCCATGGGGGTGGCGTATGGGAGGACATAGGTTGCCATGGAGAGTATGAAATTCCATGAAATGGTTGGCAAAGGGTTTATGTTGGCATGGAATGTATGAGGGGCCATGGGAATTGGATGGGGGACAGAGGTTGGCATGAAAGATGTTGATTGCAAAAAGCTGTGACCCCAGCCCAATAGTTGTAGGTATCTGGAAGCAGCTAGATATGGGCATGGGGTTTGTACCATTGGTAGGTATGTGAGGGAGAGGTGTAGTTTCTGGCTAATTCCTACATTCCAGGGACGTGGGTGAGGGACGGCTGTGTGGTGCATTGACCAGCATTCAGTGCAGTGGGAAGGAAATGTCATTTGAAAATGCATTTGCTGATGTTCACCATCCATGAGGCATCATCAGATATTTTGTCGCACAGCTGCCAGGGTTTTGGGTCCAGACACCAGGAGCTGACCTCCCTAGCCATCTGCTTCCAATCCTTTCTGACAGTGGACACTGAACAACTTTTAATCCCCACAGAATTACAGCATCTCTCCTCCTGCCTGAGAGCACCACTGCATCTGCCACCCTGGAACTCTCCCTCTGCTCTGGTGTTAAACTTTCCATCATTCAAACAATACCAATTTTCTTTCAGCACAGCTTCCCTTCAGGAGGACAGCTTGCCTTTAAGAAGAGCAGACTGGCTGCACCACATGGTTATCTGCACCACGCCGTTCAGCCTCCTGCTGAGCACAGAGGCAGGTAGCAGCATGAAGAAGAATGAAACACTGAACGAACCCACTCAGCAAGCTATATGATCATGCAGATGAAACGAATGCAACATATTTATGTGCTGCCACCATCAATTAGAATTGGCCCAGAGGGGACACAAATCACAACATCCACACCCAGAACCTAAGCACATTATAGAAAGCATCGCAGTTGAAACTAGTCCAGTAATTTCACAATTCAGTGTAAATTTTAAGATTTCTATTTTAAAACTGAATGCAGAAGAAACTGTAAAGAATAAAATGCTGTCTTTTATTTTTGAAGAACTGCTGCTTTGGCCCTCACAGGGTGAATGTGGAAAGATTCCAACATTTCTTGAAGATTATTTTTTTAATGCGAGTGGAAATATTTGGCATTAAATCAACTTCAGTGGTGGATAACAGCTGAAGTGAATTGATGCCTAAAACTGTAGATGACACTTATAAAAATTATGGGCAATTTAACACCAAACAAGCTGATTGCAATCATATTTCAAGTCCTGAATATTTCTTTTTTATGGTAGCATTCATAGCTGCAATATTTTATTTGGGCATAAAAACACATTTCCTTTTGTATAAAACATGAGTTAAGATCGACACAGAATTAATTGTGTGTGTGTATCTGGAAGGTTCCCTTAATGATGTCACTTCCTATGAGGACCATTAATTTTCATTAAAGTAAAATGAAATATTTCATATGCATCAAACCTATTGAGCACCAGTAACATTGATTCATTGTTCATCAATAAGAAATTGGTACTTTGGCAGCATTTTACACATGTGTACATCCTCTTCATGACTTACCTCTTCAATAATAAAACTTCAAATATGCAATTCAAAGTAATCCGAATCCCATAGAACACACGTTCATGGAATAAGGATAGAAAGGATCAGTGATAGATTTTACCACCTGATATTGAAACATTTATCCAATATCACAGCGACAAATGTACAACATTGGGGAGAACCTTCCCTTTTAAAACTGTCCTGAATTCCAAAATGCGAGAGCATCATTCCATTAAAACTTTATTGATGTGGCATATTTCTCCTGTGTAATATTCTTGAGAAATACTGACTGCGCCCTGTGGTTTATTCCTGCTACAATCGTAATGACTACCGTCAGTTAGTTGTCAACCCCAATTCTTAATTATTATAAGAGCCCTTTCATTCAGTGATCTTCACTGTCAGAATACAGAAATACACATCATGTGTCGCTTTTTAACTAAGTTATTGCATTCCATCTCAATGCATCTTTTATGTCAAGAACAGATTTTCCAGCATTTTCACAATGTAAATGAACTGAAACCTGGGGTTATATCAGATCAGAACTAATAAAGATTAAGTACTCTGACAATACATTTGGTTAATCATTGTTAAACATTAGTCAAAACGATTAAAGAGACAAGTCATTTTGACAGATCTTTTCATTTAAATGCATTAGTAAATGTGTGGACCAATAAGGAATGTATATTGGGTAATACTACCGGAATCATGTCAAGACTGAGACTTCTGCCACTCAGTAGGGTCAGTGCAAGGTCACCTCACCTGCATTTAGCCAACGTAGAGCCAAGTTGCTATCGGTACATTGTGGATACCAACCAGAATTGAAGGAAGTACAAGTCAGAGGCCAAATAATTGCTCTGAACATGGCTCAACACTAGAAAGACACTATTGCAGAATTTATCATATGATGTCAATGTGCTGGACTTTGTGAGCAGACATGACGGGCTGCGGGCAAGATAGGGTGCGAGCAAGATGGGCTGTGGGCAAGATAGGGTGCGGCCAAGATCGGTTCTGGGCACGATAGGGTCTGGGCAAGATAGGGTCTGGGCAAGACAGGGTCCGGGCAAGATAGGGTCCGGGCAAGATAGGGTCCGGGCAAGATAGGGTCCGGGCAAAGTAGGGTCCGGGCAAGGTAGGGTCTGGGCAAGACAGGGTCCGGGCAAGATAGGGTCCGGGCAAGATAGGGTCCGGGCAAGATAGGGTCTGGGCAAGATAGGGTCCGGGCAAGACAGGGTCCGGGCAAGATAGGGTGCGGCCAAGATCGGTTCTGGGCAAGATAGGGGCTGGGCAAAATAGGGTCCGGGCAAGATAGGGTCTGGGCAAGACAGGGTCCGGGCAAGATAGGGTCCGGGCAAGATAGGGTCCGGGCAGGATAGGGTCCGGGCAAGATAGGGTCCGGGCAAGATAGGGTCCGGGCAAGGTAGGGTCCGGGCAAGATAGGGTCCGGGCAAGATAGGGTCCGGGCAAGATAGGGTCCGGGCAAGATAGGGTCCGGGCAAGATAGGGTCCGGGCAAGATAGGGTCCGGGCAAGATAGGGTCCGGGCAAGATAGGGCCTGGGCAAGATAGGGCCTGGGCAAGATAGGGTCTGGGCAAGATAGGGTCTGGGCAAGATAGGGTCTGGGCAAGATAGGGTCCGGGCAAGACAGGGTCCGGGCAAGACAGGGTCCGGGCAAGATAGGGTCCGGGCAAGACAGGGTCCGGGCAAGGGCAAGATAGGGCCGGGCAAGATAGGTTGTGGGCAAGATAGGGCCCGGGCAAGATAGGGCCCGGGCAAGATAGGGTCTGGGCAAGATAGGGTCTGGGCAAGACAGGGTCCGGGCGAGATAGGTCCCGTGCAAGATAGGTCCCGGGCAAGATAGGGTCTGGGCAAGATAGGGCCCGGGCAAGATAGGGCCCGGGCAAGATAGGGTCTGGGCAAGATAGGGTCTGGGCAAGATAGGGTCTGGGCAAGATAGGGTCCGGGCAAGATAGGGTCCGGGCAAGATAGGGCCCGGGCAAGATAGGGTCCGGGCAAGATAGGGTCCGGGCAAGATAGGGTCCGGGCAAGATAGGGCCCGGGCAAGATAGGGTCCGGGCAAGATAGGGTCCGGGCAAGATAGGGTCCGGGCAAGATAGGGCCCGGGCAAGATAGGGTCTGGGCAAGATAGGGTCCGGGCAAGATAGGGTCCGGGCAAGATAGGGCCCGGGCAAGATAGGGTCCGGGCAAGATAGGGTCCGGGCAAGATAGGGTCCGGGCAAGATAGGGTCCGGGCAAGATAGGGTCCGGGCAAGATAGGGCCCGGGCAAGATAGGGTCCGGGCAAGATAGGGTCTGGGCAAGATAGGTTCTGGGCAAGATAGGGTCTGGGCAAGATAGGGTCCGGGCAAGATACTCGTCCGGCGTGGGTCTGCACAAGAGCGCCATGGCCCGCGCATGCAGGTGGCAGCAGTCTCCGTGCCAGCACATGCACGCCGGCGCAGAGCAACATGTCGGTGACCGAACAGCGAGCCCGCGTAGCAGAAGGTAGGCCTCCTCCAGATCACGGCCATCCGCCGATCGGAAGCACATGGGCAAGACAGGGTATGGCCCATCACGGAGCCGGGCTGTTCAATGAGGGACGTAATGGGGCTGTCCTGATGAGGAACATTTGGGGCGTTTTCAGGGTATAAATTGAATCTATGAAAGTGCTAGTGTTTTATTATGCCTCATTCATGTGGTGGGGCGGTATTGGAGGAGTTGCCATTTAGGGTGGCGACAACTCACTTCAGCTACTTGGGCGTGCATATAGTGTGGGACTGGGTACGGCTCCACAAGCTGAATTTCACAAGCCTGGTAAGGAAGGTGAAAGAGGATCTGGGAAGGTGGAATAGTCTCCCAATATCATTGATTGGCCGGGAACAGGCAGTCAAGATGAATATTTTGCCATGTGTTTTGTTCCTATTCCAGTGCCTGCTGGTCTTTTTGTCATAGCCATTTTTTGGCGGGGTGAATAGGCTGGTCTCAAAGTAAGGGCAGGAAAGGTGGCGAGGATAAGGAAGGTGGTGCTCCAAAGGGGGCAGCAGTCAGAAGAGCTTGGCTCTCCCGAATCTGTTACCTTATTATTGGGCAGCAAATGCGAGAAAGTTCGCTGCTGGGGGATTGATGCACGATCAATTGCACAAAGACTAAGGTTGGGTACAACTGTGGCTTTATTACAGTCAGATGCGTGGCCTCCTGCTGCAGCTGGCGAAATGGCAGATCAATGGAGGACACGCATATTTATACTCCTTCTACTGGGCGGAGCCAGCCGGCAGGGGCTACCGGCGAACCTGTAATACAGGTCCTACCTTACATCCCCTAATACAGGTGTACAGTGGTTCACCACAGGGATGGAGTTGGAGGCTTTGTGAATGCAGATGGAAGCGGGGTCCTGTAAGGGGTTGGGGTTGCAGCACCGCTACCACTAACCGCAGGGAAGTATTCTGGGAATCCGATAGTGCCAGACAGGCTTAGAATTTGGGGGTAACTCTGACAGCACTTCAAGTTGAAGTCAGGGGCAAGGGTGAGGCCGTTAATGGGGAATCACGGGTTTGAGCCGGGGAGGTAGATGCGTGTTTCCCAGGATGGTTGGGGAAAGGGGTGAAAGGGATCAAGATTCTGTTTCTGGAGGGGAAATTTGCAAGTTTAGAGGAGTTGGGATGAAGTATGGGCTGCAGCATGAGGAGGGATTGAGATATATGCAGGTGTGGAATTTTGCAAGAAAGACCTTTTCGAGCTTCCCTGTGGCGCTGCCCTCCTTGTTGTTGGAGGAGGTGCTGTCGATGGGGGGGGGAGAGCTAGACACTGAGGTTGTCTCAGCAATTTATGGTTGGATTATGGAGTAGAAGGCATCGATGGAGGGGAAAAAGGTTAAGCGGGAGGAAATGTTGGGGATGGCGCTGGAGGAAGGATTATTGTGCGAAGTCCTGTGAAGGGCCAATGCCTCGACCTCATGTGTGAGAGTGGAGCTGATTCAGCCAAAAGTGGTGTATAAAGCACAATTAACAAGGGCGAGGATGAGCTGGTTGTTTGAGGGGGTGGAGGATAGGTGTGAGCAGTGTGAGAGGGGCCCATCTAACCATGTCCACATGTTCTTGCCCAAAGTTGGGGAGGTATGGGGGGTCAGTGTTCAGCACCATCTCCGAGGTTTTGCATGTGAACCTGGAGCCGGGTCCCCTAGAGGCCACATTCGGGGTGTCGGACCTGCCAGAGCAGCAGGCAGGAGTGGGGGCAAAAGTCTTGGCCTTCACCTCGGTGATCGCTCACACTCAGGTCCTGTTGGGGTGGAGGTCAACTTCTCCCCCCAGTGCCTTGGTGTGGCTGGGGGACCAGTTAGAGATTTTGGCCTTGGGAAAGGTAAACTTTGCCCTGTGAGGAGCGGATGAGGCGTTCCACCAGAGATGGGGTTTGTTCATCTTGCAATTTGGAGACCTGATGGCTGCCAAGGGGTGGGGCTGAGGGGGTAGGGGGCTGGGGCCTTGTTTTGTGTGTGTGTGTGTTAAAATGTGTAAAATGTTCAAAATGTGGAATAAAAATATTTTTTTTTAATGATCCTATGGACCCGAGTTGAAATGAAATGAAGTGAAAATCACTTATTGTCACAAGTAGGCTTCAAATAAAGTTGCTGTGAAAACCCCTAGTCGCCACATTCTGGCGCCTGTTCGGGAGGCTGGTACGGGAATTGAACTGTACTGCTGGCCTGCTTTGGTCTGCTTTCAAAGCCAGCGATTTGGCCCAGTGCTAATCCAGCCCATAGCCCGGTGCTAATCCAGCCCATAGTCAATAGCCCATAGTTCTTCATTCACTCACTCTATAAATTTCATTAAAGCATCTTTACTCTCTGCTTTGAATTTCTTTCTGGGCAGCACAGTAGCACAAGTGATTAGCACTGTGGCTTCACAGCACCAGGGTCCCAGGTTCGATACCCTGCTGGGTCACTGTCTGTGCGGAGTCTGCATGCTCTCCCCCTGTCTGCATGGGTTTCCTCCGGGTGCTCTGGTTTCCTCCCACAGTCCAAAGACGTGCAGGTTAGGTGGATTGGCCATGATAAATTGCCCTTAGTGACCAAAAAAGGTTAGGAGGGGTTATTGGGTTACGGGTTTAGGGTGGAAGTGAGGGCTTAAGTGGATCATTGAAGATTCAATGGGCCGAATGGCCTCCTTCTAAAATGTATGTTCTATTGACACCACCCTATTTTTATAGACCCTTGGTAGAACAGAACTTGAGTACAGGATGAAGAGGACAGGGTGGATAATTCCGATGCTGCCACTACCTCGCCCTTTCCTTGCAGGCAGACTCCTAAGTGCCTAATTGTCCTCGCATTAGGGACTCAGATTTGTGATGTCACTTTAAGGAAGACCCCCTCTGCCCCTTTGAATTTTAGGCACAGTATTTCTGGGCTTTGAATTTCCTGCCTGAGGCTCCACCCCTCAGAGTGTCAACTCAGCAAGTGCACCAGAACCCTGGTGCATTTGCCATGGCAACATCTCAATGAAACTAAGCCAACTTGCCACCCTATGGTGAATGTATGACTGCTACCATCCACCATTGTATTGCATTACATTGTATTGTATTATGTTGATGCCCTTGTGGGCTCCGCCTATGGCTCCGCCTCCTCGGGCGAAGTATATAGATCTGCAGCCTGTAGGTGGCACTCAGTACAGAGCAGTCGCAGGCAGGCACAGATCTAGCTGATTAAAACCACTGTTCACTTCAACTCAATGGCTCATGTGAATTGATGGTCGCATCAATTTAATCAGTTACAATATCGCTATGGAAGCCGCTCTCAAACCTGATCGACTGGAACTCGACCCACAGGCAGCTGAAGCCAAAGGAATTTTTTTGCACTGGCTCCGCTGTTTTGAGGCCTACCTCACCTCCTCCTCCTCGCCCACCGTGAGCGAGGCACAGAAACTGAGTCTCCTCCATGCCCGGGTGAGCCACAGAATCTCCGTCTTTAGCGAGGAAGCGGCCATGTACGCAGACGCGGTCGCGATCCTGAAAAGACATTATGTGAGGCCGGTGAATTAAGTGTTCACGCGGCATCTCCTCATCACTCGTCGTCAACGCCCTGGGGAAATTGCTGGAGGAATACCTACACGACCTGAGGGTACTCGCTCGAAACTGCAATTACAAGGACATCACGGCCTCGCAGCATATGGAACTCGCCATCCGGGACACCTATGTGGCTGGAGTCCGGTCCCACTATGTCAGACAGCGCCTGCTCAAAAAGTGTACCCTCGACCTAGAAGAGACGGTAAAACTATCCACCCCCTTAGAAGTAGCTTTTCAGAGCCTCAATGCTTTCCCCTCCGATTACGCAATTCCCTCGTGGACACCCGACCAGAGGGTGTCGCAGGCCTGTGCCGCGCGGCTGCCCGCCCAACCTGGGGGGCTACCCTGCTAATTCTGCGGCCAGAACCAGCACCTCAGGCAGTGTTGCCTGGCTTGGAACGTGACCTGTAGCGACTGCGGCAAGAAAGTACACTTTGCCAAAGTCTGCCTGGCAAGATCCAAAGTTCCTAAATCGCAGGCCCGACTCACAGGCCCGCAGACCCCGCAGCGTGGCTGCGTGCCTGCCGGTACCACCCCCTTCAGACGTATCATCAGCCTCATGCTATCCGTGAGGGCTGGCATCTTTACCCCTACCCGACATGTACGACTCAGGGGGGCCGCCATCTTCAACGTCACCCGACATGGCTGTTCCGGGGAGATTTGCATACGTGCAGTGCGGTCAGCGTAAGTTGAAGGTGCACCTGCATCAGTGACCCGAGGAGTTCGAAGGAAGGTGAGCATCCAGCAGGGGGCAGCAGAGCAGAGCTTCTGATTGGCTGTTCCGGGGAGATTTGCATACGTGCAGTGCGGTCAGCGTAAGTTGAAGGTGCACCTGCATCAGTGACCCGAGGAGTTCGACGGAAGGTGAGCATCCAGCAGGGGGCAGCAGAGCAGAGCTTCTGATTGGCTGTTCCGGGGAGATTTGCATACGTGCAGTGCGGTCAGCGTAAGTTGAATGTGCACCTGCATCAGTGACCCGAGGAGTTCGACGGAAGGTGAGCATCCAGCAGAGGGCAGCAGAGCAGAGCTTCTGATTGGCTGTTCCGGGGATATTTGCATACGTGCAGTGCGGTCAGCGTAAGTTGAAGGTGCACCTGCATCAGTGACCCGAGGAGTTCGACGGAAGGTGAGCATCCAGCAGGGGGCAGCAGAGCAGAGCTTCTGATTGGCTGTTCCGGGGAGATTTGCATACGTGCAGTGCGGTCAGCGTAAGTTGAAGGTGGTTTGTGAAGGGGCTGTTCTCGAGTGACAGCTTTACCCGAAACACTACTTACGTAGTGTCTCCCACCCATCCTCCTTCTCTAACCAAAAAAAAAAGGTCTGTCCGTTGGATTGCTAAACTAACAAGTTTTTTATTTTTTTATTTTTCAGTAGTTGGGAAGTTAGTTCAGTGGGAATGGAGGCTAGGGCAGTTGAATGTTCCTCCTGCAGAATGTGGGAGGAAAGGGTCACCTCTCGTGTCCCTTCTGACTACATCTGCGGGAAGTGCACCCAACTCCAGCTCCTCGAGAGCCGCATTAGGGACCTGGAGCTGGAGCTGGATGAACTTCGGATCATTCGGGAGGCGGAGGAGGTTATTGAGAGGAGTTATAGGGAGGTAGTCACACCTCAGGTAAAAGAAGAAAGTAGATGGGTTACCGTCAGGGGAGGCAGAGGGAACCGGCAGGCAGTGCAGGGATCCCCTGTGGTCGTTCCCCTCTATAACAAGTATACCGTTTTGGATACTGTTGCGGGGGACGACTTACCAGGGGTAAGCAATAGGGCGCAGGTCTCTGGCACAGAGTCTGTCCCTGTTGATCAGAAGGGAAGGGAGAAGAGGAACAGAGCACTTGTCATTGGGGACTCCATAGTTAGAGGAACAGACAGGAGGTTCTGTGGGAACGAAAGAGACTCACGGTTGGTGTGTTGCCTCCCAGGTGCCAGGGTTCGTGATGTCTCTGATCGTGTTTTTGGGATCCTTAAGGGGGAGGGGGAGCAGCCCCAAGTCGTGGTCCACATAGGTACCAACGACATAGGTAGGAAGAGAGATGGGGATTTGAGACAGAAATTCAGGGAGCTAGGGTGGAAGCTGAGAGCTAGAACAAACAGAGTTGTTATCTCTGGGTTGTTACCCGTGCCACGTGCTAGCGAAGTAAGAAATAAGGAGAGAGAGGAGTTGAACACGTGGCTACAGGGATGGTGCAGGAGGGAGGGTTTTGGTTTCCTGGATAATTGGGGCTCATTCTGGGGTAGGTGGGACCTCTACAAACAGGATGGTCTTCACCTGAACCAGAGGGGTACCAATATCCTGGGAGGGAGATTTGCTAGTGCTCTTCGGGGGGGTTTAAACTAATTCAGCAGGGGGATGGGAACCTAAATTGTAGACCCAGTGTACAGGATGTTGAGAGTAGTGAGGTCAGGGATAGGGTTAAAAGTTCGAAAGAGGGCACCGGCAAGCAGGACGCTGGTTTGAAGTGTGTCTACTTCAACGCCAGGAGCATCCGGAATAAGGTGGGTGAGCTTGCAGCATGGGTTGATACCTGGGATCTCGATGTTGTGGCGATTTCGGAGACATGGGTAGAGCAGGGACAGGAATGGTTGTTGCAGGTTCCAGGATTTAGATGTTTCTGTAAGAACAGAGAAGATGGTAAAAGAGGGGGGGGTGTGGCATTGTTAATCAAGGAAAGTATTACGGCGGTAGAAAGGACGCTTGAGGACTCGTCTACTGAGGCAGTATGGGCCGAGGTTAGGAACAGTAGAGGAGAGGTCACCCTGTTGGGAGTTGTCTATAGACCTCCGAATAGTCCCAGAGATGTAGAGGAAAGGATTGCAAAGATGATTCTTGACAGGAGCGAGAGTAACAGGGTAGTTGTTATGGGGGACTTTAACTTTCCAAATATTGACTGGAAATACTATAGTTCGAGTACTATAGATGGGTCAGTTTTTGTGCAGTGTGTGCAGGAGGGTTTTCTGACACAGTATGTAGACAGGCCAACAAGGGGCGAGGCCACATTGGATTTGGTACTGGGTAATGAACCCGGCCAGATGTTAGATTTAGATGTAGGTGAGCACTTTGGTGATAGTGATCACAACTCGGTTATGTTTACTTTAGCAATGGGCAGGGATAGGTATATACCGCAAGGCAAGAATTATAGCTGGGGGAAAGGCAATTATGATGCTATTCGGCAAGATTTAGGAAGTATAGGATGGGGAAGGAAACTGCAGGGGATGGGTACAATCGAAATGTGGAGCTTTTTCAAGGAACAGCTACTGCGTGTCCTTGATAAGTATGTACCTGTCAGGCAGGGAGGAAGTTGTCGAGCAAGGGAGCCGTGGTTTACTAAGGAAGTTGAAGCACTTGTCAAGAGGAAGAAGAAGGCTTATGTTAGGATGAGACATGAAGGCTCAGTTAGGGCACTTGAGAGTTACAAGTTAGCCAGGAAGGACCTAAAGGGAGAGTTAAGAAGAGCGAGGAGAGGACACGAAAAGTCGTTGGTGGATAGGATCAAGGAAAACCCTAAGGCTTTCTATAGGTATATCAGGAACAAAAGAATGACTCGAGTAAGATTAGGGCCAATCAAGGATAGTAGTGGAAAGTTGTGTGTGGAATCAGAGGAGATAGGGGAAGCATTAAATGGATATTTTTCGTCAGTGTTTACACTGGAGAAAGACAATGTTGTCGAGGAGAACACTCAGGTTCAGTCGACCAGGCTAGATGGAATTGAGGTTCAAAAGGAGGAGGTGTTAGCAATTTTAGAAAATGTCAAAATAGACAAGTCCCCTGGGCCAGATGGGATTTATCCTAGGATTCTCTGGGAAGCCAGGGAGGAGATTGCTGAGCCTTTGTCCTTGATCTTTATGTCGTCTTTGTCGACAGGAATAGTGCCGGAAGACTGGAGGATAGCAAATGTTGTCCCCTTGTTCAAGAAGGGGAGTAGAGACAACCCTGGTAATTATAGACCTGTGAGCCTTACTTCGGTTGTGGGTAAAATGTTGGAAAAGGTTATAAGAGATAGGGTTTATAATCATCTTGAAAAGAACAAGTTGATTAGCGATACTCAACACGGTTTTGTGAAGGGTAGGTCATGTCTCACAAACCTTATTGAGTTTTTTGAGAAGGTGACCAAACAGGTGGATCAGGGTAAAGCTGTTGATGTGGTGTATATGGATTTCAGTAAGGCGTTTGATAAGGTTCCCCACGGTAGGCTATTGCAGAAAATAAGGAAGTATGGAATTGAAGGTGATTTAGCGGTTTGGATCAGTAATTGGCTAGCTGAAAGAAGACAGAGGGTGGTGGTTGATGGCAAATGTTCATCCTGGAGTTCAGTTACTAGTGGTGTACCGCAAGGATCTGTTTTGGGGCCACTGCTGTTTGTAATTTTTATAAATGACCTGGAAGAGGGTGTAGAAGGATGGGTTAGTAAATTTGCAGATGACACGAAGGTCGGTGGAGTTGTGGATAGTGCTGAAGGATGTTATAGGATACAGAGGGACATAGATAAGCTGCAGAGCTGGGCTGAGAGGTGGCAGATGGAGTTTAATGCGGAAAAGTGTGAGGTGGTTCACTTTGGAAGGAGTAACAGGAATGCAGAGTACTGGGCTAATGGCAAGATTCTTGGTAGTGTAGATGAACAGAGAGATCTCGGCATCCAGGTACATAAATCCCTGAAAGTTGCCACCCAGGTTAATAGGGCTGTTAAGAAGGCATATGGTGTGCTAGCCTTTATAAGCAGGGGGATTGAGTTTCGGAACCACAAGGTCATGCTGCAGCTGTACATAACTCTGGTGCGGCCACACCTGGAGTACTGCGTGCAGTTCTGGTCACCACATTATAGGAAGGATGTGGAAGCTTTGGAAAGGGTTCAGAGGAGATTTACTAGGATGTTGCCTGGTATGGAGGGAAGGTCTTACGAGGAAAGGCTCAGGGAATTGAGGTTGTTTTCGTTAGAGAGGAGAAGGCTGAGAGGTGACTTAATAGAGACATATAAGATAGTCAGAGGGTTAGATAGGGTGGACAGTGAGAGTCTTTTTCCTCGGATGGTGATGACCAACACGAGGGGACATAGCTTTAAATTGAGGGGTGAGAGATATAGGACAGATGTCAGAGGCAGTTTCTTTACTCAGAGAGTAGTAGGGGTGTGGAACGCCTTGCCTGCAACAGTAGTAGACTCGCCAACTTTAAGGGTATTTAAGTGGTCGCTGGATAGACATATGGATGAAAATGGAATAGTGTAGGTCAGATAGGCTTCAGATGGTTTCACAGGTCGGCGCAACATAGAGGGCCGAAGGGCCCGTACTGCGCTGTAGTGTTCTATGTTCTATGTTCTATGTTCTATGTGCGACCGACGGGGGCTGCCATCTTCCCAATCAGCACCTTCTTTCTCGTTCTTTCTTCTGCAGTATATATTGTTGTTCCCTTTGTATTTGCCATTCTTACATCTGTCCTGATGAGCGCAAAATGAAATGCTCCGACGGCATCACTCTTTCTTCAGCAACATCCTGTTTTTCTTCATCTCAAAGTTAACTATGCTCAAAAGGAGAAGTTCCTCTGATTTAACAGCTCAAAGACAGTACGGCAGCACAGTGGTTAGCACTATTGCTTCACAGCTCCAGGGTCCCAGGTTCAATTCCCGGTTTGGGTCACTGTCTGTGCAGAGTCTGCACGTTCTCCCTGTGTCTGCGTGGGTTTCCTCCAGGTGCTCCGGTTTCCTCCTTTCAGTCCTGAAAGATGTGCTGTTAGGTCATTTGGACATTCTGAATTCTCCCTCCGTATACACGAACAGGCGTCAGAATGTGACGATTAGGGATTTTCACAGTAACTTCATTGCAGTATTAATGTAAGCTGACCTGTGACAATAATAAACAGTATTAATAAGCAATTAAGACCAAAATTGTGTGCTGAAACCAGAATTTCAAATAGGCATGCTGATGCAACCTTTCACCAAAACAACCGCTTCAGCATTTATAGGCATGATTTTGGACAGTGCCCAAAGATTATGAAGACAATACAATTCACCAGCAGTGTTACATCTCGTGTAGGACTGCATTTCTCACAAAGCTCACTGTCATGCATGTCACATAATCTAATAGCAATAATGAACTCATAAATGTCCCTTTGTTTAACTTTCAGCACACCAGAGTCCATTTCAGTACTTAACTTTGATTAATGTCAAAATCAGCTGCCTGTTGTAAGAAAAGCAAAATCCATGATAATCCTAATTGCCAATCTATTATTGCTTACAATTTTTTAATGAGACCATACCATTTTTCAACCGAAAGCACATCAGCCACATCCTGTGTTTTGCTCCCTGACTTGTGCCAGCATTGTTAATTTATATTTGATTGCAGACAATCAGGTCCAATGACAATTGTTTTTTTTAAGATGCTCCATTGGACAATGGGAAACACATCCTGCATGTTGGAATCTGTGACTCTAACAGAGAAGTGATCAAATGCAAAAGTTCTGGTGGCGTTATTAAGGTGGTGACAGAAATCAAAATGAGTTAGTGTTTTTCTTGTCACATTTTACTTTCCTTTGCAGCTCACAGCACACACTTTTTTGTAGTCTATAATGAGAGCTGGTTTATTTATGACTGCCTTGCAGAAGGTGCAGTACTTTTCACTCTATTGTACCATAACTCTACTCACGGATCTATCTTGAGAACCCACTCTCGAGGGTACAACTCCAATACATACGATTGCCATGCACCAAGTACAGTACAGAGGCACTGTCACCCTTGCATCCAAGAATGAAGTTGTAAAAACAGAAGTGCTCACAGAAAAGGAAAGGTGAGAAGGTTTGGAAATGTAAGAAGGGTTTGGTGGAGTTCAAGTCCAAGGTGCAATTAACAAACAATGATGCGTACATAGCAAAGTGAATTATCCTGAAACCGGTGGGAGAGAAACACAAGCCATGTGTAGAAGAATTTGTTCATTTTCAAAAGCCAGCGATTTAGCCGCCTGAGCTAAACCAGCCCCTGCAGCGGTGTGTCAGGCCCGCGCAGTTGCCGCTATCGCGCCCGACCTCTCACCCTCTCCCCAGCCGATCGCGCAATGGGCCCCGTCGTCCGCTGCTCCCAGGGCCATGTGCGATCAGTGGGCGCCGCCATCTTCTTCCCCCAGGTCCACGTGCGATCAGTGGGCACCGCCATCTTTCGCCGCCCCCGCAATTTGAGCACCATGGGCGCCGCCATCTTCCTTACCCAACTCCACGTGCGATCAGTGGCCGATCTTGCCCTGCCCCCGCCACGTGAGCTCCGTGCTCGCCGCCATCTTGCCCCGCCCCCACAACGTGCGATCAGTGGGCGCGCCATCTTCTTCCCCGCAGGTACTTCGGACGCCGCCATTTTGTCCGCCCGGGACTGGACCACGGGACCCAGATCGCTGCCGCCACTCATCGGACTCTTCGGACTCTTCGGACGTTCGCCCGCTACTCGCCTCCATGACTCTCGACCAATCCCGTCCTCGCAACCTGGCTACCGCTTCAACGACGGTGCCCATCAACGGCCATGCGACCTACTGCCTACCCGACTCCGGGAGCACCGATAGCTTCATTCATCCGGACACGGTAAGGCGTTGCTCCCTCGCGGTCCATCCCGCCAACCAGCGGATCTCCCTGGCTTCCAGATCCCACTCTGTCCCGATCCGGGGCTTCTGTCTGGTCAAACTCACCGTACAAGGCGTGGAATTGAGCCGTTTCCACCTGTACGTCCTCCCCAACCTCTGTGCGACACTTTTACTGGGCCTGGACTTCCAATGTAACCTCCAGAGGCTCACCCTCAAATTCAGCGGACCCCTACCTCCACTCACCATTTGCGGCCTCACGACCCTCAAGGTTGACCCTCCCTCCCTCTTTGCCAATCTGACTGCAGATTGCAAGCCCGTCGCCACCAGGAGCAGACGGTACAGCACCCAGGACAAGACCTTCATCAGGTCCAAAGTCCAGCGGCTGCTTCGGGAGGGTATTATCGAGGCCAGCAACAGTCCCTGGAGAGGCCAAGTGGTAGTGGTTAAAACTGGGAAGAAACACAGGATGGTCGTGGACTACAGTCAGACCATCAACCGGTACACGCAGCTCGATGCGTACCCCCTCCCTCGCATATCTGATATGGTCAATCAGATTGCACAGTACCGGGTCTTCTCAACAATTGACCTGAAATCCGCCTACCACCAGCTCCCCATCCGTAAATCGGACCGTCCCTACACTGCCTTCAAGGCAGACGGTCGCCTCTATCAATTTCTTAGGGTTCCCTTCGGCGTCACTAACGGGGTCTCAGTATTTCAACGAGAAATGGACCGAATGGTTGACCGGTACGGACTGCGGGCCACGTTTCCGTACTTAGACAATGTCACCATCTGCGGCCACGACCAGCAGGACCATGACGCCAACCTTGCTAAATTTCGCCACAATGCATCTCTCCTCAACCTCACTTATAACAAGGAGAAGTGCGTATTCAGCTCAGACCGCTTGGCCATCCTCGGCTACGTAGTCCAAAACGGACTGCTGGGGCCCGACCCCGACCGCATGTGCCCCCTCATGGAGCTTCCCCTCCCCCACTGCCCCAAGGCTCTCAAACGATGCCTGGGGTTCTTTTCTTACTATGCCCAGTGGGTCCCACAGTACGCGGACAAGGCCTGCCCACTGATCCAGTCCACGCAATTTCCCCTCACTGCCGAGGCACAACAGGCCTTCGCCCGTATTCGCTCAGACATAGCCAAGGCCGGGATGCACGCAGTAGACGAGACACTGCCCTTCCAAGTAGAGAGCGACGCTTCAGATGTCGCCCTTGCCGCCACTCTAAACCAGGCAGGCAGACCCGTGGCATTCTTTTCCCGCACCCTCAATGCCTCCGAAATTCGACATTCCTCTGTTGAAAAGGAGGCCCAGGCTATTGTTGAGGCGGTGCGGCACTGGAGGCATTACCTGGCCGGCAGGAGGTTCATCCACCTCACTGACCAACGGTCAGTAGCCTTCATGTTTAACAACACGCAGCAGGGCAAGATCAAAAAAGATAAAATCTTGCGGTGGAGAATCGAGCTCTCCACCTATAATTACGAAATTTTGTATCGCCCCGGCAAGCTCAACGAGCCCCCAGACGCTCTCTCCCGAGGTACATGTGCCAGCACACAAGTGGGCCAGCTCCGTGCCCTGCACGACAGCCTTTGCCATCCGGAGGTCACTCGGTTGTACCACCTAGTCAAAGCCCGCAATCTGCCCTACTCCGTCAAGGAAGTACGGACAGTCACCAGAGCCTGCCAGGTCTGTGCTGAGTGCAAGCCGCACTTCTACGGGCCAGGTCGCGCCCGCCTGGTGAAAGCGTCCCATCCCTTTGAACGCCTCAGCGTGGATTGCAAAGGGCCCCTCCCCTCCACCAACCGCAACACCTACATCCTTAGTATGGTCGATGAATTCTCTAGTTTCCCCTTCGCCATCCCATGCCCGGATATGACGTCTGCCACCGTTATCAAGGCCCTCGATTCCATATTCGCTCTGTTCGGTTTCCCCGACTACATCCACAGTGATTGGGGATCCTCATTCATGAGCGATGAGCTGCGTCAGTTCCTGCTCAGTAGGGGTATCGCCTCCAGCAGGACGACCAGCTACAACCCCCGGGGAAACGGGCAGGTAGAGAGGGAGAACGGGACGGTATGGAGGGCCGTCCAGCTGGCCCTACGGTCCAGGAACCTCCCAGCCGCTCGCTGGCAGCAGGTCCTCCCTGATGCACTCCACTCCATTCGGTCACTGCTGTGCACCGCGACTAACAATACACCCCATGAACGTGTTTTTGCCTTCCCTAGGAAGTCTACATCCGGGGTGTCGCTCCTGACGTGGCTCGCAGCTCCAGGGCCGGTCCTACTTCGTAGGCATGTCAGACACCACAAGGCAAACCCTCTGGTGGACAGGGTACGCCTGCTCCAAGCGAACCCCCAGTATGCCTTTGTGGAGTTCCCTGACGGCCGCCATGATACAGTCTCGCTCAGGGACCTGGCTCCCTCGGGTGCCGATCCCACGCCCACCCACCTCGCCACCCACACGCCACCATCCTTTTCCCTGGCACCCCCAACATCAGCCCCACCAGGTCCATCCCTCGTTCCCCTGCCCACACTAGAGGACATGGAAGATTTCGGCACACTCCCGGAGTCGTCCAGCCACTGGCCAGCACCAACACTGCCAGAACCAACACCGCCACCACCGATGCCATCGACGCCGACACCGCCTGTGCAGACATCGCCACCACTGCTGCGTCGCTCTCAACTAACCGTCCGACCGCTGGTCAGACTCAACCTATGACGGGCACAGGGTTGCAAGGTGGACACTTGATTTTTTTCTCTCCCCCCTGTAAATAAATCACTGCTTATGAATAATAGTTTCACGTCACCCCCGCCGGACTCATTCTTAACAGGGGGTGAATGTGGTGATCCATTACTGTATATTTATGAGTGTGCCTGTATTAGGGGATGTACAACAGTACCTGTTATTACAGGTTTGCCGGTAAGCCCCTGCCGGCTACCTCCGCCCACTGGGAGTAGTATAAATATTCATGAGCTCTCCTGAGCTGCTATTCTACAGCTGCAGTCAAGGGAATACCATCTCCCGGTAATAAAGCCTCTATTGTACCGATTTGTGTCTTTGTGTGCAATTTGCGCATCACACCCAAAAACAATTTCACTCCTGTGGATCCTTATACTCCCTTCCTGAAGTGGACACTTCGCTGATTGTCTGCATGGAACCCAAGGTGGCACAGTGGTTTGCACTGCTGCCTGACAGTGCCAGGGATCCAGATTCAATTCCAGCCTTGGGTCACTGTCTGTGTAGAGCTTGTACATTCTCCCCATGTCTGCTTGGGTTTCCTCCGGGTGCTCCCGTTTCCTCCACAGTCCAAAGATGTGCAGGTTAGGTGAATTGACCATGATGAAGTGCCCCTTAGTATCCAAAAGGTTAGCTGGGGATACTGGGTTACGGGGATAGGGCGTAGGG
This sequence comes from Scyliorhinus canicula, assembly GCF_902713615.1. Classification (NCBI taxonomy): domain Eukaryota; kingdom Metazoa; phylum Chordata; class Chondrichthyes; order Carcharhiniformes; family Scyliorhinidae; genus Scyliorhinus; species Scyliorhinus canicula. The sequence goes on from NC_052148.1 coordinate 80,848,818, forward strand.
CACTCTTTCAGAGGGTCAGTGTAGACCCGAGAGGCCAAATGGCCTCCTTCCGCACTGTAGTGATTCTATTCGACAATCAAATTTCCCAAACATCTCCTTTTCTCCAAGGTTAACAATCTCAAATTCTCCAACGTAACCCTGTACCTAAAACCCCTCTATCTGGAATTAGTCTGATAAATTTCCGATGCATCCTCCCAAGGACCCACACCCAAGGACCCACACATCCATTAGACCATCAGACATAGGAGTAGAATTAGACCATTTGGCCCATCGAGTCTTCTCCGCCATTCAATCCTGGCTGATATGTTTCTCAGCCCCATTCTCCTGCCTCCTCCCCATAACCTCTGATTCCCTTATTAATCAACCCTTCTGAAAGTTACCAGAACTAATAATAATAATAATAATAATCTTTATTATTGTCACAAATAGGCTTACTGTACACAAGACTGCAGTTGTGACCTAACCAGAATTTTATTAAGACTCAACCTGCTTTTGCATTCAATAATTCCACTTACAAAGACCAAGATCCCATATGCTCTGCTCACAGCTCTTTTTATTTAACACATCTTCCAAGCTGTGTATGCACAATCAGCCCCCGCCAGATCCCTCCATTCCTTCACATAGTTTAAAATGGTTCTATTGGCCCTGGCTTTCAGTCAGCATTGGAAAAGGAGTGTCCTTTGCTGATTGCAAGTTAAATTACTCATTTAACATTTTACATCAAAGCTTTTTCACCTTCAGATGCCAGCTCCAGCATGGATAGAGAGATGAACAGATTCAGGAAACCAATTGTTGGGTTTAATTCCAGTGCAGCCATGCCCCCTTTTCTCATCATGAACTGAAGACCCTTAAGGTCTGTCTTCTGTTTGTGGACTTACTTTGTTAGAAATGAAGCTGTCAACCCCAGCAATGTTCAACCTCTCCTCACAAACAGGGCTAACTCCCCCTGACAATGTTCAGCCCCCCCTCACTCCACAAAAATGTTGAACCCCCATCCCTCACTTCCAACAATGCTAACTCTTGTGACATGGCCAGACAGGAGCCAGGAAATCTGGAAGTTGATTCGGGAGGCAATGGACTGGGTTCTCCGCAGCCCCACCCCGAGATCGCGGCCGGCGTGGGGGTGGCCGGCGTGGGGGCGGAGAATCCACTTTCACGCCATAATCGGGCCCGGCGTCGGTTCAGGACCCGATTCTCCAGGACCCGAAAATCAGTGTGACCGCAGAGTACGGCTTGGTGCCCATTAACAGAGGCCCGCACAGCAATTCTCCACTCCCGACCAGCCGCTTTCCCAACAACGTAGAACTAATCACCTATTACTGGTCGCGATACTGGCCTACCGGCTGCGGACACTGGGGAGGGGAAGGGGGGGGGCTTATCGGCGGCCGGGGGTTAGATCCGCCCGGTTAGATGCTCCAGCATGTGGCCGATTGGGGGTGGGGGGGTCACCTTTCTGTGTGTGGCTCCGCGGTCCGAGTCCACGGCTAAAGCTGCAAGATTTACTCCGGGTCCCTGCTGGACCCCTGCAGGGCATTGAATTAGCTCAACTTGTTTATCAGGATTTCCACAGTTCTTATGTCGGTGTGGGGACATAGAACATAGAACAGTACAGCACAGAACAGACCCTTCGGCCCTAAATGTTGTGCCGAGCTTTGTCCAAAACCAAGATCAATCTATCCCACTCCCTATCATTGTGGTGTGCTCCATGTGCCTATCCAATAACCGTTTAAAGTTCCTAAAGTATCCGACTCCACTATCACAGCAGGCAGTCCATTCCACACCCTAACCACTCTCTGAGTAAAGAACCTAGTTCGGATATCCCTCCTATATCTCCCACCATGAACCTTATAGTTATGCCCCCTTATAACAGCTACATCCACCCAAATAAATAGTCTCTGAACGTCCACTCTATCTATCTATCCCCGCTTCCTTTTTCCTCTTGACAAGACATTCAACCTCTTCGGTGAAAATGGTTCCCTCACACGGCCATTTCCTCCCTGCCCGACAGGGACATACCTATCAAGGACACACAGTATTTGTGCCTTTCCCTGACAGTTTCTGTTCCCATTTTGTACTCCCTAATTCTTGCCTAATCGCATCATAATTACCCCTCCCCCAATTATCAACCTTGCCGTATGGCCCTATCCCTCTCCATTGCAATAGTGAAAGACACCGAATTGTGGTCACTATCTCCAAAGTGCTCTCCCACAAACAAATCTAACACTTGGCCCGGTTCATTGCCCAGTATCAAATCCAATGTGCCCCCCCCCCCCCCCCCTCTTATCGGCCTATTCACATATTGTGTCAGGAAACCCTCCTGCACACACTGTACAAAAACTGCCCTATCCAAACTGTTTGACCTATAGAGGTTCCAATCAATATTTGGAAAGTTAAAGTCACTCATGACAACTACCCTGAGACCTCCACACCTATCCATAACCTGTTTTGCAATTTCTTCCTCCACATCTCTATTACTATTTGGGGGTCTATAGAAAACTCCTAACAACGTGACCGCTCCTTTCCTATTTCTAACTTCAGCCCATATTACCTCAGGAGGCAGATCCCCTTCGAACTGACTTTCTGTAGCTGTTAAACTATCCTTGATTAATAATGCTACTCCTTCACCTCTTTTACCACCTTCCCTACTCTTACTGAAACATCTATACCCCGGAAACTTCTAGCAACCATTCCTGTCCCTGTTCTAACCATGTCTCTGTGATGGCCACAACATCGTAGTCCCAAGTTCACCTCCCTTATTCCGGATGCTCCTTGCATTGATGTAGACACACTTCAACCCACCTTTATGTCTGTCAGTACACTATTGCAACCTTGATACCCTCCTCAGTACCTCACTACTCTCAACACTGGCTTCTGGACTACACCTCGTTTTCCCAGCCCCCTGACAAATTAGTTTAAACCGCCCCAAAGAGCCATAGCAAATTTCCCTCCCAGGATATTGGTGCCCCTCTGGTTCAGGTATAAACCGTCCTGTCTGTACATTCCCCAGAATGTGCTCCAATTATCCCGTAACTGAAACCCTCCCTCTTACACCATCCCTTCAGCCATGTGTTTATCTGCACTCTCTTCCTCACCTCGCTCGCACGTGGCATCCCCGGGGACAGGGAAGATGGTAGATGTTGGAAATTGTCAGGTGTGGGGGATTAAACAAACCAGGATCGAGCTGAACATTGTTGCGTGGGCTTTGTCAATCCCCCCTTACCCCCAGTTCTCTCCCTCCCCACATTCCTCTCATTCTCTGCCCCCCCATCACACCGCCTCCATCCCGACCACCTCCCCCTTCCAAGGGTCTGTGTTACATCACTCCAGAGTGATGAGCTTGGGTCGGCACTGTCAGTGGGTCACAATACTGTAGCCACCTGGGGTGGCCACTGCCCAACACAAAATGGAAGATTACAAGGAATGCAGGGAAAATGGATATGTTGCAAAAGCAAGCAGCTTGCAAAGCGCTTGTGTATTCTGACTGCTACAGAAACCAGTTCTGACTGCTGCAGAAACCAGACAGCACTGTGAAAGAAAACAAGTGCAGAGCAAGAGACCATTGATCCCTGATCCGGCAGTCCCCTTATCCAGATAAGTATTTGGCCTATTAGTGGTAGGATTAGCCTAGTCTTATAGTTTTATATGCATGATTAGTAGATTACTGTATTATAATAAACGTGTCTTGTTTGAACTTACTAACTGGTGTGTGGAGTTATTGATTTGAACTTGAACTTGAAACTTGTCGCGGTATCTTGACGATACCTGGCGACTCCACAGCTAAGGAACGAAACAGAGCCAAATTGAGTGTAAAGCACACTCACCCAGAACGAGCAACAATACAAGGCAGGAGAGTGATGATAACCCACTGTGAGGAAAGCTCTGGTGCTCCTCAGAGGATCTATAGCAGGTGGCATGCATGGGCACTGCACCTGGACATAAAGGAGTTGTGCTGGTGGGTGCCAGGGGGTTCTGAGGAACAAGCTTGAAGGTCAGATGTGGGGAGATGCAAGGTGTCAATCAGTAAATTGGGGGGGTGGTTTGGGAATTTGAGGGGTGGCAGGCAGAACTGATGCATGGAGAGAGGTGGTAACTTACTCTAGGAGCTCGTTGGAGGCGTGGTCTTCTTCCAATATTGGCCAGTGGTCCTCCTTGTCATGTTGTCCGCACTGACAGCTGCTGCCACTGCCGCCCTGGCAGCTTTGCTGATCCTATTGCTGATCCTCCCACCCCTTCAGGGGAACCGCCTCTCAACCACAGCATCAAGAAGCCGTGTGAGGTTGCCATCCACAAAGCGAGAAGCAGGCTGTGTACTGCCATGCTTGTATGTTGACTGGGAGTGAGTGGTGGGGGAAGCGCTTAAAAGCAGCTCTCCCATGTTAGCAGCAAGCAGCTGAGCTACGTGTCGGGTGAATCAGATGGTGAGGGAGCAAGGATTGTCGGGATTCTCATGGGGGCTCATTTTTGGCACAAAGTGCCATTGAATACGGGCCACACTCTCACCAATGCGGCCATCACAAAACTCCCTGTCAAATGCGCCCAAAACCAGACTTTAACTTTGGTCGGCTGAATCACGCCCAATTACGTTATATTTCACTCTTATCCAATAGGGCTACTATTACTAGATTAGTGCTGCAATACGTACTTTACAATGGTCCAGTATCACAATAGGGTCTGCCGTTTCATAGTTCAATAGCTCCAGGTGGTTATGGACTTTGTGAAGTGGGACTATGAATTTCAATGCATGTTTTTATCAGGAATTAAACAACTGAATGAAATGTTTGCTGTTGTCGGGAATAATGTAGTTGTTTGAAGGACTAGAAATGGATTTTTTTTTTTTGAATGAGTGTGCATTTCAAAAACAGTCTAAAATATACTCTTAGAATAGAATAGAACAGTACAGCACAGAACAGGCCCTTCGGCCCTCGATGTTGTGCCGAGCAATGATCACCCTACTTAAACCCACGTAACCCGTATACCCGACAATCCCCCCATTAACCTTACACTACGGGCAATTTAGCGTGGCCAATCCACCTAACCCGCACATCTTTGGACTGTGGGAGGAAACCGGAGCACCCGGAGGAAACCCACGCACACACGGGGAGAACGTGCAGACTCCACACAGACAGTGACCCAGCCGGGACTCGAACCTGGGACCCTGGAGCTGTGAAGCATTGATGCTAACCACCATGCTACCGTGAGGCTATCTTAATATCTTAATACCATGCTATCTTAATACGGTGTGCGTTCTTGCAATGGTGGATTCTGGGTGAGTTGGGCCCTGCTTATCTGATTCTTGCCCCAATTTCTGGCCCGACCATGCACCAAAAGGTCAATGGAATTTCAGTGCCCTTCTGTTTATTTCACTGCTCAGCTGAAGGATATCCTGGGACCATCAGAGAATGTCATCTAGCTCGGCTTAAATATTGCATAAATGTGCTGCCACCATATAATAAGTGTTAATACCATTGTGTTAGTCCATGATTGTTGAAGCTGTTTTGCCTTAGTGTCTGCTCTGTGCTCTACGAATAAGTGACCACCCTACAAGCCCTACACAAATACAAAAACTGCTTTGTGAAAGGGAAATCATGTTTAACTAGTTTATTGGCGTTGCTTGAAGGAGTCCCATGTGCTGTAAATAAAGGGGAGCTGGTGGTTGTACTGTATTTGGATTTCCAGAAGGTATTTGCTAAGGTACCACATCAAAGGTTATTGTGAAAAATAAAAGCTCATGGCATAGGGGTAACATATTGGCATGGACAGAAGATTGGCTGGATAACAGGGAATAGGATCTTTTTTTAGTTGGATGAGTGGTGATCAGTGCTGGGCCTCAACATTTTACAATTAATATAAATTACTTGGATGAAGGGACTGAAGGTATGGTTGCTAAATTGTCTGATAACATAAATAAATAAATAAGCTTTTATTGTCACAAGTAGGCTTACATTAACACTGCAATGAAGTTACTGTGAAAAGCCCCAAGTCGCCACATTCCGGCGCCTGGTCGGGTACACAGAGACATGAAGATAGGTAGGAAAGTAAGCTGTGGAGAGGACGTAACAAGCTTACAACTGGATATAGATAGGTTAAGTGAGTGGGTAAAAATCTGGCAAATGGACTATAATGTGGGCAAATGTGAAATTGTTCATTTTAGCAGGAAGAATAAAAATGTGTCCTGCACATCCGGGCATAGGAACAGTTTCTTCCCACAGCTACTAGACTCCTCAACGACTCCCTCTCGGACTGATCTGTTCCCTGTAAGAACACTATTCACCATGTCCTATTTTGCTCTTGCTCATGTATTTGCTTATTTTGTCTACTATATAGCTACTGTGTACGTTCCCTCGGCCACAGAAAAATACTTTTCACTGTACTTTGGTACATGCGACAATACATAAATCAAATCAAAAATCAAAGTCAGAAGAAAGTCTGAATGGTGAGAGCTTTCAGAGCTCTGAAGTGCAAAGGGATCTGGGTGTCCCAGTGCATGGATCAGAAAAGCCTGGAATATAGGTACAGCACATATTGAAAAAAGCTAATAGAATATTATAATTTGTTGTGAGGGAATTTATTACAAAGTTAGGGAGGTTCATTTGTACAGGTCATTGGTGAGACCACATCTGGAGTATACAGTATTGATCCCCTTATTTAAGGAAAGATGTAAATGCGTTGGGAGCAGTTTAGAGAAGGTTCACTCGACTAATACCAGGAATGGGCAGGTTATCTTATGAGAAAAGTTTGGAGTGGGGTAGGTTTATATTCACTAGAGTTTAGAAGAGTAAGAGGCAACTTGATCTAAACCTTTAAGGTCCTCAGGGACATTGACAGGGTGGATGTTTCTTCTTGTCAGAGAATCTAGAACTTGGGTTTCGCATGCATAGAATTTCTACAGTGCAGACGGTGGCCATTCAGTCCATCAAATCTGCATTAACCCTCGGAAAGAGCACTCTACCTAGACCCACTCCCCCACTCTATCCCCATAACCCCGCACATTGATCATGGCCAATCCACCTAACCTACACTTCTTTGGACACTAAGGGGCAATTTAACATGGCCAAGTTTTAATAATCAGGGGCTGGATTCTCCGATCCCCGACGCCGGAATCGCATTCAGGCCATTGCCTGAGGCCTGCCCCATGATGCTCCGTCCCCGACCGGTCAAGTTCCCGACGGCGTGTGACACATGTGGTCTGACCCGTTGTGAAGTCAGCGTGGCAGCTGTGGACTCAGTCCAGCACCGCCACAGTCAGAGGAGAGCCGATCCGCGGGCAGAGGGGGCTTCATTCAGGGCTGGGGGCACTGTGGGAGGGGGGGGGGGGGGGGGGGGGGGGCGGTCCAGGGCGCGCGAACGTCCGAAGGGTGATACTATTTTGGCGGTCCGGGTCCACGGACTGAGTCCGCCATGAAGCATGGCGAGACCGCCGCCATGCGCATGCGATGTCACGGACCTGGCAATGCTCCGGGCCAGATCGGCAGCTAGAGCTCGGAGCACTGCACTGCCTCCCTGTGACACCCCCTCGGAGCAGGGAATCAGTGGTCGTTTGGCGGCAGTTCTTTTTGGCATAAAACACCATCGTTTTCACGCCGGCATGGGGGCTTAGTCTCTCAAACGGAGAATCCAGCCCAGAGGGTCGCTCATTTAAGACAGAGATGAGGAGAAACTTTTCTCTCAGAGAGCTGTGAGTCTCTGGAGCTTTCTTCCTCAAAATGAAGTGGAATCAGACTATTTTAAAGGCAGAGCAAGATAGATTATTGATTAGCAAGGGGGTGAAAGGTTATTAGGGTAAGCAGGAATGTGCGGTTGTGGTTACAATCAGATCAGCCATGATCTTATGGAATGGCGGAAGAAGCTCAAGGGGCCGAGTGGCCTACTCCTGCTCCTAATTTGTGCATTAGTATGCTCTGTCATAGAAACCAAAAATCTGGATATACCCAGCAGATTGGGTGGTGCCTGTGGAGAGGAAAACAGAGGGCTGCACATTTGTCTTTTGATGGAGGCAGGAGAATGAGATCAGGAAAGTAAAAAATTCAGGATTTTTGACTGCAATTTCTAATTTGCAGGGTCCTGCTGACCCTGCGCCATTTTTGTCTGTCCTTTTTATAGGTTAAGATGCCCTGTGGTCCAAACCCCACCCCGACCACTTTTGAGGTCAGTGTTCCCATGTAAAGCCAACAGAAAACTTCCATTTTGTTCCCCATTCTATTTTCATGTGTTGCTGCAGATTTTGGAAGCACCACACTCCATTGCTTGACAGGTAATTTACCTTGAAATGGAAGTTAAAGACCACGTGCAGTTTTTAAAAAGGCCATCTAGTGTTTCAGTTTAATTGGATTCCAATTCTTGACATTTTCCAAGTTTTTCTTTTAATTTATGGGCTGTTCCTCCAGTTTGCACTGGGCTTCACTGGAACATTTCAGCAGGCCAAGGACTGACATGTGGACATGAGAGCAGGATGATGAGTTCGAATGGCAAGTGACAGGAAGGTCTCGGTCCTGCTTGCAAACGGACTGAATGTGTTTAGCAAAGCGGTCACCCAGTCTGCGTTTAGTCTCTCCAATGTAGAGTAGACCCCATTGGGAACAACAAATGCAATCGACCAGATTGAAGGACGTGCACATGAAGCGCTACCTCACTTGAAATGAGTGTTTAGGGCCTGAGATGGTCAGCAGGGAGGAGGTAAAGGGGCAGGTGATACACCTTCAGCACGGTAGCGCAGTCGTTAGGGGCAGCATGGTCGTACAGTGGTTAGCACAGTTGTTTCACAGCTCCAGGGGTCCGGGTTCACTTCCCAGCTTGGGTCACTGTCTGGGCGGAGTCTGCACGTTCTCCCCAAGTGTGTGCGTGGGTTTCCTCCGGGTGTTCCATTTTCCTCCCACAGTCCAAAGATGTTCAGGTTAGGTGGATTGGCCATGCTAAATTGCCCTTAGTGTCCAAAAAGGTTAGGTTGGGTTACTGGGTTACGGGGATAGGGTGGAGGTGTGGGCTTGAGTAGTGTGCTCTTTCCAAGGGCCGGTGCAGACTTAATGGGCTAAATTACCTCCTTCTGCACTGTAAATTCTATGATTCCCTGATTCTGCGATAATGTGGGAATGTGTTGTGGGTTATCCCAGTACATTCCAGGATATCCTGGACGGAATGATCCCTGCAAAATGCTGACAGGAGGAGTGAGGGGAAAATATGTTCGGTGGTTGAATCATGCTGGAGTTGCCAGAACTTGCGGAGGATACGTCTTTGAATGCGGAGGTGGGTGGGGTGAAAGGTGAGCCTGGTTTTGGGAGGGAGGAGAGGCGATGAGGGCAGAGGTGCAGAAGATGGGTTGGACACGGTTAAGAATGCTGTCGTCCACAGCGAGTGGGAAACTACGATTAAGGACGAATGGAGACAGGGCAGCACGGTGGCACAGTGGTTAGCACGGCTTCCTCACTGCGTCGAGGTCCCAGGTTCGATCCCGGCTCTGGGTCACTGTCTGTGTGGTTTCACCCCCACAACCCAAAGATGTGCAGGATAGGTGGATTGACCTTGCTAAAATTGCCCTTAATTGAAAAACATTAATTGGGTACTCTAAATTTATTTTTTAAAAAGGAAGAATGGAGACATGTCAGCAGCACCGTTTTGGAAAGAGATTAAATGACATCTCCAGGTAAATGGTCATGGAGATTTGTGCCATCGTCAGAGAAGACCTTACATCTCACAGCATTGCTCTCCGTGCGCTGCCAGTAGCTTTCAAAGTCACTGGGCGCGATTCTCTGCTCTCCCCCCCCCCCCCCCCCCCCCCCCCCCGGGCTCGGATGAATCACCGCTCGCCATTTTTCACGGCGAACGGCAATTCTCCGACCCGGATGGGCTGAGCGGCCTGCCGTTCGCGACCGTTTCACGACAGCGGCAACCACACCTGGTCGCTGCCATCATGAAACAGGTGAGATATGCCCGTTTGGGGCATGTGGGTGGAGTACAGGGGAAAGAGCCCACGACTGTGCTCGGGAGGGGACAGGCCCGCGATTGGTGCCCACCGATCGTCGGGCCGGCGTCTCAATCGGACGCCCTATTTCCCCTCCGCCGCCCCGCAAGATCAAGCCGCCATGTCTTGCGGGGCGGCTGAGCGGAAAGACGGCCACCGCGCATGCGCGGGTTCGAGCTGTCAGCGTCATGATGTCAGCCGCGCATGCGCGGGTTGGAGCCTGCCAACCTGCGCATGCACGGCTGACGTCATTAGGTGTGCCGGCCGCGTCATTCTCGGCGCGATGCCCCCGCGGCCGAGATTTATGGAGCGCCGCTCCTAGCCCCGCCGGGAGGGGAGATTAGGGGGCAAGGAGCGGCCTCCGAGGCCGTCGTGAAACTTGGCCGAGTTCACGACGGCCCTCCCGATTTTTCCCGGGAGCGGAGAATTCCGCCCACTGTATTTGAACTTAATTTCTGGCTCCTTCCAAGGATCAATTGCTCTCTTTAATGGCATCTCACAAATTACATCGCACCACAGCATCTCACAGGCCAATGAAACCTCATCTGGAATTAAAAGTCTAATGACAACCATGAAACCATTGTCGATTGTCATAAAAACCCATCTGGTTCACTCATGTCCTCTACCTGATCTGGCCTACATGTGACTCCAGACCCACAGCAATGTGATTGACTCTTAAATGTCCTCAGGAGTGGCCAATAAATGCTGGCCCAGCCAGCAGCACCCACATCTCATTAACAAATAAAATGTTTGTTTTTTAAATTACCAGAGCTGGTCAGTACACTCAATTCCAGACAGATATGGCCTTGCAGGCACAGATGGCATTGGATTCTTGCTGATGCAGAGAGATTGGACCACTTAGTTAACAAGGTACTCAGTGACTGGTCAGTGAATTTCATCAACAGGAAAAGTTGCACTCCTTCCATGTTCAGCCAGGCTGCAACCATAAAACAAGCTTCCTGCACATTGTGCTTGTTTTCAGCTGCCATGACTGCTTCATCCTCTGACAATCTAGACTGCTGCAGCTCTTCACTCCTGCTGCTTCCCCAATGTCCTTGAATGGATGCAAGGCTGAAGGGATATTCCTTAAAGAGGATGGCAGCTCACGCCGCTACAAGAGCCTGAGGCAGCGGCATAGAGTCACCATAACCAAAGCCATCTACTCACGGGGACATTGAGAAGGTGGCCAAACTTCAGAAGATGCAGTTCTGGTGCCTGTTCAGGTCAAGTGGAGCCCTGCAGTATTCTCCTGCAAGGATCTGGTTAGTTATGGTGGCTCACTGAGCCTTACATAACATGGCACTTCTCTGAGGTACAAACCTTGAAGAAGATGATGGTCTAGAAAGACAGTTCATCAGAGGAAGACAAGGAACAGGAGGTGGAAGAGGAGTAAAGAATGGGAGAAGACGCAGAAAACAGAAGTGCCCTGGAGCACTGGAAGTTGGCCAGACCTGACATGGGGTTTGACGATCTTACGAGGATGCCATCAATCTGTTTTTGGCTCAATTTACTGAGTCTCTTGATTGCAAAAACTAACTCTTGAGCTTCCTTTCCAAACACTTCTATTGAAGATGTAGCCTGGAACATATAAACTCCTACCACCAATGAAGGATGCACCTCACTATAAACAGATCCTTGCTCACCTTCACAACTTCATCCTTCTTTCATTGTCCACCATGAATAAAAGTGTTCTCAAACATCTGGTTTCATGTAACATTATTTATATGGTACTCAGAAAGACAAAAAGTGCACAGTTACAGATAGAAGACACTCCAGTGACCCCTTCAACAATTTGCTTGATGCAGCCAGCTCTATGCAGCGCTCTCCTCAGGGCCTCAGTTGGCAACCTGCTTGATTGTCTCAGCTTGCAGCTGAGATGCATGCAGCAGTTGTCCTCATTGTGCCGAAACCCAGTGTCAGGCATCTCCAAAGGCTGCTAAAACTGCATCATTGCTGGGCTTTGCTACACAGGTACCCCCTCAATCAGAGGTAACTACTTCTAGACAGTAACCTTTGCTGGAAGTATTGCCTTCCAGTCCTTCCTGCCTGCCTCTTGTCCCACTCCTCTGCCCTCCTGATGTCTGCTTCTCATGTTGGCTCCTCGCTGCCTTTGGACTCCAAATCGGAGATTTGTTTGCCTTTGATAACTGCTGCCGTCCTTGTGCTCAAGCAGCCCACCAGTTTAGCTGAGCAGCTTTCACCACAGTTCTTCATCGGTGTACCACTGGTCGAGTCCCCCTCTGTTGGCACTCACCTAATTTCCTGGAGCCGTCATGACTGGTTCCCATCCACATGCCCCTCAAGAAGCGCACAATGAGCTCATTACTAATCTTAATTGTTGTGGACAATGGACTTGGAAGAATCCCAGAGCCACCGCCTCCCCGGCGAGACCTGTAAATTCAGCCTGATAATTCAGCTTCTCTTTCCACAGATGCTGCCAGCCCTGCTGAGTATTTCCAGCATTTTCTGCTTTCATTACAGATTTCCAGTCTTTGCCGTTGTTTTCTTTTTCTAACGCTCCTGTCATTTTGGATCATTATTCACTCAGTCCACCTCTTTTAAAACCCTGCTTGATTGACAGCTGGCACGGTTACCAAATCTGGAGCTTCTGTGCTATTATCTTCCCCTAAATTAAATATAAATCTAAAGTGATTAAACATCCAGAAAAATAACTGTTGGATCTAATTGAACTAATTATAATGGATGGGCCTGTGGTTATAGCAGTGACAGATAAAACACATTCTCCCATTAAAGCAATTATGTCTGCAGAATTTCTCATGCGTATGATGTTTGTTGTTCATTTGCATTTATTGATGTAAAATTTATAGGATGTTTAAATCAGGCTAGATGTGATGGCCGGAGAGTCCAATTGTGACATGCAATTTAAACACCATACTTGATATCTTTTATTGCAGCAGCACAATAAATTAAATTACAAGCTGTCTGGAAACAGTACCACATACAATGGTTTATTGGGGGAAACAAGAGCACGGTATTACATGTTTATCGATGGCAGAATTGATATGCAATGCCCAGAAAGCAATGTGCATGCAGTGACTGGCATGGGGAACGTGGGGAAATACTGCAATCCTCACAAACCCTCAAACTTCCTCTCCCTACCTGTCTCTGATAAAAGAGAATTGAAATGTATTCAGTTTGGCTAGAAAATGGAGCTTCAGTGACCTCCCTTGTGTAACCGTGCACAGGGAACTGATACATGTTGCAAATATCACTTGCTCTATCCTGGAAAGAGCCTGACACATAAACCTGAGCATCCCTAATTTTACTCACGCCACTATTGCCGGCAGTGCCTTCAGTTACCTGAGCCTTAAGCCATTGAATCACCTCCCAATACCTCTCCACTTCTCTACCTCACTTTCCTCCTTTAAGAGACTCCTTAAATCATTTGAACACGCTTTTGGTTATTTGGCTTCATATCGCCTCAGTAGTTTGTTGTCATACACTGTTTTATAATGCTCCTGTAAAAATATTGTTGTTGTCAAGTCACTTTCATAGCCACTGGCAATATAAATGTTGTCCTCCTCTGAAGCTGCAAATTTCATATTTCCATGCAGACGTCCTTAGTAAAACCTTCAGGCAGGAAAATTGCCCCCTAAACATTCTGCATGGATATGGCCTCCTGGTAAGACTCATTCTTCTCTTTCTCCTTCTCCCTCTTCCAGCAGCTTATCCTGCTCTGCATGCCCATCCAGTCAATCTGTAGTCCAAGAGGAAGGCATACCAGTGCATCCATGTAAGGGAACAAGTTTGTGCAGAAGCTTTGAAGTCAGCAAAAATATCCTTCTACATTTGCCATATCACTCCCAGTAGACCTTTGCAACTTTAAACAGCAATACAGGGGGATGGGACAATTGGGCGCGGCCGTTTTGGCGCGGCCGTTTGGACGCAGCCGTTTGGGCGCCATGGGACAATTGGGCGCAGCCACTTTGGCGCGGCCGTTTGGGCGCAGGCGACAGAAATTCTTGTATTCAGAAAACTATTGTATTTGTTGTTGAAACATTCAATTTACTATTTTGAACTGTCAGTTGTGTCAATTTCAGCGGCCGGCTCACTTTGATCCGGAGAGGGAAGCTGCTCTCACTGAAACAATCAGCCGGCCGCTGAAATTGACACTGCCCGCTGCTCTCTCCCTCCAATCCAACTTTTAAGTTTTAATGTTTCTGATTGGAGGGAGAGAGCAGCGGGCAGTGTCAATTTCAGCGGCCGGCTGATTGTTTCAGTGAGAGCAGCTTCCCTCTCCGGATCAAAGTGAGCCGGCCGCTGAAATTGACACTGTTTTAATTGGATCCACGATGGGGGTTTTAAATTTATTTAAAAATCTATGCTAGCGCTTCCCATTGTGAGTCTACGGGGGTCTGACCTCTCCCCCCGCCCCCCGTAGACTCACAATGGGAAGCGCTAGCATAGATTTTTAAATAAATTTAAAACCCCCATCGTGGATATCCGCGGCTCGGATACAACGCGGGTGGCTGTCTCAGCCCAACACTTTCACTTTACCATGTCCAGCATTCACTTAAACCGTTTGCAAGCAAATTTAGAAATACATTTGATTTTCATACATTAGAATACATGCTAACTTGTAACTATTAAATAGCAAGGTATCAAAGATAGCGTTTACAATTCTTGATGATCCAGTCAAAACCAGCAAGCCCTTAAATACATATCATGTATGAGTAAGAACACTGGTTTTTAAACAAAATGTAACAAAGTTTGTGCGACTACTAAATTTGATGAACACACCTCCCTCATGTTGACGCCAAAACGTCCGGCGCCAAAACAGCCGGCGCCAAAACGGTTGGTGCCAAAACGGCCGCGCCAAAACGGCCGCGCCCAAATGGCTGCGCCAAAACGTACCTAACCCGCAATACAGGAACCAACCAACAGCAGAATTGTAGCAACGGTCAAAAGAAATCAACCAGCAACAATTCAGTAAGTGATTGAATAGCATGGTCCTTCAGGTTGCCAAATGCTTGCTTTATTCTGTGAGTGGGGAAAGGCTGGAGTCCCGTTGCAAAGATGCAAATTATTTTTAAAATTCACTTACGGGATGTGGGCATTGCTGGTTAGGCCAGCATTTATTGCCCATCATTAGTTGCCCTTCAGAAGCTGGTGGTGAGTTTCCTTCTTGAACTGCTGCAGTCGTTGAGGTGCAGGCACAACCACAGTGTTGTTTGGGAGGGAATTCGAGTATTTTGACCCAGCGACAGTGAAGGAACGGTGATATATTTCTGAGTCAGGGTGGTGAGTGACTTGGAAGGGAACCTCCAGGTGGGGTTGTTCCCAGGGATCTTCCTGCTCTTGTCCTTCTAAATGGTATTGGTCATGGGTTTGGAAGGTGCTTTCTAAGGAACCTTGATGAATTACTGCAGTGCATCTTGTAGATGGTGCACACGGCTGCCACTGTTCATTGGTGGTGGAGGGTTTAAATGCGTGTTGAAGGGGGAGCAATCAAGCGGGCTGCTTTGTCATGGATGATGATGAGCTTCTTGAGTGTTGTTGGAGCTGCAAGTGGAGAGTATTCCATTAGACAGGTTTTGGGGAGTCAGAAGGTGAGTTCCTTGCCGTAGGATTCCTAGCCTTTGACCTGCCCTGGTCGTCACTGTATTAATATTCGTGGTCCAGTTCAGTTTCTGATCAATGGTAACCCCCAGGGTGTTGATTGTGGGGGATTCAGCGATGGTAATGCCATTGAAAGTCAAGGGGTGGTGGTTAGATCCTCTCTTGTAGGAGATGGTTATTGCCTGGCACTTGTGTGGCGCAAATGTAACTTGCCACTTGTCAGCCCAAGCCTGGATATTGTCCAGGTCTTGCTGCATTTGGACATGGACTGCTTCATCATCTGAGGAGTCACGGAAGATGCTGAACATTGTGCAGTCATCTGCCAACATCCCCCCTTCTGATCTTATGATGGAAGGGAGGTCATTGTTGAAGCATCTGAAGATGGTTGGGCCCAAGACACCACCTTGAGCAACTCCTGCAATGATGTTCTGGAGCTGAGATGATTGACCTCCAACCACCACAACCATCTTCCTTTGTGCCAGGTATGACTCAAACCAGCGGAGAGCTTTCCCCCTGATTCCCATTTACTCCAGTTAAGCTAGATGCCATACTCGGTCAAATGCTGCCTTGATGTCGAAGGCAGTCACTCTCACCTCACTTCTGGCATTCAGCTCTTTATCCACATTTGAACCAAGGCTGTAATGAGGTCAGGAGCTGAGTGACCCCAGCAGAACACAAACTGAGCATCCATGAGCAGGTTATTGCTGAGTAAGTGTTGCTTGATAGCACTGTTGATGGCTCCTTCCATTACTTTGCTGATGATGGAAATTAGTCTGATAGGGCGGTAATTGGCTGAGTTGGATTTGTCCTGTTTCTTGCATACAGGACATACCTGGGCAATTTTCCACATTGCTGAGTAGATGCCAGTGTTGTAGCTGTACTGGAACAGCTTGGCTAGGGGTGCAGCTAGTTCTGGAGCACACGTCATCAGTACTATTGCGGGGATATTATCAGGACCCATAGCCTTTGCAGTATCCCATGCCTTCAGCCATTTCTAGATATCACGTGAAATTAATTGTATTGCCTGAACACTGACATCTGTGATGCTGGGGACTTCCGGAGGAGACCAAGGTAGATCATCCACTCGGCACTTCAGGCTGAAGATTGTTGCGAATGTCTCAACCTCGTCTTTTGCACATATATGCTGGGCTCCTCCATCTTTGAGGATGGGGATATTTGTGGAACTTCCTCCTAATTGTTCACCACCATTCACGACTGGGTGCGGCAGGACTACAGAGCTCAGATCTGACGCGTTCATTGTTCAATTGCTTAACTCTGTCTATGACCACCACTTCATCAGATGCGAAGCGTCAAGAGGTCGATGTTGAACCCTTGCAACTCCTAGCCACAATGCACCTTTGCAACGCTGTCTGGGAGAACCAAAATAAGTTGGCTACAAAGCCTACAAAGCCTACGACCCATGGCCATCTCAGTGGGGGTCACCCTAGTTACTACATACACGGTAACCGTGCAAGAACCCTCATACCATTTAAGAAGCATTTAGCATACAAGTCCACGGACCAAGTACTGGAAAATGGGATTAGAATAGAATAGATAGGGTCTTGTTGGTCATCACAGACACGATGGGTTGAAGGTTCTCGTTCTGTGCTGTAAAATTGTATGACTGATAATTTTTTAAAAATCAAATGTTGAAAATAATGATTAAAAACAGCGTGACAATGGCCTTATAGTCATTTAACTATCCACCAACTATATTTCAATCTGTAAGTATATGCAGCAGGTCAATAGCACCATAGATTATGGCTAGAAATCATGGCTGTATGATTTTGTGCCCCATGCAAATAGATGATTATGATTGGTAGAGGGCAGCACGGTGGCGCAGTTGTTAGCGCTCTGCCTCACTGCGCCGAGATCCCAGGTTCGATCCCGGCTCTGGGTCATTGTCTGTGTGGAGTTTGCACGTTCTCCCCGTGTTTGAGTGGGTTTCGCCCCCACAACCCAAAGATGTGCAAAATAGGTGGATTGAACATGCTAAATTGCCCCTTAATTGAAAAAAAATGAATTGGGTACACTAAATTTATTTTTAAAAAACGATCGGTATATTTTCACACTGCATTAGTAGTCGACCAGGTATAAGCTACGCACATATGTACCATAAGGCCAGGCACCTCTTTATCCTCTTGAGATCATCAGAAACCAGTGAGGTTCATTGTCATCCCAAACTATGAACCTTCCTGTCACTACATCATAGGGCAGAATGTTGCACGGTGGCACAGTGGTTAGCACTGATGCCATCGAATGTGACACGGGGAGATTGTGCAAACTACACACAGACAGTGGCCCAAGCAGCAGTGCTAACCAATGTGCTATTGTGCCACCTGGTACTTATTCCCATACTTATTGCTATTGTAATCATTGATGCACGTTATATTTTTCCTTATAAATAATTAACCTCACTATCAACTTTGACATAAAACAAGTGCGTCCATTGAGGGCAATTAAAATGAGCCTGAAAGGTTGTATTTCACCATTGAATTGTCAATCTGATAACCATCCTTGGCAACTTGATAATCAGACTGACTCAGCAATTATTCCAAAATAACTGTGACTCCAATGATTTACGGTATGTTGTAAAAAGGTCCCAACAAAATATCCAGTACTATTTTTTATTTGCTTCTAAATAAAAACTATTTCCTTTCATTCCGAAGCCGAATTTTCATCGAGGCATGAAAGCCATTTTGTGAATCAAAGATAGTGGTTTGATGATTCTTATGACAATTTAACCCTTCAGAAGACATAGAATTGGATAGGAATTTTAAATCTTCCTGCGAGCAGCTTTGGAACAGATGAGCAATTAAATTCCTTCCGTATTCACTGAATTTTCATTTTAACACCGCTGCTTCTGGCAGTGGATGCAGATGTCTCAGGAAGGGGCCTAACCCATTAATGCTTATCAAAATCTTCTGGCCTGAAGGCATTTTAACTGAGTTCCGAGTCAGGACGCTCTACTGTTAGACAGGAGATGCCCTTCACAAAGCATATATTTTCCTTTGTGATGCCAGGAGAAAGGGGAGTGCATTTCCAAACCACACATGATGGATTGTTTTGGACACTTACCCACCACGCAAAATGTGAGATTAGAGCAAACACCCCTAGCTCTCACCCCACCCTGTGATGTATCAGTGCTCTGCTGGGCCTTCCCTTTGTGGTGACATACCACCTCTACATTGACCAAACTTCCTCTGGCACCTACCAGCCAGCTGCCACTTCTCACACGACATGGCCAGGCAGCTGAGCGGTAACATGTCGATGAAGCCTCAGAATTAAAATATCCCAGCCCCGAGATTTCTGCCACTTCCATACATTTGGCACTCTGGATACCACCGAGACTCTCTCATGGGTGACAAAAATGTGAGAATGTTTTTCACTGCGATTAATGACTCATTAACAAACTTTCATTTGCAAAAATCACACATTCAAAGTCACATGTTGCCATGTTTTCATTCATGGGCCATTTATATGGAGCAAAAATACATGCGTTCTCTGATTTTAAATCATGAGGAATTTGGATTTTTGTCCCGTCAATTTCCTAAACTCTGTAAATGGCTTTGATCCTTTGGAAAATATAAACCATATTATTTTAACAAAATCTTCAGTGGTTACTTCTATATGGTGCAGTTACTGAAATATTTGTTTCTAGAATAATTTTTAACATATTTATTCAGTTAATTTAAAGATAAGCTTTATATAGATTCTTGGTTTATTCCCAGCCCCCCCCACCCCTTTGGCCTGAACGTTGCGGATAATGGTGTCTTCCCTTCCTGCCATGCAAAGAATCATTGGGGAACACATCCCCGCTCATTCCGAATAACATGCAGCCATTTCACACTCAAATGAACCTTAAGTGGCTGCAAATGGGATCCCCCCCCCCCCCCCCTCACTCAGGAGGAAGCCCCACCTTAGAGCTCCAGTCCCTGCAGTGACAAGTGCTGCAGTGGGCTGAAGAGGAAGTGCACTAACGCGCCTTAACCAAAGTCCCAGGACATGAGGGCAAGTTAGGTTTAAGGGGTCCCAGGGTGCGGAGGGTCGGGAAGGCATGGGAAACGACCAGGGTGTCAGAGGAGAGATGGATAGGTGGAGGGAGGGGGCAGGTGGACCTTTAGAGGGGGTGTCCCCAGTCAGAAGGGGGCTTCTGATGGAGAGGTCATTCCTCCCCACTTCCTTGCCTGAGATCAAAGCCCATTCTTTTTCGGACTTCCCCATGCCATGCAAACCCTCTTGCCAGCCTAAAAGTTGGGACTGGGTGGGAAACGGCTTTTAAGTGGCCAATAATTGGATACTAAAAAGCCACAAGTGAGGCAAGGATGGGCTTTCCGCCTGAGGCCTTGTCCACCCCAGCATAAAATCACTGCAAGATCCAGACAAGTGGGAACCTGGAGGGAATCTTGTTCCTTCAACTTCACACTCTCCCAGTAGTGGAGTGTGAAATTCTGGCCTTTCTGTTGTCTTCCTTCAGACTAGCTGCCATTTTTCCACCTTGAGGCTGGGCCACTTTATCGAAGAAAACATGGCCACCATGGATGTTGTATTGATGAGGATGTTCTGGAAAGGATGAAGATGCCATGCGTGTCAGGGCCTTCTCCTCTCCGAAATGGAACAGTCTATTCAATAGAACAGCAGATTCAAGCAAAAGAAACAAGTAGTACGTTGTTTAAATGGGACAAAGGCCAGGTCTTTCGGCTCCAGTTCCACCAGGCGGGTTCAGCGACGGAAGCGCAAAATATCATGGAAAGGCCAAAATCAGATTTCAGGATGACGGGAAAGCATGACGTGATGGTATTCTCCCCCATCAATGAGGGGCCTTGTTTCACAAACGTTCAATGTCAGGCACCTCATTATTGTAAATCATAATCTACTTATAAGGCCTATAAACTGGAATCATCCCCTCACACCAGAATATGGCTGGTCCCATTCAGTTTCTGGTCAATGATAATCCTCAGGATGTTGATGGTAGGGGATTCAGCAATGGTAATGCCATTGAATTTCAAAAGAAGATAGATTCTTTCTTAATGGAGATGGTCATTGCCTGGCATTTACATGACAAACACATTATTTACCACTCATCAGCACAAACCAGAATGTGCATATGGGTATGGACTGCTTCTGCATCTCAGGAGTCATGAATGGTATTGCACACTGTGCAATCATCAGTGAACACTCCCACATCTGACCTTATGATGGAGGAGTGGTCATTAATGAAGCAGCTGAAGATGATTAAGCCTAGGACATTACCCAGAGGAACTTCTGCAGCAAAGCCCTGGGGCTGAAATTATTGGCATCCAACAGCCACCTTTCTTTATGTTACAAACGACTCCAACTGGTAGAGAGTTTATCTAATTCCCATTGACTCATTTTGGTAGGGTTCCTTAATGTCACACTCAGCCAAATGTTGTCTTGCTGTCAAGGATAATCACTCTCATTTCACTCTTGAGTTCAGGTCTATTTGAACTATGAGGTCTGGAGATGAATGGCTCTGGCAGAACCCAAACTGAGCGTCGATGAGCAAGATATTGCTAAATAAATGCAATTTGATAGCGTGTCTTAGCATTCAATCCACCTTCCATCATTTTGCTGAAGCTTGAGGGTAAAATGATGTGGTGTCAGTTGGACAGATTAGATTTGTCCTGCTTTTTGTGGACAGGACTTATCCGGACAAATTTCCACATTGTCAGGCAAAGGCCAGTGTTGTAGCTGTACTAGAACAGGTAGGGAGGCGCACAGCGAGTTCTGCAGCACAAGATTTCAGCACTATTGCTGGGATGTTGTCAGGTCCCACAGCCTTTGCTGGATTCAATGCGTTCAGCTGTTTCTTGATCCCTTTCTTTTCTGTTTTGGGATTTGTATTTATTGCCAATCCCAAATTGCTCTGACCCTGAGCAGCTTGCTCAGCCATTACAGAGGGAATTTAAGAGTCAACCACAAGGCTGTGGATCTGAAGTCATATGTAGGCCAGACGGGTTAAGGATGGCAGATTTCCTTCCCTAAATGGACATTAGTGAACCAGATGGGTTGTGTCAACAATCTGTGATAGCTTTTGAAAGATACTGAGCAGGATTCTCCATTCTCAAAGCCGGCCAATGAGATTTCCCATTGTGGCCACCTCATACAGTCGGGAAACCCACGGATTTGGGTGCGCTGCCGTTGGGCCGGAGGGTCTCACCGACGCTAACTGGCTTTCAATTCCAGATTTTTGATATTAACTTAGTTCAACTTCCACCAGCTATGTAACGTTTTGGTCTCCTTATTTAAGAAAGGGTATGAATATGTTTGAAACAGTTCAGTGAAGAATCACTCGACTGATATTTTGGATGAGGGGTGTTACCTTATGTGGAAAGGCTGGGCTTGTAACCATTGGAGTTAAGAAGCCTGAAAGGATGGCAGCACGGTGGCACAGTGGATAGTGCTGCTGCCTCTCAGCGCCGAGGTCCCAGGTTCGATCCCGGCACTGGGTCACTGTCCGTGTGGAGTTTGCACATGTATTCTCCCCGTGTTTGCGTGGGTTTCACCCCCACAACCCAAAGATGTGCAGGCTAGGTGGATTGGCCACGCTAAATTGCCCCTTCATTGGAAAAATTAATTGGGTACTCTAAATTTATATTTTAAAAAAGCCTGAAAGGTGATCTTACGGCAACATAAAAGATCCTGAGGGACTTGACACAGTAAATGCTGAAAGGATGTTTTTCCTTGCAGGAGAGATTAGAACTAGGGGACACAGTTTAAAAATAGGGGTCCTTCATTTAAGATGGAGATTTTTTTTTCTCTGAGGGTAATGAGTCTTTGGAGCTCTTTTTCCCCAGAGAACAGTGGAGGCAGGGTTATTGAATATTTATAAGGCAGAGGTAGATAGTTTTGTGACTGGCAAGGGGATCAAAGTTTGTCAGGGCCAGGCGAAATGTGGAGGTGAGGGCACAATCAGATCAGCCATGAGCTTATTGAATGGTGGAGTTGGTGCGAGGGGCCAAATGGCCTACTCCTGCTCCTAAATTGTATGTTTTTATGTTCATAAGTATATGCTCATCCCAAAATGAAGCCAGCCAGGTAGGGAGTGCAGGCCCATGACCCAAAAAAACTCACACCCTTAAAGGTCAATCCTGAAAATCAAAAAGTGTGGGAGTGGGGTCAGGAATCCGAGAATCATGACCTGACCAACATTTTTAAGGGGCTCCTAAGTCATCCTGATTCGGTGAAAATCTAGCCCATTATCATTACACCACCATCTCCCTCATGTTGTCACACTTTATTCACACCTCCCACCAGAGGGGGCAGTATCACAATGTGATCAGCTCTTGCAATGTGCTACAGGATTGGCCCAGCTCTTAATCACAGCTTGCTAAACACGCCAGTCAGATTCGTAACAAGTTATGCTTTTCTGTGTTTATAAAGAAAAAGAACATATTAAAATTCAAATGAAATGTTTGCTTTTGCCTTTAAAATTTTGGTTATGATTTTTCAGTTCTGTCAGTTCTGAGGTGCAGCCTGTGGCAAATCTGAAGAAAGTAACTTCTGGTTGTATACTGCAAACATATTTATTTACATTTAAATTACATTCAATCATTGCCTCCAAATCTCAGACATCCATGCATTTGATTGGCAAACAGGAAAGCTAACATTACAGTTCATACTAAGCACATCAATACTGTGAACAAAGGGGAAATAACAAAAGGAAAATGTGGGAAGTTTTTATCTGCTATGAAAATATGCTCTGTGCCCTAAAGAAAAACAACCAATTGTAAATGAATTACTCTAAAGAAATAAAACAGGAAAAGGAAAAGCAAACAAGCAAACCCAGAGAACGCCCAGTTAACAACTAATTCTTACATATTACATAGCAGTCCCTGAGAATACCTCATAAACTTGAGTGTGGAGACGTGGTGATTGCTTCATGGAATAATTCCTACTGTGTGTTCCATCAAAGAATCATATGAATAAATCATTTTGAGCTATGATTTAACCTTGTTAACCTGAACATGTTAATAAACATATTGGATAAAGATTTCCTCTTTACGCAGGGTGCAGTGAAATTGTAGTCATTCTTTAGAAATAACAAACACAGGGGAGATCTTTCCACTTTGTGGATATAAGTATAGATTTTTAAGTGCATATCACTGGTGCAAGCTATATGCATGACTAGATCCATTTCAGACATGGAGATGAGCAACCACGCAGAAATGCTTCCTCATTGTAAACAGTAACATTTTGGGTCCTCAGAAATCCATACAACTCTAACAACTCAAAGCTGGGGATCGATCAGGCGCTGTGATCATCAACAGCAGCAGAATTGTACTCAACTACAATCTGTAACTTCATATCCCCCACTCCACCACTAAGCTGGGTTAACCACCCTAGTTCAATGAAGAGTGCAGGAAGGCATGTCATGAAAAGGGCCAGACATACCTGTATTGGTGAAGCTATAATACAAATTAATTGCATGCAAAATAGTGTAATCACTAGTGATAGACAGAGCTAAACAATAGATCAAATCTATGCTTTGCATTCCTGCCAAATCCAGTTGTGAATGGTGGTGGACGTTAAACAACTCACTAGAGAAGGACGCTCCACGAGTATCCCCATCCTCAATGGTGGGGGAGCCCAGAACATCAGTGCAAAGGACAAGTCTGAAGCATTTTGTTCTTGAAAATACAGAAAAATGTGTCATTTGAAACATGGAAGTCTGGCAATATCTGGTTTGAGAGGATACAGGGAAAGATCCCACAAAAGTTTAAGAGCAGCTTCAAAGAGCAGGGTGATAAAATGCAGATTCTTGCTCACAAGCAGGCTTATCAAACACACAGGTTTCATGTGGTAAGCTAAAACAATGGATCACACCTTCATGGAATGTAACTATCTCAGGAAGCATCTGGAAAAGCATGGATGAGAGTTTCAATTGCATTAAGTGACGAATGTTTAAAACAGGCAAGTCTTTCAAGTCATAACCAAGTTAAATTTTAGCATACAGCTAAAAGCAAAGTTTCACACCTTAATTGAAATAAACTCTCTTAGTAAACATCTGGAAAGGATGGAAGATGCTCAGTCGAATTTGGTGTCAATTCTAAAGTGTAAAATTCTATGAACATCAAGTCAATTAAAAGAAAATTGGAGACGACCTGTCTACGAGAAACATCATTTAAGTCAAAATCAAAGGCAAAGTTATGAGCTGGGGACAATTGGAAAATTAAACGATTCGAAATCACAGAAACTGTGATTTAACTATTGAAACCAAAGCATTGTTTAATCAGATCTGAGAGGAGACGATATGCCCAAAATGAATAATTAGTTGTAGTAAAATGTTTACATCAAAGATACTTTTAAACTATCAAAGTGAAACAAGCTCATTTACAATAAAGTCGTTAAAACTTAATAACTCTCAGAAAGAGAATATAAACCCAGGGAGCAGCAGCAACAAGGACAGAGGACAGGACAGAGGAAACCAGCAACAGGAGAGAAGGGGAGGAGAACTCAGAGAGAGAGAGAGAGAGAGCTCGGTCATGGGAAAGACAAGGCAAGCAGCCGAGTTTAAACAGTTATACATCTAAGGAAGACTAGAATTTAAACAAGAGCCAGAGCCAGCTCTCACAGCTCGGTACATGGGAAGGACAGGACACAGCAACCGAGTTCACCGAATACAACTCAAGAAGACCAGATTTTAAGAAGAACGATTGTCAAGGTGGGCCTGAAGGTCTGTACAACCAACCAGCAGCAGCCAGAAGCAAGATCTTTTTTCCTTTCTATAAAGAAAGTGTTTGCAGCTTTTTAAAAGAAAAAATATAATAATAAAAATAACTTAACCTGAAAAAGTGGTTATTAGCTTACTTCACTTCCTTAATAATGCAGGACCCAGGACATCGATGCTATTAAGGGGTAAGTAGGTAAAATTCTTCGGTGAAGGTATGGGTTATACCGGGGGATAACTTGAAAAGATAGTTTGACCTGAATAGCACCCACAGAAGCCTGCATCGGAGTCAGGGAGTGAGAATCCCTGTTCACCATTTAGAATATCAACCTTTTTTTTGGTATAGGGGGAATTCTAAGAATAGTGGTGAGTTTTAACTTCAATTTGCAGTCATCTTCAATCTCCTCCTGAGCTCCTAGCATCACAAATATCAGTCTTTAATCAAACTGATTCACCCCATGATTGAAAGCACTGGACACTGCAAATGCTGTTGACCCAGGCAACTTATCAGCAATTGTACTAAGTTCGAGTGCTCCAGAACCTGCCACAGTCCTGGACAAGCTGTTCCTGTACAGCTATAATACTGGCATCCGCCCGGCAATGTGGAAAATTGCCCAAGTATATCTTCTCCACTAAAAGTAGGACAAATCCAACTCAACCAATTACTGCCCCATCAGCCTATTCTTGATCATTATGAAAGTGATGAAAGGGGTCATCAACAGTGCTATTAAGCGGCACTTGCTTGGCAATAAACTACTCATTGATGTTCTGTTAGGGTTTCTCCAGGATCACTCAGCTACTAACCTCACCACAGCCTCAATTCAGACGTGGACAAATGAGTTGAACTCCAGGACAAGGCAAACATGACTGCCCTTGACACTAGGACCGCATTATACAGTGGTATCAAGGACCCCGAGTAAAACTGAAGTTAATGGAGAAACACTCCACTGGTTGCACAAAGAAAAATGGTTGAGGTTGGTGAAGTTCAATCATCTCAGTCCTGGGACATCACTGTCGGAGTTCCTCTGAGTAGTGTCCTAGGCACATCCAGCTTAAACTGTTTCATCAATGACCTTCCCTCAATCTTAAGGTCAGAAGTTGGGATGTTCACAGATGATTACACAATGTCCATCACCATTCGGTACTGAAGTAGTCCATGTCCATATTAAATTAAAAATGAAAATCGCTTATTGTCACGAGGAGGCTTCAATGAAGTTACTGTGAAAAGCCCCTAGTCGCCACATTCCGGCACCTGTCCGGGGAGGCTGGTATGGGAATCAAACCGTGCTGCTGGCCTGCTTGGTCTGCTTTAAAAGCCAGCAATTTAGCTAAGTGAGATAAACCAGCCCCATATGTAGCAAAGCTTGGACTATATTCAGGCTTGAGCTGATAAGAGGCAAGGAACATTCATGCCACATAAGTGCCGGAAAATTCCCATCTCCAACAAGGGAGAATCTAACCATCCATCCTTGATATTCAATGGCATCCCCATCACTGAATCATCTATCAACATCTTGGGGGTTACCATTGATCAGAAACAAGAATCTGAACTCGGCTAGCCATACAAATACTGTGGCTACAAGGGCAAATCAGTGGCTTGGAATTCAGTGTAGAATAGCCCATTTGCTGAGCTCCCAAAGCTTGTCCACCATCTACAAGGCACACATTAAAGAATGTACCATTGGCCAGAAACTTAATTGGACGAGCCATATAAATACTTTATCTGCAAGAGTAGGTCAGGATACAGGAATTCTGAATGAAGTAAGTTAACCCTTGACTGCCCAAAGCCTGTCTACCATCTACAAGGCACAAGTCAAGAGTGTGATGGAATACTCTCCACTTGCCTGGACGAGACCAGCCCAACAGCACTCAAGTAGCTCAGCACCATCCAGAACAAAGCAGCCCATTTGATTGGCACCCCATCCATCACCTTAATCATTCACTCCCTCCTCCGCCAATGCACAGTGGTGCTGGTTTACCACAGGGGCTGGTTTAGCTCACAAAGCTAAATCGCTGGCTTTTAAAGCAGACCAAGCAGGCCAGCAGCACGGTTCGATTCCCGTACCAGCCTCCCTGGACAGGCGCCGGAATGTGGCGACTAGGGGCTTTTCACAGTAACTTCGTTGAAGCCTACTCGTGACAATAAGCGATTTTCATTTCATTTCATTTCAGTGGCTGCACTGTGGACCATCTTCAAGATGTACTGCAGCAACTCACCAATGTTCCTTTGACAGTATATTCCAAACCCACAACCGCCACCACCCATAAGGACAAGGACAGCAGATGCATGGGGACACCACCAGCTGCAATATCCTCTCCATGTGTCAGGAAACTGTGATAATGTGAAAAATCAAGGAAATCCAGTAATTTGGGATGGCTTATGTTGATTGTCTGTTTTTTTTAATGATTTAAAAATGGAAGCTGTGTAATTGTAAGGACAATTTGGCTAGGGTGATGGAACTAGTGCTTTTGAGATGTTGATGAGTCCCGCAAACCTGAAAACAGATGTTTAAGTTGTTAACAGGCAAGTTGGTAACAATGGAGAATAGAACATTAGGTGTTTGAGTAAAGATGTTGACGGTTCAAAGGAGGAGATGGGGTTTGAAATTCACAAATACATTCTAAAAGGCGGACTCAGAAAATGAAGGTAATTAAGTGTGGCTTCTGAGGAGGTTAGTTAAGATAAAGGAATATCAGTATCTCAGGAGCAATTTCAATCTATGCAAATTAGCTGTTTTGAGAATTCAGCCCACAGCAGGAAAAGCTTTGTGAACTCCCAGCAAGCTTGTGCCTGGAACAAAAAACCCGTTTGAACACCAGTCATTCTGCCCTACATCAGGATGAACCCCCAAAGATAAATGTGCCTGGTGTGGTAACTATTACTGGATTTTTCCTACAGCTTTTAAAACCGGAAAGGATGTTGTTTAGGGAAGATTATCTGTGGATTTGGAAAAATAAAGGGATTAAGAACTGAGTAAAGTTAGAGATAATGGGCAAAATTCTCCAACCCCACGCAGGGTCGGAGAATCGGCCGGCGGCGGCGTTATTCCCGCTCCCGCCATGTTAAGAATTATCCCACCTGCCATAGTTCTGCTATCCCACACGCAGAAGGGTTCTGCGCTGTGAATTATAAAGGCAGAACCCAGAAACTTTGCCAAAAGTTTTTCCCTCTCTCTCCACGCGTTTTTCCTGTTGTTGTGAAACTGACCTGAAATCGCAGAGGCTGAAGCTGAAATAGACAAATCCAGACACATCTCCCAGCATTTCCCTCTGCATTCTAACCAGGCAATATTCCTGGGTTTAGGCAGATTGCAATATACTCACCAAAGCCCTGCTCTCAGCCAGAGGACGGACGGGACTCCCTCTCTCTGTCTCTCTCTCTCTGTCTGTCCCCACAATCTCCCTCTCTCTCTCTCTCTCTCAAACAAAGATAAGGCAGCTGGGAGGAAGGGGAGCCTTGAGGAAGATCTGCTGATGCCCCCATCCAATGGATGCCCGGGGCCAACGCACCGTCGCCCCCCCCCCCCCCGCACGCCGCTGCCCCCTACCCCAACCCCCTACCCCTACCCCCTACCTCTACCCCTACCCCCCCACCCCTACCCCTACCCCCCCCCCACCCCTACCCCCCCCACCCCTATCCCTACCAACCCCCCCAATGCCGCAACCCCCCCAAACGCTGGTACCCCCCCCAAACGGCGGTACCCCCCCCAAACGCCGGTACCCCCCCAAACGCCGGTACCCCCCCAAACGCCGGTACCTACCCCCCCAAAACGCTGGTACCCCCCCCAAACGCCGGTACCCCCCAACGCCGGGCGACGTTGATGATGTCGCCCGACATCAACCTACGCGCCACTTCCGCAGCGGGTGAAACTGACGCGTACAGCGTCACTCCGCTGCTGGCCCTTTCGGGACGGGAGATTTAGGGTTTATAAGCAGGCCCCGACGCCGGAGTCACCAGCGCCGCTTTTGCCCGCCGGTAATGGGCGTCACGTAAGTCTTCGGTGAATTTCGCCCAATGTGTGTCGTCGTTGCGTTAGTTACGCATATTTCTTGTTGATTTTCTTGCTGCGAATTTCATTGTTTAATTAGTTATGTTATTTGAGACACGACAAAAACGTCTGGGGCATCATTATCTGGTTTTAGCAACTTTCCTCACATTATACCAGATTGGGTAAGGTGATTGACTTAATCAATTCTGATCTTTAGTCTCACAATCCTTCGTGTTGTAACCTTCTTTCAGCCAAACAGATCATGAAGAAGAGATCTCTCTCTTTCTCGGTTATCTAAAACAGAATAGATTTACCGCAAAAGTCAATTATTTTTAAACTAACTATGTTTACTTGTTTAATTTAATACATTTTACCAGAGCAATGCACAGATTGGCATTTGGGAAGGTGGACCTATTTTCTGTCATTTGTCTGTAAAGTCACTTGCAGAAGGTTTACAGAATTATTGTATCCACATACTAATGAACTAATAAGATGTAATTTCTGGTTCCACAGAGTTTTAGCTCATCGTTGGCAGTAAATTAAATGATCCAATTGGATGTCAATTGAAATTATTCAAACAGATTAAGCAGAAATGAAATACATCACCAGTGCAAATTAAATCATTTATTGCAGCAGTGGCTGCAAAAGGTGGAAAATTACATTAAAAGTTTCAGTGGCTCACATCAGAAGAAAGCAGGAATGTTTGTAATAGTTACTCAGCATGGGAAACTGGTGTTGAAATTTCAACATTATTCGAGAGCATTGGATAGAAATGGAAAGATGTTCACTATTGAAGAGAACTGTAACAAAAAAAGAATAAAAGAGGAAATAGAACCAACAAAAGTAAGATATCACGGAAATATACCTAAAAATTATCTTTCAAGGTTTGAGAAGATGGTAGATCAGCTGTTCAATCTATAAACATCTTGGCACATTGACACCAAAGTAGAAATGTCTATTACATGATGTATTCTGGATACACCCAGATGTACACTGACATGACCATATTGTATATCCTTATGCAATTTGGATGAGTGCAATTAGCACAGCAGGTTCTCTGTCTGGTCAATCTGCTCAATGTATGACTGCAAACCCAGCAAGCTTTGTTCCCATAGCTCCAGGATATTGTTATTCCGCATTTCCCTGAGTCCTCTACAGGCCAAATTGCAGAGTCCGTGACTCAGCATCGAGTTTGTAAGTAGCTGACATACCACCTATGTTATGATTTTGTTTTGTAATCAGATTCAGATATGGGGAATAACAAACTTGAAAAGTAATTAATAAAAAGAAAATGAACTTGCCCAACACATTGCAGACTCACAGGGGAGGCAGTGGCGCAGTGTTATTGTCACTGGACTAATAAACTAGAGACCCAGAGTCATGCTCCAAGGACCCAGGCTCAAATCCCGCCATTGCAGATTTCAATAAAACAAATCTGGAATTAAAAGTCTGTTGGTGACCATGAAACCATTGTCGATTGTCGTAAAAACCGATCTGTTTCATAAATGTCCTTTAGTGGGGGAAATATGTTGTCCTTACCTGGTCTGGCCTACATGTGACTCCAGACCCACAGCAATGTGGTCCACTCTTAACTATACCTCAAGGGCAATTAGGGATGGGCAAGAATTACATTTTAAAAAATACGTCAATTTCCCAAACCAGTTTCTGCTGTCAGCCATTTTGTCTGGTACAGGTTCTGGGCTAGCACTGGCTAAGCAGGCAGCCGATTAAGATCAGGAGAAACAGTTGTTAAGAGCAGTTAAAGGAGACCAGCTGAGACTTTCTGCGGGGAGGAAGCATTTTAACTCTCTGGAGGTGACGATTCGGCATGTCCACATTAACTCTTACCAACTTTTACAGATGCACCATAGAAAGCATCCTATCAGGCTGCATCACAGCCTGGTATGGCAACTGCTCGGCCCAGGACCGCAAGAAACTTCAGAGAGTCGTGAACACTGCCCAGTCCATCACACAAACCTACCTCCCATCCATTGACTCCATCTAC
The DNA here is from genome assembly GCF_902713615.1 of Scyliorhinus canicula. NCBI lineage: Eukaryota > Metazoa > Chordata > Chondrichthyes > Carcharhiniformes > Scyliorhinidae > Scyliorhinus > Scyliorhinus canicula. The sequence goes on from NC_052148.1 coordinate 80,880,038, forward strand.
ACCTCCCGCTGCCGGGGGAAAGCGGGCAGCATGATCAACGGCCCCTCCCACCCGGCTTACTCACTTTTCCAACTTCTTCCATCGGGCAGGAGATGCAGAAGTCTGAGAACACGCACAAACAGACTCAAAAACAGCTTCTTCCCCACTGTTATCAGACTCCTAAATGACCCTCTTTTTTTATAAATGTTTTTTTATTGAGTTTTCATATTTTATATATGACAAATTACAAGTTATTAGAGAGAGAGAAAAAAAAAAAGGAAAACACAAAAATTTAACATGAATATTTACAGGTAAGCATCTTCATAACAATAATTGTGGCCGCCCCCTTTAGCCAGCATACATATTTTACATTCCCCAATATGGCCGAGGCACATGTTTATAGGCATTTATTTATAGTTTGGTTTTGGGCCTTGGCTTGCCATCAAACCCCCATACCGAGCCCGTAGCCCCCCCCCCCCTCCCCCCGGCTACCTTCCCCCGATTCCCGCCCATTTTCCCCTGGTTCTTGGCCACCCGACTATTCTTCCTCATGTACGTTGGCCACAAACAGGTCCCGGAACAGTTGCATGAATGGCTCCCACGTTCTGTGGAAGCCGTCGTCCGACCCTCGGATGGCGAATTTGATTTTCTCCATTTGGAGAGATTCCGAGAGGTCGGACAGCCAGTCTGCAGCTCTGGGTGGTGCTGCTGACCGCCAGCCAAACAGGATTCTACGGCGGGCAATCAGGGAGGCAAAGGCAAGGGCGTCCGCCCTCCTCCCCAGGAATAGATCTGGCTGGTCTGAAACCCCGAAGACCGCCACTATCGGGCATGGCTCCACCCTCACCCCCACCACTTTGGACATAGCCTCGAAGAAGGCTGTCCAGTACTCCACAAGTCTGGGGCAAGACCAGAACATGTGGGCGTGGTTGGCCGGGCCTCTCTGGCACCGCTCACATTTGTCCTCCACCTCCGGGAAGAACCTACTCATACGGTTTCTCGTTAAGTGGGCTCTATGTACCACTTTTAGTTGCGTCAGGCTGAGCCTTGCGCACGTGGAGGTGGAGTTGACCCTATGCAGTGCTTCGCTCCAGAGTCCCCACCCTATCTCCATCCCCAGGTCGTCCTCCCATTTCCTTCTTGTTGCGTCCAGTACGGTGTCGTCCCTGTCTACCAGTCGGTCATACATGTCACTACAGTTCCCTTTCTCTAGGATACTTGCGTCCAGTAGGTCTTCCAATAGTGTCTGTCGTGGCGGTTGTGGGTACGTCCTTGTCTCCTTTCGTAGGAAGTTTTTGAGCTGCAGGTACCGTAGCTCGTTCCCCCCAGCTAGCTGAAATTTCTCTGTCAGTTCGTCCAGTGTTGCGATCCTGTCGTCCGTGTATAGGTCCCTGACTGTCAGTGTCCCCCCCGTCCTGCCTCCGCCTTTTGAAGGTGGCGTCGGTCAGTGCTGGTTTGAACCTATGGTTGTTGCAGATGGGAGCCTTGTCCGACATTTTGTTCAGGCCAAATTGCTGCCGCAGTTGGTTCCAGGATTGGAGGGTGGCTGTCACCACTGGGCTGGTGGAGTGTTTTTTGGGTGGGGATGGGAGTGCTGCCGTGGCGAGGGCCCGGAGGGAGGTTCCCATGCAGGAGGCCTCCTCCGCACGCACCCACTCGGCTTCTGGCTCCTGGATCCATCCCCTTACTCGCTCGGCTGTTACCGCCCAGTGGTAGAATTTAGATTCGGGAGGGCTAGCCCCCCCCTGGATTTTGTTTTTTGTATGACCTTCTTTGGGATCCTAGCATTTTTACCCCCCCATACGAACGCCATGATATGTTTGTCCAGCGCTTTGAAAAAGGCCTTGGGGATGTAGATCGGAATGGATCTAAACAGGAAAAGGAACCTGGGCAGTACGTTCATTTTGATCGTCTGGACTCTCCCCGCGAGGGAGCTAAATGACCCTCTTATGGACTGCCCTCATTAACACTACACCCCTGTATGCTTCATCCGATGCCGGTGCTTATGTAGTTACATTGTATACCTTGTGTTGCCCTATTATGTATTTTCTTTTATTCCCTTTTGTTCCCATGTACTTAATGGTCTGTTGAGTTGCTCGCAGAAAAATACTTTTCACTGTACCTCGGTACATGTGACAATAAACAAATCCAATCTAATCCAATCAAACAGCAGTCCATACGGCCATGACTCCAGCCAGGCCTAAATGCTGTCCCTTCTTGCCTGCATGAGGCTGCAGCCAAAGTCCGCATAGTAGAGTGACTCCGTTCCCACCGCCACACTGCCCTCATCCACTGTGGGGACCTGGCTACTGAAGCTGCTATTTCATTTCACATTTTAAAGAATTGGAGATAGGCACCTCACGTGCTACCGTAGTTACTCACCCTCTATTGCTTGCTGCTCCTTTCAAGCTGGAACACTTTTGATTGGTCTTCCAGCTTCGAGGGCCTTGTGGCCACCTTTCATTGAGCACAAAAACCATTTCCATGTCAATTAATGGCTGCCTCCATAAAAATCCCAAAGACGTATGTGGTAACTTAACAACAAAAAGATAGTTAAAATGCATTGTGAAAGTTAATCTTCTTCAATATATAAAAACACCAAGTTCAATACACAGTTTGGACTCAAAAATGGGAGCAACTAGCTAAACATCGAATTAACAGGAACAGAAAAGAATTAGAATTAACAGCAGTTAAATACGAATATACACAGAAAACAAAAATAACTAAGGATGTCACAGCACTTACTGATGACATCAGCAATGGATTTAAATAAGAAGATGCATAACAATAACACTCTATAACACTTCTCCCCCCTTAAATTTTAATTCCCCTTAAAGAGAGAAATATAATGAAACTAATGCCTTAATTATGCATCAGTCTTTCAAGAGATTTGCAACGACACTATAATCTTCACAGTGCCACTGGCGACTCTGTCAACCCTGGTGTTGCTTGACTTGGTTCAGCTGAACTTGTGGGCACAGGAGCAGGTCAGGTATCAGTGCAGAAGTGTATCTCTCCTGAAGTAGGGTCCACTGGAAGACCTGGTACAACAGGAACCGCTTCTTGTTGAATTTTCACAGACTCATTTTCTTCTATTGTGTTATCTGGAACTTTTACTGTTTCTGAGTCATGGCATAGACAAATGTGATCTTGGTGCCTGTCTGGATCAAAAGGCCGAGAAGATTTTCTGATTACATCAGCGCTTTCACATCTTTGAAAGCCTTCTTCTGTGCAGTGCAGATACCCCTTCCATTTGGCTTCTTTGTGCAGAAATAGGGTACAGTGGAGCCAATACTGCAGATATGTCTGGCAAAAACTTTCCATAATAGTTTATCAAACCTGCAATGACCCGAGCTCAGCCATATTCTTGGGCTCTGAAGCTTCCTTCGTCGCTTGAACATTCCCGTCCACAGGAAATCAGACTTGAACAGTGATTCTATAACCTAGATACTCCACACTTAGTGCTTGCAAAATGCACTTGCTCTGCTTCAGTCCCGCTTCCCTTATTAAAATTCGATCCAGGTTACTTAGGTTCTCCTCCTCAGTCTTTCCCCAAATTAAAATGTCATCTAATTAGACTCAAACATAAGGAATGTCATGTAACAGGTTGTCCATCATCCTTTAGATGATTATCGGACTGGAGGATACTCCAAAAAACAAACAATTATGCTTAAACAACCCCTTTTGTGTATTGATGGTCACGCACTGCTTTGAACCTTCCTCTAGCAAGAGTTGGCTCATGTTCAATTTTGAAAACATCTTGCCTCTAGTATGGGTTGAAAGCAGATCTTCTACCCTCGGCAATGGGTAAGTGCCCAGCTTGGAAACCTGATTAATGGTAAGTTTGTAATCCCTATGTATGTGCACAGCAGCATCACTTTAAGAACAGGAACAATTGGAGCTGCCCAATGTTACAACTGAATGGGCTCAATGAGTCCCAGCCTTTGCAGTCACTCCAATTACTTCTCCACTTTTGTTGTTATGGAATAGGGCACTGTTCGCAGTTTGAAAAAGCGTGGTTTAACCTGAGGACCTATGAACAATTTAACTGTAGTTCCCTGCAATGTCACCAGATCATCTTTGAAAATTTCAGGATATTTCCGAATAACATCCTCTGACACTTTTATGTGCTTAATCTCACCCCAGTTCAACTGAATTTTCCTGAGCTAGTCACACCCTAGTAGACTAGGCCCATGCCCTTTTAGTACCAGGAGCTGTGCTTTGCTTCTTGGCTATTATTTGCAAGTTAATATGAAAGTTAATCTTTAATATATAAAAATAAAAAAGTTTAAAATACAGTATGGACTCAAAAACATTGAAATAACAGCACTAGAATAGAATTAGAGCTAACGGCAGTTAAATACAAATTTACACAGGTAACAACAACTAATGATGTCACAGCACTTACTGATGTCAACAGCAATGGATTTAAATAAGAAGATGCAGAATAATTTTATTTAAAACATTTTTTTAGAGTACCCAATTCATTTTTTCCAATTAAGGGGCAATTTAGCATGGCCAATCCACCTACCCTGCACCTCTTTTGGGTTGTGGGGGTGAAACCCACGCAAACACGGGGAGAATGTGCAAACTCCACTTGGACAGTGACCCAGAGCCGGGATCGAACCTGGGACCTCGGCGCCATGAGGCTGCAGGGCTAACCCACTGCGCCACCGTGCTGCCCTACCTTCAGTTCAAATTTAACCTTCTCTAGAGTCAAGAGTTCCAACAGATTCCCTCCCCATGCCAGGGCACAGGGTGGAGAGGCTGCTCTCCATCCCAACAGGATCCGTTTTTGGGCGATCAACGAGGTGAAGGATACACCCGTTTACAATCCTGGCTGGTCCAACAGCCCAAATATGGCCTCCCAAGGGCCCAAGTCCAGTTTCACGTGCACCACTTCAGAGATTACCCTAACAACTTCCTTCCAGTAATCCTCCAGCTTTGGACAGAACCAAAACATATGAACGTGATTTGCGGGGGCCCCCCCACAACGTTCACATACATCTTCTACCCCCTCAAAGAACCAGCTCATCCTTACCCTTGTGAGGTGTGCTCTATATACCACCTTCAGCTGCATCAGCCCCAACCTCGCGCACCAGGTGGAGGCGTTCACTTTCAGGAGCACCTCACACTAGAACCCCTCCTCCATACCCTCCCCCAACTCTTCGTCCCACTTGGCTTTGATCCCTTCCAGTGGTGCCTTCTTCTCCTCCAAAATAGCCCCGTAAACCACCAACACTACCCCCTTCTCCAGTCCCCCTGTTGTCAGCACCTACTCCAGCAATGTGGAGGCCGGGTCCACCGGGAAGCTCTGTATCTCGTTCCTGCCAAAATCTCGAACCTGCATGTATTTAAACATTTCCCTCTGCTCCAGCCCATACCTCGCTCCCAGCTTCTTCAATCCTGCAAACCGACCCCCAAGAAACAAATCTTTTAGTGTCTTAATCCCCCTTCTCCTCTCATTTCCAAAAATTTCGATCCCACTTCCCCGGCTCAAATCTGTGGTTCCCCCGAATCGGCATTACCCTTGACCCTGCCCCCAACCCGAAGTGTTGGCGAAACTGCCCCCAAATTCTCAATGAAGCTATTATTACCGGACTCCCTGAGTATTTCCCCGGGGCCATTGGGAGCGGCACTGCTGCTAGCGCCTTCAATCCCGACCACTGACACAAAATCTCCTCCATTCTGACCCACTGGGAATCAACCCCCCTGAGCCAGCTCCACACCTTCTCCACATTCGCCGCCCAGTAATAATACATCAGGTTTGGAAGACCCTAACCCCCTGCCTGGCTTCCCCTCTGTAGCAGCACCTTTCTAACTCTGGCCACCTTCCCTCCCCATGTGAACGAGGTAATCATTCCTTCAATCTCTCTAAAAAATGCCTTTGGCAAGAATATCGGCAAGCATTGGAAAATACAGAAATTGCGGCAGCACGTTCATTTTAACCACCTGTACCCGAACCGCCAGTGACAGAGGGAGACCATCCCACCTTGCCAGATCGGCTTTCACTCTCCCCACCAAACTATAAATGTTGTAGAGCTGCTATCAAGTACCCCCATTCTACCCAGTCAAACGCTTTCTCAGCGTCCAATGCCACAACCACCTCTGATTCCTTCCCTTCCACCGGTGCCATAACCACATTCAATACCCTTCTAACGTTCAAAAAGAGCTGCCTCTCTCTCATGAACCTCAATTACTTTTTCAATTTTGTCACAGAACCCTCAGTCCCCCAACAGTCCCACATTTAAATTCCACCCCGGTCTCTGAACTACCCCCTTCTCCAGTCCCATATCCACCCAATGCAGAGCATGATCTGATACTGCAATTGCTGAGTACTCCGACCCCTTAACCCCAGCCAGCAAAGCCTTCCCCAACATGAAAAAGTCGATCCGCGAGTACACCTTTTGGACTGATGAGGAAAACGAGTACTCCCTCTCCCTTGGTGCAGAACCTCCAAGTGTCCACCCCTCCCATTTCCACCATTAGCCCAGCCAACGCCTTTGCCCCCCCCTGATGGGATCAGAGAGCGTGGCCGTGACCTGTCCAACCTTGGCTCCTGCACCAAGTTCCAGTCTCCCCCCCCCCCCCCCAACTATACGTTTGTGTGTGTGCAAGTCGGGGATGGCCCCAAACACCTTCTTGTGAATCCCACATCATCACAACTGGGACCGTATACACTTACCAGCGCCACTAATCTCCAGTGCCCCTGTCACAATCACATATCTACCCCCCTGATCTGCAACCACATTCTCCATCTGGAACCATACACTTTTGCTGACCATTACCGCTACCCCTCAAGCCCTTCCGTCAAATCCAGAGTGAAACACTTGGCTAGCCCAGCCCTTTTTAAGTCTCACCTGGTACTTCACCCTCAAGTGAGTCTCCTGCAGCATTGCTACATCGGCTTTCAAACTTTTAAGATATGCAAGCACCCTTGACTTCTTGACTGGACCTCCTAACCCTCTCACGTTCCACGTGAATATCCTAACTGGGGGTCTCTCACTCCCCCCTTCTTATCCACCATCACCATACCACCGGACCGTGCCCCATAAGCGTGACCCACCTCTATCCATTATTAACATCGAACCCCTTCCCCCCTCCCAGAATCCCCCCATGTACTTCCTCTCGAAAAAACGTCTCCCAGTATCGATCCCTTTCCCCCCCTTGCTCGCCTCGTAGATCCATCAAAACCTGCTAACCAGGCTCCAATGTCCGCATCCCTCCTCTCTCCTCACCTCCGTTCACTAGCCGACTTTAGTTAGCTTGCGCCCCCCCCCCCCACCTCCACCCCCCACAAGGCATACTGTCCCCTCCCACCCAGTCCCAGAAGAAAAAAAAACACCCAAAAAAACAACAATCCAACCCATACAATTCCCTAAAATAACATATAACCGTCGCAACAAAGAACGCCAATCAACCCAAACAAAAACTTAAACTCTATAACAATGTTAATTGAAGTAATTTACAATACAAGTCAATGAAAAGAAAGTTCTTGCATTTATACATTTCCCAGCTGCCCAATTTTTGTATGGTGAAAACGATGAAAATATGGCGGATAAACATTAAAAATAATGTGATAATCTGTACCTGAATAAGTTCCATGACCTGTTTAGCTAGGACTAAACACTTCTCCCCCCTATAAATTATCCACACTCCATGGAATCTCTAGCAATCAAAACATGATTCCATTAGACCTTTATCTGTAACCAAGTAAGTGGCTAAAATCAGTAATTATCTCACTCATTTACGATTTTTTAATTACAGCTTTAGTAGACACACAGTCTGGATATCTTCACCTATATTCTTTAATAATATTACTACAACAAATACATATCTTAACCCAGAATTTTAAAACATTACTGCAACAGATATAAAATATAATATATAGCAATTCCTCCATTCATCACACCGAGTAATAGACAGGAGACTTGGCTTGTTGACGCAGAATTTGAGTGCTCATGAGACCAAGCTGCAGAATACGAATAAAAGGCTTAATGAAGCAGAGAAAAGAATCCTGAACATTAAAAGTGTTGTATCCTCAGCTGAAGCTCACATTCAGTCCTTGGAAAATCAGCTAAGGCAGAAATTCTGGAGGATTTAGAGAACTGAGATCGGAAAAAGAATATCCGGGTCATAGGTCTGCCTGAGGGAGTGGAGAGTAAAGCTAGTTCTTTGATCACTGGCTGCCATGTTTTTTCAAGGTGGATGTGAAGGCTGGGTGTTTCAAATTAGAAAGGGCGCACTGCATCCTGTCTTTGAAGCCAAGGGACAATCAGTATCCCAGGGCTATAATCATTCACTTCCACAATATTGCCAGAGGGTCCTGGAGGTGGTGAGGCATGGCGGGGCCTGGTTCCATGAGGGGGCAAGGATTTCCTTTTTCCACGGCTTTTCAGTGGTGACACAGCTGAAACGTTGAGTCTTCGATGAAGTTCGAAGGCAGCTTAAGACAGCTGGAATGAATTATGCCCTGCATTAACCTGTGTCCCTGAAAATAATATCCAACGGCTCCGAAAAAGGTTTTTGATAATCTGACCAGTGCCTTGTCCTTCGTAAAGTTTCTACTATTATTGATGTGGTGGATAGATTTAGTGCCTTCTCTGGTTACAAGGTTAGTTTTACTAAGTCGGAGGCTATACCAGTGAGAGATTTTCCCTTTAGGTGGTCCCCATTGGGGTTTAAATACCTGAGTGCTACAAATACCCCTGTTTAAACAATTATATGGAACTAATTTTCCTCAGTTGATTCCTTCTATTAGGTGGGATCACACTCATTGGTCCACCTTACCGGTTTCATGGCTGGGTAGGATTGCTTTGATTAAGATGAATGTACTGCCCATATTGCTATATCCCTTGCAGATGTTGCCAATCTTGTTTTCCACTGGAGTCTTGAAGGAGATTAATGGAATGATTTGTTTGTTTATTTGAAACAGGAAGAAACCTCATCTAAAGTTTGTCAAGTTGCAGATTCCAAGGAGGGGGTTGGGTGTCCCAAATATTAGATTGTACCAATTGGCTTCTCATCTGAGGTTTATAATGGATTGGATTAGAAAGAACCCTGTCTCCATCTGGCTCAATATTTAAGCAGATCAGTCAGTTTACCCTTTGCAGGTTAATTTATGGGAACTTTCGGTCAGGTTCCACTTGGTGTGAAAATCCTATTATTGTCAACACTCTTAAAATATAGAGAATGGTCTGTCAACTAGAAGGGAGATTAAACTGAGACTTCCACTCTTTCTCCCATCCAGGGCAGCCCAGTCTTCGCATCAGGTCTTATGGACCATGAATTCGATACATGGAGAAATAGAGGCATTTATAGGCTGGAAGATATGTTCTGTGTTGCTTCCTTGTCATCCTTTGAGCAGCTATGCCAACATTTGAGATTCCAAGACACTCTTTTTTTAAGTATCTGCAACTCAGAGACTTTGTCCTAAAAAGAAAACCCTGCATTTTAACTCCTTTATCTTCCCAGTTGAAAAAAAATCCTGATTTCTGCAGAGCGTAAAGAGTTAAATAGTATGTTTTATGATACTACGTGTTAAAGATCCTGTGTTAGTACATTGGGTACTTTGCAGTCTTGGGAAAAAGACTTGGCAACTAATATTGATGAAAAGACGTGGGGTAGTATATGGGATTATGCCAATAAAATTTTGGTTTACATTAAACTGAAGGAGACTCAGTTTATTGCACATCACGCCAAGTTTGAGACACAGGTTTTGATCCTGCTATATCCCCAATGTGTCTAAAATGCCTGGTAGTCGTGGGTGATTATATACACTGCATAAGATTCAATCTTATTTGTGTGATGTAGCGAGGGTGCTCGAGAGGATATGTGACAGGGCCTTGGAATTTAATCCTTTGTTGCTAATTTTGGATCTTCCAGATGGGAGAATCACTGACGTTAATAAAACAAAAGCTGTATAACATCCTCACTTTTGCATTTTGTAAAAACATTCCCTACTCCTGGATCAGTGGCATGCATCCTTCAATTCAAAACTGGCATAAATTAGTCATGGACTATATTCTCATGGAATTCCTGATGTCTGTGATCTGTTCTAAGTTTGATACATTCCGCAAAGTGTGGGATCCCGATCTCAAGGCTGTGCCTTGTCTGATCTGCACCAGCAAGGTTTTCCATGAGCCATATTGTAAATCTTGATCTTGATATACATAAAGGTGTGTGGCCTGAGATATTAGCCTAGCTTATTTATATGACCTTATCTGCTTTCTTCCCCCATTTTATTGATTAATCCGGTATTAAAACTGGAGGCACTAGTTCTTAAAGTCAGTTGTTCTTAATTTATCTTGTTTCACTTGTCCTCACATTTGTAGTGATTCTTGTTCTGTACTACACCAATTGTATTCTGATATTTTTTGTTGTTGAGTTATTTGTAAACAACTATAAAACTCTGATAAAATTCTATGTATTTTTAATTGGTAGTATCGGAATGGGGGGGTCGATGTGGTGCAAAATCTCACATCTAAGATTTATTTAAATCAGCATAACTTGGTGAGAAACCAAAGAATCTGAGTAGCTAAACCTAATTTATCCTCAGCAATACCAGTATTTATAGTTCAGTCTGAGGATAATGGAAAATTCTAATCTTGCAATATTATCGGACAGATTGTAAACATGTTCCTGCAGTCTTCAAAGAATTGCCCTGCAATATCCAGCTGATTATTACTTGTTCTGCTTGTCGTTTCATTTTATTGTGCGAGATAAATCCACGAAGGTGGAGAGACTTAAAAGATAAAACAATGGCACAGTTTTAGCAGACAGACTAGAAAAACCCTATGAAGGTCTTATCTCTCCCTTCTGATGCTGTACGAAGATTTCAGGCAATCATCCCTCGAATCAGGCCTCCTTTGTAAAACTGATACTGAAAGTAATGATAACGTTCCTTCCTTTTCTTCCTACAGGCAGGAAGGCTCATGTCCTGTGGATGTTGAATACTTGGGTGATCTCAAAAAAAAAGCGCAAGATTGCTTGAGGTGATGACTCACAACCAACTCATTCATTCACAAAAAAGAGAAGGGTAAAGACGTCAACTATAATTATAGTGCTTTGTTTTACAGTTAATTCAACTGTGAAAATGTTGCTGGCTCCATTTGCCAATGTTAAATTCTATAGAATTTGCTACTTACGAAAGATGCACAGGGAACAACATGTTGATGATGTCCAATCTGATTCTTTTGATACGTACAAACCTTCTAAATGTTTTTTTTAATAAATTTAGTGTACCCAATTCTTTTTTTCTAATTAAGGGGCAATTCAGCATGGCCAATCCACCGACCCTGCACATCTTTTGGGTTGTGGGGGCAAAACCCACGCAAACACGGGGAGAATGTGCAAACTCCACATGGGCAGTGACCCAGAGCCGGGATCGAACCTGGGATCTTGCCGCTGTGAGGCAGCAGTGCTAACCACTGTGCCACCATGCTGCCCTCGAACCTTCTAAATGTTAACAAAAGAAATATGAGAACTTGGTATTATGGATATTTTACATTTAGAACAGGATTTCTGTGAGCTTCCCAAGCCACCAGACAGAGTCGCCCTTCAGGCCACCAGCTAGCAGACATTTAAAGGATCCACTAAATATCTTCTTAAACTGGGTATTCTGGCCCAACGGTAATGGGTCACCAATGCTAATTTGGTGGTTTGGACTCTCACCACGTCAAGTTGTAAAATTCAGTTCAAAATATGTTTGCTAAATTACCAACTGGCAACAGGAAACACGTCCAAGAAAGCTGCTGGATTATTGTTAAAACCCAATTGGGTCATTAATGTCATCAGAGAAAGGACCTGCCACTTCTCTCTGGGGCTGACATGTGGATCTCATCCATAATACAAGGATGGCTTTTAAAACCATTGAAGCAACGAGGGATGATCAGACTAAGTAAGTGCTTCTCACGTCCCAGCTACAAATAATCAAACAGATGAAATTAAGTCAATAAATTAAATGTCATTGTTTTCAAGTTGATAAAATGTGAAAGCTGTGAAAATATAATGCACCATCAAGTGAGGAATCAGTTACTACCACCGGGTCACCAGGGGGCAAGTGGTTCTCACTGGGCTACCAGATAGAAGCACAAAATAATAATGGTATTTAAACAAAAAAACAGGTGAAATGAATGTGAAAAGTTTCAATCTTTCACCATAGCAGGTGCATGTCTGTTACATTGACTTTGGCAGAAATGTGCACAGTAAGAGCATTCTAATCTGAAATTGTCTGAATTGAACAAAATTGGAGTAATTAGTAAATTTGAGTCACATGGAATGGCAAAATTGAGCAATCGCTGTAAATTGTTGTTACAATAATTGGTACACAGATTTGTGTCCATGGATTAGAATGATAGTAATGTCTCACACTTGAACACACCAACGGACACGTGGATAATATGTATTGTTATTTCTCAAGTGAATGTTTAAATGGCACTCTGCACAAAAGAGAGAAAATGAAAATGAATATTAAATCGTCACGCTGTCACACTTTGAGACTGAGGACAGATAGTGGACATTGAACCAAGTGCAGTGCAAGTCTTTCAGCCCAGAATAGCTGTTTATTTCTTTCCTGCTTTCATTGTTTCATAAGGCAGAACAACTACTGATGTGTTATATTAGCACAAACACTATTTGCGTTAAGTTGGCTGACCATACACTGTGAGTAACATTAGAAGTCAAGAGGGAGTCATTGGCTTGTTTGGCTGCCAATGCAATGGCTAAAGTAACAATTCCCTATGACTGTAACTTCTGATTTGAATTTTGAAAAAAAAATCATGTTGTATTTGTTTTTTTTTCTGATTTCAAGCTGTTTTCACAGAGGTAAAATTTCACTTGTGGCTCACCACTGAGTACTTGTAAATAGAGAGCTGCTGTAAATCACTGTGGTGTTCAGGGAGCTTAAGGCTGCTGCAGCCAGCCAGCCTGTCAGCTGCTTTAAGTACTCCTGACTGTGACTGACGGCAGCTTTGTGTTTATGAACTTCTGTGACCTAGACATCAATTTGAGGACAGGTTGAAATCAGCACAGGCTGCAAAAACCCATTCAAATCACAAAGTCAAGTGACACAATTTTTGTTAAAAGTTTCTTTTAACAGAACAGTCGAGCACTTAACAAGCCAAGAAGGAACAAAACAAAGAATCAACACATTCTAAAGCTAATATAGGGAAAGTCAATTACATAGACATAAACACATTGAGCTTCTTCATAAAAAGTCATGGTTTCATGAATTTGGTATTATTCAGGGAACAGCTGTTTCCCTGAGACCAGTTGAATTGCCATAGCCAGTAAAGAACTGAAAAAGGAAAGTAACAGTGAATAATAATCTCTCCTGCTCTGGCAACAAAATTCTGAGGGTGGAGTTTATTGGCAGAGCCAGAGAAGGCACATGAGCAGCACCCACTCCGCAGCAGCAGTAAAATGTCACAGTGGCACCATGCCAATCTGACAGCTCCGAAGAGGCCCTGAAGAAACATCTCCTCTTTTGTTCAGCTAATCTCAGAGGGGCAAGAAGGCATCTTTGGGAGGGCAATCACTTCCCAGCAGAATCAATTACCTTTCCCCAGTTCAGGGGCCTTCTAGCTGGACTCAGGCCAGCACTCGGCAAAGTGTGAGCATTAACAATTCTGCACACGAATGTCATAACCACAAGGCCTGTGTTTCTGCGTGTGGGGCAGTTTGCACATCGATGGGAGAACTTGAAACAGCCAAACCTGTTAGTCATATTTTTAAAAATCCAGGGAAAGAAAGCCACCTGGCATTGGGGGGTGTGGGGGTGGGTAGAGCCTTTTTCAAGTAATCTTTGCTTGACAGCTCTCTCTGACTTCCTTGCTCTGTGAGAAACGATTTGCAATCCTGCTCTTGTTCTGGAGCAACCGACCCTTTTTCTGTTCTGATATAAAAGAACTGGAGTGGAGCCAAGGAAAACAGAAAAGCGCCCTAAGTGTCAGGTTACTAACGTGATGCCTGTTTTCTTCAGTCACACTATAAAATATAAAATACACTAAGGCCACTCTACTCATAGGCATGTTTTGCTGATGACGTGAATGCAGAGCATTTGTGTTTCCTATCTCTGGGTCCAAATGTTAATTCAGTACAGCAATCGAAGATTTTTAGATTCAAGTATTCTGATGATGCAACTCCAAGAGTGAAAGGGAAATACAACATAGAATACTACTTGCAGAGGTACAAGAGTGGGAAAGATCCACAATGCTTTTCTCTCGCGACATCAGCATATTGCTTAATTCATCACTTGGAATTTTGAATTTTCCATGTGAGTAGGCCTTCATTCATTTAGTCTTCTAATCTGGACTGGGTCCTTTAATCACACTGCCAAATTCTTAACTCATCTGCTTCATTATCTAAACAGTGAAACTGTATGAGGGTATTTTTTTCCCTTAATCATCAATTTCAGGCTTTTAATCACAGTGAGGGAAAAGGCATTGGTCTGCCGCCCTCACATGACCAATTTACCATTACAGAAGAGCTTTTCTATCTTTTTTCGCTCGTTCTTAAGCTCTGTTTCTAATCAGGGTAATTATGTGGTGGCATTACCCACTACACCACCAATTTCTTCACAGTTCCCAGACTAAGGACCATTATCATTTGAAGGAGAGGTACAAAGCAATGATTTTCAAACTTTCCTGCGTAAAGAATATCTTATCGATATTAACACTCCAGTGATCCGTGGTGAACCTTGACACCTTGTGGTAAATAATGACGAGGATAGCCTTAGATTACAGGAGGATATAGATGGGCTGGTCAGATGGGCTGATCAGTGGCAAATGGAATTCAATCCAGATAAGTGTGAGGTGATGCACTTGGGCAGGACAAACAAGGCAAGGGAATGCACGATAAACAGCGGGATCTTGGAAAGCACTGAGGATCAGGGCGACCTTGGTGTGCATGTATATTGGCTCCTTAAGGGAGCAGAGCAGGTGGATTCAGTGGTTAAGAATGTATATGGTCACGGCATGGAGTACCCGGTTTTGATTTTGACACCGGGTCACTGTCCATGTGGAGTTCACACACTCTCCCCGTGTCTGCATGGGTCTCACCCCTACAACCCAAAAATGGGCGAATAAGCGGATTGTCCATGCTAAATTGCCCCTTAATTGGAAAAACTAAAATAAAAAGAGGTATATGGTATACTTGCCTTTATTGTCCGAAGCATGGAGTTTAAGAGCAGGGAATTGTTACGACACCCTGGACTAGTGCGCAATCATTTCCAGCCGCACAATCCCCAGAGCCCCAACACAAGTGAATTAATCAATAATTCATCTCAAGTTTCTGAACTCTTTGGCCCTTGACTTACATGCACCAGATCTTTTAAACAATAACTGTTTATTTTTTAACACAAATAGAGATAATAAGACATGCAATAATTATAAGAGAATAATGGCCAGCTAATCTACTACTCCCCCCTTTTACAATCCCACCCTCTACGAGACAAATACGCACAGAGGGAGGGGAATGTAGTAAAATAATAAGAGGATTAACTGGAAATAGAAGATGAGAGTCCTTGTTTCGGATGTTGAAGTCGTTGTAGCAGCAAGCTGTCCTTACAGGATGCGAAGTGATTAAAACCAGAGGTTGGATTGCTAATGAGGATCTTCTGGTAGTGGCATTCATTCAGAACTCCCAGGCTGCAGGATTTCCTCTGGGGAGTCATTTTAACTGTTATTAAGCTGGGTATTCATTCCAAAAGAACAACCTCAGGCCTGTGTTAATTTTTATTTGTGTCCGACTCCACCAGAATGTCTAACAACCTTTCTGAGATAGAGCAGAGTTCTCCGCATGAGATTTCAAAATAGTTTTTTTAAATAACTAACCCTGTCTGCAGCTGGTGCTGGACTGAATTATCTTTGCAGCTCAAGCTGGCTGTGCAAAGAGAAAGGTCTTTACTTTGGATCTTCAGAAATAATCTATCAGGTGAGAGGAAATCAGGGTTGTGACCATCCAGCTTCTATTCAAAATGCAACTAAAAGCAAAACACAGTCCCACAGAGGAAGGAACATTGCAGAATGGTTAGCACCAATCAGCAGTGAATATCAGCTAAGGCCCAGCAATTGTAAAGCAACTCATTGGCCGCCACGGCAAGTCCATCAGATGTCATCATTTATGTCAGAAGTGCTTGTTATGTTAATTGGACATTCTGAATTCTCCCTCAGTGTACCCGAACAGGTGCCGGAGTGTGGCAACGAGGGGCTTTTCACAGTAACTTCATTGCAGTGTTAATGTAAGCCCCCTTATATTATTATTATTAAACACATCCTGCTAGAATGCCCAGATTTCTTTTAAATTAAAGGTGAAGTCCACCTTAAAGGTATAGGTCCCACTAATTGTCCCAGGTACAAAATTGAAATAGCAGAATAACAGAAAATAAAAGGAAAAACAAGTACAGACAGGGATTAACAGTCGGATCATCCTTAGATGTTATGCTGGAACTGTATAAAACATTGGTTAGGCAACAGTTCTGGAATCCACATTGTAGGAGGAATGTCATAGCAGTGGAAAGGGTGCAGAGGAGATTTTTCTGGGATTTTACCTGGGTTAGGAGAGTTTTAGTTATGAAGAGAGATTGGATAGACCTGGATTGTTTTCCTTGGAGCAGAGGAGACTGAGGGGGGCATGACTGAGATGTAAAAAATTCTGAGGGGCATAGATAGAGTAGACAGAAACTTTTCCTCTTGGTGGAGGGATCAGTGACCAGGGGACATAGATTTAAGGTAAGGGGCAGGATGTTCCGAGGGGATGTGAGGAAAAACTCTTTTACCCAGAGGGTGGTGAGAGTTTGGAGCTTACTGCCTGAAAGGGTGATGGAGGCGGAGACCCTCGTAACATTTAAGAAGTATTTAAATGCGCACTTGTGATCCCAAGGCATACAAGGCTATGAGCCAAGTGCTGGGAAATGGGATTAAAATAGTTAAGCGGTTGTTTTTGATCGGCGCAGACTTGATGGACCTAAGTGCTTTTTCTATGTGTAGGACTTCCTAAATCCATGACACCTCAAGAATTTGGTGTAAATATGGCTACCTCCAATTACCTTATGCAAATATTGACAAATTCCAGATACCTGACTCAATTATTGATAGATTTCAGTTACCTGATTCAAATATTGATGCACTCCAATTACCAGGTACATGTAATGGCACAATTCTGGGATCTGATGCAAATATTGAAACACTACACGGATTTAACACACAATTGACTTGCTCCAGGGATCTGATTCATTGGTTGACACACCCCAGGGATCTGACATAAATATTGACGGTCTTCAGGAACTTGATGCAAATATTAACATATTCGAGGGGAATCCACAGCACGGGCATATAGTTAATATTGGCATACCCCGAGTGGGTGCGCGCGGAGGAGGCCTCCTGCATGGGGACCTCCCTCCGGGCCCTCGCCACGGCAGCACTCCCATCCCCATCCAAAAAACACTCCAGCAGCCCCGTGGTGACAGCCACCCTCCAATCCTGGAACCAACTGCGGCAGCAATTTGGCTTGACCAAAATGTCGGACAAGGCTCCCATCTGCAACAACCATAGGTTCACACCAGCACTGACTGACGCCACCTTCAAAAGGTGGAGGCAGGACGGGGGGACACTGACAGTCAGGGACCTAGACACGGACGGCAGGATCGCAACACTGGACAAACTGACAGAGAAATTTCGGCTAGCCAGGGGGAACGAGCTACGGTATCTGCAGCTCAAAAACTTCTTACGAAAGGAGACAAGGACGTACCCACAACCGCCACGACAGACACTATTGGAAGACCTACTGGACGCAAGTATCCTAGATAAAGGGAACTGTAGCGACATGTATGACCGACTGGTAGAAAGGGCCGACACCGTACTGGACGCAACAAGAAGGAAATGGGAAGACGACCTGGGGATTGAGATAGGGTGGGGACTCTGGAGCGAAGAACTGCATAGGGTCAACTCCACCACCACGTGCGCAAGGCTCAGCCTGACGCAACTAAAAGTGGTACATAGAGCCCACTTAACAAGAAACCGTATGAGTAGGAGGTGGAGGACAGATGTTAACGGTGCCAAAGAGGCCCGGCCAACCACGCCCACATGTTCTGGTCTTGCCCCAGACTTGTGGAGTACTGGACAGCCTTCTTCGAGGCCATGTCCAAAGTGGTGGGGGTGAGGGTGGAGCCATGCCCGATAGTGGCGGTGTTCGGGGTTTCAGACCAGCCAGATCTATTCCTGGGGAGGAGGGTGGACGCCCTTGCCTTTGCCTCCCTGATCGCCCGCCGCAGAATCCTGTTTGGCTGGCGGTCAGCAGCACCACCCAGAGCTGCAGACTGGCTGTCCGACCTCTCGGAATCTCTCCAAATGGAGAAAATCAAATTCGCCATCCGAGGGTCAGACGACGGCTTCCACAGAACGTGGGAGCCATTCATGCAATTGTTCCGGGACCTGTTTGTGGCCAACGAACAAGAGGAAGAATAGCCAGGTGGCCAAGAATCAGGGATCGGGGGAAGGTAGCCGGGGGGGGGGGGAGGGGGGGAGGGCTACAGGTTCGTTACGGGGGTTTGTTCTCATGGTTTTATGCTTATTTCTTTTTCTTGTTAATTTATTGTTTTTGTATTGTAGGGGAGGGGTTACTGTTTTTCTCTTTTGTGATAAAATTTATTGTTGAAAACTTGAATAAAAATTATTTCAAAAAGAAATATTGGCATACCCTTGGGCACAACTGTTAAGAATGTCTTATTCTAGTCCACTGAAAATATTGACATACTCCAGGGCGGTGTGATAGATATTGACACACACAGACAGAAAATCTGTGACAAATGTTGAAGTTGAAATTGGCCCTCATGTAGCCCATTGTCTCCTCAGAAAACATGAGCAAAAAGTACTGCTTTCACAAGGCAGTATTCCTGTATTCCAAGGATGTCTGAAATACATCTGACTTCATATTGGTTCAGGTGAATTTTCATGTATTCCTGGAGGCCACCTAAAACACACATTAGACCCCTGTGTTTGTTAGGGAAGGGTTTGATCACCAATTTAAGGCCCTGCTGTCAAACTGGGCTGCCCTGAGCTGAGCAAGTGCCAGGCCTGCTCCATTCAATTTTTCAGGCTAGCAAACAGCCAGCCACCACCTGCAAGGCATGTATATTTTTAGTTCTAGCTAGATGTGGAGGAGGAGTATGGGTGATCATGCCAACTGCACAGCACTCCTGTGGGTTGCCAGTAGGCCATGATAATGCAGCTGCTATTAACCTTTCTCCCAGTGGGACACATCTGAGATACAGAAAGATCGCCAAAGTGTGCAAATGCGGCCAGGTTTCAGCACACACTATCCATCACAAATATTTATTCACCTGAAAAAGGGACACAACCAATCACCAACTCATTGACGCTCTTTTGGGAACTGCCAAAAATATGACACCCCGAGGTGTCCTTACTAATAATCATTGTTAAGTCTTGAAAGAAAGTATGACTTGAGTATATGTTGCACTTTTAATGAACTCGGGACATTCCAAAGCACTTAATGAAAATGAAAAATGTCAATGAGGTACTTTTAAAGTGCGCACTCCTGCAGCATCAGAAGCATGGCAACCAATTTGCATACAACAATACCCCATAAAGCCTTGTGATGAGGGCCCGATAATCGTATTTTTAGTGATACTGACTGAAAGGTAAATGTTGGCCCCTGCTCATGTTCAAAATATTGCCACACAATCGTTTACATCTCCTTGAGAAGCCCGTCAGGGCCTCAGTTTGAAGCCAGATCCTAAAGGAGTCACCTCTGACAGCAAGGCAACAACAATTTGCAATGTTTTAACACCATTAGTGTAGTAAAACCGTCTATGACACTTCATGGGGCATTATCAAATGAAGTTTGATACCAAGGCACACAAGGAGACATAGGACAAACAGCTTGGTCAAAGAGTTAGCTTTTAATGTGTGCCATTAGGAGGAGATAGAGGTAGAGAGGTGGGAGAGTTCAGGAGGGAATTCCAGGGCATAAAGCTTCAAAAGCTGAAGGCACAGCTTCCAAAGGTGGAGTGTTAAAAATAGGGTATGCAAAAGGCTTGAATTGGAGGAGCACAGATATCTTGCAGGAAAGAGGAAGGGTCGGAGCCATGAAAGGATTAGAAAATGAAGATGGAAATTTTAAAATCAAAGCATTGCTTAACTGGGGGCAACATCTGCAAGGACAGGGCTACTTTCCTTTCTCTTTATTCTTTCACAGGATGTAAGCATTGCTGGCTAAGCCAGCATTTATTGCCTACCCCTAATTGCCCTGGAGAAGGTGATGGTGTGCTGCCTTCTTGAACCGCTGCATTCCAGGTGGTGAAGACATTACCAATGTGCTGCTGGGAAGGGAGTTCCAGGACCTTGACCCAGTGACAGTGAAGGAATGGCAATGTACTTCCAAGTCAGAACAGTGTGTGGCTTGGTGGGAAACTTGGAGATGATGCCCGAATGGAGCTTGTTATGAATAAGGACATGAGCAGCATTGTTTTGAAGGAGGATAACTTTGTGGAGGGTGAACAACAGGAGGCCAGCTAGGCATGTGTTGGAATAGACAGGTCCAGACGTAACAAAGGCATGGATAAAGATTTCAGTCGCAGATGAGCTGAGGCCAGAGCAATGTTACAGAGGTGCAGAAGAACATGAAAAAAAGGAGCAGGAGTTGCCCCTTGTGCCTGTTGAACTCGGCCTTGAAAATAATCAATAGTCCTCCAATGCTCTCTGTGGTAGAAAATGCCAAAGATTAATGCCCTCGGAGAAAAAGGTTCCTGCTGATCTCCTTCTTAAATGGGAGACTCCTAATTTTGAAACTGTGCTTTCCTAGTTCTACATAACCCCACAAAACATCCTGCCAACATCAACCATGTCAAACCCTCTCAGATTCTTCTGTATTTCAATGCGATCACCTCTCATCCTTCTGAACACCAAAGTCCCAACTTAATCAACCTTTCTTCTTAAGGCAGCCCCTTCGTTCCAGGAATTAACATCTGGATCATTTCCTTTGCAAATATATCCTGAAGACATTGGTTTCAGTGCTGCACTTCAGTGTTGTGTAGATTCATGACTCACTCCCAGTCAACACACAAGCATGGCAGCACACAGACCTGCTCCTCACTTTGGCGATGCCAATGTGGTTAGGTTTCTGGACACCTTGGAGGCACGACGGGGCACCCTGTTCCCCCGAGTGGGTCAGAGGGCAAACAGCAATGCTGTCTGAGAGGCAGTGGCAGCAGTTGTCAGTTCGAGCAGCATGACAGAAGAACATCAATGACTTCCACCAAGTTGCAAGGGTAAGTTATGACCTCTCTCCTGGCATTAGTTCAACCTGCCACTCCCCAAATTACCAATCCAGCTCCCCCTTCCCCCACACAAGTCACTGGCTGACTCCTCTCCACATCCGATCTTCGTGCTTGTTCCTCAGCACCCCCGACGCCCATCAGCACAACCCCTTCATGTCCAGTGGCAGTGCCCACACATTCCACCTTCCAAAGGCCCCCCCCCCCCCCCCCCCCCCCCCACCACCGATCCATCAAGCATCTGGCTCACAATGCCCACTCTTTGTTCCTATGAGAGAAGGAAGCCCACAATTGACGTGAAAGGGCCAAGATTGGGCCATGGTACCTGAGATCTGAGCCCTGATCCTCAATGAGGAATTGGCCTTAGAGGTCACTGCTTGGCAAAGGAGAGAGCAGTCATGACGGGGCAGCACGGTGGCACAGTGGTTAGCATTGCTGTCTACGGCGCTGAGGACCCGGGTTCGAATCCCGGCCCTGGGTCACTGTCCGTGTGGAGTTTGCACATTCTCTCCGTGTCTGCGTGGGTTTCACCCCCAGAACCCAAAGATGTGCAGGGTAGGTAGATTGGCCACTCTAAATTGGAAAAAAAATTGGGTAGTCTAAATTTTTTTTAAAAAAGTCATGCCAACAAGGATGGCCTGCACTGCAGCGGTGAGGAACAATTGCCCCTTCACCCAGAGGACCTGTCGCAAGTGTCAGAAAAAATGATCCTTTCCTCTCACTGGCCACATTCCATTCTCTCGCAGAATTACCATCTGATGATGCCGGGCCATCTGGAGTTGTCTCTTCAAAGCTACCCAAGCGAACACTTCAGAGGAGAGAACCATCAAAACTACTTCCACATTCCACCAGTGCAGAGACCTCGGTGGCCGACTTTAGTGGACAGGCTTCCAGGGTATAGTCTGGTGAGCACCACATAGCTGCTGATGCACATCAGGTGGGGGGAGGAACATCAAAGGGATTCAGCAGTCAGAGGTCTGCTGGATCATGGTGTATACAATGGGGAGTCGCCAGAACAGACAGAGCCAGATAATGCAGAAGCCTCAGAGGCTCTCTCCAGCTGCCCCTCCATCCCGTGCCATCCCCGGGGGCCCTGTGGTCATCGTGAGGGAGGAGGAAGCACTGGAGGCCAACCCGGGGCCTGCCGCGAAGGAGGCGACGATGCTCTCCAGGTCTTCCAAATCCCCCCCTCCTGACACTGGCATTTCTCAAAGGCAGCGGGCAGAACCTGGTGATAGGGCGATGTCAGTGACATGGGTCTCCGACTCCAAGCCCTCCAGAGGATACCTGTCAAGGGCATCAAAGGCCACAGGGTGCAAAAAGCAGCAGGCTGCCTGCACCTCTGATTTACATCTTGACGATACACATAGACATAATGGAAGACCACGTAAGATCAAGAAAATTGAGGATCACTGATTGGGCACTGTGGGGGCTTTGGAGGCAGGGTGTGGGGGGTCACTATCTGTAGCTCAGGGAATGGAAATGTCACATTCACAATTAAAACATGTTGCACCTGATACATGTGTAGCCTCTGTCACATTAATCTTCACAGCAGGTCTATCTCCACCCCCACACCATATTGACCTCTGCTCCTCCTACCCCCCACCCCCTGGGCACAGTGGTACAAGATCAAAATCCTCAGATGCAGATCTCTTTCAGAAAATGGGTGTGAACCTGTTGTCATCAGAAAGACAGGAGTCAGATTTTGGCATTGGGTGGCGGGGGGTGCCTGATGTTGGCGGTGTGATGGTGGCACCCTGATCTCAGGACCCCTGGTCTTGCTCGCATCTTTAGGGCCCACTCCTACAGCCGACGATGTGAATCTTACTAGCTCTTTTAAAATGCATAGTGTTCAACACAGTGCGGAAAGCTGGCTGTGAAGCCTGCCAGCCTCACATCGGTTTTCTCGCCTGAGCCAACAGTCTGTGCATCTTTGGGAAGATTCCTCCCATTGTCTCCATCACACGAATCATGTCGGAATGCCAGGTTGTATTCCCTTTTCTCCAGTCTTTTAGATGGTAGACCTCCACTCCTAAATGAGAAGGTTAATGTAGATTCACATCTCCCTCCAGGACTGAGTACATAATCTAGGCTGACACTGGGCTCCTCAGGGAGAACTGTGTTGTCAGAGGTGCTAGCCATCAGGAGAGAGGATAAGCCAAGATCCTGTCTGTTTCTCTCAGTAGTTTAGATGTTGGTAAAGATTTTGTGGCACTGTTCAAAGATGAGCAGGAAGTTCATTTCGGGTGCGATCAAATAATTTTGCCTCAAACATTCCCAACAAAAGCTGATGAACTCATCATTCATCTCTTATTATATTATTGGTTGGTTGCTTTCTGATATGGCACATGTCGGTTCAGGAGCAGGTTTACTCTAAGAGCATAGTTCCATTTGTTTTCCTACAGCGGTTCTAGAATATAGACATTGATCCCATATTTCCTCTGATCTTATTCCGGTATAACCTGGACTTCCAAGATAGGAAAACAGGTGTTGAACCATTCTACCTGCTCTCTGTTATCGGGTGTGGATTGAGATTTTTCCACTGAAAGAGCCAGACAATGAGTTTGACTCATTGTGGGTGAGAATATTGCAATTAGACACAAATGACAAAAATACATCACACAACTCCGAACATATACATTCCAGCAATACTGGACTCACAGCTAGTGTATCCCTGTGATCCAGGGATTCTGTGGACTGCAAAGACTGATTTACGTTTTTAAATGTCACATTATCCGTGAAATCGATTGTAAAGGGATCAAGAGTGCTCTGCAGACGGTAATGTAAAATTTAAATTTACATTTCACAGGGGTAGGTTGGAATGTGAAGTTGGGACCACAATCAGATCGGCCATGATCTTATTGAATGGTAATCTTGAGGGGTCGAATGGCCGACTCCTGCTCCTAATTTGTCTGTCCCATATGTAATTAGAGAAAAAAATAGTAATCTGCAGACGATGTCCAAGCCAGTTACTGGAGCTCCATGCTATATCAGGCATTGTATCACTTGTCCTTTCTCCTCTCCACCTATAACGGGTAAACTAACAATATTGGAAGTACCTCTGGTATCGGCCCAAACTATCCAATGACACTGACACTGATTACCAGGGTCCGAGCATGGGGTAGGTTATAGTCCTCTCTACTTAAATTCTGGTGCCATTGCGAGAGATAGAAAAATCTGGCTGGTTTTCTGAAGGAGATGCTAAATAATTCAATTCATATATTGACATTTTGAGGGTTTTATTTGTATTTCTGTTTAATTGGCAGTTACGTTTAAGAATCAGAGGCATGTTTTTACATTCCCATTGTGTCAGTCATTTTTTTTCTAAAATTATTCCTCCGTTTCCTTATTAATCCTTGTGGAGTCAAGACAGCAAAATAAATAGACTTGAGAGAGAAACAAACCATACATAATGGTCATCCGGTAAGGTTCACTTTTCTGTCGAGTACTGAGGTGATTTTTAATGTCTGATATGGCAGTTACACTGCATTTACTTTAATTCTACAATGCATTGTTTCCTCTTCACCTACCCATAAAATGTTGAATAAAACTGTTGGACAGTTTTAGACAAGACATGATTTAGTGAAATGTTTTACCTGGTATTTTCTTGCCTTCATTTTGGTTTCTATTCTCCACTTTCTTGGATTTCTACCTTACCAATTTTTCGGAAATGTTCTCTCTTCTGGAGGGATCTTTGAACATGGAATAAGCTCGCAACCCCTATTGCACGAGAGAGAGGCCTGGATTAAAATAGTAGGCTCTCCTTCAAAGTGACCTTTAGCTTTTTCTTTCCCTGCTTTGAAATAAAACAAGACAAATACTCGTTATTGGCAACACAGTGCGCACGGACAGAGATGATGATTCTCGAGATGGAAGAACTGTGATCTGTGTGAGACTCCCGCCGAATATGGGCTAGTTGTAGGCAGCAGATCAACACAATCTCTTGGCTATGAGCCGAATACAAAGCCGACTACAATTCAATGTTTTTCCGTTATTGGTGGGGATACAGAAACAGATTGGAAATTTAATCTCAGAATTTAAAAGGAATAACATGTGAGGACAGATCTATTACACTGGGTATTTACCCTTTTGAAAGGAGTGGACAAAAGGATAAGATGGAAGTGTTTAAAATTATGAGTGGCTGAAGACAAATTGATGAAAGTAAGCTTTGTCTGCGGTATACACAATTTAAGCACAAGGGGTCATATTTACAAAATCATGATAAGAAAACAAAGTAGGAAGTGCAGGAAAAGTTTCTTACTAAGAAGGTGGTAAGTATGTGGAACAAGAAACAGTAAAGGGTTTACAAAGGCTCAAGTCAACCAATTCAGTTGTAAGAAATGCAACAAGGCAACCATGGTTGGTAGGATGGACCAAATGTTAATTAAAAAAAAATTTTTCAATGGTTTTATTCGCCATATTTTCATCACTTTCACTATACAAAAATGAAACAGAAACAAAACACCTCAAACAGAATGAGGTGAGTGCCAAATTGTCACCTGAGCAACTCAAGGCCTGAAATGCATGAACTCCATGGCTCCCCTGTGTGTTCCTGCTCAGTTGCTTTCCTGCCTGATGAAACCTACAGGAAGAAGCAGCTGTCTTCCTCCATACGTGTAATTGCAGTCAGAATTGATACGGGACCCCAGGAAGTTTCAAGGCATCAGGTCAAGTGTGGACAAGGAAACCTCCCACTGATTGCAACCTGCCTACCTTCTTCCCTGAAGAATCAGGCCTCGCCCAAGTTGAACATTACCTGGAAGAAGCACCAAGAGAATCCAGGGTGTGGAATGGACCCTGGGTGTGGGACTTCAATGTCCAATGCCAAGAGTGGCTTGGCAGCAGCACTATGAACTGAGATAGCCAAGTATTGAATGACAAAGCTATCAGTCTTGACATGTCACAGGTGATGAGAAAACCAACAACAGGGACAAACCTGCTTGACCTCGTCCTCACAATGGCATCTCGGAATTCTAGTATTATTGAAGTCAATGTAAATTGGAGGGCCGGGTAAAACTCTCCACTGGCTGGAGTCAGGTCTCACAGAAGAGAAGATGTTTACATTTGTTGGAGGCCAATCACCTCAGCCCCAGAATAATGAATTATATAAAATCAAAAAAAGTTGCCGGCACAGAAGGAGGCCTCTTGGCTCATTGGTTCTGCTCCAGCTGTAAAAAATGAGCCACTCAGCCTAATCCCACTTTCCTGCATTTGGTTAGTAGATCTTCAGGTGCACATCCAGACGTCTTTCAAAGGCGATGAGGCTTTCTGCCCTTACTACCCTTTCAGGCACTGATTTCCAGATCCTTGCCACCTTTTGGTTGAAAAAACCTTTCCTTATTCACTCCTCTAATCCTTCTACCAATTACTTTGAATCTATGTATTGTAGTCACTGGCCTCTCCACTAAAGTAAATAGGTCCTTCACATTCACTTTACCCGGACCTTTGCCACTTTTGTACATCTCAGTCAAATCTCCCCTCAGCCTCCTCTTTTCCAAGGAAAACAATGTCAGGAATTGCTCCATGAATTCCTCGGGCAGTATTGTTGAAGTCATCTTCAATTGCATCACCAATGCCCTTGTTTCCATAATAAAAGGCTGCTCCATAAATGGGGTAAGAATGGTTCTAAACTAAATAAATTGGAGTCAAAAGGTGACAGGAAAAATGGTCGCCGGACAATGGGTTACCTTCAAAGAAGTAATAATTCAGGCTCAGTTGAGGTATCTTCCCTCAAAAGGAAATGGTAAGGCAATAAAATTCAAAGCTCCCTAGAAAACTAAAGAGATAGAGATTATGATGAAGAGGAAAAAGTGTGCTTATGACAGATGGCAGGTAGATAATACAATGGAGAACCAGACTTGGGCGAAATTCTCCGACCCCCACGACGGGTCGGAGAATAGCGGGAGGGCCTTCCCGACATTTTTCCCGCCCTCCCACTATTCTCCCCCACCCCCCGCCCAACTCCCGACCCGAATCGCTGCCGCCGTTTTTTTACGGCCGGCAGCGATTCACAGCTGTTCGATGGGCCGAAGTCCCAGCCCTTTACGCCGTTTTTATGAACGGCAAACACACCTGGTCTGGCCGTTCGTAAAAACGGCGTCACAAACTCGCTTTTCATAACCATGGCACCGATTGGCACGGCAGTACCACGGCCGTGCCAAGGGTGCCATGGGCCCGCGATCAGTGGGCACCGATCGCGGGCAGCGGGCCCGCTGCCCGCGCACTCTTTCTCCTTCCGCTGCCCCGCAGTATCCATTCGCGGGGCGGCTGAGGGGCAGCCCGGCCCGCGCATGCGCGGGTTTCGCGCAAATGCGCGATGACGTCATCCGCGCATGCGCGGGTTGGAGTCTTCCAATCCGCGCATGCACGGCTGACGTCATATGACGCGTCAGCCGGCGCTAACTCCGGCAAGCGGGCTTAACGATATTCATTAAGCCCGTCATGCCGGAGCCTACGGCGTCGGGCTGCTAGCCCCGACCGGGGACCAGAATCGGTTCCCGGTCGGGAAGGGGCGCGCTGGCGTCAAACCCGCCCGGGTTTGACGCCAGCTTTACGATTTCTCCTGTTTTGGGAGAATCGCGCCCAAGAGGTTCAGAAGGGACATGAAAAAGTAAATAAGAGAATCTAAGAGAATATGGAAAGATACTGGCAGCTAACATTAAAGGGAACACCAAAGTCTTCAACAAGCATTTAAATAGGGAAAGGCTGGTCAAAGGAGGAATAAAAACAATTAGTGATCAAAATAGGGATTTACACATGGGGACAGAGGAGATAGTAAATGAATTCTTCACAACTATCAAGTTCCTACCAAAGACATTGTGAAACATGAGGAAATGAATATACAAAAAAGGTTTAAAATTGATAAGGAGGAGGTAAAAGATCGGCTGCCTGTACTTATACACCAGGATCCGGTGCAATGATCCAAGGATAATGAGAGAAATGATTGTGGAAATTAAAGAAATGCTGGTTATAATTTTCCAATATGTCTTAGACTCAGGAGTGATGCCAGGGGGCTGTAGAATTTAAAATGTTCATCTTGTTCAACAAAACGATAAGATAACCCCAGTATTTAGAAGCCAGTCAGTTTGACTTCAGTGTTGGGGGAGCTTCCAGAAACAAAAATTTAGGAGAATATTAATTGCCACATGAACAAATGAATATTTATTAAAGAAAGCTGGCTCAGATTTGTGAAGAGAAGGTTGTACTAACTAACTTTCTGGAGTTTTATGAAGGGGTAACAGTGAAGTTTGATGAGGGCAATGCTGTTGATGCAATGTACATGGACACCCAAAGGGCATTTGATGCTGTGTCACACAGCAGACTTGTGAGCAAAATTGAAGCTCAGAGAATAAAAGAGACAGTAGAAACATGGATACAAAATTGGCTGAGGGGCAGGAAACAGGGTAGTGGTTATGGCTGCTTTTTTGGACTTGAGGTGGGTTTGTAGTGGAATTTCCAAAGGGTTAGTGGTGGGACCCTTGCTCTTCCTGATATATGCTAATGTACTATACATCCGTGTTCAGGTCACGGTGTCAAAATTTGCAGACGATATGTGTAGTGATATGCATCACTGTAAATACACAAGGGGTTAAGTAAATACACTCAGGCTAAGTAAACACTAGAGGGAGCACCAGAGACATCATGACATGCAGACATACAGCTAATGAGCACATAGAATAAGACACGACCAATGGGCACTCAAGACACCCAGAGGTGACACTACCACAAGAGGGCATTTACACAACCCATATAAAAGGACAGGGCACACATGCTCTTTCTCTTTTCACAGGCAACACTTATAGAGAAGGATAGGGGCAGATCAGAAGCATCACACCCACCGCATGGCTTAGAGCAGACTGGTTAGTTAGACTGAGTTACTATCGCAAGATAAGCAGGAGAGTGGAACTCAAGTAGGAGAATTGTTAACTGTTCAATAAATGTGTTGAACCTATCCCCAAGTCTGAACCTTCCTTTGTCAGAGCATATATCAAGGAAGCAGCTTATGCTACATGAAGAAGCATAACACAACAATATGAAACTTGGGATAATTTTGAACTTCGAAGATAGCATCCAAAAAGACATGGACAAGTTGGTGGAATGAGCAGCCAAGTGATAGATGAAGTTCAACGTGGAGAAATGAGAATTGATTCATTTTGGTAGGAAGAACATGGAGAGACAGCATAAAATAAAGGGTGCAACTGTAAAAGGGTGTGTCGGACCTCAGGATCCGTGCATGAAACAGTGTCTGCTTTATTAACCACAGGACAGATTGAGAGAATATTTGTAAAACATACAGTAAAGACTAGTTACCTAGGTAACTAGGTTAGGTGGATTGGTCATGCTAAATTGCCCGTAGCGTCCTAAAAAAGTAAGGTTAAGGGGGGGGGTTGTTGGGTTACAGGTATAGGTTGGATACGTGGGTTTGAGTAGGGTGATCATGGCTCGGCACAACATCGAGGGCCGAAGGGCCTGTTCTGTGCTGTACTGTTCTATGTTCTATATTCTATGTTCTACCTGTTTGCTCATCAGTTAGGGCAGCAAACTCAGGAGATAGTGCAGGTGTGGGAGCCTGAGGTGGGGAGGGGGTCACTGGTATCTGTCCCAGAGAAGGTTAATGGGGTGTTTTGTAATTATAATTTGTAGATGCCGGAGGAAGGCCAGGAGATGGTCGGGTTCTTAGAAGGGTTGGTGTTTCCTCAGGTTGCAGAAGAGTTGTGGGAAGATTGGGAGGCGCTGTTGGTGTTGGAGGGGCAGCGCACGGCTTTGAGAAAGCTGCAGTCTGGAAAGGCGTCAAGACCAGATGGATTTCCGGTAAAATGTTGTAAGAGGTTTGTAGATCAGTTGGCCTCTTTGTTGCTGGAGATATATAAAGATTCACTGTCATGGGGTTCCCTTCGAGAGATGGTAGGGCAGGATTCTATCTCCCTCATTTAAAGAAGGATAAGGATCCAATGGAGTTTGGGTAGTATAGGCTGATTTTTCTGCTTAATGTGTATGCAAAACTTCTAGCTAAGTTTTTGACGCTAATGTTGGAGCCATGCCACCCAGAAGTTGTGGGAGAGGACCAGGCGGGCTTTGTAAAGGGTTGGAAGCTGCAGTCTAATGTGAGGCGGTTACTCAATGTGGTTCTGGCATCTGTGATGGGGCCATAGATAATTTGTCATTGTACACAGAGAAGGCCTTCGATAGGGTTGAATGGAGATACTTGGGAAACTTTGGGTTCGGGCCTGGGTTTGTGTTGTGGGTGCAGTTGTTATACGAGGCACCGTCAGCCAGGGTGCAAAGTGACAACATAAACTCTGGGTCTTTTAGGTTATATGGGAGACGAGGCAGGCTTGTTCTATGCCCTCTTGTTATTCGCGTTGGCGATTGAGCCATTGGCAATTGCTTTGAGAACCTCGGACAAGTAGAGAAGGTTTGTGAGGGGGGTAATGGAGCACAGGGTATCTTTGTAGACTATAATCTTTGGTTGTATATAAGGGACCCGGGCATGGTGATGGGTGATAGTATGGGGATATTGGAGAGGTTCAGTTTGTTTTCAAAGTTTAAATTGAATGTTGGGAAGAGTGAGTTTTTTGTGGTTGGCCCCGTAAGGGGGGAATTTAGGTGAGGTGTGCTGGGACTAGCTTTTGCTATCTGGGATCCAAGATGCATGAGATTGGATATGGATTTGCATGCTGAACTTTACTAGCTTGGCGAGTACGGTGAGGGGGAATCTGCAGAGGTGGGACAACCTTCCATTGTCTCTGGTGGACCGAGTGCAGGCGACTAGAACATAGAACATACAGTGCAGGAGGCCATTCGGCCCACCGAGTCTGCACCTACCCATTTTACTTCCACCCTATCCCCGTAACCCAATAACCCCTCCTAATCTCTTTTTTGGACACTAAGGGCAATTTATCATGGCCAATCCACTTAACCTGCAAATCTTTGGACTGTGCGAGGAAACCGGTGCATCCGGAGGAAACCCACACAGACACGGGAAGAACGTGCAGACTCTGCACAGACAGTAACCCAGCATGGGATCGAACCTGGGACCCTGGCGCTGTGAAGCCACAGTGCTAGCCATGTGTGCTACCGTGCTGCCCTGAGATGAGTAACTTGCCAAGATTAGTGATTTTGTTTCAATGCCTTCCGGTCTTTCTGCCTAAAGCGTCTTTTGGGGTCTGGAGCAGCTTACAACGGGGTTCATAAGGGTGGGGCGACCACCTCAGATTTGGAGTGAGGACTTGTAGAGGGAGAGGCAGGCGGGGGGACTGGCGCTGCTGAACCTGTTGCTTTGCTATTGGGCAGAAAATGCAGAGTAGATGTTGGGTTGGTTTGGGGACCAGGACATTGTTTGGGTACAAATGTTAAAAACCTAATAAAAATATTTTCAAAAAAGAAAAAAGTAAAGCATACAGTGTCCTAGACGTTTATAAATAGCGGCATAGAGTACAAGAGCAACACGGTTATGTGGAATTTGTACAATACACTAGTTTGGCCTGAGCTGGATTATTCCATCTAGTTCTGGGGCCTGTACTTTCAGAAAGATATGAACGCATTGGAGAAAATGCAGAACAGATTCACAAAAATGTTTCCAGGGATGATAAAATTTCAGTTATAAAGATAGATTGAGGAAGTTGGGATGCCTCTCTTTGCAGAAGAGAAGGCTGAGAGAATATTTGTTAAAGGTATTCAAATTTATGATAATTCCCACTCATTAAAGGATCAAGATCAAGAGAGCACGGATTTAAAGTAATTGCTAAAAGAGGCAACAGCAACATGAGAAAAACTCTTTCACACAACGAGTGGTTAAGGTCTGGAATACTTACTGTCTGAAAGTATGATAGAAGCAGAATCGATCAGAGTATTCTAAAGGGAATTCGACTATTATGAGAAAAGAAAGAAAAAATATGCAGAGTTACGGGGAGAAGACACTTGGTGGGTTATTCATTCAGCAAGCCAGTGCCTATATAATGGACCAAATGCTTCCCATTTACTGTAACAATTTTGTAATTCTGTGAATATTCATAAAGAAAAGGTTTGCAAGAAAAGAAAGAGAAGGAAAGAAAGGAGGAAGGAGGTGGTATTGATTAAGAAGAATATTAGAGTGCCAGGGGGAAAAGATATCCAAGAGGGGTCAAGAACATAATCTATTTGGTGAGAGTTAATGAACAATAAGCATTTCATTACATTACTGGATGATTTCTATCGGCCACTAGTGGGAAAGAAATAGCGGACAGATTTTCAGGGAAATTACAGAGAGGTGCAAAAACTGTACATGGCGGACTACTAATTAGTAAAATCCAAACTATGAGAGTAATACTGTAAAGGGAAGAAAGAGGAAGTGTTTTTTGAAATGTTTTCAGGAGATTATTCTTGCTAAGTATGTATCTGGCCAAATAAGGATATTGCGGGATTCAGTTCCGGAGAATGAGATGGGTCAAGTGCATCAAGTGTCAGTAGGGAAACACTGAGGGAAATGTTCCGACTCAGAACTTGGTCATGACAGGAGAATCCCACGAGAACAGTGATATCCTCAAAGCATCCCTGAAGTGATTTAATATCCATACCAGCTCAAGGAAATCCCTGTCTGGTGACCGACCAAAATGGAGAAAGTTCATTCAGGAAGATACCAAACACATAGAACATAGAACATAGAACGATACAGCGCAGTACAGGCCCTTCGGCCCTTGATGTTGCACCGACATGGAAAAAACTAAAGGCCATCTAACCTACACTATGCCATTATCATCCATATGCTTATCCAATAAACTTTTAAATGCCCTCAATGTTGGCGAGTTCACTACTGTTGCAGGTAGGGCATTCCACGGCCTCACCACACTTTGCGTAAAAAACCCACCTCTGACCTCTGTCCTATATCTATTACCCCTCAATTTAAGGCTATGTCCCCTCGTGCTAGCCACCTCCATCCGTGGGAGAAGGCTCTCGCTGTCCACCCGATCTAACCCTCTGATCATTTTGTATGCCTCTATTAAGTCACCTCTTAACCTTCTTCTCTCTAACGAAAACAACCTCAAGTCCATCAGCCTTTCCTCATAAGATTTTCCCTCCATACCAGGCAACATCCTGGTAAATCTCCTCTGCACCCGTTCCAAAGCTTCCACGTCCTTCCTATAATGAGGCGACCAGAACTGTACGCAATACTCCAAATGCGGCCGTACTAGAGTTTTGTACAACTGCAACATGACCTCATGGCTCCGGAACTCAATCCCTCTACCAATAAAGGCCAACACACCATAGGCCTTCTTCACAACCCTATCAACCTGGGTGGCAACTTTCAGGGATCTATGTACATGGACACCGAGATCCCTCTGCTCATCCACACTACCAAGAATTTTACCATTAGCCAAATATTCCGCATTCCTGTTATTCTTTCCAAAGTGAATCACCTCACACTTCTCCACATTAAACTCCATTTGCCACCTCTCAACTCAGCTCTGCAGCTTATCTATGTCCCTCTGTAACCTGCAACATCCTTCCGCACTGTCTACAACTCCACCGACTTTAGTGTCGTCTGCAAATTTACTCACCCATCCTTCTGCACCCTCCTCTAGGTCATTTATAAAAATAACAAACAGCAACGGCCCCAGAACAGATCCTTGTGGTACGCCACTCGTAACTGAACTCCATTCTGAACATTTCCCATCAACTACCACTCTCTGTCTTCTTTCAACTAGCCAATTTCTGATCCACATCTCTAAATCACCCTCAATCCCCAGCCTCCGTATTTTCTGCAATAGCCGACCGTGGGGAACCTTATCAAACGCTTTACTGAAATCCATATACACCACATCAACTGCTCTACCCTCATCTACCTGTTCAGTCACCTTCTCAAAGAACTCGATAAGGTTTGTGAGGCATGACCTACCCTTCACAAAACCATGCTGACTATCCCAAATCATATTATTCCTATCTAGATGATTATAAATCGTATCTTTTATAATCCTCTCCAAGACTTTACCCACCACAGACGTTAGGCTCACCGGCCTATAGTTACCGGGATTATCTCTACTCCCCTTCTTGAACAAAGGGACCACATTTGCTATCCTCCAGTCCTCTGGCATTATTCCTGTAGACAATGATGACCTAAAAATCAAAGCCAAAGGCTCAGCAATCTCTTCCCTGGCTTCCCAGAGAATCCTAGGATAAATCCCATCAGGCCCCGGGGACTTATCTATTTTCACCTTGTCCAGAATTGCCAACACTTCTTCCCTATGCACCTCAATGCCATCTATTCTAATAGCCTGGGTCTCAGCATTCTCCTCCACAATATTATCTTTTTCCTGAGTGAATACTGATGAAAAGTATTCATTTAGTATCTCGCTTATCTCCTCAGCCTCCACACACAACTTCCCACCACTGTCCTTGACTGGCCCTCTTACCCTAGTCATTCTTTTATTCCTGACATACCTATAGAAAGCTTTTGGGTTTTCCTTGATCCTACCTGCCAAAGACTTCTCATGCCCCCCTCCTTGCTCGTCTTAGCTCTCTCTTTAGATCCTTCCTCGCTTCCCTGTAACTATCAAGCGTCCCAACTGAAACTTCACTCCTCATCTTCACATAGGCCTCCTTTTTCCTCTTAACAAGAGATTCCACTTCTTTGGTAAACCACGGTTCCCTCGCTCTACCCTTTCCTCCCTGTCTGACTGGTACGTACTGATCAAGAACATGCAATGGCTGTTCCTTGAACAAGCTCCACATATCCAGTGTGCCCAAGCCTTGCAGCCTACTTCTCCAACCTACACATCCTAAGTCATGTCTAATGGCATCATAATTGCCCTTCCCCCAGCTATAACTCTTGCCCTGCGGGGTATACTTATCCCTTTCCATCACTAATGTAAATGTCACCGAATTGTGGTCACTGTCTCCAAAGTGTTCACCTACCTCCAGATCTAACACCTGGCCTAGTTCATTACCCAAAACCAAATCCAATGTGGCCTCACCTCTTGTTGGCCTATCAACATATTGTGTCAGAAAACCCTCCTGCACACATTGTACAAAGAACGACCCACCCAATGTACTCGAACTATATCTTTTCCAGTCAATATTAGGAAAGTTAAAGTCTCCCATAACAACTACCCTGTTACTTTCGCTCTTTTCCAGAATCATCTTCGCCATCCTTTCCTCTACATCTCTAGAACTATTAGGTGGCCTATAGAAAACTCCCAGCAGTGTGAACTCTCCTTTCCTGTTTCTAACCTCAGCCCATACTACCTCGGAAGAAGAGTCCCCATCTTGCATCCTTTCTGCCACCGTAATACTGTCCTTGACTAGCAGCGCCACACCTCCCCCTCTTTTGCCCCCCTTCTCTGACCTTACTAAAACACCTAAACCCCGGAACCTGCAACAACCATTCCTGTCCCTGCTCTATCCATGTCTCTGAAATGGCCACAACATCGAAGTCCCAGGTACCAACCCATGCTGCCAGTTCCCCTACCTTATTTCGTATACTCCTGGCATTGAAATAGACACACTTCAAACCACCGACCTGAACACTGGCGCCCTCCTGCAAAGTCAAATCTGTGCTCCTGACCTCTCTACTCTCAATCTCCCGTACCCCAAAACTACAATCCAGGTTCCCATGCCCCTGCTGAATTAGTTTAAACCCCCCCAAAGAGTACCAACAAATCTCCCCCCCCAGGATATTGGTGCCCCTTAGGTTCAGATGTAGACCATCCTGTCTATAGAGGTCCCACCTTCCCCAGAAAGAGCCCCAGTTATCCAGAAATCTGAATCCCTCCCACCTGCACCTTGAGAGACTTTAACAGGAACAAGCAGAGGCAAAGTCATGGCATCAGAGAGAGGGTAAAAACCCTCCAAACACCTCCTTTAACTTTCAAGCACCATCTACCCCACATGTGGCAGAATCTGCAGGCCACGCACTGAACTGATCAACCATCTTAGAACCCATTAAACCAGAGTGGAAGCAAGTCATCCTTGACTCCGCGCAACTGACGAAGATGAAGATTTCAGGAACAGTGAACATTGTATCATAAGTTTTATCTTAGCTATGTAAAAAGACAAGAAACAATCTAGATTAAAAATACTTAATTGGAATGGGACCAATTTCAGTGAGTTGAGAACAAATTTAGCCCAGGTAAATTGGAATCAAATATTGGCAGAGAAAACTAGAACAAAACAATGCCAGCACTGAAAGAGAACATGGCCCAGGCACAATTGAGATACATTGCCATGAGGTAGTAAGGTAAGACAAGCAAAGCCTGTGTGACAAAAGAGGTGGAGAGTAAATGAAGCAGAAAAGATGGCATGACAGATATTAGGTTGACAATAGAAAAAAGAAGCAAGTTGACTATAAAAAGTTCAAATGGGAAGTTAAAAATGAAAAGTAAGAGAGGTAAAGAGAAACTGCGCATAGAAAATGGCCACAAATCCAAAAATCTTCTTTGTGCATATGAATGGTAAAGGGGTGGTAAGAGAGGGGTGGGGCAGATAAGGAACGGAAAAGAGGATTTACGCTAGGAGACAGAGAGCATGGCTGAGGTATTAAATGAGAATATTTCATCTGTCTTTACCAAGGAGGAAGATGCTACCATAGTCATCGCAAAAATGAGATATTCGCAGGAAATCGGCATATAGTGAAAACATCAGGTGTTCAGATGCCACAAATACAGAATTGGAAAATTGACTCTCGTATCTCTCCTGAAAGATTGGAATGGACTTAATTTATTAGATTCATCTTTAAAAATTGATTATATTTACAGTTGTTATTATAAGAAACGCACAGCATGAAAAGGCACCGGAAGCAAATTTGATTGTAACATGATTCACTGACAATTTGGTGGTAAACATACCAAAAACAAGAGCTCTTTTATTTCTATTTACTATTGAATGCGAGATATTGATTTTCAACACTATAGTCAGCAGAAAAGATTGAGATGAATTCAGAAAAGTAAAATATTCCCAGTTACACATGACTGGAATTTCATTGAATACAAAAGAATTTAATGAAATAATTTGAGAAGCTCTAGTTAAATTAGCACAAAATCAAGGCCCACATGGAGTAAGTGGCAGCAATGATCCTCTCGGGCAAAAAATCCTAACAGAAAGATGATGGTCTTACTTTTGATTAATCCAAGTATTAAAGTAAATCCCTCAATAGGAATACTAAGTGGTTTCAAATGTAGGAAGATAGATCTTGGTAGGTGGTAGAATAGTTTATGAATTATTTGTAAAATTGGGGCATTATTGATAGATTGTAATACTTTAACACTTTTTGACATCCCCAAGAGCAATGAAAGATATAAGTTTCTTGGAATGCTAAAAACAATGCTGAGATGCTTCTTTACTGGATATGAGTGCACAATCGGACCTTGAAATATACTGAGCTAAAGTTTGGGAGGCCTAGCAACTGGAAAACTATATTTAACATCTTGTACTCGGGTCTGAAATACTGCTGAACAGTTTCAACTCTGCCACTTCTTCTTAGTCATCTCATTCTGTTTCTAAAGGCTAACTGCAAATCTTCGTCTGATACTGATGCATTCCCTTGGGTTAAAAGGTCATTCAGGTGCATGGTCTTCTGCTGAAGCACTGGAAGAAGCAATGAGGAATCATTAAAGGGGTCGAAGTAACCTGTTGATCAAGGAAGTTCCAAGCTTTCCAGGCTTCAGCACATGTACAGACCTAGGAATGGGTCGCATGGTGGGGTGGCAGTGGAGGGAGTGGGGAAGATAAGGGTGGGTGAGGCAAAGGGTTAAGTGACAAAAAATAGGAAATAGTGGTGATGTTCCCCAAGAGTTGATATGAGGACCACAATTTTTCTTGATATATATTGTTGACCAAGACTTGAGTGCAGAGCGGACAGTTTCAAAATGCACAGTGACACAAAACTGGAAGTATTGTAAACTGTTAGGATGGCTGGAGGAATGGACAGATAACTGACAGAAGAGAAGTGTGCAGTGATAGGTTTTGATAGAGAAAATGAAGAGAGGCAATACGAACAAAAGTGTATCATTTTAATGGGGATGAAGGAACAGGGTCTATGTGTATAAATTGTTGAAGTTGGCAGGGTAAGCTGAGAAAGCAGTTAAAATCCTGAGCTTTATAAATAGAGGCATGGAGTACAAAAGCAAAGATGTTATGTTGAACTGTTACAAACACCAGTTTGACCTCAACTTAAGTCCTGTGTCCAATTCTGGGCGCTGCACTTTATGAATGATTTTTGTTTTCATGGGATGTGACATGCGGGCGTCACTGGTAAAACCAGCATTTGTTGCCCATCTCCAGTTACTCTTGAGATGAGTGGCTTGCTGGGCCATTTCAGAGGGCAGTCAACCATGTGGTTGTGGGCCTGGAGTCACACCTTGGCCAGACTGGTAGATTTCCTTCCCTAAAGAATATTAGTGAACTCAATGGAATTTTACAACAATTGATGATAGCTTCATAATAAAAATAGAATATGCTGGGAGAGAATACTCAGCAGGTCTGGCAGTATCTGTGGAGCGAGAAACAAAGTTAATGTTTTGAGTATGTAGAATTCTTCTTCAGAGTTAGAGAAAGGTATAAATGTGATAGATGTTATACAGTATAAGAGGGGGTGGAGCAGGTGGAGCAAAACAGAATGTTAGGGATAGGTGGGAGCGAGGTGAGATTTGACAAAGATGCCATGGACATAAGACAAAGTGAGAGTTCATGGTAATGTTAAAGACTAAAGGAGCTGATAGTGGCATGAAGGTAAAATAGCAGAATGTGCTAATAGCAGAACAAGGGTCAGTCAGTGCTCTGTGAAAGCAAAACATAACAAAAAGTGACAGATGGCTCTGTGCGATTGGGTGGGGCTGGGGGAGGGGGGGCGAGTGTAGACACAAAAAAAATTGGATTTAAAAAGGAGGTCAAGATGGAGGAGAGGGCTCATGGTCTGAAGTGATTGAACTTAGTATTAA
The DNA here is from genome assembly GCF_902713615.1 of Scyliorhinus canicula. Lineage (NCBI taxonomy): Eukaryota > Metazoa > Chordata > Chondrichthyes > Carcharhiniformes > Scyliorhinidae > Scyliorhinus > Scyliorhinus canicula. The sequence goes on from NC_052148.1 coordinate 80,919,218, forward strand.
GTCCTGAAGGTTGTAAAGTGTCTAATCAGAAGATCAATACAGTTTGTGTTGGGCTTCACATTGCAGCAGGCCAAGGACAGACATGTAGGCTTGAAAATAAAATGCTGAGTTGAAATAGCAAGTAACGGGTAGATCGGTGTCATGCTTGACAACTGGGAAAAGGTGTTTCACAAGGCCATCATCCCGAGTCTCCCGACTGCAGAGGTGAGTGAATTAGAAGCAGCGAGTACATATCAGCACCAACTAAAAAGGGAATACATCTCTTGTCTTCAGCCATCTTAACTTGATGAAAGAATTCCTCATTGGACTCCAACTTTGGATCCTGGAACTCACATGACAAAATATTCATTTCTGTGGTTCTTGTGTGGAAAACTCCTTTTCTCTATTTCCCTCTTTATTGTGTGTGAGCATGCGTGCTTTGAGTGGAACGTTGCAACCTATTCCCGCTGCGTTTTGAATGTGGAAAAAAATTAACCTTCTGAGTTAATCCTAACTCGAGTATGCTGTGGATTTTAGTAAATTGGATCACCAAAACCAGGAACCAGGAAAACACACCACTGCTTACTTTTAAAAACAAATTCAAAAAAGCTTCGGCTTATGGACAGGTGGTAAGAGGGAATCAGTATGGTTTGTCTGTTTTTCTTCTGTCTGTAACATTACCTGGCACTTTAAAAATGCCAATATGGTTATTCCTCAACAAGAACTTTCGGACTCTGGGGTTGAGTGTAAAGTCCAAGTTCCTACAGGCAGCTCACCACTACTTTCTCAAGGGTAATTACAGACGGGCAATAAATAATGATGTGGAGATGCCGGCGTTGGACTGGGGTGAGCACAGTAAGCAATCTCTGCAAGACTTGCCAGATCATCGACATGGATACCACCATTACACGTGAGAACACTACCCACCAGGTACGCGGTACATACTCGTGTGACTCGGCCAATGTTGTCTACCTCATACGCTGCAGGAAAGGAAGTCCCGAAGCATGGTACATTGCCGAGACCATGCAGACGCTGCGACAACAAATGAACGGACATCGCGCGACAATCACCAGGCAGGAATGTTCCTTTCCAGTCGGGAAACACTTCAGCAGTCAAGGGCATTCAGCCTCTGAACACCGGGTTATCGTTCTCCAAGGCGGCCTTCAGGACACGCGACAACGCAGAATCGCTGAGCAGAAACTTATAGCCAAGTTCCGCACACATGAGTGGGGCCTCAACCGGGACCTGGGATACATGTCGCATTACATTCATCTCCCACCATCTGGCCTGGGCTTGCAAAATCCTACCAACTGTCCTGGCTTGAGACAATTCACACCTCTTTAACCTGGGGTTACCCCTGTCTCTGGATCTGTAAAGACTTGATTATCTGCAAATGCTTGCATTCTAAGCATTGTCTGGCATCTTTGCATTTGTCTATATATATGTTTCTGGAACATACCTCTTCATTCACCTGAGGAAGGAGCAGTGCTCCGAAAGCTAATGTTTGAAACAAACCTGTTGGACTTTAACCTGGTGTTGTAAGACTTCTTACTGTGCAATAAATAATGGCATTTCCAGTAACACTCACATCCCATCTAAGCATTTTTTCAAACATATCAAGGGCTAGATTCGCCGATCATGAGGCTCTGTCCTCACGCTGGCATGTTAACAGTGGTGTTTTATTCCCAAAGATTCAGCGCCAAATGGCCACCGATCCTCCGTGTAGCTGGGGGCTAGCATGCCGGCAACGTACAGCACCCGGCTCTAGCTGCCGATGCGGCCCGGAGAATTGCCCGGTCCATAGCTGCGCACGGCGGTGGCCTGCAGTGGCTGCCCTGTGCAACATAGCGCTGGCCGCTCGCGCACCCGGCCTACGAAATAGCGCCTCTCCTTTGGCCGACTCGCAAGCCTCGGACCATCCCCCAACAGGGCCCCCTGTCCCTGATAAAGTCCCCCCTGCTTGCGGATCGACCCTCCCCCAACTGTGCCAGCGCTGGACTGATCTGCAGCCGCCATCTGAGTCCCCAACGGGTGAGACAATGAGAGACCCACGCCGTCGGGAACTCAGCTGGTCAGGGGCGGAGCATCGGGGGGTGGCCTCAGGCAATGTCCTGAGGCCATCAGTAAGTCGCCCGCCGTACTCTCCAAGTACTCCACTTTGGAGAGGGTGGTGCATCGCGAAAGCAGCGCTGCCCTCCGATTTGGTCGTGAACGGGGATTCTCTGGCCAATTGCCGAACGTGATTTCAGCATTGCCAATCAGAGAATCCCGCCCCATGGCTTTCAAGAGTGAATTGGTTGAGAACCTAAAGTGAAAACATTTGCAGGGCTACGAGGAAAGGGCTAGGTCATGTGAATTGTAAAACTGCTCTTGCAAAGAGCAAATGTTCAACAAGCTGAATGGCTTTGTTCTGTGTGGTAATCACTCTATAATTCTATGGAGCCCTCCACTGACAGAAAAATGGAGGCTTCCCACTGCTATCCAAGTGGTCCCAGACAGCACAAATAAATATGGTGAATGGAAGAAAGATCCTTCACTCAAAGGGGTCCTTCCTCATCCCATTTACTTGCAATGAGAAGGAGAGGCCCATAGTAGGTTGAGGGAAATGGAGATCATGCAGAGAGGGGTAATGGGCATCACCATCAATTTTATTGCTGTTTTGTATTTGTCTGCGTGAAGGCATGCAAGATAGTGGTGGTGAAGTTTTCATTGCATATGGTCCATGTCATATAGACCAAGGTTTATAAGATACATTAATTCAAAGGATGGTATAATTATACTAAATTACTCAACATGGGGCAACATTCTCCCCTACCCGGCGGGGCGCGGGGTCCCGGCATAGCGGAGTGGCGGCAATCGCTCCGGCGTCGGGCCTCCCCAAAGGTGCGGAATTCTCCGCACCTTTAGGGGCTAGGCCTGCGCCGGAGTGGCTCCCGCTCCGCCGACTGGCACCAACGGCCTTTGGCGCTACGCCGGCCGGCGTTCGGGCTGGCCGAAAGGCCTTCGCCGGTCGGCGTGTGTCCGCGCATGCTCCGGAGCGTCAGCGGCAGTTAACGTCACCACTGGCGCACGCACAGTGGAGGGGGTCTCTTCGGCGGAGGCCGTGGCGGCAGCTGAAGAAAAAGAGTGTCCCCATGGCACTGGCCCGCCCGCCAATCGGTGGGCCCCGATCGCGGGCCAGGCCACCGTGGGGCACCCCCCCCCAGGGTCCGATCGGCCCAGGATTCCCACTCTCGCCGATTCCCGGGTGGTGGCGGGATTTACGCCGGCCCCGGGCGATTCCCCGGCCCTGCGGGGGCTCGGAGAATTGGTACTGCTCACTTGGATACACACATACAAAAAGAGGGAACTAAGCTTTGCAAAGAGTTTGGAAAAACCAAGTAAAGATACAGGAATATTCCTTTTTTTGTAGACTGGAAAATGTTTTATTTGTTTGCAAGGAAGTTTGCAAGATGTTAGTTATTTATCAGACAATGCTACTGAATAGTGCACAACCAGATAACAATGAAAGACTAAAAGGGCGCGATTCTCCCAAACCGGGAGAAATCGAAAGGCTGGCGTCAAATCCGGGTGGGTTTGACGCCAGCCCCCCTCTTCCCGACCGGGAACCGATTCTGGTCCCCGGTCGGGGCTAGCAGCCCGACGCCGTAAGCTCCGGCATCACAGGCTTAACGAATTTCGTTAAGCCCGCTTGCCCGAGTTAGCGCCGGCTGACGCGTCATATGACGTCAGCCGCGCATGCGCGGATTGGAAGACTCCAACCCGCGCATGCGCGGGTGACGTCATCGCGTATTTGCGCGAAACCCGCGCATGCGCGGGCCGGGATGCCCCTCAGCCGCCCCGCGAATGGATACTGCTGGGCGGCGGAAGGACAAATAGTGCGCGGGCATCGGGCCCGCTGCCCGCGATCGGTGCCCACCGATCGCGGGCCCATGGCACCCTTGGCACGGCCGTGGTACTGCCATGCCAATCGGTGCCATGGTTATAAAATGCGAGTGTTTACGGCCGTTTTTACGAACGGCCAGACCAGGTGTGTTTGCCGTTCGTAAAAACAGCCGTAAAGGGCTGGGAACTCGGCCCATCTATCAGCTGTGAATCGCTGCCGGCCGTAAAAAAACGGCGGCAGCGATTCGTGTCGGGAGTTGGACGTGGGGGAGGGGAAAATAGCGGGAGGGCGTCGGAACAGCGTGGCCGTAAAATTTTACGAGCCACGCTATTCTCCGCACCGTCGGGAGTGCGGAGAATCTTGCCCATAATCTGTCTTAGAAGTTCACCATTTTATCATGCGCTCTCACATAATCACATTTTATATGAGGAAGTTCATATGTTGGCATGGAGACCATATTTTCAAATACGTTGAAAATTCATTTTAATATTAATTTTGTAACATAGACACAGAATTTACAGTGCAGAAGGAGGTTATTCGGCCCATCGAGTCTGCACCGGCCCTTGGAAAGAGCACCCTACCTACCACACCTCCACCCTATCCCCACACTTCCACCCTATCCCCGCATCCCCACCTTACCTGACCTTTTTTGGTCACTAAGGGCAATTTATCATGGCCAATCCACCTGACCCGCACATCTTTGGACTGTGAGAGGAAACCGGAGCACCCGAGGGAAACCCACGCAGACACGGGGAGAATGTGCAGACTCCGCACAGACAGTGACCCAAGCTGGAATCGAACCTGGGACCCTGGCGCTGTGAAGCCATTGTGCTAACCACAACATCTGAGTTCTTCAGACCCTGGCTCCTCCAATTAACTACATCATCTTACTAAGCTGAAGACAATAGCCACGACTGAACGGCCTTGTTGCCCCCGACTTGGTGACGTAACGAGGCCATTAAATCTCACGAGAGGTCTCTCCTACTAGGGATGGGGCAGTGCTAGACCTAATCCTTGGAATTGAAGCTGGTCATGTGGGCAAACTGTGACTAGGCGAGCATTCTGGGGATAGTGATCATAATTTTGTAAGTTTCAAAGTCATTATGGAAAAGGATAAGGATAGTTCAGAAGTCAAGTGTCTGAATTGGGGGAAGGACAATTTAAATATCATTAAACAAGTTCTTGAAAAATATAGACTGGGAGCAGCTGCTTGCAGGTTAATCTACATTTGGAAAGTGGGAGCCTTCAAAAGTGCGAGCTCAGTGCAAATGTATTCCTCTATGAGTGAAGGGTAAGGGTGGCAAATCCCTCGATGTCAAAGGGTTTCATAAAAAAGAGAAGCACATGATAGGTATAGAGTACTAAAAATGGGTGAGGCCCTTCAGGAGTAGAGAGAGTGCAGGAGGGTGTTTAAAAAATAAATTAGGAGGGCAAATAGGGGCCACAAAATATCATTGGCAGATAGGATTCAGGAAAACCCCAAGGCATTTTATAAGTATATTAAGAGCAAGAGGATGATCAGCAAAATGTGAGGCCCATTACGGACCAAAGGGGCAATCTGTGCATGGAGCCAGAGGATGTGGGCAACTCTCAAATTATTTTATTTTATCTCTATTCATTAAGGAGAAAGACACGGTAGCTGGAGATTTCAGTTGGGACAGTGAAGTTCTAGAGCATGTTAAGATCAATAAGGATTAGATATTAGATGTTTGAGTGGGCATACGGCGCATAAATATCCAGGGCCTGATGCGTTGTATCCCGCACTGCTATGGGAGGCAAAGGAGGAGATTATGTGAACCTTGACGGTAATATTGAAATCTTTGCTGGCCACAGATGAAGTGCCAGATGACTGGAGGATAGTTAAGTGGTACCTTTGCTCAAGAAGCGTAATTACAGGCCAGCTAGTCTAATGCCAGTAGTAGGGAAATATTGGCAAGAAGCCTGAGGTGCAGGATTAATCAACAATTGGAAAGGCAGGAATTGATCAGGATTTGTTCGTGGAAGATCCTGGGCTGGATTCTCCACCCAGCCGCACCACATTTCTGCCGCGACCCGCCGGCGCGATTCTCCGTTATGCCGGCCGGTCAATGGGGTTTCCCACTGGGGGGCAGCCCCAGGCTGTCGAGAAACCCCCGGCCGCCAACGAAACGGAGCCTTTGGGGCAGCAGTGTAGCATGGTGGTTAGTATAAATGCTTCACAGCTCCAGGGTCCCAGGTTCGATTCCCGGCTGGGTCACTGTCTGTGTGGAGTCTGCACGTCCTCCCCCTGTGTGCGTGGGTTTCCTCCGGGTGCTCCGGTTTCCTCCCACAGTCCAAAGATGTGCGGGTTAGGTGGATTGGCCATGCTAAATTGCCCGTAGTGTCCTAATAAAAGTAAGGTTAAGGGGGGGGGTTGTTGGGTTACGGGTATAGGGTGGATACGTGGGTTTGAGTAGGGTGATCATGGCTCGGCACAACATTGAGGGCCGAAGGGCCTGTTCTGTGCTGTACTGTTCTATGTTCTATGTTTACAATAATGTTAGAAAAGCACATGATCAGAACAAATCAACATGAGACCCGGAGGTCTGGCGGGGAGAGAGGCCGATGCATTGACCTTTGCTTCCCTGATAGCCCGGAGATGGATTTTGTTATGTTGCCCGGACTCGGAGCGACCTGGCAGAATTCCTGTTGTTGGAGAAGAGCAAATTCGCCTGTGGGGGTCGGTAGAATGGTGCATCCGGAGGTGTAAACCATTCATTGACTGCTTCAAGGAGGATTGAGGGCTCAGCAAAGGGGAGGGAGCAGGGGAGACTTCGGAGGGGGGGGGGGGGGACACACTTCGGTGGGCGGGTAAGGGGGTTAAAATGGGCAGGCTGGATGTGGAAGGGGGTCGGCATCAGTGGGGCTGGAGGGTTGGGATGGTTTGGTGTGTTGAAAAGATGTTCTCCTGATGCTCTTTGGTTGTTCTTTTGATATTTTGTACATTTATATTTTTGTTCAAAAGACGTGAATAAAAATATTTTGGAAAAAAAAAGGAGTTAAGAACATAAGAATTAGGAGCCATCTGGCCTTCGAGCTTGCTCCGCCATTCAATGAGATCATGGCTGATCTTTTGTGGACTCAGCTCCACTTTCCGGCCCGAACACTATAACTCTTTATTCTTCAAAAAACTATCTATCTTTGTCTTGAAAAAATTTCATGAAGGAGACTCAATTGCTTCACTGGGCAAGGAATTCCATAGATTCACAACCCTTTGGGTGAAGAAGTTCCTCCTAAACTCAGTCCTAAATCTACTTCCCCTTATTTTGAGGCTTTGCCCCCTAGTTCTGCTTTCACCTGCCAGTGGAAACAATCTCCCCGCATCTATCCTATCTATTCCCCTCATCATTTTATATGTTTCTATAAGATCCCCCCCCCCCGCATCCTTCTAAATTCCAACGAGCACAGTCCCAGTCTACTCAACCTCTACTCATAATCCAACCCCCTCAACTCTGGGATTAACCTCGTGAATCTCCTCTGCACACCCTCCTGCGCCAGTATGCCCTTTTTCAGTTAAGGAGACCAAAATTGAATGCGATACTCAAAGTGTCACCTCACTAACACCTTATACAGTGGCAGCATAACCTCCCTAGTCTTAAACTCCATCCCTCTAGCAATGAAGAACAAAACTCGCCTTCTTAATCACCTGTTGCACCTATAAACCAACTTTTTGCGACTCATGCACTAGGACATCCAGGTCCCTCTGCACAGCAGCATGTTTTAATATTTTATCATTTAAGTAATAATCTCTTTTGCTGTTATTCCTACCAAAATGGATAACCTCACATTTGTCAACATTATATTCCATCTGCCAGACCCTAGCCCATTCACTTAACCTATCCAAATCTCTCTGAAGACTTCCAGTATCCTCTGAACTTTTTGCTTTACCACTCATCTGTGTCATCTGCAAACTTGGACACATTGCACTTTGTCCCACACTCCAAATCATCTCTGTTAATTGTGAACAATTGAACACTGATCTCTGAGGGTCACCACTAGCTACTGATTGCCAACCAGAGGAACACCCATTAATCCTAACTCTTTGCTTTCTATCAATTAACCAATCCTCTATCCATGCTATTACTTTACCCTTAACACCATGCACCTTTATCTTATGCAGCAACCTTTTGTATGACACCTTGTCAAAAGCTTTCTGGAAATCCATATATACCACATCCATTGCCTCCCCGCTATCTACCGCACTGGTATTGTCCTCAACTAATTCCATTAAATTAGTTAGGCACGACCTGTCCTTTATGAACCCATGTTATGATCCAATGGGACAATTTCCATCCAGATGCCTCGCTATTTCTTCCTTGATGATAGATTCCAGCATCTTCCCTACTACCGAAGTTATGCTAACTGGCCTATAATTACCCGCTTTCTGCCTGCCTCCTTTTTTAAACAGTGGTGTCACGTTTGCTAATTTCCAATTTGCCGGGCGAGTCTAGTGAATTTTGGTAAATTATCACGAGTGCATTTGCAATTTCCCTAGCCATCTCTTTTAGCACTCTGGGATGCATTCCATCAAGGCCGGGGGATTTGTCTACCTTTAGCCCCATAAGCTTCCCCATCAATATCTCCTTAGTGATAACAATTGTCTTAAGGTCTTAACCTGTCATAGCCTCATTTCCATCAGTCACTGGCATGTTATTTGTGTCTTCCACTGTGAAGACCGACCCAAAAAACCTGTTCAGTTCCTCAGCCATTTCCTCATCTCGCAATATTAAATCTCCCTTCTCATCCTCTAAATGGCCAATATTTACCTTAGCCACTCTATTTTATTTTTTATATTTGAAGAAACTTTTACTATCTGTTTTTATATTCTGAGCAAGTTTACTCTCATACTCTATCTTACTCTTCTTTATTGCTTTTTTTAGTAGCTTTCTGTTGCCACCTAAAGATTTCCCAATCCTCTAGTCTCCCACTAATCTTTGCCACTTTGTATGTTTTTTCCTTCAATTTAATACTCTCCCTTGTTTCCTTAGATATCCACGGTCGATATGGCTCTTTCGGGTCGTGTCCTCAGCCCAACCATCTTCAGCTGTTTCATCAATAACTTTCTGTCCATCCTAAGGTCAGAAGTGGGGTTGTTCTCTGATGATTGCATAATGTTCAGCACCATTCGCAACCTCTCAGATACTGAAGCAGTCCATGTCAAAATGCAATAAGAACTGGACAATCACAAAGCTCAAGGCAGGAGTGTAATGTAATACTCTACTTGCCTGGGTGAGTGCAGCTCCAACAACACTCAAGAAGCTTGATACCATCCAGGACAAAGCAACCCATTTGATTGACACCCCTTCCACAAACATTCACTCTCTCCACCACCAAAGTACAGTGGCAGCCATGTGTACCATTCACAAGATGCATCAAGTCTCTTCAGGCAGCAGCTTCGAAACGCATAACCATGACCATCTAGAATGTCAAGGGAAGCAGACGCATGGGAACATCACCACTTGAAAATTCCCCTCCAAGCCGCTCACCATCCTGGCATGGAACTATATCGCCGTTCCTTCACTGTCACTGGGTCCAAATCCTGGAACTCCCTCCCTAACAGCACTGTAAATGTACCTGCGCCACATGGGCTGCAGATGTTCAAGAAGGCAGCTGACAACCACCGCCTCATCAATCAATAAATATATATATATAAATATTATATGTCCTTGGATTTCAAAAAGGTGCCACACAAAATGCACATGGAGTTGGGTGATATATTAGCATGTATGAAAGAATTGTTAATGGACGGGAAGCAGAGAAAAATAAATGAGGCATTTTCATGTTGGCATCTCAGAACAGTAACAAACAAACCTAAAAGGTGATAGAACCACATTTTTTGAAGTAAAGGTGAATAATATTGCTCACCAATGTGTTGTATAATTGTGGATCAATTTTAATTCTGGGTAGATCCCGTCAAATCAAGTATTTCCTGGTCAGATAAAAGGGGCGGTATTCTCCCCTACCCGGCGGGGTGGGAAGGTCCCGGCGTAGCGGATTGGCGCCAACCACTCCGGCGTCGGGCCTCCCCGAAGGTGCGGAATTCTCCGCACATTTAGGGGCTAGGCCCGCACTGGAGTGGCTCCCGCTCCGCCGACTGGCGCCAACGGCCTTTGATGCCACGGCGACCAGCGTCGGGTCTGGCCGAAAGGCCTTCGCCGGTCGGCGTGAGTTCGCGCATGCGCCGGAATGTCAGCGGCCGTTGACGTCACCACCAGCGCATGCGCAGTGGAGGGGGTCTCTTCCGCCTCCGCCATGGTGGAGGCCACGGCGGCGGTGGAAGAAAATGAGTGCCCCCACGGTCGGTGGGCCCCGATCGCGGGCCAGGCCACCATGGGGGCACCCCCGGGTCCGATCGCCCCGTGCCCCCCCCCCCCCCCCCCCCAGGACCCCAGGGCCCGCTCGTGCCACCTGCTCCTGCTGGCACAGAGGTGGTTTAAACCACGTAGGCGGGAGAGGCCTGACAGCAGTGGGACTTTGGCCCATTGCGGGCCGGAGAATCGCCGCAGTGGGCCCGCCGACTAGCGGGGTGCAATTCCTGCCCCCACCGATTCCCGGGTGGCGGAGAATTCCGGCCACGGCGGGGGCGGGATTTACAAAGGTCCCTGCGATTCCCCGACCCTGCGGGGGGTCGGAGAATTCCGCCCAAGATGCTTCAATTCAAAGCATGATTTTCCAACACGACTGCCACTGAGGAGCCTCAGCTCACAGAAGCATGAGCTGGAGGTAACATATTAGCACGGATAGACGATTGTTTAATGGATAGGAAACAGAGAGTGGGACTTTAACAAATTGGCATTTAGTGAATAATGGAGTGCTGCAAAGAATAGTGCCGGGTCCTGAGCTATTTAAAATCTATGTCAATTACTAAAGAAAGAGGCAGGTTAGGTGGATTGGTCATGATAAATTGTCCCCTAATTGAAAAAGAATAATTGGGTACTCTAAAAAAAATGTTTTACTTACTAAAGAAAGAGACAGGGAGTATCATATCTAAGTATGGTGATGACACAAAGTTAGGTGGGAATGCAAGCTGTGAGAAAGACACAAAAGTCAACAAAAAGATATAGGGGGTGATATTCAGCCCGTATTCGCCAACAGCGTGGTGACACGGGTGGAAAATCTGGAGAGAATGGGGAAACACAATTCACCCGGAGAGATCACGTTGCCTTATTTTCGCCGCCCCTCACCAATGACATCAGAAGGTTCATGCCCACAAAGGGCGAGAACCTCATTTAAATGGGTTTCAATAAATTTAAATATCATGGGCGTGATCTATCGGCCTTGCTGCACCTGACCCGGGATGCAATGAGGCCGTTAAATTTTGAGAGAGCTCTCTCGTGAGACTGAAAGTCCTTGTCACGCTTTGTGAGATCTCATGAGATCTCGTGAGGCGTCACGATATAGATCCTGCCCATTGAGGTCAGGACCCGGATTTGCATATTCAAATGAGCAGTTAGTCTCAATTGAATATATCGATGCTGAATCTATTCAACGCCCGGGACATACGGCAGCACGGTGGCACAGTGGTTAACACTACTGTCTCACAGCACCAGGGACCCGGATTCAATTCTGGTCTCGGGTGACTGTGTAGAGTTTCTCCACGTGTCTGTGTGACTGCTCCGGTTTCCTCCCACAGTCCAAAGATGTGCAGGTTAGGTGGATTGGCCATGCTAAATTGCCCTGAGTGTCCAAAAGATTAGGTGGGCTTCCTGGTTAATGGAGATAGTGTGGAGGTGTGGGCTTGGGTGGGGTGCTCTCTTCATGGGCCGGTGCAGGCTCGATGGACTGAATGGCCTCCTTCTGCACTGTAAATTCTATGATCTATGATCACGGCCTTGCCTCAGAGACCCGAGTGGGCACCGTTTAGCACTGGTTTCCACAAATGTGAACAAGGCGGACTGGCACTTGGGGGATCTCCCAGATGATTGGGGGACCCTGGGTAATCGGGCTCTGGACACATAAGAACATAAGAACTAGGAGCAGGAGTAGGCCATCTGGCCCCTTGAGCCTGCACCGCCATTCAATGAGATCATGGCTGATCGTTTGTGGACTCAGCTCCACTTTCCGTCCTGAACACCGTAGCCCTTAATCCCTTTATTCTTCAAACAATTATCTATCTTTATCTTTAAAACATTTAATGAAGGAGCAGTCATAATATCCACTCATGTATATCATGAGATGCAGACAGGCAGTGATTGACACACAGGATAACCAATGAACACACACGGCACAGAACAACCAATCACCAGACAGGACACTACCACTATAAAGCCCACAGGGCATTAAGGCTCTCCCTCTCTCACAGGACACGGCTAGGGAGATAGTCGCAGTGCATAGGCCAATGAACATCATCACCATGTGATAGAGAGCTAGTCTGGTCAAGCCAGTAGGAGGTTATCAGTTAGGTTAATAGAGTGTCAACCAACAGCAGATTATGTACAGCAATCAACAGGTTCAATAAAACAGTGTTGGACCATCTCCTGTGTCGGAAGCCTGTTTCTCGTTTTACTGCATCCAGTTGCAGTCGATGTTAAACCAACACAGATAACACATCAGTAGCCTCAACTGCTTCACTGGGCAAGGAATTCCATAGATTCACAACCCTTTGGGTGAAGACATTCCTCCTAAACTCAGTCCTCAATCTACTTCCCCTTATTTTGAGGCTATGACCCCTAGTTCTGCTTTCACCCGCCAGTGGAAACAATCTCCCCGCATCTATCCTATCTATTCCCCTCATCATTTTATATGTTTCTATAAGATCCCCCCTGCATCCTTCTAAATTCCAACGAGCACAGTCCCAGTCTACTCAACCTCTACTCATAATCCAACCCCCTCAACTCTGGGATTAACCTCGCGAATCTCCTCTGCACACCCTCCTGCGCCAGTACGTCCTTTCTCAAGTAAGGAGACTAAAACTGAACACAATACTCCAGGTGTGACCTCACTAACACCTTATACAATTGCAGCATAACCTCCCTAGTCTTAAACCCCATCCCTCTAGCAATGAATAACAAAACTCGCCTTCTTAATCACATGTTGCACCTATAAACCAACTTTTTGCGACTCATGCACTAGGACATCCAGGTCCCTCAGCACAGCAGCATGTTTTAATATCTTATCATTTAAGTAATAATCTCTTTTGCTGTTATTCCTACCAAAATGTATAACCTCACATTTGTCAACATTGTATTCCATCTGCCAGACCCTGCCAGATCCGCCGATCGGCGGGGCGTGATTCCCACTCACGCTGATTCCCGGGTGGCGGAGTATTCCGGCCACGCCGGGGGCGGGATTTACGCCGGGCCCGGGCGATCCCCGACCCTGTGGGGGGGTCGGAGAATTCCGCCCCTGGTCTGTGCAGCTGGAGAGCTACATGCCGATTTTCAATCTGAGCCTGAAACTTTGAAAAAATATGACAGGTTAAGTGAGTGGGCAACAAGGTAGCAGATGGAATATAATGAGGTGAAGTGTTCAATTATTCACTCTGGTCCTCAGAATAGAAAAGCAGAATATTTTATAAAAAGCAAGAAACTTTTAAATGTTAATGTTAGAGGAACTTAAAAGTATTCATACAAGGATCGCCAAGGGAGAGCATTCAGATAAAGTGAGCAATTAGGAAAGAAAATGTTATGTTAATCTTTTTTGCCAGGGATTGGAATAATAAAAAAAGTCTTGCTCCAGTCTTAAAGATCATTGGTGAGACGACACCTGGAATGCTGTGTGCAATTTTGGTCTCCATATTTAAGGAAGGATATACTTGCATTGGAGGGAGTATAGCAAAGGTTCATCAAATTGTTCCTTGGGACAAGAGGGTTGTCCTGTGATGCAAGACTGAATAAATTGGTCTGTATTCTCTGGAGTATGGCAGAATGAATGGGAATCTCACTGAAACATTCAAGATTCTGAAGAGGCTCCATTGGAAAAATTCAGAGGCATTTTTTCCCCTGGCTGGGAAATCCTGAACAAGGGGCACAGTTTAAGGGGCCAAATACTTAAGACTGAGATGGGGGGAAATGTTTTCATTCAAAGGGTTGTGAATCTTTACAATTCGCTATCTCAGTGGAATGTGGAGGTGGCATAATAAAGGGATCAGGGGTTATGGGGAGAAGGCAGGAGAATTGTGATGAGAAAAATATCAGTCATGATTGAATGGCGGAGCAGACACAATGGGCCGAGTAGCCTAATTCTGCTCCTATGTCTTTTGGTCTTATGGTCTTGTTCGGTGAATTGGGCATTGTGAATTCTCCCTCAGTGTAACCGAACAGGTGCCGTAGTATGGCGACTAGGGGATTTTCACAGTAACTTCATTGTGACGCTAATAAAGATTATTATTGTTAATTATTATTGATGGAAATATGTGGTCTTAGTGATGGTGTGTACAGTTGCTTGCAAACTTATATGGTCAATGATGACACTGAGGTAGCAAACAATTTGATGCAGGCTTCTGGTGCAGAGCCTTGTCAGGTAGGCCATGGGCAGGATTCTCCGGTTGCCGACACCTAAATCGTGTTCGGTGATCGGCCAAGAATTCCTGTTTGCGCCAACATTGGGGGCAGCGCCGCTATTGCAATGCTCCGCCCCCTCGAAAATGGCATACTCAAAGAGTACGCCGCACGCTATCAGGACGGCGCCAGGACGTCACCTGAGGCCCTTCCACCATGCTCCGCCTCCGATCGGCCGAGTTACCGACAGCGTGGAACACTTGTCCCTTTTATTTTCATGAACCCAGCGTGGTGACTGCAGACTGAATGCAGTGCCGGCACAGTCAGGTGGGAGCCGTTCCAGTGGTGGAGAGGAGGGTTACTGGGGGGCAGTTATTTGGCAGGGCGGGTCCGCACGTGGCTGGCGCCATGTTGCACAGTGAAGCCTCTACAGTCTGCCGCCGTGCCCATGTTTGGCCACGGACGCAGCAATTCTCCGGCCGTATCCGCAGGTAAAGCCGGGGGTTTACGCTGCGTGCCTGTGAGCCCTCCACCAGACGGAGGATCGGTGCAGCTTTTGCGCTGTTTTTTCAGGCATAAAATGCCACTGTTCCCACGTCGGCATGAGCACTTAGTCTTCAAATCCAGCCCCATACATCAGAATTTCCAGTGCAGAATCCCCATTTTCTATTACTTGCTGTAAATTGAACTCTGTTGGTAACAATATTCTTGTACCTTTGACAGAAAGTAGCTTTCTTTCGTGACCTCAGCACATATTCTGGTCATGGTTCAGTGCTGCATTATTGAAGGTGCTATTATTCAAGTAAGACATTAAACTATTTTTCAGTTGGAGGCAAAATATCCATGGACAACATTTAAAGAGGAACATGGGGTCTGCATTTTTTTTTGGTGGGGAGGTGTAGATGGCAGAATAGTGATAATGTCATTGAACATGTAATCCAAAGGCCCTTGGCTAATTCTCTGAGGCCACATGTTCAAATCCCACCATGGCAGCTGGTGGAATTTAAACTCAATTAGTATAAATCTGGAATATAAAATTAATTAGTAAGAATGACAGTGACAGCTACCATCAATCGCTGTGAAAACCCATCTGGTTGATGAAAGCCCTTTCGGGAAGGAAATCTGCCATCTTTACTTGCTCTGGCCTGTATGTGACTCCAGACCCACAGCAATGCTGCTGACTCTTAACTGCCCCCTGAAATGGCTAAGCAAACTACTCAGTTCAAGGACAATTAGGAAAGGGCAGCAAATGCTAGTCTTGTCAGCGACACCTACATCCCATGAAAAAAAAATTTTAATGTGCAAAATGGATGTATTATAAAGAGTAATCGTTCTCAAAGGGTTAAAGCTTTTCTTCACTTAGTAATGGAAAGGAAATATCTTCTTTCCAGATAATTATGTCTCGGGTAGAATTCGCTTCATAATGTACTTTTTGTTCCAAAGATTGTTCTGAAAGGTTAACAAATCAATACAGCATCATTTGCTTATTTACACAATAGCTATCTAGATCTTGGACTTAGTAGGCTCAATAAAAGACCAAAAATAACTTTTGTGATTAGACAGCTTGGAAAGTCAACAGATGTTACAAACAGAAGTAAAATGCACTTAAGCTCTTTGAATTAGCAATTTAGTTTATCATCAGCAGTTCAAGTTCCTATTATTTGTGTAAGTAAATGCATGTCCAATGTTCTTTTAAAATGGAAACTACATATACATTTTTTATTTTTTTATACCCTTCAGCAGAAGAATCCTGTGAAACCTGTTGTTTTCCTCCTTTTCTACGTTCCTTAACCCTGGAGTTAGTGACTTTAAAAATTTGTAACTCTGTTAAAGTAAATTGTATATTCAGAATAAGTGAAACTATTATTTTATTTTCAATTAAAAGATTTGCGAATGACCTCACCAGATATATTGTACTGCCACTTTAAGATTTTAATGTCAGTCCCTTCATGGTGTAAGCTAGTAAGTTTTCATACATTATTGTATCAAAAACAAAGCAGCTTTTACAGATTGTTGTGCAAGAGTAGATATGAATCTCTTTCATTAGTAAGCTGTGCACTGACGAGTTTGGCAATCCATCAGGAATGTTTCTTTCCTAAAACACGTGATTGTAACATAATTGTTTGTGAATTTGAGCTTCTCTCTTTCTGCTTCATTTTTTAGTGAACATTTATTTTTGAAGTATTAACAACAAAAAGAAAACAAATGCAACTGAAGATATAAACTCCAGTTTAGATGCCATGGTTATAATACATTTCATTTAGGCTCATTGAGTCTATCCTTGAACACATATATACAGTGATCTGGAAAATAAAACATGAAGTAGTAACTTGATTTACAAAAATAAGAACATTTAACCGGCATACCTCTGTGCTTATACTCAAAGTATTTTTTGGACGGTTCTCTATATTCGCTTAAAACAATAGTCTGCTTCAACAAGCCTGCAGACTGGAATCTTTCCTACAAAATGTGAACTCAGCCAGGCCAAGTTTCTAATCAGGACTGGATCTAGGTACAAGAGTATCCTGACCTTGCAACAATATGGAGGAATGTACCATCATCCCCTGCAACCAAATGAAGAAACTAAACCTCTGTACAATTCACTAACTGATAGACTGACTGTTAAAATGAAAAGTAGAAACCATTTCCACGTTCCATGGTGGAGAGCAAAGTTTCAGCGTTACAGGAAAACAGAAATTCAAGCAGGAATGAAAACATGCACCCTAATGCCGTACAGGGTGTTCCCAGTGTTGGGTACGGTCATCCTGTCTATTAGAGCACATTAAAACAATCTAGCAAATACAAGTGGTTAGTATTTTATTATTCATTCTCAGGCTATAGGCACCATTGGTAAGTCTAGCATTTATTGCCCATTCCTTGTTTCCCTGAGAGGTGACAAAGGGCCTTTTGATGAATCACTGATTGGCAAACTGCATTTGTTGAAATAATAGGAATATAAACAAAGGCAGGACTAAAGGACAAGAGCAGCACGGTAGCATTGTGGATAGCACAATCGCTTCACAGCTCCAGGGTCCCAGGTTCGATTCCGGCTTGGGTCACAGTCTGTGCGGAGTCTGCACATCCTCCCCGTGTGTGCGTGGGTTTCCTCCGGGTGCTCCGGTTTCCTCCCACAGTCCAAAGATGTGCGTGTTAGGTGGATTGGCCATGATAAATTGCCCTTAGTGTCCAAAATTGCCCTTAGTGTTGGGTGGGGTTACTGAGTTATGGGGATAGGGTGGAGGTGTTGACCTTGGGTAGGGGGTAGGGTGCTCTTTCCAAGAGCCGGTGCAGACTCGATGGGCCGAATGGCCTCCTTCTGCACTGTAAACTCTATGTAAAAAATTCTATGTAAATATTTTGATTCAAATTTAAACAATCAAAAAATTAATTAATTAAATGCTATCAAGCTGGCAGCTCAGCTAATGCGTGGTAGCTGCAGAACACGGGGCGGGATTCTCCGTAGCACGACGCCAAAATCGTGATGGCCGATCGGGAGGAGAATGGATTCCGATGCCGGAATCAGGGCCGGTGTCGGTTTCACGTCGGTATGCCATGCTCCACCCCCTCCACATCGGCATCATCGTGACGTGCGGCACGCACTATTTCAATGGCGTTGGCACATCATCCGATGCCCCACCTGCAATGCTCCACCCCCGATGGGCCGGGTTCCTGACGCCACGGGCCACGTGTGGTCCCAGCAGTTGGGAACCGGCGTGCTGGCTGCGGACTGTGCCCAGCGCTGCCACACTCGACCGGGATCTGTGCCACTGACCAGTGAGGATTCTGCTAGGAGTGGGGGGACTGGTGGGGATTGGCCAAAGGATGGGCTGTGGGGCCACGGGGGGACTGTGGGGTCGCAGCTGGCAGATTTGGTTCGCGCACGGCTGGCGCCATGTTGTACATGGTGCAGGTAGTCAGCCGTACACATATGCGGTCGGGGCCCGGCCATTCTCCAGCCATTTTCGCGTGGTCCACAGGGGTTTCACTCACCGCCAGTGCTAGCCGCTCACCAATACCGGAATCGGTGAGGGCTTCGCGACGGATTTTCGGTCATGAAAGTCCACACATGCTCTGCTAGTGGCAACACTTAATCTCCCAAACGGAGAATCCAGCCCATGATATCTCATGGAAAACAGTGCAATCCGAGGAAAACACATCTGAGTGAGTGACTGCGGCTGGAGAAACTTCAGCTCTGAGTCATGAACTGGAGGCCGAGATGCAGACACTGCTACACATCATGGAGAGGATAAATTACTGAGACACTTTGTTTCCAGGAGGTGGTCATATCCTTAGGATGAAGTCACCTCATTGGGTCCATGGTCAGTGACAAGAGGGCATGACTGCAAGTGAGGTTGGCATGGGATAGTGAAGCAAAAGTGATGGAGCATCAGCCCTTGCAGTTGTCCAACAGGTTTGAGTGTCTTACAGCCTGCATGGGTCAAAGGAGTGGGTGGGGACAGTGGGTGAGCAATCTGATCATGGTACCATGGTAAGGTTGCTGAAGCCGTAATAGTTAATAGGAATGTTGTGATAGTTGAAGACAGTATAGTCGGAGAATAGAAATAATTCTCTGCAGCTGAGAGCCAGAATCCAGACAGCTGTGTTGCCTGCCTGTTCAGAACATCAGCTCTGTATTGGAGAGGATCTTGCACTGGGAGGAGGAGGATCTAGTTGTTGTGGTCTGTGTCAGTACTAATGACATATGTAGGATTAGGAAAGAGATTCTCTGGGTTATCAGCTAAACTACGATAAATTATTTTAAACTGATGAGAAATGGTGGTTTGTCTATTTCTGAGAGACACAGCACTCAGGGTTAAAGCACTTTTTCTTTCAAACACTTGTATCTGCAGTTAGTACCACACAAACACACACACCATATGATTTAAGAACTATAATATCATAACACAGCTGTAACTGTCTAGACAGGCCTGTGTTTAATGGTCCAAATTGTTTACTCGTAGGTAACCTAGCTGTGCCCCATTCGTTTGTGACTTCGAGCTGATACACAGCCTGCATGATTCCAAATTGGACAAATGGTCTATCATGATCTCATCCTCTTTTCATATTTCCCAAGAAAACTTGAATCCAGTAATGGAGGAGACGAGGAGGGATGACTGAAAGCCTGGTCAGAAAGATGTGTTTGAAAGAAATTTTCAAAGGATCAGAGAGAACTGGAGAAGGAAAGGGATTTTGGAACTTATGCACTGATGAAGATCTCAGGGCTGTGAGACGATGAAAGATGGTGATATGAAACCATTACACATAGATCCATGCCAAATCCTTCACCAAGTTTCTCTTCATTTTCTCTTCCCTAATATTCTGCATTGAGAATCTCTGTTTCCTTGGTGCCTTTAATCTGCACCCAACACCCTTAATTGCTCTTCTTCTGAACTATTGTCCCCTTATCTTCATTAATGTCATCACTCACAAACTGCAACAGTGCCGCCCCACCCCCACCCCAACCCTACATGCCTCTCTCCAGACCCCACACCCACCTATAGGCCCCAGAGGTTTTTAAGGCCATGATGTTTGCTCGGTGGATGAGCATCATTAAGGTGTTTGATGCATCCATTAACTACATATTGACTGATCTTCCAAATGTCTCTGCAATAACATAGATGGAATCTTGAGGCAGAAAAATTCAAATGATGGTGACTTGATTTCCATGTTTAACATACAAAAAGGCATGGATTCAAGGAATTTATGGTCAGAATAGCTCACTATGCTGACATGTGCCTGGCCTCTGAGCCTGCCAAAAGCTGCAGGATCAGATGTACCTTCAATTCCTACAGAACTAGATTCATGTGTCACTTGGTGAAACACCTAGGGTGTTCATCATTGCAGAAATGTCAAAGAGTTCTGTGTAAACATCCAGGCCAGAAAGTGTCGAGGGCTCCCTTCAAATATGGTATAGCTAAAATTCTCTTACAAAGGAGGCACTTCCAAAAAATCAATAGATGTCTACTTTAAAGTAAAGCTGTTCCTAATCTTTGAGAATCCAGGCAGTGGTCCCAGGCTGGGCTGCCAGGTGGCCCCTGCCCATGTGCTGTTGGGTCCTTCGACAGTCTGTGGTCTGACTGCACCGAATGTACAGAAGATCCCAATAAAGGTCTGGGACACACGAACACCACAGTTCCCAAATGTGCAAACGTTGTGTCATCACAAGGCCATCCTGAAAATTGGTTGGAAAACCGGAGCCCAGAGCATCTAAGCAGCTGATTCAATTCCCACTTCCTCTAGCAATCATGCTGAAGTTGTGGGCGATGGGCCCCTTGGAATGTCTATGGACTTTCAGATAGCGCTCAGCGGAAATGTTTTGCAATCCTATCACAGCTGACACCAATTCCTTCATACTAACCACCGGGATTTATTTTGTGATCCTTGTATATCAATGTCGCAGAGAACATTGCAGATGTTAAAGATAAAGAAAGGATCTAAGAGGTAATGGGAGAAAACGAGGAATGGAGCGAGAGAAAAAAAAACCATATGAACAGACTCAGAAAGGGAGGTGAAAAAGCTGGCATGCCCAAGAAATAAATTGCAGGGGGTGACCTATAATAGATGAAGGAGTCGCTTATGGAGTGCAGAAATCAGGGAACAACAAGCTTGTAATAGAGAAACAAAGGACATCCATTGGATTATACGGCTGGAAGAAATCTGCTGAGAAAATAATGAAATACTTGTATTTGCTTAGTGCCTCAGACAATCACAATATCTCCCAAAGTTCTTTACAGCCAACCAATTATTTTTGAAATGTAATTACCATTGCAATGTGGAAAGTTAGCAGCCAATTTGTGCACATCAAGCTCCCACAGATGGAAAAGCTAATTCTTATTTTTTGTAATTGTTGATTGGTCGGACACTGGAGGAAACCCTCTTGTTCTTTGAAACAGAGCCATAAGAGGATTAGTGTGGCCTTGGGTCAATGTCTCATCGAAAAGACAGCACTGCACTCTCTCCGTACAATACGGGAGTGTCTGGCTTGATTTTTGTGCTTAAATCTTTGAATAGTACTTGAACACTCAAGCTTGTGACTCAAAGGAAAGTGCTACCAACTGAACCACAGTGCCGATAAAGCACTTGTGAATGTAATTATGTTCAGACCAATGTACACCATAATTGTTGATAAAAGTATAACGATTCCGGACCAGATACCAACATTCGCTAAGGTTTATTTAATTTGTAAAGCTGTGAGGAAAGGATATTCACTCCAGGAATGATTCCACACACAAATAAGGATCTGGTACATCAAAATAAACTTTGTTATTAACACAGTACTGAAATACCTTTGGCACAAAAATATAGCTTACCATTACCAGTTAAACAACGGTTAACGATAAAATGAAACACTTTAACTCCTGACTGCTATCTTCATTATCCCCAATCAAGCAAAGCCAATCACAGGTTAAAAAACACTTTAAATAAAGTCAGCAAACACAGTATTATTTGTCTTTCTTTGGATCGCAAGATCTTTTTAGACGATGCTTAAAGAGAGCGAGATGCTGTCAGGAAACAGCAGATTGTTGCCTGTGTCAGACTATTGCTCAACCTGGCTGCCTTTTGCAGAAGCTGTGTTCAGCTCCCACCTTCCAGGAACTAACTCAACACTGACTACCACAGTCCTGGCACATCCCAGTACTACATCATCTTTATCTCACTCAAATTCCATGATCTAATTACTTACGTTAAAACACAATAATGTCTCTAATTATTTACTCCCCAGAAATCATAACAAAAATTCATTTGCACCTTCCTGTAAACATAAGCATTATTTGAAATAACTTTGATCTCACTTTTATGGCACCTTAATTGTACCATTTTCAGCCACATTGTCTGTCTTTTAAACCAGGATTTTAAAACAAAATAATGCTGCAGCAGACACATACACACCTCAACCCAGGCTTTTAAAACCATTACTGCACCAGATATATATAATACAATATATATGTCAAGTTCTTACATTCATCACAAAATTAATGAACATAAAAGCTATGCAAAAACTGTATGTTTATTGACATCAAAGGATCCAAATTTATGTGGGTCTTCTGGAGCCTTCTCACACCTGAAAATAGCATGTTTATATTAGAAGACAGAGAAAATACTCCAAGGTTGAGAGTTTGCTCTGTAATGGTCTAGGATTCACTCAGATCTTATATGCCAATGAGATCAGCCCCGCAAATCTTCTGGTTAGCAAAGTGGTCCCAGCTTCAAATCTATGCAAGGGAGTCAGAATTCCCAAAGTCACTTTTGAAACTTTTTAAACAAGTCAATTGGACTTTTATCCTCTAAGCAGGACCATGAACAGGTGGTCAGTTCTGCAATTCCTCTCCCTTCTTCTACATCCTGTGTTTGAAAGCTTTTCCCAGATTCCAGAGACATCAAATGCAGGCAGATTCAACTCATCCCAGCATTGACTGCTCAAGCTATACTTGGCGTTAATATCTTTAATTTGTGGTGAGTTGTAAATACAATAAATCTGAATAATATATACGTGGAACCATGAGCAGTGCCTGTTTTTATGAAACCTGTGGGAAATCCAAGCTCGACTTAAAATTTTCTTGCCTTTAATGGGGAAGAATGGCAGTGGTACTGTATCGATGAGATGCCATGAACAATATCTGGAATTAAGTTTTGGTGGTTGGAATATGTTTTCAAGGACAGTGACCAAAAAATATTTAATTAGCTAAATATTGGTTTCAAATGAACCTCAGATGTTTTTCACTAACCTTTGCACAGGAGGTCACAGGAGGTAAATCTGGTCAAAGGCCTGTTATTATTCAATAATCTATAGAACCGCAGGGTGGAATTTTATCAGTGGCATGCCATTCTCTATGGCCAAACCATAAACGGGCAACACTTACGCTGACATATCAGGAGCTGGCTCCCACACAATTCTAATAAAAATTTGAAGTGCCAAGAGGGGTCCTGCTGATAGTCCAATAGCTTTGATAAAAGAAGGCCCCCAACAAAAAACCCCATCAGTCACCCCTGCCAAAAGCAACAAAGTGCTTTCTGCTGTGAAAACGGGAATGTCAAAGCACTTCGTTTCTGGTGTGGTGAGGATCTGTCAATTATAGCAAGAGTGTTGATAAACATTGTGGTTAGCATCAAAGTAGGGTAATAGAGATGCATTCAAGCATGAAGGGAAAGATAGATCAACAATCCACCAAGCAGCTGTCGCTGGAGAAATAAAACTGTCAATCACTGGCTGATGTAATGTATTGCTGTGTGAAATTGAATGGATGATTTGCATTTCAAAGGCTGTCAAGGGATTTGACGTGTACTTGGCTTTGGAGGAAGCCTCTGATACTTGTAACAGCTGCTGATTTAAACACTTTTGTCTACGGCAGCATATGTTAGGGAAGGGTGAGTGGAATTGCAGTGGATTTTCACTCCACTACCCAGACTGCTCTTCAGCTTACAGTAAGGGGTGAGTGATGGGGATCTTTGTTGGGGGTCTCTGATGGGAGTCTCTGATGAGGGGTCTCTGATGAGTGGTCTGATGGGGGGGACTGATGAGGGGTATGATGTATAGACTGGGGGGCTGGAGGGGTTGGTGGGGGACAGTCAGGCTGGGGTGCAGCATTGCATTGTGGTGGGGGAGGAGGGAGCTTTGTGATGGACTTTACAGGGCATCCTGGTCATGCACTGACCCCATTGACCTAACGAGGGGTCCACTGCCTCAGGGCGATGCTTGAAAATACTTGAACCAATTAACGCTGGCGAGAATCTTGGTTGAGAGAGCTGGAGCATCACATGGGGCTGGAGAATCGGGATTCCAGTCAGTTAATCAGATTCAAATGGGTGCAAAACACCAATTTGCATGTTGTGACTGGCATGGGCTCTGTATCTCGCTGCTGCTGCCACCGGGGATCTTGAGCATTGGAATGTAACGTGCACCAATTCTGTTTACTGGCTGATGCTGCATTCCCCGCTGGATTGGGAAACCCATTACAGGCGTCCGGCAATGGAGAATCTACCCCCATGTTGAGAGTCTTCATGATTCTATTATGATTTTCTAAATGTCAGACACACAACCACATTCATTTCAGAAAAAGGTTCTGATTCAGGTACTGGACCCTGATCATTATACTTGCATTGGTTGGAAATGGGCGTCAGGAACTTCTATCAAGCACCAGGGCGAACATGATGTCACATGGACATGTTTAACATCATGACCTGAATTCAACTTTGGGATACCCTTTTGGATACTGCAAACATGCATTATACATTGTAACTTTTACTATGTTCTTGAAAGAGCAATTTAGTTCATTGTTTCTAAATACTATTCCTCAATTTTTTATTAATTCAAGGGATGTTGATGTCACTGGCTAGGTTAGCATTTATTGCCCATCCCTAATTGTCCTTGAGAATGTGGTGGTGAGCTGCCTTCTTCAACCGCTGCAGTCCTTGTGTTGTAAGTACACCCACAGTGTTATTAAAGAGGGAGTTACAGAATTTTGACCCAACGTCAGTGAAGGAACAGTGATATATTTCAAAATTAGAATGAGTGAGAGACTTGGTGGGGAACTTCCATGTTTTCAGTAAAACCTAAAGGCAAACATATTAATTGGTAGCTTACTCTAGAATGTTTTAATCCATTCTCACTTTATGTCTCTTCACGTGTGGTTTTGAATGATCTTGCCAGAAAAGTTGATAAGAACAGGACAAGTTTCCAATGCTTCGATCTGTACTGTTGCTCAGTAGATTAACAGGCTAAATTAGAATATTGCGAGACTCGAATAAGGTATAGGGAAGAGTCAATACCAGTTTCTACCCTTTTTATACACAATATATTCTAATATACTGGGTGCTGTCTTTTAAGGTTTGCTATATATAAAATAATCCAGAGGAAATTGATAGCATTAACATCAGGAAGTAAGTCCTGGCAAAAGATTCCATTTCAAGTGCTAACCCATCTTTCTCTTTCAGCTCCTGATTGACCTGTTGTAAAGTTTCCATTTCCTGTTTTTATTACAAATTTCAATGTTCAGTTTTTCTTTCTGGCGGTGGTAGAATCTCAGCTAAGCGGTTAATTTCCATCTCCAAGGTGTCCTCTACCACTCTACAAGGATGCATCTTTGGCTTCCTGCGCCTATTCATCTCCATGCTGATGCTTTGGAAAATGTTCTGTAAACATGAGGGAAGCTAGTGCATGTACACCAATGACACTCAGATCTACCTCTCCATCAGCCTTGTCAAACCCCTTGCTGCCCCTCTGTCGTATTGCTTGTCTGGCATTATGTGTCAAACTTAGTTGTCATGTTCTGGAGATGCCGGCATTGGACTGGGGTGGATACAGTAAGAAGTCTTACAGCACCAGCAAAAAATGCATTCATGGGATGTGAGTGTTACTTGAAATGCCATTATTTATTGCACAGTAAGAAGTCTTACTATACCAGGTTAATGTCCAACAGGTTTGTTTGGTATCACTAGCTTTCGGAGCGCAGCTCCTTCCTCACTCACCTGATGAATGAGCTGCGCTCCGAAAGCTAGTGATTCTAAACAAACCTGTTGGACCTTAACCTGGTGTTGTAAGACTTCAAATTTAGTGGTAGCTCTTTTTCTTCAGAAGCAGAATATTGTGACTTTAAGTCGCATACTCTATGTTGATACACCAGTTTAGAAGAGGGGATTCTGCACTGTTGCCAGTGCCATCATCTTTCAGATGTTAAACTAGGTCTCAGACGGACATAAATGATCCAATGGCACTATTTTGAAGAATTGATCCAGGGTTGAGGAACTTCAAGAAGTTGGGACAGTTTTCCTTGGAAAAGGGATCGTTGAAAGGAAATTCAAAATCATGAGGCTTCGGGTCAGAATAGGCAGGGGGAAACTGTTTCTTCAGTTAGGCTCGGGGAGTCCAAAGTGAGTAAAAGTAAACAACATTTATTTTTACAACAGATATATACATGAGCAACCGGTAGAACCTCACGGTACTCTCTCTCCTCACAGTTGGTTCCACGCTAGCCGACCTTTTATACAAGTGCAGGTAAGCTCCCCACCCCTAACGGGGTGGCTCATTCTCCTCAAGGAGCACGGGGAAAATAATCAACTCCACACCCTATGTGGGTGATATTACTGCTTCCATTGATGGAAGGATTGAAAACAAAAGGGCACAGAATTAAGGTAATTACAAAGGAAGCAATGCTAAGATGAGGAGAAACCTATGCACGCAGCAGGTGATTCGGATCTTGATTGCACTGCCTGAGGAGGTGGTGGAGGTAGGTTCAACTGAGATTTTCTAAAGCAAATTGGGCCATTCTTGGAAAAGGAAAAAAATAGAGAATTACAGGTAAATGGTTCCACTTATACAATACGGTGAAGGAATGATATAGCAGCGAAAACAGAATATACTGGACGATCTTAGTAGGTCTGACAGCATTTGTGGAGAGAAAAAGGAGCTATGTTCCGATGCTGGATGACTCTTTCTTGGCTTTTAAGTCAGCAAGTTTTTTCTTCATACAGCTCAGCAGAATTGCAAACTCCTTCTGGCTCCCCCAACCCCAACTGTGTCTTTTGGAGGTTGAAGCAATAATCATTACCTGTATTTAATAAGGTAATTAGTTTAGCAATGTAATTGCCAAAGCATGCCCTTGCAAAAGGGAGGGGAGGGCACTAGATGAATTATTTCAGGTAAATTACAACTTCTCAGCACAGACACAATGGGGTAAATAGCCTGTAGCAATTCTATGATTCCAAGAGCATGGTAGTTCTTCTCAGTATTCAGGCTAATATTTAGCTAATAGCCCTTCCCGCACTTTAAAAATCTCAACCAAATGGAACTTGATTTCTTTCAGTCAATTAGGGATGAGAAGGCTTGGTCCTTTACCAATCACGATTATCACTGGGAACTGGCTAGTCTGTTCTTCGTAGTCTACAGGCACCATTGTGGTACCTTGTATTTTTATTGCTTCTCCCATATAAGTCTTCAACTTGGCAGAAGTGTTCTTCAAGTTCAATGGTTTGACTCCCTCTCTAAGGTACTGAAATGTATTCTCGCCCATCACAGTGGCTGATGCCCCTTATCCACTTCCATCTGAAGAGGCCTCCCATTTAGCCAGAGCATTACAGTAATAGGGTCTATCTTGTCTCTTTTTACATTTAACAGAGGGTGAACACCACAATCACTCATGCTAAACACTTTCACATTGTATACATGTGACAGCTTGGTTGATCGATTTCTTGGCAATCTTCACGTAGCTGAAAATGAAATGAAAATTGCTTATTGTCACAAGTAGGCTTCAAATGAAGTTACTGTGCAAAGCCTCTAGTCGCCACATTCCGGCACCTGGTACGGGAATTGAACCGTGCTGCTGGCCTGCCTTGGTCTGCTTTCAAAGCCAGCTATTTAGCCCAGTGTGTTAAACCAGCCCCTAGCTTTGCACTTCTTTATCCAATGTCCTCCTTTGTGACAATAAAACACTCAGTCTCCTTAAACCAACATGGTTCAGAAGTGTGGTTACCTCCACATCGGTAACATTCCACTTTAAGCATTATTGATGGATTACCTATTCTGTACCTATTAGTTTTTTTGTTGGCCGAAATTGTTTCCCGCTTCCCGGCTGCTCAGTGGTTTTGGTGCCACGGTTTGCTGCCAGTTCCAGCCCTAACTTGGGCTGCAGCTCTTGTGCATCTTTTTCACTACTTTCAATGGCCATTGCTTGTTTGAAATATATGTTTGACACCCTGTTGTTCAGGGTGGCTCCAAAATTACCTACAATAATTGCTTCAGCTTAACAATGTAAATTGCAATCAATTAGCTTGGAGCTCTCACCCTCAAATTCAATTTGAATCTCTGGGGTATGACTGATGGTGGACGTTGCAATTGAACATTCACTAAATGCCCTGTGAACTTTATAATGTGGGATACGCTCCATCACTATGGCAGCCACCTGTTGGCATTGTCCACACCAAGGTGCATTTCCCTTTTAGTATTTATTAATGAACATTTGCTTGTGAGGGTTATTTACCATTTGCGCATTGATGATAGAATTTGTTGAGGCATGCCATAGAATTGTTGGTCGGGACATGAATGATTGAAAGATGCAGGGTGGGATTTTCTGTTGCCCGACGCCAATATCGTAATTGGCGATTGGGCAGAGAATCCACTCCTACGCCCAAATTCTCTGCCCAATCGCCGGTTACAATATGGGCGGTTTGACGGCGGTCAGCCATGCTCTACCCCCTCAGAAGTGGCTAATCACATTGTGCATGCTGCAGTCCTTGTGGCCATGGGCTGAGTTCCCGACCGCGCAGTTGACGTGTGGTCTGAGCAGTCGGGAACCCTGCATGGCGGCTGTGGACTGTGTCCAGCGCCGCCACACTCGGTTGGGATCCATGTCACTGGCCAGGGGGATGTCTGTGAGGGCTGGGGGAGTACTGGTGGGGTTGGCCGGTGGGGTCGCGGATGGCGGGTCGGGTCCATGCACGACCGGTGGTGCCTTGTTGTATGGCGGGACCACTGCAGGTCGTCGCTGTGCGTTTGCGCGGCCCAGGACCTGGGCATTCTCCGCCCGTTTTCAGCGTGAGAGCTGGGAGTTTCACCCGGCGCCGCTGCTAGCCCCTCACCGGTCCCAGAATCGGTGAGGGTTCGGCGCCGATTTTGGTGTCGGAAAACGGCTGCAAAGTCTCTGTTTCAGCCAGCACTTAGCCGCTGAAACGGAGAATCCAGCCCACAGTCTATAATACCTTTCATCATAAAAAGCCACCAATGATGGCAAATGCATAATTGCCTCTGGTGTTAAGATGATGAAAGGATACATTTGCCATCAAAATGCAGTAGTGGCATCAAAGCAGCAGAACTCCTGTGGTATTCTGAATGGCTGACTGGATGGACTCTGGCATAAAAGTTCCGCTTTGTTTGTTCCTGAAGTCACAATTTTGCATTAGTTTCTCAGGACAGATTTTGAATAAGCTACAGTTTTAAGGAGAGTTTCTTCCTGCTAATTTCCTTGCATACATTTTAAAATTAGATCCAGGCCAGCGATAGTAACAGACAGAATGGCTACAACTGCTTTTTGCTGAACATGCTCATTTGTTTACTCACGTCTGTTTTTTCGTTAAAATCAACAACCAGGGAAAATAGCTCCCTAGTGTTTAAGGAAGCACATTAGGAGCAAATTGTCAGTTGCTGATGATAGATTATTGTGACCAGTGCAGAAAGCTACATTACTGAGGAAGCAATCCAACTCATGAATGTGACATGGTGTAAAAACACATGTCAGCAACAAAAAAAAACAGCAAATCTTTTATCCTCATAGCAGCCAACGATATCCTCCTCGCTGAACCTGCAACAGTTACATTTCATAGAATTTACAGTGCAGAAGGAGGCCATTTGGCCCATCGAGTCTGCACCGGCCCTTGGAAAGAGCACCCCACTTAAGCTCATACCTCCACCCTATCCCCGTAACTCCGTAACCCAGTAACCCATCCAACATTTTTTGGATACCGAGGGCATTTATCATGGCCAATCGACCTAACCTGCGCATCTTTGGACTGTGGGAGGAAACCGGAGCACCCAGAGGAAACCCACGCACAACAGGGAGAATGTGCAGGCTCCACACAGGCAGTGACCCAAGTTGGAAATCGAACCTGGGACACTGGAGCTGTGAAGCAATAGTGCTAACCAACATAGTTAGAATGTCAACACAACAGGGTTCGGATGTCTCCAACCTGGCCTCGCAAACTAGTCAGACAGGAGACATGAATGACATTGAACTGGGGAAAAAGGATTGTGCATAACTGCAAGCTAATTCTTTGTGTTCTCCACGACATGCCCTCAAAGTCAGGATATAATCCACATTGTTTGTACAGTACAGCATTCCATCCGACCCCAAAGCTAGAGATGGGGCAGTGGCACAGTGGTTAGCACTGCAGCCTCACAGCGCCAAGGACCCGGATCCAATTCTGGCCTCGGGTGACTGTCTCTGTTGGGTTTGTACGTTCGCCCTGTGCCTGCGTGGGTTTCTGTCGGGTGCTCCGGTTTCCTCCCATAATCGCAAAGATGTACAGGTTAGGTGGATTGATCATGCTAAGTTGTCCCTTAGTGTCCAGGTATGTACAGGATAGGATGGGGTGGATGGGGGAGTGGACATAGGTCGGGTGCTCTTTTGGAGGGTCTGTATAGACTCAATGGGCTGAATAGAGTCCTTCTGCACTGCAGGGAGTTTTTTGATTCTACTTTTGTGCCAAACACATAAGACCAAAGTATTGATTATCCATCAAATTTCCACGAGATGGCATCCATTATGATGGCCAATGGGGAGTTCCACTCTCAATGATACTATTCAATGGTTAACATGCAAATATTATTCTGGAAGAATCGGACTCAGCAAAAGCTATGGATTCTGACAACTTCCCTGCTGCAGTGCAGAAGGCCTACAAGCCAGAATTAGCTGGCTAACTCATTGCACTGTATTTACCACACAACGGCTCGTAACTTCCTGACTCCCTGGTGTCAGATTTAAATATATAATAATGTTTATTATTGTCACAAGTAGGCTTACATTAACATTGCAATGAAATTACTGTGAAAATCCCCTAGTCGCCACACTCCGGCGGCTGTTCGGCTATACTGAGGGAGAATTCACAATGTCCAATTCGCCGGACACCATAAAGATGTGCTGGGATAATCCCTCTACAAAGTTCTCAGGTAAAGATTCCCAGGTAAGGATTTGCACGGCAATTATCCAAAAGGGCTAACTTTCGTTATTCGTTCATGGGATATAGGTGTCGCTGGTTGGACAGGCATTTATTGCCCATCCCTCAAGGCACTTAAGAGTCAACCACATTGCTGTGGGTCTGGAGTCACATATGATAATTCTATGATAGGCCAGACCAGGTAAGGACAACAGATTTCTTTCCCTAAAGAACATTAGAGAACCAGGTGGGTTTTTATGACAATCGACAATGGTTTCATGTCCGTCATTAGACTTTTAATTCCAGAATGTATTGAATTCAAATTTCACCATCTGTCCTGGGGGCATTCGAAGCCATGTCCCCAGAGCATTACCTTGGGTCTCTGGACTACGAGTCCAGTGACAATACCACTATGTCACTGCCTCGCCTGGACAATTGCATTGAGCTGGGAACCATCCGGCAAAGCAATTTAAATCATTAACTTCAAATGGTTCTGACAGTTTTGCACCAATAGTTACTCTGAAAGAGTTAAATGAAATAAGGCTGGGATTTGTTACTGGGTGGTGCGGGGGGGAGGTTGGTTATATTGTTTTGTTCTTCTTGATACCTGATGGTTAAAATTGTTAAAATTCTAAATGCCTCAATATATTATTTTCTAAAATAAAGAGTTAGAGGAAATAAAACCACTTCTAAGTTCAGCGTAATTATTTTAAGCACCCAGGTGGCCCACCCCAACTAATCAGCCCTGCAGGGTATTCCAAGCACTCCTTTGCCAACCCACACGCCCCACCCACACCCATGGAATTCTCCCCACATCATCCCTCCCACTCCCTTGCCAAGCACCAGCTGTGTGGGATTCCCTCTCCCTTCCCCCGATCCTTCCAAGCCATGGGCCAAACCCTAAATCCTCCCCTACCCCCGTACGCTTCCCCCCCCCCCCCCCCTCCCCCACCGATGTGCCTAATACCACCTATTTACCTTCAGTTTCACTGGGACCTTTAATCTTACTTGCTTTATGGCAGCCAGTGCAGTAAAGAATGAGGCATGGCCTCCGTGAGCTCGCTGGAATTGCATCGCGCTGTGGCTTCGGGAACTCTTTCACTGCAGGCTCCAAGGAGTTCCAGCCAGCAGAGGTTTGAACAAAATTCCCCCGAGGAGTAAGTGTGCTTTAGTGTGCTTTAAACTCTTGCAATTCCAATGGGATGTCACTTTACTCCACCGGGTGGAAATTTTGGCCTAAACTGTACGTTTGCTGAGGTATATTCACCAAAACAGAGCAAATATTGCTCGGTCAATTACCATCCTATCGGTTCCTCCGACCCTGTCATCAGCAAAATGAGGATGGAAATCATCAATAAAACCATCAGTGTTAGGTGAATTGGACATTCTGAATTCTCCCTCAGTGTACCCGAGCATGCGCTGGAGTGTGGCGACTAGGGGATTTTCGAATAAAGAAACGTCCAATCAACTTTGCCTGACCTTCAACAAAAGCATCACTATTGAGTTCCACCACTATTAACATCATGGTATTCACCATTGAGCATAAGGCCAACTGGACCAGCCCTGTAAGTAGCGTGATTGCAAGAACAGGGCAGAGAATTAGTACTTTGTGAAGAATATTTCCCCTCCTGACCTCTCACTGCCTCTCCATGATGAACAAGACTTAATCAGGAGCATGGTGGAATAATCACCTCTTTCCTGGATAGGTACAACTCCACAACTATGTACAAGAACTTGACACCATCCAGAATACAGCAATGGTACTGATTTGTGCTCCTGCACTGGTTTTAATATGAATCGTCTCCATCACTGGATTACTGTGGCTGAAAGTTGCATGATCCACAGAATGCACTGTTGCAATTTTCCAAGTTTACTTTGACATCACCCCTCACCAAGAATAACAAAAGCAATATCATCATTCAAGCAGAAACTCCTTCAAGTCATGCATCATGCTGACATGAACCTATATCACAGTTCATTCATCATCACGCAAATTCCCTGCCTACCTCCAACATGGAGCATCATGACCACAAGGACTGCAGCATGCAAGCCGAAATGTTCCACCACCAGTTTGGCAGAACAAGTAAGAATGATTGGTAAATGTGACATTGCCAGCCTCACGCACCTCCTCAGAATAAAATGTAAAACATTTTTTGTTTAAACTTTTGTAATACCCTGCAGCCATACAATTGAAGTGAAAGGTGAGTCGACATCAGACTTGGGGTTAGTTAGCTGAACTAACAAAAAGTTTCAAACGACTAATTGATGAAAGAAATAAAGAGGTGATGATTGTGGCCTTTGGAGGATAAGTCAGAAATGCTGCCTTGCAAAACCTTTGCCACACAGGAAAGCCCAGGTGTAGTACCCAGTGATTGCCACAATGTCGAAAGTGCCCTTTTTCAGATGGCATATTAAACTGAGGCCTAGCTCAAGTGGATGTGAAAGATTTCTTAGCAAGGAATTCTCTTGGCTTCCTGGCCAATACCATGCCTCAACCAATGGCAGCAAAATGGATTAACCAGTTATACGTCTCTGCTGATAGTGCATAGATTTCTTGCTACATTAGCTGTGTGAATGATGGTCGCATTTAAAAATAATTCATTGATTCTGAAGCACATCGGGGACATGAAATACAGCAGTCCAATCTGTTCGCCCTTCGCCACATGAGGCTAATTGGGAATGCAGATGTGATTAATTGTATTTCTGATTAATAAATAAAAATGAATAATGGGCACCATCATTAGACATGTGATTTCAGTTCTCATCTGCACAACATATGTACATATACTTTAACATTTTTGTTGGCAAGATGGCAAAACAAAAAGTAGAATGTGAGACTTTTATTAAATCATTCTGAGTATTTTACTTCCTTGGTTACTGAAAGGTGCCAGACTGCTTTTAATTCATTCATGGGAAGGTGGGCATCACTGGCAAGGCCAACATTTATTGCCCATTCCTAATTTCCCTCAGTTGTGAAATAATTTGCATTATTCATTCATTTACCTCCATTGAATGAGATTCTGTAAAACATTTTTATGAAAATTAGTGCATGTGCCAAAACTGTGCCACAGTCATCATTTGTGAGGTGAATCAGCAATTACTATTTGATGATACGAATATAAATGTAAGTCTTTCCTGATATATCTTTAATGAATATAACTTTCTTTCATGTATGCTTAAGCCCACTGTTGTTACTCTGCAGGAATATTCAGATCTTCTGTTTCTGCTATTTTAAAATTATGCCTATTTTTTCAACACCTTGCCACAGTACCTTAGTGCCAGGAGGCTGAATTTATTCAGCTATGAACAGAAGCTGGTTGGACTGGGGTTGCTCTCCTTAGAGCAGAGGAGGCTGACGGGAGACTTGATTGAGGTGTGCAAAATTATGAGGGTCATAGATATTTTATATAGGAAAGAGCGTTTCTCCTTAGTTCAAGGGGTAATAAACAGGGGCATAGATTTGACGTAAGGGGAAGGAGATTTAGAAGGGATTTGAGGGAAAACATTTTCACCAGACGATGGTGGGAATCTGGAACTCATTGTCTGGCAGGGTGGTAGAGGCAGGAAGCCTCACAACATTTAATAAGCATTTAGATGATCATCTGAAATGCCACAGAATACAAGGCTATGGACAAGCACTGAAAAATAGAATTAGATTAGATAGGTGCTTGATGGCCGGTGGAGACACAATGGGTCAAAGGACTCTTTCTGTGCTGTAAAACTCTACAACTATGACTCTATCTGTAACTCCTGTTATGCTTTCAACAATGCAATGTTGTCATTTATCTCAAGAGGGTTGGAATATAAAAGCAGCGATGTGCTACTGAGCCTTTATAAGGCTCTGGTTAGGCCCCATTTGGAGTACTGTGTCCAGTTTTGGGCCCCACATCTCAGGAAGGACATACTGGCACTGGAGCGTGTCCAGCGGAGATTCACACGGATGATCCCTGGAATGGCGGGTCTAACATATGATGAACGGCTGAGGATCCTGGGATTGTATTCATTGGAGTTTAGAAGGTTAAGGGGAGATCTAATAGAAACTTACAAGATAATACATGGCTTAGAAAGGGTGGACGCAAAGAAACTGTTTCCGTTAGGCGAGGAGACGAGGACCCGTGGGCACAGCCTTAGAATTAGAGGGGGTAAATTCAGAACAGAAATGCGGAGACATTTCTTCAGCCAGAGAGTGGTGGGCCTGTGGAATTCATTGCCGCGGAGTGCAGTGGAGGCCGGGACGCTAAATGGCTTCAAGGCAGAGATAGATAAATTCTTGATGTCGCGAGGAATTAAGGGCTACGGGGAGAATGCTGGTAGGTGGAGTTGAAATGCCCATCAGCCATGATTGAATGGCGGAGTGGACTCGATGGGCCGAATGGCCTTACTTCCACTCCTATGTCTTATGGTCTTATGGTCTTATGGACTGCACTCGTTGGAATTTAGAAGGATGCGGAGGAATCTTATAAAAACATATGAAATTATGAAGGGAATAGATAAGATAGATGCGGGCAGGTTGTTTCCACTGGCGGGTGAAAGCAGAACTAGGGGGCATAGCCTCAAAATAAGGAGAAGTAGATTTAGGACTGGGTTTAGGAGGAACTTTTTCACCCAAAGGGTTGTGAATTTATGGAATTCCTTGCCCACTGAAGCAGTTGAGGCTCCTTCATTAAATGTTTTTAATATAAAGATGGATAGTTTTTTGAAGAATTAGGGGATTAAGGGTTATGGTGTTCGGACCGGAAAGTGGAGCTGAGTCCACAAAAGATCAACCATGATCTCATTGAATGGCGGAGCAGGCTCGAGGGGCCAGATGGCCGACTCCTGCTCCTAGTTCTTATGTTCTTAAATCTAGGTCCGAAATCTTCCCCAACACACGTCTCATAAATTCCACGTTGTCCCAGTTCGGGACATATATATATTCACCAACACCACAGCCATTCCCTCCAGTTTCCCATTAACCATTACATATCTCACCCCGGAGAGTTGTTCTCAAAATGTTAATGGTTCTTTATCGCATGCACATTTCCATTGGCTGCTTTAATGGTCCTGCTATGAAACTCCATTCTCAGGGATTGTAACAAAGTGAATCCACTATGGAGAGTTTGAGATTGTGGTGTGCTCTCATCGCAGTCAAAGAAAGCACTACACAGACACTTTTACTTAGAGTTTTGATATCTCATCCTGGCAGAAGTTCATTCATGATGCTGCCCCTGACACTATCTAATGTAAAATGGTGTGGCTTCCTGTGGTAGTCACCACTGTTGCATTATATTGTATATACTGCACTGCATATGAGGGTATTACGGTAAGGCCCCTGTACTGCAGGTATGGGGGTAGATCGCTGCCTGCTGGCTCCGCCCAGTAGGCGGAGTATAAATGTGTGTGCTCTCCGAACTGCAGCCATTTCAGCAGCAGCTGTAGGAGGCCACATATCTCTGTGTAATAAAGCCTCGCTTACTCTCTACTCTCGTCTCGTCATTATTGATAGTATATCAATTTATTACACAGAGATTTTAAAACGATGGATCTCCACATCAAGCCTGATCGCCTGCGGCTGCACCCTCAAGCAAACAACGCCAAGTCAGCCTTCGCACATTAGTTAGCCTGCTTTGAGGCATACATAGGATCTGCGACCGAACCACCCTCAGAGGCACAGAAGCTACAGATCCTCCACACGCACCTGAGCTCAGACATCTTCCCCCTCATCCGGGATGCGCCGACATACGCTGAGGCCATGGCGCAACTGAAGGAGAACTACACGCAGCAGACCAACAAGATCTACACCAGGCACCTCCTCGCCACATGGCATCAACTCCCCGGTGAGTCTGTGGAGGATTTCTGGCGTACCCTCCAAGTCCTAGTGAGAGACTGCGATTGCTAGGCCGTCTCAGCCTCTGAACATTCAACCTGCTACTCAGAGACGCGTTCGTTACAGGCATAGAGTCGGCCTCCTTCCGCCAGCAACTCTTAGAAGGGGCTACCCTCGACCTCGCAGCGACCAAGAAACTAGCCCTCTCGCTCACAGTCGCCTCACGTATTCAAGCGTATGCCCCCGACTGCATGGTTCACCCCTCCCGGACATCATGGGCCTCGCCAGCAAACCCCCTACCGTGCACCCCGTCGGCGACCGTCCCCAGTCATCCCCAGGCCTGCGCCGTGCGGGCGAACAAACAACCCCGGGGGACCCAAGTGCTACTTCTGCAGACAGTCAAAGCACCCCCGACAACGCTGCCCGGCACGGAGCGTGCTCTGCAAGGCCTGCGGTAAGAAAGGACATTTTGTTGCTGTGTGCCAGGCCCGCTCAGTCGCCGCCGTTGTCCCGGCGCCCCCCATGTGCGACCCTTGGTGCCGCCATCTTCCTCCTCACAGACCATATGCGGCCCGTGGGCACCGCCTTATTGCTCTCCTCACAACACGTGTTGCCCGTGGGCACCGCCATCTTCCTCGCCATCTTGCTCACCTCACACGTGCAGCCCGTGGCGCCACTATCTTGCCCGCCCCAGGACACATGCAGCCCGTGGGCGACGCCATCTTCCCTGCCTCAGGGTCCCTGCTCGTCTCCCTGCTCGTCGGACACCTCATCGGGCCGCTCATCTCCTGCAACCGCCGCCGACCAACTACACCTGGCCTCCATTACGACTGATCAATCATGACCGCACAACCTCGCGACCGCGTTGACAATGGTGAAGATCGACGGGCACAAGGTTTCCTGCCTTCTTGACTCCAGGAGCACCGAGAGCTTTATCCACCCCGACAAGGTAAGGCGATGCTCCCTCACGGTCCACCTCACCAACCAGAGAATCTCCCTGGCTTCCGGCTCCCACTCCGTGGCGATCCGGGGGTACTGCACTGACCCCTCCTCACCATCCAGAGCGTAGCGTTCAGCGGTTTCCGCTTCTACGTCCTCCCCAACCTCTGCTCTGCCCTGCTACTCGGCCTGGACTTCCAGTGCAACCTCCAGAGCCTAACCTTGAAATTTGACAGGCCCCTACCCCCCTTACTCTATGCGGCTGCAGGACCCTTAAGGTCGACCCACCTTCCCTGTTTGCGAACCTCACCCTGGATTGCAAACCCGTTGCCACCAGGAGCAGATGGTACAGTGCCCAGGACAGGACCTTTATCAGGTCTGAGGTCCAGCGCCTGCTACGGGAAGGTATTATTGAGGCCAGCAACAGCCCCTGGAGAGCCAAGTGTTAGTGGTAAAAACCGGAGAGAAAAACAGGATGGTCATTGACTACAATCAGACCATCAATCGGTACACGCAGCTCGACGCGTACCCCCTCCCTCGCATATCTGATATGGTCAATCAGATTGCACAGTCCAGGTCTTCTCGACAGTAGACCTGAAATCTGCCTACCACCAGCTCCCCATTCGCAAGGTGGACCGCCAGTACACCGCATTCGAAGCGGACGGCCGCCTTTACCATTTCCATAGGGTTCCCTTCGGCATCACTAACGGGGTCTCGATCTTCCAACGGGAGATGGACCGAATGGTTGACTGGTACGGACTGCGGGCCACCTTCCCGTACCTGGATAACGTCACCATCTGCGACCACGACGCTCACCTTCCAAATTTCTCCACACCGCCAAACCTAACCTATAACAAGGAGAAGTGTGTGTTCAGCATGGACCTATTCGCCATCCTCGACTATGTGGTCCAGAACGGAGTTCTAGGGACCGGCCCCGATCGCATGCGCCCCCTCATGGAACTCCCCATCTCCCACTGCCCCACGGCCCTCAAACGATGCCTGGGGTTCTTTTCGTACTTTGCCCAGTGGGTCCCAAACTATGCGGACAAGGCCCGCCCACTCATTCAATCCACCATTTTCCCACTGACGGCCGAGGCTCACCAGGCCTTCAACTGCATCAAGGCCAACATCGCCAAGGCCACGATGCACGATGCTCCTCTTTCAAGTCGAGAGCGATGCATCAGATGTCGCTCCGGCCGCCATCCTCAACCAGGCAGGCAGGCCCGTGGCATTCTTTTCCCGCACCCGCCATGCCTCCGAAATTCGGCACTCCGCCATCGAAAAGGAGGCCCAGGCCATCGTAGAAGATGTACGACATTGGAGGCCTTACCTGGCCGGCAGGAGATTCACTCTCTTCACTGACCAACGGTCGGTTGCCTTCATGTTCAACAACACACAGCGGGGTAAGATCAAGAATGATAAGATCTTGAGGTGGAGGATCGAGCTCTCCACCTACATCTATGAGATTTTGTATCGCTCCGGTAAGCTCAACGAACCCCCCTATGCCTTATCCCGAGGTACATGTGCCAGCGCACAAGTAGACCAACTCCGGACTCTGCACGACGATCACTGTCACCCAGGGGTCACCCACTTTTATCACTTCATAAAGGCCCGCAATCTGCCCTACTCCATCGAGGAGGTCAGGGCTATCACCAGAGACTGCCAGGTCTGCGCGGAGTGTAAACCACACTTCTACCGGCCAGACCGCGCACGCCTGGTGAAGGCCTCCCGCTCCTTTGAGCGCCTCAGCGTGGATTTCAAAGGGCCCCTCCCCTCCACCGACCGCAACACATATTTCCTCAATTTGGTCGACGGGTAATCGAGATTCCCCTTCGCGATCCCATACCCCGACATGACGTCTGCCACCGTCATCAAAGCTCTTAACACCATCTTCGCTCTGTTCGGTTTCCCCGCCTACGTCCACAACGACCGGGGATCCTCATTTATGAGCGATGAGCTGAGCCAGTACCTACTCAACAGGGGCATTGCCTCGAGCAGGACGACCAGCTACAACCCCAGGGGAAACGGGCAGGTGGAGTGGGAGAATGGGACGGTCTGGAAGGCCGTCCAGCTGGCCCCACGGTCCAGAAATCTCCCTGCCTCCCGCTGGCAGGAGGTCCTCCCTGACGCCCTTCACTCCAATCGGTCGCTCCTGTGTACTGCGACTAACGAAACCCCCCATGAACATCTCTTTGCCTTCCCTCGGAAGTCCACCTCCAGGGTTTCGCTCCCAACATGGCTGACTGCTCCAGGACCCATTGTCCGCCGTAAACACGTGCGGCTACACAAGGCGGATCCGTTGTTTGAGAGGATACAGCTACTCCTCAACGCGAACCCGCAGTATGCGAACGTAGCATATCCCGACAACCGCCAAGACACAGTCTCCCTTTGGAGCCTGGCACCAGCTGGGTCCCGGCACATCCCCCCCCCCTCTAACCCTGCACCACCCTCCCTTCCCCCGGCGCATCCCACCACAGCCCCCGCTGCAGGACAATCCGTCCTCCTTTTGGTCCCAAACGGGGTGAAGAGGATGTCCACACACTTCCGGAGTCACCAACACTGCGGCACTCTCAACGTCGGATCAAGGCGCCCGATCGTCTAAATTTGTAACCTCCTCTGAAATTTTAATGACAATCTGTGATGTGTTGGGCAGGCTGTGTCGATGTGGACTGCACTTGATGCAGTGTAGCGAGAGACAGACTTCGAACACTTGATAAGATGCAACACGATTTTATTTAACGTCTGAACTACTATACATGTTCAACTGTGGGTTGACACTATGTTGACTTGACTGGAGACCTAGTATTAGCCTGACCAGACTTACTAGCTACCGCATGGTGTTTGCACTGGCTAGCTCACGAACTCTGACTGTCTCAATGGCTGGGTCCAGAGAGAGCGGGAAACCTCGTGCCCTCTGGCTTTATAGTGGTAGTGTCCTGTCTGGCTGCTGTGTTCTGTGTCCTTATTGGTCATCCTGTGTGTCAATCACTGCCTGTCTGCACTCCATTATATACATAGATGTATATTATGACAATCTGTATGTAAATAGTTTTCCACCACCCCCGCTGGACTCATTTTTAAACAGGGGGTGAATGTGGTAGTCACCACGGTTGTGTATATATATCGCATATGAGGTGTATTACGGTAAGGCCCCTGTACTACAGGTACGGGGGTAGATCCCTGCCTGCTGGCTCCACCCAGTAGGTGGAGTATAAATATGTGCGCATATTTCTGCTATCAATTCTGCTAACAGCCATCTCTGCTGTTATTTTTTCCTCAAGAGGCCAACCCCACCAATCTTTTCTTACCATTTGGACAGAGATATACATTTAACTTACATGCATGTCGAGATTAGAGAAACAAGACAGCGCAGTAAGGCCAGTATGAGCATTTTTTTTGACGATAGCACAGTGGTCAGCACTGCTATCTCACAGCGCCAGGGACCAAGTTCAATTCCAACCTTGGATGACTGTCTGTGCGGTGTTTACACTTTCTCCCCATGTCTGCTTGGGTTTCCTCCGGGTGCTCCGGTTTCCTCCCACAGTCCAAAGACGTACAGGTTCGGTAGATTGGCCGTGTTAAATTGCCCCTTTGCGTTCAAATTTTAAGTGGGGTTATGGGGATAGAGTGGATTTGTGGGCCTGGGCAGGGTGCTCTTTCAGAGGGTCAGTGCAGAAGTAATGGGCTGAATGGCCTCCTTCTGCACAGTAGGGATTCTACGATCCTAAAAAAAAAATTATGTTCTTCTTAAAGGAATCTAATTTATGAAGCTGGAGCCCATGGATGAATTTAGGATTGTCCGTGGACCTTACCATTCTCGCATCTCTTTGATGCGCACCACCAAAACCACAGTTGGTTTTGAAGATCAATAAATTTAGGCCCCATTTGCTTTGGTCCGTGTCCTGATTTGGGAGGTTAAGGATACAAAGTCCCCTTTATATATTTTTTAATAGTTTCCTTATTTTCTTCCTCCTTGTATTGCTGCTTAATATAAGCAAGGTACAGAGAGATCCCCATGAGGCGAATCATGCAAGAGTTGCGAAGCTTTCATAAGAAGCTTGGCAAAATTTACACCTACAAAACCTCTTCAGAGTGCAGAAAGTTCAAAATGTATCTGGTAAAAGCATCATGGCCTTTTAAAATTTTTCAATTTGAAATCTCTGCCTTCCACGTGCAAATCCATGTTTTGCATGTGATAAGGATCTTGTGCAATCCCTGTGTAAACAACATGAAGTCACGCTGACATTATTTCCTACTCATTATAAGCCCTCACCTATTCCAGCTGAAAGCTTCCAAACTCCACTTGAAACTCCAGCAATAAATCTAACAGTGCAAAGAATTGGATACAGTTCATGCGGGAATGATCTCTGCTGATCTTAATGTTCCATTGTACCCAATCTGCACCCTGGTGCAGGACTTAATGATGATCTTATTAGTCCCATTTCACGTTCAAATATGACTTGTACAATAAAGTGTTTCTTATCTGTCTGAATAAAATGAAAATACTTGAGTACATAATTTTCTGGTCAATGAAGAGACAGAGTTCGCAAGCAGCGAGTGAGAAGGCGGCTTGTTTAACTTCTTTTCTAAACATGTGACCACCTTGAACTTTCTGTTACAAAGGCTGCATTGTTCCTGCATGAACTTTTAGTGACACATCCTGTTACCTGTACCTGTTCCTGTCTCAGATTTCTTCAAGTTTCTTTCTCCAAGAATGTAATGAAAATGTAAATACCATCCAAAAACCTTTCAAACTACACAATAACTCACTGATTTTGTTAAGAAAAATGTCTCTTTTTTCCCCCTCCTTTATATGCTAATTAGCCAACATGCTCAATCTACCTTGTGCATTGAATTATGATCATTTTTTTCTGTTTTTTTTATTTCGCCGCTGTTTCTTGTTTTTCAAATCATGTAAACCAGAAAAACAACAGAAGATGACTGTTACAAACTCAGGTCCACGGTACGTAGCTGAAAGGGTCCTGAGCACTTTAATTTTTTGGGAGCTTACTCACATTGTCCGATATGGACTTTCTAGCTTGGCAACCCAGGGCTACTATCACCTCCTTCTGATTTGCACTGGATACTTGTGTCTTTCGTGTGTCTCTTTCAACTCATCCACTCCATAGGATGGGTACAGGTTGGCACCCAGCACCCCCTCCTCCTGGTCGGTGCCCATAGGGCCTTAGGTTTAACATTGGGATGGAGGGGCAGCTTTTTCCAGGCCCGGTTTCCCCTGCGTCATCCGGCTCCGTCAGCAGAGGCGGCTCCCCAAAGTCTGCAGCATGGTGCCCTCGGCCATGTTCCTCAGTGGCTGGACCATGCTCTGCAGCGCCTCGGCAATTCCCACCTGCTACTGGGACAAGCTCTGCAGCGCCTCGGCAATTCCCACCTGCTACTGGGACAAGCTCTGCAGCGCCTCGGCAATTCCCACCTGCTACTGGGACAAGCTCTGCAGCGCCTCGGCAATTCCCACCTGCTACTGGGACAAGCTCCTCAGCGCCTCGGCAATACCCACCTGCTACTGGGACAAGCTCTGCAGCGCCTCGGCAATTCCCACCTGCTACTGGGACAAGCTCCTCAGCGCCTCGGCAATACCCACCTGCTACTGGGACAAGCTCCGCAGCGCCTCGGCAATTCCCACCTGCTACTGGGACAAGCTCTGCAGCGCCTCGGCAATGCCCACCTGCTACTGGGACAAGCTCTGCAGCGCCTCGGCAATTCCCACCTGCTACTGGGCCATGCTC
Organism: Scyliorhinus canicula; assembly: GCF_902713615.1. Lineage (NCBI taxonomy): Eukaryota > Metazoa > Chordata > Chondrichthyes > Carcharhiniformes > Scyliorhinidae > Scyliorhinus > Scyliorhinus canicula. The sequence continues at coordinate 80,962,673 of NC_052148.1, forward strand.
TGCAGTGCCTCGGCAATTCCCACCTGCTACTGGGCCATGCTCTGCAGTGCCTCGGCAATTCCCACCTGCTACTGGGCCATGCTCCGCAGTGCCTCGGCAATTCCCACCTGCTACTGGGACAAGCTCCGCAGCGCCTCGGCAATTCCCACCTGCGACTGGGACAAGCTCCGCAGTGCCTCGGCAATTCCCACCTGCTACTGGGACAAGCTCCGCAGCGCCTCGGCAATTCCCACCTGGGACTGGGACAAGCTCTGCAGCGCCTCGGCAATTCCCACCTGCTACTGGGACAAGCTCCGCAGCACCTCGGCTATTCCCACCTGGGACTGGGACAAGCTCCGCAGCGCCTCGGCAATTCCCACCTGGGACTGGGACAAGCTCTGCAGCGCCTCGGCAATTCCCACCTGGGACTGGGACAAGCTCCGCAGTGCCTCGGCAATTCCCACCTGGGACTGGGCCAAGCTCTGCAGCGCCTCGGCAATTCCCACCTGGGACTGGGACAAGCTCTGCAGCGCCTCGGCAATTCCCACCTGGGACTGGGACAAGCTCCACAGCGCCTCGGCAATTCCCACCTAGGACTGGGCCAAGCTCCACAGCGCCTCGGCAATTCCCACCTGGGACTGGGACAAGCTCTGCAGCGCCTCGGCAATTCCCACCTGGGACTGGGACGAGCTCCGCAGCCCCTCGGCAATTCCCACCTGGGACTGGGCCAAGCTCCGCAGCCCCTCGGCAATTCCCACCTGCTACTGGGACAAGCTTTGCACCGCCTCGGCAATTCAAACCTGCTACTGGGACAAGCTCCGCAGTGCCTCGGCAATTCCCACCTGCGACTGGGACAAGCTCCGCACACCTCGGCAATTCCCACCTGCTACTGGGACAAGCTCCGCAGCACCTCGGCAATTCCCACCTGCTACTGGGACAAGCTCCGCAGCACCTCGGCAATTCCCACCTGGGACTGGGACAAGCTCCGCAGCACCTCGGCAATTCCCACCTGGGACTGGGACAAGCTCCGCAGCGCCTCGGCAATTCCCACCTGGGACTGGGACAAGCTCCGCAGCGCCTCGGCAATTCCCACCTGGGACTGGGACAAGCTCCGCAGTGCCTCGGCTATTCCCATCTGAGAGCGGGACATGTCCCGCAGAACTTCGTCAAGGTCTGCCTGGTACTTGGTCACGTACCCCAGCAAGTTAGACATTCTAACAAGGCCCACAGCCATGACCGTTACCGACTGAGCCACGTCTTGGACACCTCCACTCCTGCTGCTGACATCGTGCACCAGGTTCTCCAGGTTCTCCACTGCAGTTGCCATCCCAGCAGTGTTGGATCGGTGCCACTCATTGCCGGTTATGGACCTGCTGGAGTGTCGCTGACATCCCCCTCTGAATCTAATGGCCACACCCTATCATCTGCATCAGCTCAGGGTAAACCTCGTCCAGAGGCTCAGCATCTGACTGGGACCCAGCTGGGTCCTGGGATCCAGCAAACCTCCGACTGCTGTCTCGCCCTGTGTGTTCCTGACTCCTTCTGATGTACAGCAGCAACTGTGTGGTGCTCACCAGATTGTGCCCCAGAAGCCTGATCACTACTGTTGCCCACCGAGGTATGTGTCTCTGCGCTGGTGGAGGGTGGGGATGACAGCAGTGATGCGACTATTATGGTGGCATCCTCGGAGGCTTCTCTGAGGTGTTCTCATGGGAGGCTTGGAGGGGGGGGAACACAGATGGGCCAGTGCTGCCGGCTGCCGGTCCTGCGGGAGAATGGACATGTGGTCAGTGGGGGGGATGGATCATTCTGTATGGCATTCCAAACTCGTCATCTGGGTGGCGGCCAATGCATTATCACTTCTGCGATGTGGGCAGACCTCCACTTTGGTGACCGATCTGTCCTCTGCCACCCCCATAACCTCCATGGCCCATTCCTCATAGGGGGTGAGGACTCTGATGTCTATCACCCCACCGTCTGTCAGCTCCCTCGCCCGTCAGTTGTGGGCCAACTTCTCCTGCGGGGAAACCGAGGGGGGACATTATTAACCACACCCATAGCTACCTGCGGGCGGTGGCTGTGGGAGGGGGCTTGGGGGGTGGATCATATGGGGGTTGTGGGTGTGTATGATGGAGGGAAAGTCTGTGGTATTGGGTAGTCGGGGTTCCGTATTAACTCACCCGAGCGGCCTGGTGGACGTCTTATGGCCTTGGTCACACTCCCCAAGCTGACAGCCGCTGCCACTTCCTCCCGGGCGGCAGTGGCTGCCCTGTGACAGGCCCTTGTGGACCCTCGGGTAAACAGGGTATCCTGCCTGGCCTCCACCGTGTCCAACAGACGACCAAGGTCAGCATCACCAAAGTGCGGGGCTGGTCTCCATGGCGGCATGTCTGTGAATGGAGTAGAGTTGGCTGTGCAGGAGCGGTTCAAGTGCTGCTGTTACTTGTTAGTGGGGGGCTGGCGAGAGCGGTCCCAGGTAAACTAACTGCGAACCATGATTTGGGCCTTGAATCCCGTGGACCAATAAACATTTTATAGCGGTGACAGACTCGTCGGGCTGACCGTCGGGGAGCTTGTGGAATTTCTGCTCACGACCACACTTAGAAACCTTTCTATTAAATCGTGGCCAGAGTGAATATTTTGATGCCACTGGCATGGTAGATAGGAAGGTGTCCATGAATGTTTTCTATATGGACTTTGAGACAGCGTTCAATAAGTTTCTGGACAAGAGACTTTTATAAAAGAAGGAAACACACAGAATTAGAGGTAACCTTGTGACATGCATTAGCAACAAAAAGGTAGGAGGCAAATATCATGAATAAAGAGAAAGTTTTTCCATTGACATGACATAAAACTTAATGTTCCTTGAGGGCTGTACTGTGGCCTCAGCTTTTCACCATTTTTGCTAATAATTTGGATGAAGGAACAAAAAGCTGTACATCCAAGTTTGCAGCCACATCAAATTATGAGGTATAGCAAGTTGTTTTGGGGGAAACAGGAAGCTACAGAGGGCAAAAGACAGACTAAGTGATTGGGCAAATGTGAGGTTATCCACTTCGGAGTCAAGAAAGAACATTTTGAATATTGTCTTATTGGGATGAGATTAGGGAAAGCAGAGGAATGTAAATGCCTCTGCACACAAATCACTAACGGAAGTGTACAACTATGCAACGAAATAATAAGACTAATGAAATATTGTCCTTTATTTAAGGTGGTTGAAATGCATTGGTCAAACTTCATGTGGAGTAAACTGACTTCTGCTTTGGCCACAAAACCTCTGGAAAGTTATATTGGTCTTGAAGAGAGTACAGTGCAGATTCAGTAACATATTTTGACATGTAAAGGAAAGATCGTGTCATTTCAGTTTGTATTCCTTTCACTTTAGAAATTTAAGGGTGATCTACTTAAGATCTTTAAAATTATGAAACATTAAATAGGGTAAATACAAAGAAAATATTTCTTCTTGTGGGGATATCCACAGCAAAGGGTCATCATCTTAAAATTAGAGTTGGGCTAGTTAGCAGCGTAATTAGAAAGCAAAACGGAGGTGGAAATCTGAAATACTCTCCCCCAAAAGCTTGTGGTGCTGAACCCATTGAAATTTCCAAAATTGAGATTGTTGGGATGTCAGGCAATGTGGAGTAAAGTCAGTAAATAAAGGTGCAGTATTTGAATAAAATGGCCGAATAATCTTGAGAGGATGAATGGTCTCGGTCTGTCCCTATTTTTCCCTGGAAATGGATGCCATCAAGCCTTGACTGATGTAATAATGCTCTGAGTTGGGAGATCACTGTGACATTCCCTCCCAGTGAATTGGGGTCAGGAGAGGATTGAAAAAGAAGGTAAGTTTAATGTGTTGGGTATGCTAGGACTGTGAGGACTGTGTTTACTATAGCAGTGAGAGAGACAGGCTTCCAACACTTGAAGAAATGCAACTCAATTTTATTGAACTCTTAACTATCGTACATACTTTAACTGTGGGTTGGCACGATGCTGAGTTGACTGGAGACCTGAGGCTAACCTGACCAGACTATCTGACTACCACATGGTGGATGTTCGAGTTGTTGCTCACAGGCTCTGGCTGTCTCAGAGGCTGCATCCCAAGAGAGCGGGAAAACTAGTGCCCTCTAGCTTTATAGTGGCCGTCTCCTGTCTGGTGATTGGCTACTGTGTTCTGTGTGTTCATTGGTCATCCTGTGTGTCAATCAATGTCTGTCTGTGCACCATCACATACCTGTGTGTATATTATGACATCTCCCTCCTTTTTAGAAATGTGTATATGTCAATAAATAGTGAGTGTATGTATGAGCCTGACTATGTACAAAGTATGTGAGGTATTTACATGAGTAGGAACCTGACTATATCCAAAATACGAGAACCTATTTACATGGGAAGGTGTCTAGTGCAGATAGAGTGCATACAACAAATTAGGAAGAAACAATATGTACAGATGTGTAAACGAAGCACAGGGCAATGAAACATTCAGTCTATAAATTCAGTCTCTGTGGCGGGCGACGAATTCTGGTTGACCGCCTCAAGGAAGGGTCACTGCAAAGGGCAGAGCTGCATCCAATGTAGAGGGTGGCAAAAGAAGCGGCAGATCAGTGACCTCTTGGAAGGGTGTGTCCTGAGGAATCAGCAGGCGAGGTGGGACATCACGTTCAGGTGGCAAGTGTGGAAGCAGCTGCAGTGCCCGCCTATTACGCCGAAGAAAAGAGCCGTCATGCATGCGAACGAGAAATGATCTGAGGGCCACTTGCTTGACCACCACAGCTGTGGCAGACCAGCCACAGTCAGGTAGCTGAACACAAACTCGGTCAGCAGGGACGAGAGTAGGGAGATCTGTGGCATGGGTGTCATACGCTGACTTGCATTGGGCCCGAGACAGTTGCATCCTTTGCAGGATCGGAAAATTGTCAAGGTCTGGGATGTGGATTGCTGGCATCGTCGCCTGTAGTGTGCGGTTCATTAGCAGCTGTGCTGGAGACAGGCCAGCGGACAAAGGAGTCGCCCTGTAGGCTAGCAGCACCAGGTTAAAATCTGAACCCGAATCAGCCGCTTTAAACAACAGTCGATTGGCAATGTGTACCCCCTTTTCAGCCTTCCCATTTGATTGGAGGTAGTGGGGGCTTGAAGTGACGTGCGTGAAATTGTACTGTCGGGCAAAATCCGTCCACTCCTGACTGAAGAAGCACGGGCCATTATCAGTCATGACCGTAAGTGGAATGCCATGACGGGCAAAGGTCTCTTTGCACGGCCTGATGACTTGCTGATGTGAGGTCATTCAATCTGACCACCTCGGGGTAGTTAGAAAAATAGTCCACGAGGTGGACGTAGTCCTGGCCTTTTGCGTGAAAGAGATCAATGCCAACCTTGGTCGATGGGGACGACACCAATTCATGCGGCTGCAAAGTCCCTTTCGGCTGAGCCGGCTGGAACTGTTGGCACGTTGGGCTATTGTGGACAGTGTTGGCGATGTCCTGATTAATGCCAGACCAATATAATGCCTCTCGGGTTCGCCAGCGACACTTTTCTACCCCCAGGTGACCCTTGTGGAGTTGGCCGAGGACGAGCTCTCGCATACTCTGTGGTATTACTATCCTGTTCAGTTTCATTAGTATGCCATCAACCACTGCCAGTCCAATGACGTGCAGGTTAGGTGGATTGGCCATGATAAATGGTCCTTAGTGGCCAAAAAGGTTAGGAGGGTTATTGGGTTACGGGGATCGGGTGGAAGTGGGGGCTTGAGTGGGTCGGTGTAGACTTAATGGGCGAATAGCCTCCTTCTGCACTGTATATTCTATGTTCTATGTATGTCTTTTATATTATAGAACTGTGGGCACTGGCCCTTTTGCCAACCATCTGTGAGACATATGGATGATAAGGGAATAGTGTAGATGGGCTTTAGAGGGGTTTCACAGGTCGGCGCAACATCGAGGGCCGAAAGGCCTGTACTGCGCTGTAATGTTCTATGTTCTCTGTTCTATGGCGCATGACCTGTTGGAGTAGAGGATCCCTGGCCGTTTCATGACGAATCTGTACGCCCTTTCGTCAGTGGCCGGAAAGTTGGATGCACAGAACTCAACATGGGCGTCGATCTGGCAGACGAAGTCCGACTGCTCGCACGGCGTGGTGATGGAGCGAAAGAGTGCATCAGCCACAATGAGCTCCTCACCCGGGGTGTAGACCAGGTCGAAATCATAGCGTCGGAGTTTGAGGAGGATACGTTGTAGGCATGGCGTCATATCGTTAAGGTCCTTCTGTATGATGTGAATCAGTGGCCTGTGGTCCATTTCGACCGTAAACTTGGGGAGTTCATACACGTAATCATGGAATTTGGCAATCCGTGAGGAGGCCCAGGCACTCTTTCTCGATTTGAGCATAGTGCTGCTCAGTAGGTGTCATGGCTCTAGATGCATATGCGACGGGGGCCCAGGAGGAGGATTCGTTGTGCTGGAGGAGTACTGCCCCAATGCCAGACTGGCTCACGTCAGTGGAGATCTTCGTCTCCTTGGCAGGGTTGAAAAACGCCAGTACCGGGGCCTTGGTGAGTTTTGCCCTGAGATCACGCCACTCTCGCTCATGAGCGGGGAGTCACTGGAAGTCGGTGTTTTTTTTCACAAGATTGTGGAGAGCTGTGGTGTGAGATGCAAGGTTGGGGATAAACTTCCCAAGGAAGTTGACCATCCCTAGGAAGCGGAGGACCGCCTTCTTGTCCTCCGGTGTCTTCATAGTATTGATCGCCAACACCTTATCTGCATCTGGCTGCCACCGAACTGCGAAATATGGTCGCCGAGGAACTTTATTTCTGCTTGATCAAATGAGCATTTGGCTCTGTTGAGTCAGAGGCCATGCTCGTGGACCCTTTGGAACACTCGCTTGAGGCAATTGATGTGTTCCTGCGGGGTCGCGGACCAGACAATGATGTCACCAACGTACACTCGCACCTCCTCGATGCCCTCCATCATTTGCTCCATTATTCGGTGGAACACCTCCAAGGCGGAGATGATGCCAAAGGGCATCCGGTTGTAACAATACCGACCGAACCGGGTGTTAAATGTGCAGAGCTTTCGACTGGATGCGCCCAGCTGTATCTGCCAAAACCCCTTGGAGGCATCCAGCTTCGTGAAAAACTTGGTGTGAGCCATTTCGCTGGTCAGCTCATCGCGTTTAGGGATAGGGTAGTGTTCCCTCATGATGTTACGGTTCAAATCTTTGGGTACGATACAAATGCGCAGTTCCCCTGACGTTTTTTTGACACAAACCATGGAGCTAACCCAGTCCGTGGGTTCCGTGACTTTAGAAATGACGCCCTGGTCCTGGAGGTCTTGCAGCTGCAGCTTGAGGTGGTCCTTAAGGGGTGCCGGCACCCGACGGGGTGCATGAACCACAGCTGTGGCATTCGGTTTCAGAAGAATCTTGTATGTGTAGGGGAGTGTGTCCATATCCTGTGGTATCGTGCTATGATCTCATTTAATTGGATTTGGAAGTTGGCATCTGGCGAGGCTGATGCCTCAGTGGGCAACATGAAGTGAACCCGCTGCACGGGTTCAGGAGTTTGCAGGCCTGAGCACCGAGCAAGGAAACTTTGTTGGACCCTACAATTTCGAAACGCAGGATGGCTCTTGAAGAACGATGAGATACCACAAGCTGGCATGAGCCACTGGCAGCAATGGCATTGCCATTGTAGTCGAGAAGCTGGCAGGCTGATGGAAGGATGTTCAGCTTGACATGGATGTTATCCAGGTCAGACTTTGAAATGAGGTTCGCTGAAGCGCCGGTGTCCAGCCTGAAGCGTATACGAGATTCGTTGACCGTAAGGGTGGCACACCACTCGTCGTTCGGATCAATGCTCATCACTGGGAGTGGTTTAGCCTTTTTTGCGGAAAGCATCGTCTGCTTGGTGATGATGCCCACCCGGAATGGGGATGTGAGATCCTCGGTGTCGGGATCTGGAACCATGTTGGAGTCGGAGTCTGTAACGGGTTGCTGCACTGACCGGACGTTCCTGCGCTTCTGCTGGGATCGATGTGTGGTGGGCAGTTGAGCAGATCTGTACAGGGCTGCGTAGTGGCCAAGCTTGCCACACTGGAGACAGCGTTGAGATTGTGTGGGACATTGCCGCTTTAAGAGGACGGAACCACAGTTGTTGCACGCCATGGCGCCGACGTCAGGACGGCCCGTGCGCCACCACGCATGCGCGGTGCGGTCAAACGATGTTTACACCTGCGCAGTTCGGTCCTCGGCCTCGCCGTTCCCTCGGTCATTGCACGGATGCGCAGGAGCGCAGGAGCCCAGGAAAAGCACGCAAAGTGGCTGCCCTCATCCAGACTCTGGCCCTGGAGCTGTTTTATGGCCTGCACCCGCTCCGCATTGTGGGGGCCTTGCCGTGCCGTCTCTGCCACCTTGATATGGGGTTACCGGTTATTAGCGTGCTCATGTAGGACGCAGGTCTCAATGGCAATGGTGAGGGTGAGCTGCTTTACTTTAAGGAGCTGCTGGCGAAGGGGATCGGAGTGGACCACAAAAACTATCTGGTCGCGGATCATGGAGTCGAAAGTGGAGCCGTAGTTGCAGGATTGCGCGAGGATACGGAGATGAGTTAAGAAGGACTGAAAAGGTTCATCCTTACCCTGAGGCCTCTGCTGGAACACATAGCGGTCAAAGCTCTCGTTGACTTCGATATCACAGTGGCTGTTGAACTTCAGCAGGACTGTTTTGAACTTTGTCTTCTCCTCACCTTCAGCAAATGTGAGGGAGTTAAAGATGTGGATAGCATGGTCCCTGGCTGTAGAGAGGAATAGAGCAATCTTTCTGGCATCCAATGTGGCTTTGAGGTCGGTGGCTTCAAGATACAGCTGAAACTTCTGCTTAAAAATATTCCAGTTGGCACCAAGGTTGCCGGCGATGCGGAGCTGCGGGGGAGGACGGACGCTGTCCATGTTACCGGATGGCTGATCGCTGGTCAAAGGCAGACTATCTCAAGGTAGGTCCGTCAAACTCTAACATAACTCACTGGTACCATGATGTGTTGGGTATGCTGGGTCTGCAAGGATTGCGTTTACTGTAGCAGTGAGAGAGACAGGCTTCCAACACTTGAAGAAATGCAACTCAATTTTATTGAACTCTTAACTATTAAACATACTTTAACTGTGAGTTGACACTATGCTGAGTTGACTGGAGACCTGAGGCTAACCTGACCAGACTATCTTACTACCACATGGTGGATGTTCTAGTTGTTGCTCACGGGCTCTGACTGTCCCAGAGGCTGGATCTCAAGAGAGCGGGAAAACTAGTGCCCTCTGGCTTTATAGTGGCCGTGTCCTGTCTGGTGATTGGCTGCTGTGTTCTGTGAGTTCACTGGTCACCCTGTGTATCAATCAATGTCTGTCTGTGCACCATCATATACTTGTGTGTATATTATGACAAAGGTCAGTCAGGTAAATTTTTTACTTTACTCTGTGGGGCAGTTAGTTGTCAAACACCACGTATTGAGACACGGTAATTAAAATCACTGTGGCCTCATTCTGTCACAGGTGGAAAGAAAACCATTGACAGTTAAAATCCACAAACACACACTCTCTCCCCCCCCCCCCCCCCCCCCCCCACCCCCTACCCTTCCCTTCTCTCCAATTCTGACTCATGTTACAATAATGAGCGCACTCCCCTCCCTCACAGATCAGAGGGCTGCCTTTCCTGACTTAGGCAAAGTCATTTCTCACGTCTCCTGCCTCGTATCCTTCCCTACATTACACCAGTGACTACATTTCAGAAAAGTGTACACTCCTCCAGCTCATTCCATCTACTGCTTGCAAAAGACACAGCTCTTGGTTTTTAAGGCTGGTTTCTTCCTCCTGCCCAGAGGGGGCAATACGTCTCGCAGTCGGTAGCAGAACTGCCACGAGAGAAAAGAACCAGAGATGGGAAACACTGAGGGGGGCTTGTGTGTGTGTGAGGGGAGAGGGAGGCTTTTCAAGTGAGCTTCTATTATTGTTTCTGAAGCTTCTGGAATTTTGACAGCTGAATAACAGCCCTGATTCCAAGCATCTGACGTGTGTGAAAAACAATGGTTATATCAGCTTTATAAATTCCTGGGCTGGTTTAGCACACTGGGCTAAATTGCTGGCTTTTAAAGCAGACCAAGCAGGCCAGCAGTACGGTTCAATTCCCGTACCAGCCTCCCCGAACAGGTGCCGGAATGTGGTGACTAGGGGCTTTTCACAGTAACTTCATTGAAGCCTACTCGTGATAATAAGCGATTTTCATTTCATTTCATTTCCTGCAGATATACTCAGTGACCCTTCACTTGGAGTAAAAAATATCCATGCCTACATGAAAACCTGAAGATGAGATGCAAATTCTGGAAACACACTAATGCCACTATGCTGTGGTAGCTGTGGGGGTCTACATGCATGGTCTGTGAGAAAAGTAGAAATTCTGAGTTAAAAATGATGCATTCTGATTAATTCTAATTCCTCTTACAACAACAGTTCCTCACTTTTTAATTTGAAATCAAGGATTTCAAGGAAATCAAGGGGAGGGGGTGGTTCTGCGCATTTACTTATTCATATTAAATCTTGTCTGAGTCACAATGTCATGAGTTCACACCCCAGTCTAGAGATAGGGCCAGAAATTCCAGGGTGATATTTTGATGTAGATACCAAGGGTGCATTATTCTGTTTCCGGGTGATGATGTTAAATCAAAGCTCCGGGCAGCTGTAAGATAATTCTTGGAACCATTCAATGGGCAGTACGGTAGCATGGTGGTTAGCATAAATGCTTCACAGCTCCATGGTCCCAGGTTCGATTCCCGGCTGGGTCACTGTCTGTGCGGAGTCTGCACGTCCTCCCCGTGTGTGCGTGGGTTTCCTCCGGGTGCTCCGGTTTCCTCCCACAGTCCAAAGATGTGCGGGTTAGGTGGATTGGCCATGCTAAATTGCCTGTAGTGTCCTAAAAAGTAAGGTTAAGGGGGGGTTGTTGGGTTACGGGTATTGGGTGGATACGTGGGTTTGAGCAGGGTGATCATTGCTCGGCACAACATCGAGGGCCGAAGGGCCTGTTCTGTGCTGTACTGTTCTATGTTCTATAGGGAAAAGTTGCATCTGAATTCTAGACAGACTTAACTCCTTCGAAGTTATTTCAACAGCCACCTTCTAGAAATCAAAACGGAAAATGCTGAAACCGCTCAGCAAGTGAAGCAGCAACTGCGGGCAGAGAAACAGAGCAAGCGGGCAGGATTTTCCGTTAAATTTTCCATCCTGCTGGCATCGATTCTCCTGACTGGCAGTGCCGGAAAATCCCGTCCAGCGTGCCAGGTCAGTGACTCTTCACACTCTAATGTAAAACTAGCTATAATAATGGATGGTTATTCTGAAGCATCCAAATGACAGTAGGCCGTGCTTTCTGCATGAAAGAAAGTATGTCAGGATAATCACAATCAGTGCAGGCAGCAACCATTCCTGCAGAAATTCATGCAGCTACCTGTCAATGACCATGGGTAGCTGCAGAATTATAGATGAGAAGCTGTGACATCCAAGAAAAAAAAACACTTTTCTTGCTAACAGGTAGCAAAGTCAGCAAGAGTCAGGAGCAGCTGCCTCTCGCTCGCTTCAGGCAGACTGCAGTGCTTAACTATGGGGACCGTGTCGTGGAGAGAAAAACAAGGTCACTATCCTTCCAACAACTGAATGCAGCATCATTTTTATATCAGCAGCCATCAAAGACAGAATGAGCTGCTGGCCCACTCCAGCAATTATGTCTGTAATCAAGGCCGGGCACTGGATTTCATTTCTCTCTTTCCGTTTGCATAACTTCTCAGCATCCTGCCCCTTTAGCCTTGGCAAAGGCTGCCAATAGTTGCAATGCTTTTCAGTTATCTCAAAAGCCATAATAATGTCTGCCCATCTTCTGACCGCTTACTCTTAATTATCTGTATGCTTTTAAATTTAACCTTCACGCGCTTTCTGCTTCCAGTACTAGTCCTATCACTCGCCCAAATAAATAATTATTCTAATAAATTTACTACCAGAAAAAGGACTACTAACACCTACCTTTCTGGCAGGAGTAAAACCAGTCCTTAACCATTTATAACTGATTTAAAGCAGTTCACAAATACTGGGGCCCCTGTCTTGTTTGCGCTACAAATAAAATGCTCAGAAACAATACACAAATCACAAAGAGAACAGAGAAAATACCGGGTGGCACAGTGGCACAGTGGTTATCACTGCTGCCTCACAGCGCCAGAGACCCGGGTTCAATTCCAGCCTTGATTCACTGTCTGTGTGGAGTTTGCACATTCTCCCCGTGGCTGCGTGGGTTTCCTCCGGGTGCTCCAGTTTCCTCCCACAGTCCAAAGATGTGCAGGTTAGGTGGATTGGTTATCCTAAATTGACCCTTAGTGTCCAAAATGATGCGTAGGTTAATAGAACAGGGCGGGGGAGTGAGCTTCGGTGAAGCATTCTTTCAGAGGGTAGGTGCAGACTCGATGGGCCAAATGGCCTCCTTCTGCAGTGCAGTGATTCTATTCTATAAAAATGCAACTTAAACATGGCAGCAAAAAGGAAGGAAAAATCTGGAAAGAATATTACATTGATTATAAACTGTATTTCCTCATTATATCATCAAGAGCATAAGTACATTCATGCTTGGAAGGCCTCCAGGTTTTCCAAAGTAACTAACAAGTCAAAAATACAACCACATAAAAATCAGAGCACATTCTAATGTCGTCACGAAGGTTGGAGAAGCATGAAAACATCAAAGTAATGAGCAGGTATATCAAAAGTAGATGATACCCGCAAAACCATGTCAATCAATACAAACAAATTGAAAACTAAGGTCAATTTAAAAAGAGAAAAGATCGGAAGCCAGCAATTATGTTGAGGACAAATCAAACTGGATTTCACCAATCCAATTCAAAGCTAGGACATTAGACCATAGAACATACTGTGCAGAAGGAGGCCATTCAGCCCATCGAGTCTGCCCCGACCCACTTAAGCCCTCACTTCCACCCTATCCCCGTAACCCAATAACCCCTCCTAACATTTTGGCCAATCCACCTAACCTGCATGTCTTTGGACTGTGGGAGGAAACCGGAGCACCTGGCGGAAACCCACGCAAACACGGGGAGAACGTGCAGACTTCGCACAGACAGTGACCCAGCGGGGAATTGAACCTGGGACCCTGGTGCTGTGAAGCCACAGTTGCTAGCCACTTGTGCTAGGCAAAGAAGGAAGAATAGACTGATGGAATCCAACAGAAATCAAGGTAAATGGTTGCAGTGTCCCAGGAGATTAAATAAAAAGATTAGGTAATTTGGCCCCTCGGCTCTGGTCCATCATTAGATAAGATCAGGGTTGATCCAACTGTGACCGTAGCTCCACTTTCCTACATGTCCCCAAAGACCCCTCTCTCTCTTGTAGATCAAAAGTCTGTCCAACTCAACCTTGAATATATTCAATAATTCAATGATTCAGCCTATGATGTAAGGAATTCCGAAGATTCCCTGAGAATAACTGCTCACCTTTGTCTCAATTTCTTATTTTGAAACTTTGCCACCTCATTCTAGATTTCCCCATGAGGGGAAATATCTTCTCAGCATCTACCCTGTCCAGACCCTCGGAATCTGATATGTTTCATGAACCTCACCGTTCATTCCTCTACATTCCAATGAGTCCAGACCCAACTTGCTCAACCTTTCCTCAGAAGACAACCCCTTCACCCCAGGAAATAGTCTAGTGAACTTTTTCAGAGCTCTTTCAAAAGCAAGTACGTCCCTTACGTAAGGAGATCAAGACTGTAAACAGCACTCCAGCTGTGGTCTCACCAATGCCTGTGCAATTGTAGCAAGACTTCTCTGTTTTTATACTCCATCCCCTTGCAATAAAGGCACAAGAAAAAGAGTAACCCATTTCCTGAGGGAACCAGAACTTTCACCACATTGACTTGGGTGAGTAATAGTAAATGCTTTTCATGAAAATATTTCACTTCATCTGACCTTATTTGGAATAATTAGATCTTCCCATTAATATAGCACTGCCATGGTCTGCAATCACTTCAATTTCCAAAACCAGCATTTATTAACACATCTCCAGACTCTCCTCCTCAACAGTCTAAGTCCTCCAAATTACCGAAGGATGAACCTTTCAAATACATTAACAGTGATATAAAAGTGCCATGCAGATGTATGATTTAGTGCACAATTTGTGAGAATGTATGAAGAATGTACCAATTGCCATTTGAGTCTAAAACCTCTCACTCATGTGGTTATTGTAGGTTCAAATGCGCAAAGATATTTGGCGGTATGTATCTTTGTTCTGGTACAGTTTTCCTTTCTATATCATGTATCTATCAAAATGAGAAGGGAGCAGAACTTGCACTTCTTTAGGTCTCTCAAATCTTGGAAGAACTTTCCCACGTTGGTTTCATGTGAGCAAAAATAGACAATGATTTTAGAGTGTCGTGGAGTCTGTCTGCTGAATGAAGAACTTAAGTCGCCTTGGAGCACAGCCAAAAGGATAAGCACATGAAAGGTAAGTTGTCGAAGTATTGTGTTTAATGTTTATTTACCTGCATTTTTAATAACAATAATAATAATCGTCACAAGTAGACTTACATTAACACTGCCAGATGTTACTGTGAAAATCCTCTAGTCGCCACATTCCAGCGCCTGTTCGGGTACACAGAGGGAGAATTCAGAATGTCCAAATTACCTAACAGCACGTCTTTCAGGAGGAAACCAGAGCACCCGGAGAAAACCCATACAGGCACGGGGAGAACGTGCAGACTCCGCACAGACAGTGATCAAAGCCTGCAATCGAACCTAGGATCCTGGCGTTGTGAAGCAACGGTACTAACCATTGTGCTACCATGTCGCCCTTTGTGTGCACCCAGACGGTTGAGAGAACAGGCTTCTCCTTATTTACTCTAGGATACATTTTGTCATCAAGTTGAGGGAAAGTCAAGTAATGGAGTGAATATTATGTCACATTTATAGCTCTTCAAGACATAAATCAAGTTTGACAGTCATCAGATATCCCCAGTCAAAGGTATTACATTTATTCCAAGATATTTTCTTTTTACCAAGGCCTGGGTCTATTCCTGCCTACTAATTTTTTTAAATTTGCAGTCACTTGCTTGGCTTCTTTCATTTTCATGATCTCTCTTCACCTGGCCATTGACCGGTATTAAATCTACTTTCTTCAGTTTATTATCCCACTAAAAAAGGGGAGGTTGTGTGGTGAGAATAACTGTAACATAGGGAGAGCAAAGAGAACAGAAAAGAAAATTGAAGATGTAAAGGTTCCCTTTAGCTTTGTTGAGAAATGAGTCACACATTAAAGTAAGCCATCAGCAAGGTGAGACGCAAATTTGGAAATTGAGGCAGCAGTTGAGTCTAGCATGGGAGATTCAGTGCTTATTTCGCCCAGAGAATAGGGGGCCTGTTCATGACCCCAGCATGCTCGCTGCATGCTCCCACCACACACTCCAATCCTCAAGACTGAAAAGGACCAGAATCAATGGCCCCAGTGAAACAACAAAAGCTTACTCTAGAGACACAGGGGACTCAAACTTCACAGAACGGTTACGAGTTCCCTTATGTTCCTTACACCATTGCTTAATTGATAGAATTAGTAGACTTACCTAAATTAGGGATGTAATGATATGTACTATCTAAGGAGAGTAAAGGGTTAACAAGATGGTGTTCATGTATATCAACACTAGATGGCATCACTAAGTAGTCTTATAAAAGGCTGCGTCTCTAAGCATTCTGGGATAAGCTGTTGGAGAAGTTGATAGTGTGAGATTTAGTTAGAGTGTAGACTATATTAGAAGAAGGATAGCGTGAGGTTTAGTTAGAGTGTCGGTTATATGAGAGAGAGATAACTAATTACTGTAACAGATTCAATGCTATTATTTTGTTAGCTATTACTCAGCAGAGTGTGCGAACCATTTCAAACAGTGTAAAATAAACTAGCTTTGGTTTAAACATATAGCTTTATATCCTTTGTAAACACTATCAGTGGAATCCTCCAACCCCCTGCCGGGTCGGCGAATCCTCGGGGGGCGGCGTGAATCCCGCCCCGCTGCCCCGACGCCGGCTGCCGTATTCTCCGGTGCTGTTTTTCGGGTGGGGTGGGGTACACGCCACGCCGGTCGGGGGACATTGGTAGTGCCCCCCCCCCCCCCCCCCCCCCCCCCCCCCCCCCCCCGGCAATTCTCCGGGCCTCGGGCCAAGCGACCATCCATTTTTGGCCAGTCCCACCAGCGTGAATCACTCAACTTAAGTACCGGCGGGACCTGGCAGGTAAGTCGGCTGAGGGTGGCGGGGTCCGACCCTGGAGGTTGCCCCCTCGGTGGCCTGGCCCGTAATCGGAGCTCACCGAGCTGCGGGCGGGTCTGTGCCGTGGGCAATCCTTCCATCCGCGCCGGCCCCTGTCAGGCTCCGCCATGGCCGCCGCAGAGAAGAGAACCCCCTGCGCATGCACCAAAACACGCCGGCGGTTCCGCGCATGCGTGAGATCATGCCGGCCCTTTGGCGCCTGCGTGAACTCGAACAGACCCTTCGGCACCGGCTGGCGCAGCGCCAACCCCTCCGCCGTCCACCTAGCCCCCGGAAGTGCAGAGAATTCCGCATTTTCGGGGGCTGTTAACGCCGGAGTGGTTTGCGCCGGTTTTCCCGCCGGCGTGGGGATTAGTCCCCGGAAAGGAGGACAATACAAGGAACATAACATTCTACCAGTAACAGGGGACAGGAGACAATCCCACTATCATGTTCACAGTCATACAATAGGTAGTTGGCCTCAATGAGCACAGCAATGTAGAAACTATTAGATTACTGCTTTAAAGCTGGAGGTCTATAATGAGAAAGGTTGAGTGTGCCCGGTAGGCACAAAAGATCAAATCCTCAAGACCATGGGATATGATTCTGGAGTTCATTATGAGCAGGTAATAAATACGAACATACAAACAAGGAAAACATTTGTGCAGACTGTATAGTTGATTGCTGGGAAGTATATTTCCCGGGGTGTTTATTTACTGTAACCTGTTTTGATACATGTTTGTAATAAAATATATATTTTTTAAAGTGTACAAACAAGGGTCAGGAGTGGACCATTCTGTCCCTCGAACCTGCTCCACCATTTAATAAGATCATAGCTGATCTGGCAGTATCCTCAGATTTGCATCTACCTACCTCTGATAACCTATCAGCCCCTTGCTTACCAAGAATAAATCCAATTCTGCCCTAAAAGACTTTGCTTCCACATCCTTTCAGGAAGAGAGTTCCAAAGACTCACGACTGTCTGAAAGAAAAAACATTCTTATCTCCTTTTTAAATGAGAAACCTCTTATTTTGAAACAGTTACCCCTGGACTTTCCCAAAAGAGGGATCATCTCAATATCCGACCGATCATGACCCCTCATGATCTTTTCTTTTTGAAAAATATTTTCATTCAAATTTTAACATTTTAAGAATTAACCACATCACACTCATAACATTTACAAAATATAACCAACCCAAAATAAAACAAAACCCCAGGACCAAATCCCAACCCGCCTCACACCAATCCTCCGCCACCTTCCCCCCTCTCCTCCCCCCCCCCTGGAATCCTGCCCCTGCCCGAAAAATGGCTCCGGAGAATACAGCTGCCAGCGCCGGGGCAGCGGGGCGGGATTCGCACCGCCCCCCGGGGATTCTCCGACTTGGCGGGGGTTCGGAGAATCCCGGCCATGGTTCCCTGAATTGGCATCAACTTCAACATCGCCCCCAATTTAAAATGCTGCCGAAAACGCCTCCATATTTTCAGCGTTGGCACCACCACCGGACTCCTCGAATACCTCCCAAGGGCAAACGGAAGCAGTGCTGTTGCCAATGCCCACAGCCTCGACCCTTACCAAATCCTTCCTTCATCTTCACCCACAAAGCTTCCGTCTCCCTACTCCAACCTTGCTCCTTCTCAGCGTCCACCGCCCCTTAATAGTATAACAAGTTTGGAAGGGCCAAGTCCCCCGACTGCTGCCCTCCCTGGAGCACTGGCCTCCTAATCCTTGTCACTTTACCTGCTCACTCAAATAACAAAATCAGCCTCTCCACTCCCATAAAAAACGTTTTTGGGAAAAAGACCTGCCGGCACTGAAACAAGAATAAAAATCATGGCAATATCTTCACCTTATTTGCCTGCACCTAGCCTGCCAACGATAGGGGAAGGCTATCCCACCACAGCAAATCCATCTTAACCCTGCCCACCAAACTCATGAAGTTCGACTTACAGTGCTGAGCCCAGTCCTGCACTCCCAGATACCTAAAGTGGGTTGTTTCTACCCAAAATGGCAGCCCACCCACCCCAACTCCCACCACCGGAGAAGATATGACAAAACACTCACTTTTTTCCAAATTTAACTTGTAGCCTGAAAACGCCCCAAATCTCCAGGAAGTCTCATTATATTCCCCACTGACGAGCCGGATTGGAGATATACGACAGCAGATCATCAGCGCACAGTGTCATGTGAAAGTGCCTTTAAGAATTGGATGTTTAAGAAATGTACCTTTAAGAAATAACGCTGATCATTTTACTGAAGTGATGTCACAGGGGAGCTGAGCTCACTTCTGCTTTTTGGGAGTTTTAGTTTCAGTTTTGAAGAAAGCTTGGGTGTGGCTGTGAGCTGCATTTCTGGTGATCTCTGCCATGAAGGGCTATCTCTTAATCCTTTGGTGAAATCGGAATTGTAAAAAAATCTTAATGTTGAATATAAATCTAATGTGCTTCTGTTTGAAGGATTTGTTAAGTCTTTTGGATGTATAAAGGAACAGTTTGCAGGATTGGGTAGTGTATTATTTTTGGGGTTATCTTTGAAGTAAGGGGTGTTAAGAGATCCAATGTTTATTTAAAAGGTTAATTTGAGTTCATGGAATAAACATGGTTTTGTTTTAAAAACCACAAGTCCATAATTGCAATACTGCTCCTGGGGAAAAGCCGTGTGCTTCAAAAGCAACAATCCATTAAAAGTGAGGGTTAGTTGAACTCCATGATACATTTTGTGGTTCTGAAAACACCTCGCCCATAACAATTGGGGCTCGTCCTGGATAAAAGTCTATCTATTGGATTGGCTTTTGTGAAATTAAAGACAGTGAAGGATTGTTGCTTTTCCGGTGTGGTATTTTAGTTAAGTGTGTTGTGGACAATGGCTCTTTCAGAGGCTCAGATGTTTTTGGGGGTGGAGACTGTCACACGTAGTACCTTACAGACAGAGACTAAAAGCAGACTGTTAGATTTGGCAAAAACATTGCAGTTAACATTACCTGACAAAATGCGAAAAGATGAGGTAATTATGGCGGCGCCTAAGCATTTAAAGTTGCCTGAGATACAGCTTGACTCATTGGAAATGGCAAAAATTCAGTTGCAAATTAAAATAAATGGAACATGAGAAAGAATTAAAGTGGCTTGAATACGAAAGAGAGAGAGCGGAAAAAGAGAGAGGAAGAAGAAAAGGAGAGAGAAGAAAGTAGAAAAGAAAGAATAGCCCTAGCAGAACAAAAAGAAAGAGAAAGGGAGATACAGATCAGGGGAAAAAATAGAGAGAGAGAGTTTGACCTTCAGAAAATGGCCATGAAACAAGACAGTCAATTAAAATTGGCAGATGTAAAGGGAAATGTACAGTTGGATGATAGTGATGAGGATAGTGAAAAAGAGCATCAAAGTCGAAGGCGTGGATCTATTTAAATATGTCCAAGCATTGTCAAGGTTTGACAAGAAGGAAGTGGAAGCCTTTTTCATTTCATTTGAGAAGGTAGCTAAACAAATGAAATGGCCACAGGACATGTGGGTGTTACTGATTCAAACAAAGCTGGTAGGTAGAGCTTGTGAAGTGTTTGCATCACTACCGGAGGAGGTATCTGGAACGTATGAGGCGGTGAAGAAATCCATCTTAAGTGCATATGAGCTAGTGCCTGAAGCTTACAGACAAAGATTAGAAATTTAAGGAAAGCATTTGGTCAAATTTACATGGAGTTTGAAAGGCTCAAACAGAGTAATTTTGATAGGTGGATAAGGGCTTTTAAAATAGACCAAAAGTATGAAGCTCACAGAGAAATTATACTTTTGGAGGAGTTTAAAAATTCAATTTCTGATGTGGTGAGAACTCATGTGGAAGAACAGAGGGTTAAAACTGCGAGATTAGCAGCAGAAATGGCAGATGATTATGAATTAGTTCATAAATCAGAGATTCGTTTCTGACATCAGTTTCAGCCGATGAGGGAGAGAAACTGGGGACATGAGAAATACGCAAGTGATAACGGTAAAGGTGATCTGATGGGAGACAATAAAGAGAGTGTACCTCAGATTAAAAAAGAAATCCAGGAGGGTGGAAAAGAAATGAAAAGTTTCAAATGTTTTCACTGTAATAAACTAGGCCATGTAAAGTCACAGTGTTGGTGGTTGAAGAAAAGCACTGGAAAGACTGATATGGTAAAACAGGATAAGACAGTGGTATTTGTTAGAGTGGTAAAGGAAAGCCCAAGGGAAGTGAAGGAGGTGCAAATGATTGTACAGCCTGTTCAAGAAGTAATTGTTAAGAAGGTGCCAGATGTCAATCCATGTGTTCATAATTGTAATACTACACCTGGGGAACAAGCCGTGTGCTTCAAAAGCAACAATCCATTAAAGGTGGGGGTTGGTTGAACTCCATGATACAATTTGGGGTTCTGAAAACACTGCTCCCATAACAACAGCGACACCCTAAGCTCCACACCGCCTCCTTATCCCCCTCCATTTATCCGAGCAGCTCAGCTCAATGGCCAAGGGCTCTATGGCCATCATGAACAGAAGGTAGATATGGGACACCCCTGCCTCGTTCCCCTGTGCAGAGGGAAGTACCCTGAATTCATCTCGTTTGTAAGCACACTCCAGCCACCTCAGAAACTTATAGGGTGTCATCGTATGTCAGAAACCTATTGTTATATGTGGCAGACCCATTGGAGAGCATGGGAATAATTATGCACTTTTTGGAAAAATTCTGGGCCTTCTCTGGGTACAAACTGAATATGCGAAAGAGTGAGGTTTGCCCGATGAATGGCGTGAGGAAGAGTACGAATATGGGGGCTTTGCCATTTAGGGTTGCTAAGATTCGGTTCCAGTATCTAGGGATTCAGGTTGCTCATGATTGGGTAATTATGCATAGGTGGAACTTAAAGGGACTGGTGGAGGAGGTTTAGGGAGATTTGAGGAGATGTCGTTGGCAGGAAGGGTACAGGCCATGAAGATGAATGTATTGCCTAGGTTCTTGGTTATCTTTCAGTATCTCCAAATTTCTCACCCTAAAGCCATTTTCCAGAGGGTGGATATATGGATCTCTGAGTTTGTTTGGGCAAGCAAGACACCGAGGGTCAGCAGTCAAACTATTGTCGTAAAAACCCACCAGGCTCACTGACATCAACAGAGGGAGAAATCTGTCGCCCAGACCTGGTCTGGCCTACATGTGGCTCCAGATCCACAGCATTGTGGTTGACGTTTAATTGTCCTCCGGGATGGGCAATAAATGCTGGCCCAACCAGCGACACCCACATCGATGAACGAATGAAAAAAAAATAGGCTGGAGGCAATTTTCCATCCTTCAGGGACATGTCTCAACTCAGAGAGCTTTGGCAGCAACTTTAGCAATCTTGAATTTATCACAGACGGAACCTGAGCATGGGACCCTGCTTAATCATTTGAGACATACATCCAGCAAAATCCTTTAATTCCTTTCATTCCCATTGTTGGCTTGCCAATTGATACATGATAAACTGAAAGTAGTTATATTAATAATGTTCAATTATTCATGCTGTCATCGTTTGAATGAAATTTCAATTCTTGTCTCTCTTCTTAGTCCAATAAACTGTAATACATTCCCAGAGCTTTCCCCCATTAATGTTTACCTCAATCTGCAATCATTTTACACTGTCTGCACCTGATCCAGATTTCTGTATTTTAATAATCCTGAATTATTTCATTCATACAAAAACTATCCCTGTGGAATAATTTATATCCTTGAAAATTGACCTTCTTAATCTACATTCATGTTCAAACAAGTCTTCTTCAAAAAATGCTATCATTTCCCTTGTCAGTGTAAACCTTTAACTTTATTCTCTTACTCTATTATTTGGGTCTCCCAGAATCTGTGGGGACTGAATTTGAAGCCATCTATTCGCCCCATTCCTCATCCTAGCCTTTTTTCATTGTCATTATGGCTGGTATTCTCTGGCCATTATCTGGCGATGGCATTCTCTGGTGGGTGGCTGCAATGGGAATTCCCATTGACAGCAGCAGGAACAGAGAGTTCTGTGGCTTGCCACCTCCCACCACTGAGAAATGTGCGGCGGGGAGGCTAGAGGATCCCACCCTATTTTTTGTGTGGCTACCTTGTTACACTTACCTCTATCACTTGTTACATCACCATTCATACTCAAACTGTCCACTACCATCCACTCTGCTGATCTTTAACATCAGATCTACATCAATATTCAACAAGGGCAGCACGGTAGCACAAGTGGATAGCACTCTGGCTTCACAGCCCTAGGATCTCAGGTTCGATTCCCCGCTGGGTCACTGTCTGTGTGGAGTCTGCACGCTCTCCCCGTGTCTGCGTGGGTTTCCTCCGGGTGCTCTAGTTTCCTCCCACAGTCCAAAGACTTGGAGGTTAGGTGAATTGGCAATGATAAATTGCCCTAGTGACCAAAAAAGGTTTGGAGGGGTTACGGGGATAGGGTGGAAGTGAGGGCTTAAGTGTGTCAGTGCAGACTTGATGCGCCGAATGGCCTCCTTCTATACTGTATGTTCTATGTTCAGACCATGCTTGAAAAACCCGAAGCATAGTGTTGAATGTTAGATGTGATTCTGTGATTGGGCAGCACTTGCTGAATAACCCTGAGGGTGCTAAGAATTGCACTAACAACTAATTCAACATTATCTTTGGGCTCGCAATATAGCTGATTTGCACTTGTCAGAAGTTACATATCTTTAACCAGCTAGAACTATTCTGAAGAATCCTGCTCGGCTGGCGATCAGCAGCACTACAGACTGGCTGGCAGACCTGCCGGAATTTCTCCACCTGCAGAAGATCAAATTCACTATCCGAGGGACAGAGGAATACTTCCACAAAGTGTGGAGGCCATTCACAAGCTTGTTCCAGGACCTGTTTGAAGCCAATAGAGTGAGGGGGGGCCTGGGAGCCAACAGGACCACAGCAAAAGGACAGGGAAGGGAGGGGAGTGGAGGGAGGAGGCCAGGTAAGAAGGAGGGGGAGGCTGGAAAACAGCCGACACAGAGATCAGGGCCATAAGAAATAGAACTCCCAAAGAAACGCTGAAAACAAGATAAGGGGGCAGAAGAAGGGGCGAGGCCTATTGACAAAAGGGAGGGAGGGAAGGGGAAGACACAGTGCACATGCCCATTGTACAGTAAGTGACCCAGGAAAGGATCCCGAACCAATGGGTGGGGCGGGGGAAGGGGGTGGCGGAACCAAGGAGGGGAGGGAGGGGGATCAGTGCAGAGAATAATGACTTGTATGTTGTAACTGAGACATATATTCTTGTGAATGTATAGCGCATAAAATGTAAATACTTCAATCAACACATTTTTGTTTAGAGTGACATATATTTATATGCAGGGGTATGGACTCTGCAGACATAAGTAATATGCCCAGACATTGCACATTTTTTAAATAAACAAAAGCATGGAGGACAATTGCTCCCTGGTGCATTTGCCATGGCAATGTCTTGAACAGTAAAGCCAACTTACAAACCAATCAACACTGCTTTTCTCATGCAGTTTAAATTGGTGTTCCCATTGAAGTTTGGCATACTTACATCTGCCCTGAGGAGTGCAAGATGTAAAGCTTTGATTGTTAATTAGTATACCATCAATATTTCAGGGTCCCAAAACAATTCAATTTGCAAAATGAAACATATATTGCTCAACCATCTAAATAACAATTTAGTATGTTCTCAATTTTAATAATAATCTTTATTGTCACAAGTAGGCTTACATTAACACTGCAATGAAGTTATTGTGAGTGTAATTGTATTAATGTAGAAAGCTATTCTTCCTTTAAAACGATAGGTTGGAATTTTCCGTATATGTCAGCGGGATCTTCTGGTCCCACCGACAGCACACTCCCACCATGGGTTTCACAGCGGCAGGAGGGGGGGCATTCAATGGGAAACGCCATTGACAATTGCAGGACCAGAAGACCCTGCCACCATCCAATGGCAGGCCACAACTGCTACAGTGAATCACGCGATGGGCTGTGAAGAAAATCCCACCCGAGAGTCATAAAACGATCACAGTGCACAAGGAGGCTATTCGGTTCATCACATTCATGCTGGCTCTCACCATGAGCAACTCAACCAGGGTCCCCTCCCCACTGTAGCCAGCACGGCTGTTGTCCGGGCCAGCAGCCCGCAGTCACACCACACGATTTCCTACTTCCTCACTCTCATTCAGCAGCCAGGATGCCATGTTCACAATTTTTAAAACCACAAGTGAACCACACAGTCGGGAAATCGGCCCATCCGAGGCGCTGAATCGCAGAGGCCCCGGAGTATCGGGTGTCAGGCTCGCTAGTGATATGCCTACTGTTCTTGCAGGCCGCGCAGCGAGCGCTGCATTTACACCATTTTGGGGTGGCTGGAGAGCTTAATTCGGCATCAAATTGGTGTCTACCGCGATTTTGACGTCAGAAGCTATTCTCCGCCCAATCGCGTTTCCCGATTTTGGCGTCAGCTAACGGAGAATCCAGTCCCTGACTCCAGAATGACTCCAGACTTTCAGATATAGCAGAATATCACACAATTGAAATGTTTCAGAAAAGATGTATAATTTATGATGCAAGGACACCTGAGCAATTTCCGTAAGTATTTTGAAATCTGACAGTTT
Organism: Scyliorhinus canicula; assembly: GCF_902713615.1. Lineage (NCBI taxonomy): Eukaryota > Metazoa > Chordata > Chondrichthyes > Carcharhiniformes > Scyliorhinidae > Scyliorhinus > Scyliorhinus canicula. The sequence continues at coordinate 80,987,560 of NC_052148.1, forward strand.
AAGCGTAAAGATAAACCGCCAAACGCATGCAGAATTATAAATTAGATTGTGACAGCCATGATGTTGTCTGGTGATTGTTATTCTTCTCCACATGGAACTATTTTGTTGCTGATTATCAGTGGTTTAAATCATCTTTACTGGTGTTCATTTAAGCTGTCTTTCACTCTATATCAGTGTAACACTCGAGGTTCCATTTCAGAGGTTTTCTTCTTTATAATGGTCTGGAAGAAAAAAACGATTTGTTTTAGATATTCAGTAGAAATTTGCAATAAAGGTGTCTTTTTATACACAACAAGAAAATGCTATTATGATTATACCATATTGTGAGCTGAGGCTTTTAGAATTACTTTCCATATCTCTACATCATGTGGTGTCATAAAAATGTATATAATTCACCTTCACAGTATAAATAGAAAACATCATGGACAAGTGAGCTACAGTAAATATTTCACGTCTGCGATTATTCATGTCATCAATGACTTACTCATTGGGGAGTTATCCAATCATCTTCATTTGTGTAAATATTTGTCATAGCACAATGCTGCCAGTGACATCTCCTCTGTTATGTTATTTGAGTGGGGCAATGTGATGGATGGTCTGCGGGTAGATAGAGTAATTAATAATGTCCTTACTTATACCACCATCAGATAACCAAGAGGAGCTTTATCTTGGATGCTTTTAAATCATTTTGAATTTAAACTAAATTCAACACTGAAAGGATTTTTAATAACATTATGTGATGGCAAATGTGCCAAGTCTCGACCATCGACTGCTAAGGGAATAACATTGGCTAACAGAAGAAAATGTATTCATAAGCTTGACAGTTTTCAAGATGCTCATTTTAAAAAGCAAGCTAAAGTCTTTTCAAAGATTTAGCTGTGACAATGGCAGTAGCATGCAGAAAAATGAACAAAAGGCTGCCTGGCTCCCAATGCACTCATTTTTGAAGAAAAAGAAACAAAAGTAAAACTGTTTGTTAAAAAGTTCAGTGGAAGGACACATAAATCACACACAAGCTTGGAATCATCTACTTCTTCCCAGATAGGGAGAAGACAACTTAATTATCATTTAATAAAACATATATTGCATAATCTTGTGGCAATGTACAGAACAGCACCAAATAAGGATGAGTTGGACCTGTTGATCTAATTGGCCTGTCTAAGGTGTTCCTTGCACAGTTGTTCAATTTTGGATCATAATAGGTTTTCACGACTTCCAGAGGTGGTCATGGAGTCAGTGGTCGCACATTTGGTGGCTCCTACTCTGGGCAGATTTTTTTGTTCTTTTTCCTGCCCAATGAACATGGTATTTGAGGGCAAAAGGTACAGAAGTGCCTGGGGAATGCAATACTCCTCTGGTGTATGGTGGATGGATCCACAGACAAGGAGTGGTGCAAGGAAGAAAGAGCAGCTGGAGCAGGAGAGTCTTCATGGTGCGCCACAGGAAAAGATGGCGGAGGACAAGGAGAGTGCGCTGCCGGTCCAGTGGTCGATGGAGCAGTTGGTAGAGTTCCTGAATTATATGTTTCGGCAACAGAGGAAAGAGGCCCTGGAAGACTGAGCCAAAGTGGTGGAAACGCTGAGATTTGGGTTCGAGCGAGTTGGGCAGAGGCTGGAATCCCAAGGCCGGACGATTCAGAAAGTGCAGGAGGTGGTGGGGAGCATGAGGAGCAATTTACCTCATTGGTGGCGGAGGTGGAAGCGATGAGGAAGAGTCTGAAGAGGCAGAGGGAGAAGGTGGAGGATCTGGTGAATCACTCCAGGAGGCAAACTTTAAGGATTGTCGGGATGCCTGAAGGCATTGAAGGTGCGGAGGCTGCGGTTTATGTGGCAAGAATGCTGGAGAAATTGATAGGGCCTTTGATTGGCCTCTGGAGGCGGACTGAGTGCACAGGGCACTGAGGAGGAGGCCGCAGGCGGAATGGCCAGTGAGGGTGATGGTGGTGTGGTTGCATCGCTTTCTGGACAAGGAAAAGATCCTTCGATGGGCGAGGCGGACCGAGAAATGTACCTGGGGAGGGAGTAAGCTATGGGTGTACCAGAACCTGGTACAATGGATTAAGGATGCCATCTTTGAAAACAGGGTGAAGTTTGGGATATTGTACCCGGTTGTCTGTGGCAGACTTTTAAGAAGCGAGAGCTTTATTTTGACACACCAGAGGAGGCGATGGAATTTATGAGGGACAATGGACTGAGAGGAGTATGAGGATATTGAAATTTAGAAGAATTTCAAGTGCTTTCTACACTGTTTGGTGGTGGGTTTTCTGGGGCAGATTTTTATGGGGGAGGTTGATGGTTGGGTTGGTTGGGAGGGAGGGGATCTGGAAGGAGGAATGGTGGCTGAAGGCCTTGGGCTGGGGCCACCATGATACCTGGTGGGCTAGTTAAAGGGAATGAAGTGGGGGATTTCCGGGAGGCAGAAATGGGGGGGAGTTGGTTCTTTGTTTGATAGTGGGTGAGGGTGAGGGTTGCTGGCATGGGCGTGGTTGGTGTGGCACAGTTGGGAAGAGATCGATGATGGTGGACATCTGAGGGAGGGCTTGGAGGGCCGCATGACGCGGGTCGGGGACTAGACCAAAAAGGGATATGGCTGATGGGCAGGGGAAGGGGGCGCAGAACACCCTGATCAGACTGGTCATGTAGAACGTGAGGGGATTGAATGGGCCAGATAAACGGCCGTCTGTATTCACGCATCTGAGGAGTTTGAAGGCGAACGTGGCTTTTTTGCAGGATACACACCTGAAGTTGGGGGATCAATGAGGTTGAGAAAAGGATGGGTGGGGCAGATGTTTAGTTCCGGGCTGGATATGAAGATGAGAGGGTGGCAGTGTTGTTCAACAAGAGGTGGCATTTAAGGTGGGGAGCATTGTGGCTGATTCGGGGTGGAGGAATGTGATCGTTAGTGGTAAATTAGAGGGAATGCCGGTGGTTCTGGTGAACGTTTATGCCCTGAATTGGGATGACGTGAATTTTATGAGGCTGGTGTTAGGGAATATTCCAGACTTGGACTCACATCGGCTGATTATGGGAGGGGGGGTGATTTTAACAAGGTCATAGATCCGAGCTTGGACTGGTCAAGTCCCAAGTCGCCAAGGATGTCCACTGTGTCGAAGTAGCTCAGGGGGTTTATGGAGAGTATGGGGGGGTTGTAGCCACCTGGGTTGGCCACTTCCTCACACAAAATGGAAGAACGCAAAGGTTACAGGAAAAAATGGACAGTTGCAAAGAGACAAGCAGTTTGCAAAATCCCTTGTATTCTAGCTGCTAAAGAAACCAGACAGCGTTTTAACGAACGAGCTGCGCATATTAAGTGAGCGATTCCCGGTGATTCCCAGGCACAATGGACACAACAATTAGAAGAGATTGAAACATTCTATAGAAGGTCAGACATCCCGGCACCAGTGGAGTCTGAAACAAAAGGACACAAATAAGGTGGAAGGAACCGCCCACTGATCGAGGAACAGCCCGTTATTGGGGAAATTCAAATCAATCGATTGGGAAGAGACCCAATCGATTGCAAGTTTATAGAGGGTCCGCTCAGAAGGGCGCGAAGCCCCTGGGATCTATAAAAGTCAGGTCCCAGGACTGATTCTTTCTTCTTGACCAGCCGGCCGTCCCAGCAGAACACATTTGCAGCAGAAGACCTTGAGAAGGAGAGGCCTGGTCAGCAGCCGCCATCAGGTAAGTGTCATACAACACACGCTACGAGAGTAGACACTCCTGACCCCTTTAGTCAACACCAACTGGAAGCCTGCGGATCCAGGACAAAGCAAGAGGCCATTGTTCCCTGATCCGGCAGTTCCCTTATTTCAGATAAGTATTGGCCTGAGTAGTGGTAGGAACAGTTTAGTCTTAGTTTATATGCATGAGTAGCAAATAACTGTGCAATAATAAACATGTCTTGTTTGAACTTACTAACTGGTGTATTGAGTCATTGATCTGAACTTGAACTTGAATCTTGTGGCGGTATCATAAGGATACATGGCAACTCTAGAGCTAAGGAATAAAACAGCCATTTGAGTGTAAAGCACACTCACCCAGAACGAGCAACAGGGTGGACCCATGGAGGTTTGGGAGGCCGAGAGCGATGGAGTTTTCATACTTCTCCCACGTGCACCAGGTTTACTCCCGGATTGATTTTTTTTTTGTTTTGGACAAGACGTTGCTGGTGGAGGTGGCCAACTCGGAGTACTCGCCGATTGTGGGTTCCGACCACACACTGTACAGGGTGGATTTGTGGGTGGCCTGAGGTGGGGTGGCCAGCGCCTGCAGTGGAGGTTGGATTTGGGTTTGCTGGCACATGAGGAGGTGTGTGAGCGAATGAGGGCTGTCATTCAGGGCTTCGTGGTGCTGAATAACATGGGTATGGTCACAGCGGCCACGCTGTGAGAGCCACTCAAGGCTGTAATCAGGAGGGAGTTCATATCAATTAGGGTGCATAGGGAGAAAACAGAACGGGAGCAGAGGGAAAGACTGGGGAATGAGATTTTGAAGGTTCACAGGAGATACTCGGAGGTATCGGAGACAAGGTTGTTGAAGGAAAGGCAGAGGCTCCAGATGGAGGTTGGGCTAGTTTCTACGGGTAGGTGGCGGGGCAGCTGCGGAGGGCCAGAGGGGCAATGTCTGGAGAAGAGGCGAGCAGAATGTTGGTCCATCCGTTGAGAAAGCAGGAGGTGGTGAGGGAGGTCGATAGAGTTAGGGATGACAAGAGCAAGGTGATGGACCCAGAGGGGGTGAATGGGGGTTCCAGGCGTTCTACAGGAGGCTCTTCAAGTTGGAGCCCCCAACCGAGGAGGAGGGGATGTGGCAGTTCCTGGATGGGTTAGAGTTTCCAAAAGTGGAGGAGGGGCTGGTTCAGGGAGTGGTTCCCCAATTGAGCTGAGGAAGGTAATGGTTAGTGTGGCACGATGCAGGCAGGGAAGGCTCCAGGGCCGGACGGGTTCCGGGTAGAGTGTTAGATAAAGTTTGGGGCAGATTGGGGCCTCTGCTGGTGAGGGTGGGTGAGGGTGAGGGTGTAAAATGAGGCAAGAGAGACGGCAGAACTCTCCCCTACATTGTCACAGGCTTCCATCCCCCTGATTTTAAAGAAGGATAAGGGTGCGGAGCAGTGTGAGCCATACCGCCCAGTATCACAACTAAACGTGGATGCCACGTTATTGGCAAAGGTGTTGGCATCGCAAATGACGATTGGGTCCCGTTGTGATAGGCGAGGATCAGATTGGTTTTGTGAAGGAGAGGCAATTGTCAGTGAATGTGAGGATGCTACTCAATGCAAATATGATGCCTTCAGAGGAGCAGGAGGTGGAGGGAGAGGTGGTGATAGCTGCAGAGAAGGCGTTTGATCGGGTGGGGTGGGTATATTTTCTGGAGGTGCTGGGGCGATTCGGGTTCGGGAAAGGGTTTGTGGATAGAATCCAGCTGCTATATAAGGCGCCGGTCATGAGCGTACGGACGAATCAAGTGAATTGGGGCATTTCGGGCTGCATCATGGATGAGGCAGAGGTGCCGCTCTCCCCATTGCTTTTTGCCTTGTCGGCGCTTCGGGCATCGAGGGACTAGAGAGGGATTGAGCCGGGGCAGGGGGGTGTTGAGAATAGGATCTCATTGTATGCGGACGACCTGTTATTATGTATTTCGGACACCGTGGGCAGCATCGGAGACATCATGGAGATCCTGGGGCAATTTGGCTACTTTTCAGGATACAAATTGAATATGGGAAAGAACAAGGTGTTCCCAATTGAGGCCAGAGGGCAGGAAAGGAAACTAGGGAAGATACCACTTAGGGTGGTGTGGTGAGTTTCAGATATTTGGGTGTCCAGGCGGCGCAGAGTTGGGCACAGGTGCATGAATTGAACTTGGCTCGGTTGGGGGAGCAGAGGAAGGGGACTTTAAGAGGTGAGATGTGCTGTTGCTGGCAGGGTGGGATGCAGACAGTAAAGGTGACGGTGCTGCCGAGGTTTCAGTTTGTATTTCAGAACCTCCCAATCTTTGTTCCCAAGTTGTTTTTTAGGAAGGTCAATGGGCTGATTTCTGTGTTTGTGTGGGTGTGGAGGACCTTGCAGGTCCGGGGGCCCTTCTTGGAAAGAGGGTGAGGGGGTGGGGGGGGGGGGGGGGGGGGGGGGGGGGGGGGGGGGGGGGGGGGGGGGGGGGGGGGGGGGGGGGGGGGGGGGGGGGGGGGGGGGGGGGGGGGTGGGTGGAGGGCTGGTGTTGCCGAAAATGATGAACTATTATCGGGGGGCGAATATTGCTGTGGTTAGGAAATGGGCTGTGGGGGAGGGGTTGGTGTGGGGGCGGATGGAGGTGGCATCATGTACTGGTACGTGTTTGAGAACTTTGTTGTTGGCACCTTTACAGTCTCGCCGGGCAGATACTCCATGAGCCCAATGGTGGTTTGGCCCGAAGGGTGTGGGGGCAGTGGAGTCAGCATCTGGGGCCGGAGGTTACTCGGTGTTGGCAATGATCTGAATAACCATAACCGGCGGGAGTGGTTGTGAGGTTTTGGGGGTGGTGGCAGGCAGGGATTGAGCGCTTTGGCGACTTGTTCAGAGGAGACATATTTGCATTGTTTGGAGGACCTGGAAGGAGTGTATGAGTTGCCCAGGGAAGTGGCTTTAGTTACCTGCTGGTTGGGGACTTTGTAATGAGAGAGGTGCAGTCCTTTCTGGGCTGCTGCCCCTGGGTTGCAGGACAAGATGCTGTCGAAGGACGAGATAGGGGAGATGAAGGTGTCAGATGTCTATAAGGAATTGATGAAGTGGGAAGGAATCTTGGTGGGGGATATCAAGGATAAATGGGAGGATGAGCTGGGAGGGAAGGTAGCGACTGAGATGTGGGCAGAGAACTTGTGGAGGGTGACGGCGTCCTCGTCATGTGCGAGTCTAAGCCTCAACCAGTTCAAAGTGGTAGATGAGGCTCATATCACGCTGGCAGGATGAGTGAGTTATTTGCGGGAGTAAAGGGCAGATGTGGTCAGTGTGCGGGGGTGGGGGGGGTGGGTAATGAATCACGTCCACATGTTCTGGCCGTGTCCGAGATTTAGGGGGTTTCTTGCAGGGGTTTTCAGAGGTGATGAAATGAAATGAAAATGGCTTATTGTCACAAGTAGGCTTCAAATGACGTTACTGTTAAAAGCTCCTAGTCGCCACATTCCAGCGCCTGTTCGGGGAGGCTGGTACGGGAATTGAACCCGAGCTGCTGGCCTGCCATGGTCTGCTTTAAAAGCCAGCTATTTAGCCCTGTGCTAAACCAGCCCCTGTCCGAGGTGCTGGATGTGGAGATGATTCAGAGACAAAATTTGGGGTGTCGGAAGATCCAGGAGATGAGCAATGCTGATGTTTTGGCCCTTGCCTTCCTGATAGTCAGGCTTTAGCTTGGGTGGCGGGACTCGGAACTGCTGAAAGTGAGAGTGTCGGTGAGCGACCTGGTGGAATTCCTGAGGTTGGAGAAGGTCAACTTCGCTTTGAGGGGGTCGGCTGGGAGGGGGGGGGAGGGCAGTTAGGGAGATAATGGGGTTAAAAGGGAGAAGGCGGGATGTGAGGCGGGGTTGGCATCAGGGGAGCAGGTGGGGTGCAGTTGTTTATTATTTAATGAACTGTTTTGTTTTTCTTCTGTTAAAATGCCTTGAATGAATTATTTTTTTTTTAAAAGCTGTGCGGCGGGATTCCAATGGGAAAAAATGCGGGATTTACCGGGTCCATGATTGAGGCTGACAAGCTACAGATGCACATACACATTACACTTCCCACACACACTCGTTCCAGCCCACAAGAGGACACTGGTTGTGTTCGAGCATACCCATTTAGCTGATGGGTCAGCTGGGGCCAAAGGGTACCTAAGGGTGTGTCCTGGGGTGGGGACCCATACGACCTATGGCCCTCGGTTCACAGTGGGTAGTCAGTGGCATGGCTGCCTTGCAAGCTGCAGCAATGGTGCTCTGTGCCTGTCCTCCCTGACCCCACATCCCACCTTCTGGCCACTACCCGCTACTCCCCTCCGCCCTGGCAGAAGCCACCTGGCCAGCGGCACAACTGTCAGCAAACTATGGTGATGTTGGACACTTTCTGTGCTCCCTCTCTCCCCTTCCTCAGCCATGACGCCAGTTTCACGATTTTTAAAAGCACAATGGAACCGCGCCGTCAGGAACTTGGCCCGTTGGAGGTGAAGAATCACGGAGGCCCCAGAGAATACCGGGCCCGCTAATGATATACAAATGGTGTTTACAGTACGTGCGTTATGGAACGCTGGCGATGGAGAATAGCGATTTGTTGTGAAATCGGCACCTGCTGCGATTTCGGCATCGGAACCTATTCTCCGCCCAAACATGTTTCGCATTTCCCAGCATTGGCAATAGGTTTTCACAGATCTCACAAGGACAAAAATTATACGATTTACTGCAGCAACCAAATTAAATTTAATGGATTCAACGTCAGTTTCCTGACTAAGTAAAGCAGCAAGGATTACTGCCCAGCCCATCGTCTCCCCACAAAGGAAACTAATACACATACTTTATTTTCAACCAGGAAACAAATGGCTGGCCCATTTTTAACACTGTTTTATGTCAGTCATAATTCTGGTCACTCCTTTTAAAAAGTTAATGTAAAGTTATGAGCCTCAGTGAATTGATTTTTATTCTGCTCTCATTTCCTTTTCCATATCTCACAACTTTAATTCACTTTTACAGATTGCAACTTTCTTTGAATAATCTTTTACTGCATTTTTACATTGGTGTGAAGTGCCTTGCACAACAACATAGGAACATAAAAACAGGACTGAGAAATTTGGACCGTCAAGCTTGTCCCATCGCTCACGGTTGATCTGTACCTCAATCCATTTGCCCACATTTGGTCAATATCCTATATTACGCTCTCAGTATTGCTACTTCAATCGGTGCGACAACCACAGGCGTTTAGGGAAGAGAGTTCTGATTGCTGTTTGCGTCATGTGAAAAAGTGTTTCCTCATTTCACGCCTAAATGTCCAAGTTCTAATTGTTGGATTATGCTCCTATGCTCTGTATTTCCCCACCAAAGAAAAGAGTTTATCTTAGCCTGGTAGTTTGATACTACCCCCCCCCCCCCCCCCCCATCCCCCCCCCCCCCCCCCCCCCCCCCCCCCCCCCCACACCACCCCATCCACCGACAAAGTCCACCCCAAGAAGGCAAGGAGGCTGTAATTCGATGGGGTGGTGGGATTTAGTGACAGATCTGCACATTCCCACATTTGATGCGGGCATTTTCCCAGCATCAAAGTAGGTTTGGGTGACTCACCTGCCCTTAGTTCAATCACAACCCTTAAGTGGAAATTAATAGCCCAATATCCTATGGCCCACAGAGGGCCTTCCAACAATAATAGCTGCCCCTGCTAAATGCCCTCCCCCACTGCTGCTGCCCCCACAATTCCCAAGCATTCCACCTGACAAACATGACCTGGAAGGGGAACTGCTTCTTGGAAACATAGCAAATAGGAGCAGAAAAAGGCCATTGGCCCCTTTAAACCTGCTCCACCATTCATTATGATCATGAGCTGATTATCCACCTCATTAGCCTGATCCCGCCTTTCCCATATCCTTTGATCCCCTTCGCCCCAAGTACTTAATCTAACTGTGTCTTGAAAACATACAGGGCGGGTTTCTCCATCCCGCCACACCAGATTTCTAATGCAGCATGCCGTCAGGATTCCCCGTTTCGCCAGCTGGTCAATGGGGTTTCCCATTGTGGGGTAGCCCCATGCTGTTGGGAAACCCCTGGGCAACTGGCAAAAAGGAGAATCCCGACGGTGGAGAATTCAGCCCACACTGTTTTAGTTCAATTGCTTTGTGTGATAGCGAGTATCACAGGCCGAACACTCACTGGGTGAAGAGATTTTTCCTAATCTCAGACCTAAATGGTCTACCACTTTTATGGGCCAGGATTTAGAGAACACCAAAGTATATCATGGAGTTTACCTGACCAACAACTTGTAATAGATTTTGGTTATGAGGAGCACAAGGGCCCACTTTCCAGGTGTTATGCAACAGACATCTTAAGTATTTTTAAACAAAACAATGTTTATTCTATGAATCCAGTTAACATTTTATAAATACACAGTAAACATCTTATCAACTACCAACTCTGATACTCCCCCCAAAGATGCAGTACTCTATAGGGAAACTCTTAATAACTTTCCTAACAACACCCATAAGCCAAACACTCTCTTTTTTTTGACAAAACAGTAGGTTTGAATTCCTTACAGATATTAGGTAGTACTTTGAAATTATCAAGTGGTCAGGAGACAATCTTTAGCATGCAGAGAGAGAGAGAGACCAAAAATACACCTTCTTTGTTTGAATGCAGCTCCCAACTGAAAACGAAACCAAAAAACTCAGAGCCACAAAACAGCTTCCAGTTCAAAACGCAAGTAAAAGACAGAATCACAGCCCAGCTCCACCCACACAGTGACATCACTGCAGCCATTTTAGAAAACACACCTTTCTTAAAAAGGCCTCATGTGACATCATGTAGCCTCAGACTGTGACCCCTGGTTCTGGACACCCCACCATTGGGAACATCCTTCTTGCATCTACTGTCTAGTCCATTTAGAATTATATCAGTTTCTATGAGATCCCCCATCATGCTTCTGAACTCCAGCAAATATAATCCTAACCAACTCAATCTCTCCTGATATGTCAGACCTGCCATCCTAGGAATCAGTCTGGTAAATCATCTCTACACTTTCTCTAAGGCAAGAGCATCCTTCCTCAGATAAGGAGACCAAAATTGCACACAATATTTCAGGTGTGGCCTCACCAAAGCCCTGTATAATGGCACCAAGACATCCCTGCTCCTGAACCCAAATCCTCTCATTATGAAGGCTGTCATAATAGTTGCCTTTTTTACTGCCTGCTGCACATGTAATAATAATAATCGCTTATTCTCACAAGTAGGCTTCAGTGAGGTTACTGTAAAAATCCTCTATTCACCACCTTCCGGCGCCTGTTCGGGGAGGCTGGTATGGGAATTGAACCCATGCTGCTGCCTTGTTCTGCATTACAAGCCAGCTATTAAGCCCACTGTGCTAAACCAGTGCCACCTTCAGTAATTGGTGTACGAGATCCAGGTCTTGTTGCACATTCCCCTCTCCTAATAATAATCTGCCTTCCCGTTTTTGCGACCAAAGTGGATAATCTCACATTTATCCAAGTTATACTGCATCTTCCATTCCTTTGCCCACTCAGTCAATTTGTCCAAATCACACTGAAGGATCTCTGCATCCTCCTCACAGCTCACCCTTCCAGCCAGCTTTGTGTCATTTGCAAATTTAGAGATATTACATTTTGTTCCCTCTTCTAAATCATTACTATATACTGTGAATAGCTGGGGTCACAGCACTGATCCCTGTGCTACCCCACTAGTCACTGTCAACCATGTGGAAAAAAACGAATTAATTCCTACCTTTTTTTTCTGTCTGCCAACCAGTTTTCTATCCATTTCAACAGACTACCCAGATCCCATGTACTTTAAATTTACACGTTAATCTCTTACATGTAAAAAGTTTACTGAAAGTCCAAATAAACCAAATCTACTTGCTGTCCCTCATCAACTCTACTAGTTACATCGTCAAAGAATTCCAGTAAATTGGTCAAGCATGATTTCCCTTTCATAAATCCATTATGACTCTGTCTAATCCTGCCACTATTTTTGAAGTGCTTTGCTATAAAATCCTTGATAATAGATTAGAATTTTCCCCACAACTGACATCAGGCTGATTGGTCCATAATTTCCTGTTTTCTTTCCATCTCTCTTTTGAAATAGTGGGGTTACATTAGCTACCCTCCAATCTGCATGGACTGTTCTAGAGTACAACGAATATTGGAAGATGACCACCAATGCATCCATCATTCTAGAGCCACTTTGTTAAGTACTCTGGGATGTTGACTATGGCCATCCGTACACAATATCCAGTCCACCTTAATTGAATTTGCAGGAGTTTTGTCTCAATATTTGTGGAGCTGGCTTCAAGAAGGACACTGACATTTCTCCAATGCTCGGGAGGATGTGGTGGAACATTGCTGATGGAATTTCTCTCTCACAACTATGTATCGCTCATACACAGTCCAGGTCTTACTGCAATATGGGAGTGTTGTGTTGAAAATTGCTCTGCACACGAGAACATTGGTTGATTTGCAGACCCCCCAAAGTGCCGGTGCACCTGTCCACGTTTGTGGAACTCAGTGCTAAGCGGCGCTCACTCGGGGTCTCCGAGGCAAGGTCGTTAGGTCCTGCTCCTTAGGTAACATATTTTAAGTGAACGTAACTGCATCCTTGAGGGAGGGATCCAGATTGCGAGACCTGGTTAGATCTCATGAGGCATAAGGAGCATTGTAAATTTTGCCAGAGGCTTGGATGTTCACATTCACCAGCTTTGCTTTTGTGTTTTCATTATTGCCCTTATTTAAGTTTAAATACTAGTCTTAGACCCACTCTTCTGTCCCTCAAACTGAATGTAAAATTCAATTATATTATGATCGCTGCTACGTAAGGGCACCTTCATTACTCCTATCTCTGCACAATATCAGATTGAAAATAGCTTTCACCCTAGTTGGCTGCAAATGTGCTGATCTAAGACATTATTCTGAAAGCATTTGATGAATTCGACATCTACGTTACCTCTGCCCATCTGATTATTCCAATCGACATGTAGATTAAAATGACCTACGATAATTGCCACACCTTTCTTACAGATTCTCACTATTTCTTCTTTGATAGCCCGTTCAACCATATGATTACTGTTTGCTGGCCTATGCATCACTCCTCCAAGTGATTTCTTGCCTTTATCATTTCATATCTCAATCCGAAACCACTTCTAAATCCTTGTTTCTTGAACATGGGCCATCATTCTCGATTGTGCTAATATCATATTTAATTAATAGAACCATCCTTTTATCTTTTCCTAACTTCCTCTCCTCCCTAAAATTCACATACCCTTCAATATTTAGGCCCCAATATATGCCCTCCTGCAGCAATGTCTCTGCAATGGCTATTAAATTGTACTTATTAATCTCTATTTGCACTTTGGTTCATCTGTTTTGTTTTAAATGCTATGTGCATTCAGATTCAGAGCTTTAAGTTTAGTCCTTTTATTATTTTTGTAACCCCTGGCCTTATTTATTCATTTTATCTTAGATTTGTACTCCTTGTCTCTTCCTGCCATGGTCCCTTTATCATTACCCATATTAATAACTTCCTCTCTTCCCCAGTCCCCACTCTTTCATACACCACATCTGCCCACATTTTATGTCTTGCTACATTATTTAGTTTAAAACCCATGCTACCTCCCTAGTTAGGCAGTTTGCAAGAACACTGGTCCAAGCATGGTTCATGTGCAAACCGTCCCCACTTTCCCCAGTACTTACCAATGCGCTACAAACTGGAATCCACTTCTCCCACAAGAGTCTTTGAGTGACATTATATCTTTCTAATTTTATGTACCCTATGCCAATTTGTGCGTGGCTCGGGTAATAATCCAGAGGCTAGAATCTTTGTGGATCTTTTGTTTTAATGCTAACATATAACTTGTTCTTTGTCAAACGATTTTTGTTTATTCAGAGATCTATGGGTACATCTCCATACTCTACACCAGGTTTGTATTTCTGCTCCCCACATGATCTCAGTTACATACTCAAGTGACATTGCGGCATAGTTACATTAGTGGTTTCATCAGTATCAGGTGCTCCTGACATTAACGCTTTATTCTACAGATAGTCATTTTAGGAAATCTGGAATTTTCAAGACTGAAGATGACAGATTTTGTTGGGCTGCAGTATCAAGCATTCTTGAAGCAAAGACAGATAAATAGTTAAATTACACAGGCAACACTATTAACAATTTATATTTATGTAGTGCCTTTAGCGTAAAGAAACATCCCAAGGCACTTTGTAGGAGCATCATAAAAAAATGAACGACGCCAAGTCACGTAAAGAGTTATTATTAGGTCAGATGACCAAAAGCTTGGCCAAAGAGGTAGGTTTTAAGGATTGCCTTAAAGGGGAAAAGTGAAGTTGAGAGGAGAGGTGTGAGGAGGGAACTTCAGAGCTTGCGGCCATGGCAACTGAAGGCACTGCCATCAATGGTGGAACAATTACAATTGTGAATGCTCAAGAAACCTGAATTAGAGGAGTGCAGATGTGGGGCTGAGGTTGATTATGGAGATTAGGAGGGGCAACACTGTGGAGACATTTCAAAACAGGGGTGAGAATTGTAAAGTCAGGATGTTGCTTATCAGGAGCCAACGTACAAGGCAAGGACAGAGGTGCATGAGTCAAGATGACTTGGTGTGAGTAAGGCCGAAGACGACAAAGTTTTGGACGACCTCAAACTTGTGGAGAGTATAATGTGGGAGACCAGCCAGGAATGCATTTGAATAGTAGAGTCTAGAGGGAATGAGGGTTTCGGCAGGAGATGAGCTGAGACAGGGGTGAAGTCAGGCGATGTTACAGTGGTGGAAATAAGCAATCTGGCATGAAGGTGAGGTTGGAAATTCATCTCAGGATCAGATGTGAACGGAGTGGCTCGATCTCAGACTACTGCCAAGGAGAGGGATGGAGTCAGTAGGTACACATTTGAAGAAGGGCCCAAAACAATGGCTTCAGTTTTCCCAATATTTAATCACAGGAAATTTGTCCTCATCCAGTACTGGATGCCAGGTAAGCAGTATGATGTTAGCAACAGTGGAGGAATCGAGAGTAGCAGTGAGAGAGACCTGGCTTGCATAGGGAACATATTAAAACTTATGCTGTGCCTTTTGATGATGTCCCCAAGGGACAGCATGTAGATAAAAAATTGGAGGGAGTCAAAGGTAGATCTTGGGGAATGCCAGAGGTAAGGTGCGGGAGCAGGAAGAGAATCTATTGTAAGTGAGCCTCTGGCATGAGCAGTCAAAGTAGCTAACTAAATGGCAGCACAAGGAACTGATTGCCTACTCCTGTTCTTATGTTCTTATGTCCCTGTTGTGGTATGGAAGGCAAGATGTCTAACACCTTTACAGCAACAAGAAGAATTGTCCCAGTAGATGTGGTCTGTAAATCCATGCTGCAGCAGATTGCAGAGCTCGGTCACAGTTTTATTTGACATTCAAAGTCAGATTTGTGTTGTCTGTTGTGTTGGAACATGGGTTACTGGCAGGTCTGCATATATGATCCGAGATGTTTTCAAATCTGCAGATGGACCTCTTTTAAAATGGTGATCCTGACCCAGATCATACTTCAGAATAAGAACTATTTGCGTCATTTTCACCCTACCAACCTTCCCAGTAAAATATCAGCACTTTAAGGGGAAATACAGCACAACTCAAATTCAAAAGATACAAAACGTCAGCACAAAAATAAAATTCCAAAAAGCTAATTTCACACCCCTGTAAATACTTCCAAACAAAACATAGTTCTATTAATGTAGCCAAAACATGCTATACAACAGAATTAAAAAGGTTTATCAAGCCACATGCTGGATGTTATGGCTCCCCAACCCACAAAATGCATTGAGGAAACAATCAAAGTTTTCTCTGGAAATGTGTCTCAGTAAGCCAATAGCGAACAAATCCCATTCATAGCATTTAGTATTTCTACTTCCTCAATTAGCACTATGCCACTGCAAATAGTCCACTAAAACTCTAGGCTCACACATGAAGAAGGACACTTAGGCAAAGGTGGACGATGTCTGTGATCAGCCTCATGAGGAATGATGTGTTAAAATAGGAAGGATAAGAATATCTTAAGTTAACTTTTTTCTTTCAATTAGAAATCTTCCTTTGGACTCATGCCAGTATTCTGAATCATGACCTGATGTCTGGGTAGTTCTACTGCCAGCAGATGAAAACTGATGAAGAACAGAAAGCCTGCCATAGGAACATACGAATTAGAGTAGGCCAGTTAGTCATTTTGAGCCTGTCCTGCCATTTAATGAGATCATGGTTGATCTGTGACCTAATTCCAAAATTGCTTTTGCTTAATATCTGTTCATAGGTTCTGTGGACAATAATCTTTAATGGCAGCATGATAGCACAATGGTTAGCATTGTGGCTTCACAGCGCCAGGGTCCCAGGTTCAATTCCCCGCTGGGTCACTGCGTGGAGTCTGCACGTTCTCCCCGTGTCTGCTTGGGTTTTCTCCCACAGTCCAAAGACGTGCATATTAGGTGGATTGGACATGCTAAATTGCCTTTAGTGTGCAAAAAGGTTAAGGGGGTTACAGGGTTACGGGGGTAGGGTGTAAGTGAGGGCTTAAAGTGGGTTGGTGCCGATTCGATGGCCTGAATGGCCTCCTTCTGCACTGTATGTTCTATGTTCTATCGACAACAGTGTCAAAATTAACAATTCAGCTAGCTTCAATTGTCATTTGCAGAAGAAAGTTCCAAACTTCTGTCATCCTTTATGGATGGAAGTGTTCCCTAATTTCACGACTGAAAGATCTAGCTATACGTTTTAGACTGTGCCTCCTAGTCCTATATTCCCCAACCAGCTGAAATTGTTTCTCCCTCTTGCCCACTTGTTTTCCTTTAATACCTTGAAAGCTTAGATGAATCACCTCTCATGCAACTTAAAAAAAATAATAGAGCAGTCCATTCCATTCTAACAGGTGCTTCAGATAGTAAAATATGGTGAGAACAAATTGGGTGTTCTGTAAGTAAGATAAGAGGTGCACCTGAAATAATGTCATAAATCCTCTGAAAAGCTAACGTAATTATTAGTTTGAGATATGGATTACCTGAATCTAGAGATTCCACTTTTCGAAGTAAATTTGGAATGTGCCCTGAGGGATCAATTTTCAAAGAATATTATTGCTGGCAAAGGTATGGCTGTTTTTTCTCCCACCATGGTAGAACTGTACAATTTTAAATACACTTATGCTCAAAATGGAATCTTTCTAAACCACAAAATTGCACCTTAATGTTCTCCTTTGAGATTTGGAATAAAACAAGTGTTTTTGTTTGAAAATTGTTGAATAAAGCTTTATATTTAAAGGATGACAACAATCATATGGGGCCCATGACCATGGAAGGGGGAGAAATAAGTAGTTGTAAATATGTATAGTGAGCCGTGTTTTTTTGTATGTTCTCTCATTGTACTTTAGTCTATATTTATCATGTAACATCAGTCTTTCCTTAGTTGCCTTCCCAAACACTATGTGTGGCTATGAAACCTGCAAACTAATCATACAAACTAAAATATGTAACATAAAAGTTGTGCAAACCAATAAAAACATTTTTTTTTATTTAAAGGATGACCAAAAATCCAAGACTAATGGAGCACTGGATAGTGTTAATAGGGAAGTGTAAGTGAAAATGCTGTGGTTTTTCACTCTATCTGGACAGCTCTTCAGCTTTCAGGCAAGGGTCTCTGATAGGAGTCTGATGCGGGGCAGTGGGGTCTGATGGGGCATTGGGGGGGTCTGATGGGGGGCTGGGGGGGTTGTGTCAATCTCATGCATGGGTGCTGTGGGAGGGGCAGGGATGATCCATTATTCCTGTAGTAGGGAGAGGGAGGATGCCCGTACTTGTCAGTGGAGGGATTGGGGGGGGGGGGGGGGGGGGGGGGGCGGGGGGAGAGAGGAGAGAGCTGGATTTGCGTTATGTGGGGAAGGTGACCCTGCTGCCAGACTTCAATATTGGGCCACCCGTTCAAAATTCTAGCCCAATACCGGTATTCCGACGGAATCTGGAGAACTCTCCTTCATGCATAAATTAGCATTGGAAAGGAGAAGGAATTGCACCTGGGCGCCACTCCTACTGCCAGCGGATGCCAGTAGCAAGTCTCTGCTGCAGGGAGCATTTAGTCTTCAGGACGTAGAATCCAACTCCAGATGTGTTTTCACATTTTTAGACTGGTTTGCGCGTTTTCATGGAAAGTAGGTGAGCATACTGATATCAGCACAAAGTAAATCTTGGAACTTTTGGAAGATAGATTGTTAAAGTCAGAAGATCCAAGTACAGAAGTTAGAGTCATCCTTCCATATAATACAATGCATAATAATAGTTGAAGGTGAAATGTTAAGCTTTGTTTCACAGTTAATACAGTTTGCCTGTACATTAAAACCATGGATAATTCATACCCAGGACATTGAAGCAAATCAAAGATTAATAAAGTAATTTGGCTGCATCTCCCATAAATCAGCCACAATTTAACAAACATAAAATCTGTGTATGCACAAGGTGCATCTTAACCAAGTAACATTTCCCTTTATGAGGTCCTTCACATCTCAAAATTCTTTAAATTGAATGATGGTCAATATTTTGTAGTCCTTCCTCCATGCAGTGATATCAGTTGTATAAAATGTGGAAGTTCACTGCCAACAGGATAAGTCAACAATGAAGAATGCCTTTGAATGGTGGGTTAGCAGAAAAGCAGAAGTTTTCCAAGGAAATCATGTCAAACATGAGAAGCTTTTTTTCAAACTTTTCAAAGATGGAGAGACAATCAACAATTCAAGAAGAAGAACGGTTAATTGTGCTCTTTTTCAAACTAATCTGCAACAGGAATGTCACGACGAGCACTAAGGACATGCTAATGTATAAATTGGGACTCCCTCTGTGGTTGAGACATTTTCGACAATGACCTACGCTGCAGATAGTTTAATGGACCTTTTGACATTTATATAGCAGTTAAGTAGTTTGTTAACTGCTTGAGAAGTGTTAAAGGATCATTATTTTAGCTTGTGACTGGCTGCTATATTTTGTTAGTGGTAGCAAAATTCCATTATCAGCAAATGCATGTTTGAAACACGTTTTCATTAATCGCTCGTTAATTCCAATAGAAAACAGCCGTTTGCACATTTTTTGGAAAAATGTAGGAATTTTGACCCCAATAAAATCATGGCACCATCCATTAAAGACTTCCGCAAGCCACAATGCAATTGAGTCCAGTAATAGAAATACATTCTAAGGAACAACTCATAATGTTTCCTAGTGCTTGAGGCAATGTAAGAGAAGGCTAAAGTTAATGGAAAGCGTGCCACTAAAACCTGTCACAGATTAGCATGTATCAACAAAATGAAAACTTTGGATTTCCAAATTAATATTGCAGATCTGGATTTGGCTCAAGCTAGGTGGTTGAATGCCCTTAATTGTGGTTCAGTTTAATTGTGTACCCAAAAGCTCCACAGCACAGCTTGATATGTTCAGTGCATTTTGAGTCTTTAATCTTTAGCCCTTTGGATATGTAAGTAGAGATTACATTTAATCCCATGTTCAACTACACTATCTATCAAAAAAAAAGAATAGGCTTGTTGAGCCTATTAGCTTTTTGCTGTTCTGAAAAATTCTTCTGCTCCTATAAAGACTTCATTCCATGTAAATCATAAAACTATTTTCTTAATGAATGTGCTTTTGAAGCAATTATGGTGCATTCACATTCTGCAAGTTCAGAATTGATGCCAAACCAAAACTGTCTCACATTGATACTAAAACTGGAGTGTAAATGATATGTGAAAGCTTGATCTGCATCCAAGGTAAAGCAGAGTGAGACTCCCAATTTAGAAAATCTCATTCTGCTTTGATTTGGATAGCAGGTCAGGTCATGACACAGAAATTTGGGTGCACAATTGTATTATAAATGCAATCAAGATACACCCTGGCGAGAAATGTGATTGAGCGAAATGTAAATAAGACGGGTGGGTGGTGTTTCAACCTATTTAAAAGCACTAGTCAACGAATGCCATTTTGTGTTTCAAAAAATGCTTAAGAAAAATTACTGAATAAGTATTTTCTGGAAACCACAATAGCTGGTCTAGTAATAAATGCACCAGGAAACACAAGCTACCATAACATTTGTATCAAATAGTTTCATGTCAGCTTGAATGCATGGCTTTATAGAAAATAATTATTTATTCAAAAGATAAGACTACCATGTATAAAACTGAGACATGAAGGATGTTTTGTAAAGAAAACCAAGTACATTGTTTCCCATTTGTTTCCTTTCAGTATTCATATATGTATCAACATTTAGATTTTGCCATTTCAAGTACCATTAGGCAGTTGGACAACCTGCTTGCAGATGTTTTCCAATGTTATTCCAACGCCAGAAGGCAATACAATAGTTGTTCTGGGAGCATTTTGCCCTTGAATTTAGTTCTTTGAATCTTCTTTTCTAAGTCATGGCCCAAGACTCGCCATGTTAGAAATTGAAGATCCAAACCCATGACTGACAATGCTGTAATGCTGTGCGTCCATATATATATAAACCAACTTTATGAACATCTTCTCTTTGCAACTGTTAACTTTTTCATTCTCTTGTGCCAGGAGAAGAAATTGTACAATTCTATTGCATCTTATATAATCAACTGCTTTTAAGATGTCCTCTGTGCCAGTTCTCTGGAAAAACAATTTATTTTATTTAGTCTCATCATTG
Organism: Scyliorhinus canicula; assembly: GCF_902713615.1. NCBI lineage: Eukaryota > Metazoa > Chordata > Chondrichthyes > Carcharhiniformes > Scyliorhinidae > Scyliorhinus > Scyliorhinus canicula. The sequence goes on from NC_052148.1 coordinate 81,007,931, forward strand.
TGTATTTTTTCCCACACGTTTTGGAAATTATCATTTTCAGATATTCATCCATTTCTCTTTTAAAGGCTATTATGGATTTTACTTAAATCATTTTTTCTAGTAGGGCATTCTATGACTACTCTGCAAAAAAATCCTTCTTTTGCTGCTGATATTAAATTGATGTCCTCTAGCTGCTAACTTTCTGAGCAGAGGAAATGTCTTTTGTCTTTATTCACCTTACCACAGCACTTGCAGGTTTCAGCTTCTCTAACAGATTTCTTCCTAACATTCCCCGTTATAGTAGAAAGAGTTTCTATGTATCTATTCTCACCACATAAAGCTTCTGGTCCCAACTTTCAGCTGAGGGAATTTCTTCTGGTCCCAACTTTCAGCTGAGGGAATTTCTTCTGCCAGCCTCTTCACTACTTCCATAAAGATTTGAAAATATCTTAGTAATCTGATTTCATTTTTACTTTAATCTGCATTTTTTCAGTTGTTTCCCATTTGTGATCCTCCAAGACTGGAAGTTCTGCATACTTTAACCTGGTTCTGCGGGTGTCATCAGTACTTCTATTAGTTCAGCCACAAGGAGGTGATGTGCTAGTGCAGATTGCTCAGGTTTACTCCTTTACTGTTAGGGCCTTGTTCAGTGTTGATGGTGCACCTGATGACCCTGGCTAACTTGCCAACTTTTCACTGTTGCTGTTGTTGATATTTTTGGAGGCATATTAAGTGCAAATGGTGAAACCATTCTAGTCAGTTTAATGGTTTTGTTCTATTGTGTCGCTAACACAAGTTTCAGTGGTGGTCTCTGTTGCCCATGGTTGCTAATAGACTATAAGTGAAAATCTTCAGTGTGCTCCTTACATCGATAGAACTGCATCATATGTGCAGGATGGTTGGCATTTATCATCATATAAGTATCTGAGAAGTTATTTTCTATGTATATCCAATGCAGATTCAGGATTGCCAAATCTGGTTGAATATATTTCTGGAGCATTCCATCAGTCCCACTCTCCAGTCCAACATGCATTTTTTTCTCCATGTCCAATATTTGTATAGCTAATATAGGAAATAAAATTTAAAAAATTTCCCACATAACAAGTGTTATGGAAATGGATCTTTAATTCCAGGACACTCCGCTTCAATCTTAGAGAACAGAGATTATGTACAAAAGAAAGTGCCACGCCTACCTCCTGCTCTGGGAAGTTGGGCTAAAGTGTCCTAGATTAGAAGAATGCATTCATGATTTCATGCCACTGGATAGCAGGGTCAATTATTAGGTAAGATCCCAAAAGGTTCCACCACAATATACCAGAAGTAGATATTGTGTGTAGTTTTTACAACCCGTCTGGTTGAAAAGCTACAGACATGCTGGATCCTAACCTATCTTTGGTACTTCACATGTTACTTCAATACTTGACTGCCCAAGTATACACACGCACCGGTAGAGGTTGGGGACAGGCAATGGTAAAATTAGTCAACTTGCTTCCCCGCATTGGGTGAGTGAACAGCAGAGTCGGAACACTGGACACGGACACTGGGCACGGAGAGGGAAGGATGTTCCCGGGTGTTCGCAGCGGGACGACAGGGAAATGGGAGAGGACTAACCTGGGAAATCAAACAAGAGATTGCATTACCACATGTGGAGTAAATGACACTAACACAACGTTCAAGTGTATTAAAATGTAATTGAGAGTAAGCAGGAACGATAATATACAACTCCCCGCCCTCCCCCAACACACACATACAGAGGCGCAATGAATGTGCAATGTGACAGTAGAGGGCCGGCTTAGTTCTGAGTGCAAATTCCGTCTCCCCTCCAGCGCGCTAACATACAGGTAAGGGAGCAGAGGCGCGGGGGGGGGGGGAGGGGGGGTGCATACATACAGCTCCCGCTCAGAATGAGCATTGCAGGAGGCCGCTGCCTCTCACAATCACTGCCGTGCGCTATTAGCCCGTTCCTCCCCCATTCCACCTCCACCACCCCTCAACACTTCCCTCCCTCTCTGCAAAAACTGCGGAGCTCCGCGGCAGCAGCTGAAGCCTCCTGCGACCGACAAGTGCTTTCATCCCAGTAACCCCTTCACACACACACACACACACACAGAGGCAGCACATTGACCGGCTGGTTGGCAGATCGAACCTCCCAAAGAGCAAAATACCTCCGAGCAGTCGAGGCGCCATTTTTGCTCCCTGTTCGGATCAGGAGCTAAGTGGAGTGGTTTGAGGAGGGGGGGGGGGTTTGCTGCTGCTGCTGTTTCGCTCGAGTTGACAGATCGGATCAGATCATTGCCATTTTCACAACCTCGCCAGCTTTGGGGACTAGTTGAGATCACAGGGCTTATCGGCGTTGGATATGGGTTAGCGAGTGGCAAGTCGGCGATTTTTGGTGTTCTTATTTTTTTTTGCGGAGGGGGGAGGTTTCTGGCCGATTTCAATTACTGCCTCAAAGGACAAAAAAACACACACCCCCCTCCCAGAAAAAAACAAAATCGTGTACGTGTTTCGCCAGAAGGAGTTGATGGTGCAATTCGGTTGTTTAAAAAAAAAGTCCGTCTTTTTTTTGGTCGAATTGGAGTGGAGCTAGAGAGCCTCTAGCATCGGATTCCAGCAGCTGCAGTTTGCAAACCCAACTCATTGTATCTTCAGCGCTTTTTTACCGAGGGAGTAAGAGCGCCTGGACGCTGCAAAATACATATGTGTGTGTGTGTGTGTGTGTATTGATTTACCACAGAATTAGAGTTATTTTTTTGGAGAAAGCCACTTCAACATGACAGATCTGGACACGGTCGACATCTGAAAAAAGAAAGGGGGGTTTTCTGGAATACTGAGAGCGGATTGAGAAAGATAAAATGAAGTAAATGCTGCGATCGAGGTAAAGTGGAGCCGTTTGACAGGAGCCCTCGTAACGTGGCTGTTGGGACTGGTTGGCTTGGGGGGGGGGGGGGCGCAGGGGAACCTTTTTCGCAGCAGCCTTGGTTTTCCTGGGGGTGGAAGACGGCTAAGGTTTAACTTTTTTTCCTGTTGTAATGGCTGTCTTCAAAAATGTCGAGCATCGTATTTTCTGTGGCAGATCAAGCAAGGCGTTGAGATCGAAATAGAAAATGCGCCCATTATTTTAACTGCTAGTTGAACATTCACTGGATTATTTTTTGTTTGGGGGGGGGGGGGTGAAACTGGAGCCTTTTTTGTAAGATGAAGGACCTTGCTTGAATCATTTGGGTAACTTAATAAATTACTGGTCCGGGCTTTATGTTATATATTTTCGGCTGATTGTGAATTGGAAGGGCAAATCAGGGAGCTTAGCTGGTGGCTTGTGCCGTCTCTCGATGTTTACAGTTAAGATCTACTTTGTATCTATTTTTGTTTGCAGATTGCAGTTTTTTTTTGTTTTATTTTGGGGGATCGGATTACTCTGGAGTAACGGAGGATACTGAAAAGTGCTGAATTCCTGCCCCCCACGGCAGTCCCTGTGCCCCTCACGGACGGGGAGATGGAGCAGAGGGAGGCGGTGACGGGCTGCAGGCAGAAGCCGGCGGCCGACGGGGATTTCAGGTCGGCTGGCTGCAGTGCCAAGTCCGCAGTCTCTCCCGGGGCTTCGATGCAGTCGCCCGGGAGCCAGATGAACGGGGGGAGGCTGGTTCAGGAGGACGAGGAGAGCGCTTGTGGCAGCCAGGACTCCAACTCCAACACAGACAGCGATAAATCAATGCAGGGAGACGGCCTGGAGGAACACGAGTTTTCCATCAAGGAGGCGAACTTCACAGACGGCAGCCTGAAACTCAAGATCCAAACGACCAAACGGCCCAAGAAACCTCCCAAGAACCTGGAGAACTACATCTGCCCTCCGGAGATCAAGATCACCATCAAACAGCCAGGGGACCAGAAAAACTGCAGGTCGAGCAAAAGTAACAAGGTGTCAAAGGAAGATGAAAAGAAAAAGGTAAGAGGCTCACAACTATCCAACTTCCTTTTGTGTTTACACTCCACCCTGGCTTGTATTTTGATAGGCGATAAACATGTTTTTACAAGATGGGCGATACCCCTTGTTATGACTGCGGGGGTGGGAGGGGGGGGGGGGGGTGAGTAATGGGGATCAGGTGGCTAGAGACGCTCTTATGTTTCCATGTAACCATTTAGGGTGTGATACATGTTTGAGGTGAACGTATTTTCAATACACATGCATCTTCATTAACTTTACAATGGCCTCCAAGGCTAAGTAGAATATTTACTGATTTCTGGGAAGTTGCTGGTCATTTTGACAAGCTTACACTCATTCTAATAATGTAAAAGTACATTCACAAAACAGTGTGAAAATTACACGGAACTTACTTCTGGGCCGATATTACGAATCTTAATTTAGTGGAATTAGTTGTCAAATTGGCCTGTTTTAAAACCAGATAAAGTAAGTATTCATTTTGGATGGGAACTGGAGCAGGTATATTTCTGCTTCCATGTTAATTTGTGGTGGGAGTAAACGTTGATGTTGTTGAAACAGTCCATGGGTATGGGAGTAGGTTGGGTTTTGACACAACTTCTGTCCACCAAAGTGATAGTGTTCGCTTTATAGTGTCATTAGGCTTTTATTAAATATTATAGTTTATTGATACTTATACAACTTTCTGACTTCGTCACCATGTGCTTTTGTCCTCTGCTCAGGCCTATGTTATGTTCTCAGTTAGAATTTGACACCCTTCACAATTGGAACTGTGCCTCCCTAACCATCAGTTTTGGGTCTTTTGTGAAATTAATGTTGGCACTAAACTCACATTTTCAATTTTGATTAATATGAATTTCACTTCTAGAGTTGAATTATTCGCATAATTACTACTGTTTTGCATACTTTCACAGAACTTCGTTTTTAGAAGCATAGGCTTGGTCTTTGTTCAGAATGTCTCTGTACCGTTGCCTATATTGGTATTGCCCAGCAACATAAGATACTAACAAGTTGACATCAGTTATGTCAGACATCACTCTTCTAGTGTCTGCCCATCACTGCTCCGTTATCTCTGATCAAAGATGCCCTGCTGTGCCTATAGTGTAAACAGGCAGGCTCTGCTGATTATCTTGGTAATACCTGGAGTGAACCATACCGGAGTTTTTCTATGAATTCACCTTTGAATCTTTTGCCTTCTAACACTTGGGGACTACAGTACCACTATTTAATTTGTGTTCCACAGTACAATAGGAACAAAAAATCTTGATAGATTGTAGTGTCAATCAATGTGATTGCATGCAGTTTTGTCACGATTTTATTTGTGTGTAGTTTTTTTCCATGTGATTAAGGAGACTCTGATTAATCATTATTGTCTTCCATGATATACAGAGTTAGATCTTAAAATCCAAGAGGACACTGGGGAAATCAGAGTTTGAATAGCAATGTTTTTATAGACTAGAAGTGGTTTACTGTATTACTCAGTTTTGCAAAGGATGAAAATAATACTGACCCTTCTTAAAGGGTCTTTTCTGTGGTCAAAATGCATTTGTGGTGGAGCACTTAAATGTTATGGTTCCCAGACGAGCTATATTGTATTGGTCCTTTTAGGATCTTAGCACAAGGGAATTGTGAAAATAGGAAGCCTCAAGCTATGATCATAAATACATGAAGTACACATTTAATATAGACCTTCCCCTTTAAATGTGAGCCCATGGCCTCCTACCCACCCCCTCCCGAATGCTGAATGTTTTACTATCAAGATTGAGTCTTGGCTCACAGTGCAATGGAAGTAATTGGAACCAGTCTGTGCTGGTCAGAGCAGATTGTAAAAATCCAATGCTGTGGCATGTTGGGGAAATGCTATATAATTTACTCAGTTCTGTTTGAAGTCATTATGGAGGATTTCTAATAGCTACAAAAAAAAAATTCTAACATGGAAAACATAATGGAGTTATGTTTAAAATAAAATATTGGGTTCTTTTGACAAACTCATTGAACAACCTGTTAAAAATAATCTGGGGAATGCTCACAAGAATAGTTTTGAATTCCATTGTATCAGTTTCATGCATTTCATTAGCTTATAAAAGGTGAAACTTACTCGTAGTTAATTTATTTATCATGTTTCAAATTACTAACCCTTGTCTCTGGATGTTTGCGGTTATTGGCCTATCCCTGTGTACTACAGTGCTCAGAAATAAATGAAACACACTTTCCCAGTTTTTGGCACAGAATTGAGTGCTAAATTGAAGTTAAAATTTGGATTATTGGTTGATCATTTTGCAGGCCTGTTTTTTTTCTAAGGCAGTTTATAAATTTCTTTTAAGTCAGTGAAAAGTGTGGGCAGCACGGTGGCACAGTGGTTAGCATTGCTGCCTACGGCGCTGAGGACCCGGGTTCAAATCCCGGCCCTGGGTCACTGTCCGTGTGGAGTTTGCATGTTCTCCCCGTGCCTGCGTGGGTTTCACCCCCACAACCCAAAGATGTGCAGGTTAGGTGGATTGGCCACGCTGAATTGCCCCTTAATTGGAAAAAAATAATTGGATATGCTAAATTTATTTTTGAAAAGTTTGGGTTTTAAGGATTGCAGAAGGATTAAGAACATTGCATAACTCTTGAGCATGATATTCAAAATTGGCTGATGAGCACTCACCTCATCATAAGATGGGGCAATATTTTGAGATTGGAACACTAAAATAGCACAGGAAGTTAAAGTTTTGCGAACAATGTCTAGAGTCACAGTCATTTATGACACAGAAGCTGGTCATTTGACCCATCAGCTCCATTCTGGCTCTCTTTGGAGCAACACAATCAGTCCATCGCATTCCATCCCCATAGCCCTGCAAGTTTATTTCCTTCAAGTGCCCATCCAATTTCCATTTGAAATCATTGATTGTCTCTGCTTCCATCATCTTCGTGGGCACCGGGTTCCAGGCCATTACTACTCGCTATATAAAAATGTTCTTCCTCGCATTCTCCCTGCATCTTTTGCCTAAAATCCTAAATCTGTGTCCCTTTGTCATTGTACCATCAGCTAATGGGAAGAGTTTTTCTTTCTCTATCTTATTCAAACCTGTCACAACCTTGTACATTTCTGTCTGATCAATCTCCTTTGCTCCAAGGAGAATAACCCCCAGCTTCTGCAACCTGAACCCCCATCCCTCGAGCCATCCTGGTAAATCTCCTCAGCACCCTTTCAAAGACTCGCACATCTTTACTAATGTATGGTAACCAGAAGTGAATGCAAAATAATAACAATCTTTAATAATGGCTTATTGTCACAAGTAGGCTTCAATGAAGTTACTGTGTAAAGTCCCTATTCGCCATATTCCGGCGCCTTTTCAGGGAGGCTGGTACGGGAATTGAACCCGCACTGCTGGCCTTGTTCTGCATTACAAGTTGGATGTTCAGCCCACTGTGCTAAACTAGCACCCTAGTTGTGGCCGAACGAATGCATTATAAAGGTTCAGCATAACTTCCCTGCTTTTGTACTCAATGCCTCTATTTTTGAAGTCCAAGGTGCCATATATTTTGCTAACAGCTCTCAAAGTGGGGAGAAGAGGGATAGGACTGACCTTTTGGTAAAGAGGCATGTTCTTTGTCTGGGAATCATGGATTGAAGGAAAATGTACTCCATATAATTGGTGCGACCATTGGGGAAGGGGGAGGTGAAGTGGTTGTGTTTTTATCTCTTAATTTTCTGTATTTTGGCACAGATTTTAGGCGAGATCTTCTGGTTGTTCATCTGACACCATCTTCTCATCCTGCTAATGGGAAATCCCATTGACAGCGATGGGACCAGATGATCCCACTCCTGGCCAATAGCAGCCAAATCCTGCCGTCGAGAAACACACCATGGGGAGGCCAGAGAATCTTGCCCTATATCTTTGTTTTCTTGTTCACACTCTGAATTTCAAAATTGCCTCTGTTATTTCCTGCTTCCCTCATTATTTCTATTTGGTTGCATCTCTGCTTCATTGTAAAGTCGACAAGGAATTAAAAATGGGAAACACATAGCACAAAGACCAATAATAGTTCAATGGGAGGGAGAAATTGAGTTTCCCAATTGCAAGAGTGCATAGAATGGTCTCCTGCTAGCAAATGTCTGAGGCTGAACTACACTATTTGCGACTTTGGCGTCTTACACTGACATTGAGAAAAATGTCTGACCCATGTGCACTCTAGCACTAGTACTGTCTAAGTCCACCTCTGTAATATTGCCTGTTTCCAATACTGCCTCTGTTTAACTGCTGCTGAAAATTTAATCCATGCCTTTCTTACAGAATCACAGATTCTTTACAGTGCAGAACAAGTCAGCACTGGCTCTCTGAAAGAGCATTCTACCTAGTCTCACTCCCCTGCCGTATCCCCGTAACCTTGTACATTATTTCTCTTCTGATAGCAATCCACTTCCCTTTTTGATACCTTGATTGAATCTGCCTCCAACACACTTGGAAAGTTGTTCCAGACTCCAACCACCCAATGGGTGAAAAAAATTCTCACATCACTTCTCTGCCTTTTGCCCATTACTTTGAATCTGTGCCCTCCAGTTCTTGGTGTACGTTTGAGAAGGAATAGTTTCTCACTATTTACCCTGCCCAAACCCCTCAGCATCTTGGATACTTCTATCAAGTCTCCTCCCAGCCTTCTTTTCTCCAATGTATCCTCATAGGTGCAGATCTTTATCCAACAAATCATTCTTATGGAGCTCCTCTGTGCTGTCTTCAATGCCTTCTTCACATCCTCCTCAAGTATTGCGCCCAGAACTGGATGCAGTTCTCCAGATGAGGCCTAACTAGTGTCTTATACACGTTGGCTTTGCATTTGACTTTTCTAATGCTGTTTTGGCCAGCTTCACATCTTCCATCTTTCATAAATTTGAACTCATCTGTAACTCGGTGTCTATGTTCCAACTTGCACTAAAACTCTTTCAGCTGTTGCCCTGTGCTTCCTGACTCACATTGGCTCCAGGCCCAGAAATGCATCTACATAAAAATTCTCATCTTTGTTTTCAAACTCATCTATGGTCTCCCCTCTCCCTGGGCAAGATTCTCCGACTGTCGACGGCGGAATTGTGTTTGGCGATCGGCTGCAGAATCCATTTTTTCACCATAATCAGGAGCGGCGCTGTTTTTCCGATGCTCCGTCCCCTCAAAAACAGCATACTCGAAGGGTATGCCGCACACCATCGGGATGGCCTCAGGACATCACCTTAGGCCCTCCCAATGCTCCGCCCCTGATGGGCTGACTTCCCGATGCATGTCCTCTCATGTTTTGTAACCTGGTATGGCGGCTGCGGACTGTGTCCAGTGACGCCACAGTCTGGGGTGGGAGTGGGGTGGGAGCCATTCCGCTGGCAGGGGGGGCTTTGGCAGGGGCGAGGGGGACTGGTGGGTTGTGGTCCAGGGTGGCGAGAGGGGTTACAGGGGGGCATTCTTTGGCAGACGGGGTCTGTGAACGGCTGGCACCATGTCGTATGGCACGGCTGCCGTGTGTGCATGTGCGGCCGTGGACTCGGCCATTCTGCATCCGTATCGGTAAGTAAAGCCGGGTGCTCTATGTGGCGCGGCCAATATTGTGGAGACCTCCATGAAAATTGAGAGATGGGCCACGTTTCATGATATTTGTCATCAAGGGGCATTTATTAAAGAAAATGCTGAGGCTAGTCAAAATTTACCTGTCTTAAATCCATCCCATATGGAGTAGCAGATGGTTAGTCATGATCTTTTGACCTGGCAGATCTATTATGACAAGGTAACCTGTACTGAATGTTGACAAGATGATACTATGAGACTGGCAACAGTTACATTTAGTGAAGCTTCTTGTAGGTTTCATATTCCTACCATGCATTTGTTGAAATGGAATCTTTTGTTAGCATGGACATCTGAGTCAGTTGGGCAAAACTTTTTTTCCAGTTCCAAAGCATTTTAACTTCTCCCCTCACGAAACAGGCATGGCCTGAGTCTGGAAAGGTAACAACATTGAGTTATGTTGTTGCCTCTGCTGGGCAGTTCATACTCCTGATGCAGCAGTACGGAATTACTTCTCTTCCTTTCTCTACTTCCCTTGTGAAATAAGAATTTGTCATGTGGACGTTACTGGGCATAATTTCTTATCTGTGTGGGTACTTTTACACGATTGAGATTGTAATTTAAACACAGTTAACCTGCTTCTCTTAACTCGTTTGAATGTGGAATTAAAGGAAACAGTTAATAATTCATCATCATGCGATCAAGCTTGAATATATCCAATTTCTACAGAATTTCAGGAAAAAATGTTAAACATTGTTTTCCTGCCATCATTTTCTTTTTGCATGTTTTCTCCTTTAACCAAGTATCGTATCCTCCTCAACCACTATTAATGCCATTCCATTGGCCAACATCGGCTATGAAGGGTGAAACTGCATCATTTTATAATTTACCAAATTAGAGTTTGGCAGCATTAAGTTGTTTAAATTTGCTTTGTATAGGTACCAGGACTTGAAATTCCCTCCCCAAACACCTTCATATCTCATTGTCTTTCCTCGTTTAAGATGCTCCTCAAAGCCAATCTCTTTGACCAAGCTTTGATCATCTACCTGAGTATCTTCTAATCTCTGTGGTGCCAAATTTTGTTTGATAAGTGTTATGTTGTGCCGTGGAACATTTTACGACTTTCGATGACTGTCGTGGTTATTTTTGGATTCACTATCCATAAATGTGTGATGACCAATTTAAGAAGTTATTTTCTGAAGTGAAAAGGCCCTCTATTTATCAAAATTCAATGCATTTTCTATTTGAAAACACCGGTCTTGGATGTTGTGTGGAAATCCACACTCTTTTGTAAACTTTGAAATGACTGGGTAATAAATAAGCAAGATGAACGGTCATGGAGGAGAGTTGAAGAAAAGTTTGTCCAATTTGGGCGGTTTTATTCATGTCAGCCAGTTTGTCAGATGGAGCTGTTGGGTGACATTGAGACACTGTTGGTAGAGCTGTTATTATTACTTTTCAAAAAGAATATGTGACTTTTAAGGTTCAACAAGGGAGAAAAACCTTCTATTAGGTTCTGATTGTGAAGCCGGGAAGAAAACTGCAAAGAAGCAGGAACTAAAGAGGGTGGGTACAATTGTAAAAGCTGAACTTCCAGCATTAAAGATATGTGGAGATAAGGAAAATTGAATTTTTAGATTCTTTTTTCATGCTTTTCACGCGCCTGTGACGGAACAATTCAAGTGTGCCGTGTGAAGATTTAGCGTTAGTCTTAATTGACAGGATTCTGGATTTGCTCTTTGGCAAAAGTGATAGCATAAATTCAAAGAATTGCTGTTTTATGTGAACACAACTGAACCATTAATATGCTATCGACCTCTGATCCCAGACATGTAACTAACTCAGCTGCATGTCATTGTGAGTAACCACTGTTCTGACCAATTGCTGTCCATTGATTCGGGAAATTGCAAATGATACTTACTTGGCAACTCTCCGTTTATTAAAAGGCTTTATGTGTTTACACATGGACTATTTATTGGTCATAAATGTTTACTGTTTTCTCAGTGATTTGCTGTAGGTCAGCTACCTTATTCTCTTGGTGCGTTTCTGACTGACATCACACTCATGTGATTGCTGCAGAACTGTTGACCTCGATTGACATTATGACATTAAAAAATTGGCAATGTAAACTTTAATATACCTTTTCCAGAATGGAATCAGCTGTTTCCAAAGAATACTGAGTAATATTTTATAAAGAGCAAGTATGAACATTTGGAAGGAATGCAAAAGTTTGATTGTTATGTTTAACAGCAATGCATGCAAACATGGAATCTTTAAAAACTCATTGATGGGATATGTGTGTTGCTGGCTCGGTCAGCATTTATTGCCCTTCCTTAGTTGCCCTTAAGAAGATGGTGGTGATCTGTCTCTTGAACCACTGCAGTCCCTGACATATAGGTACACCTACACTGCTGTTAGGGAGGGAGTTCCAGTATTTTGACCCAGAGACAGTGAAGGAACAGTAATATATTTCCAAGTCAGGATGGTGAGTGAATTGGTAGTGTTCCCAGGTATTTGCTGCTCTTGTCCTCCTAGATGGTAGTCGTCAGGGGTTTGGAAGGTGCTGCCTAAGGAGCCATGGTGAGTTCCTGCAATGCACCTCGTAAGTGGGTACACACGGCTGTGGCTGTTCATCGGTGGTGTTTATTGAAGGGGTACCAATCAAGCGGGTTGCTTTGTCCTGGATGGTGTCGAGCCTCTTCAGTGTTGTTGGAGCTGCATTTTTCCAGGCAAGTGGAGACTATTCCATCACACTCTGGACTTGTATGTACTCTGTAGATGGTGGATAGGCTTTGATGGGTCAGGCGGTGAGTTACTCGCCGCTGCATTCCTAGCCTCTGACCTGCTCTTTTAGCCACAGTGTTTATATGGTTAGTCCAATTCAATTTCTGGTCAATGGTAAGCCCTATTGCTAAAAAGCAACATTTATGGAAATAGATGCAAGGAAAGGAAGTCATGACTTTTGTTTTGCTAAATATTAATGTTCTGTTCCGAGTAATTTAAAGCTCTCAGAACATTCAGTGAGTGTTTTGCTTTCATTAGATTGAGTGTTCAATTACTGTATTAGGTTTTATTTGGCCTTCAGCAAAATTAGTATTTTATAAGAAAGTGACCTGCTTCACATCATTAAAGGATTGAAGTATTCTGGCCCTTTAAAGAGACAAACAATAAGAGATTCTGAATGATGCAATATAAGGCTTTGGAACTGTCACAAATTAGTGGGGAAAATTATGGCAGGATTCTCCGCCCCGCCACGCCACATTTCCGCCTCAACCGGCCGGCGGGATTCTCCGTTACACCGGCCGGTCAATGAGGTTTCCCATTGTGGGGCAGCCCCACGCCGTCGGGAAACCCCCGGGCGCCAGTATAACGGAGAATCCCGGCGGCGGAGAATACTGGCCTTAAGATTGCTCTTAAAGTTATTTTACACATTTTTAGAATTCAAAAGAAATGGCAAAGCATGTGCATCAAACCTTTTCTTGGCTCACTCATGATGTATATTTTAAAATAGTACGAAATATTTATTAGAGTATGAGAGAAACAGTGGGAAGACTTTTTGGCAAACCTGCATGGAACATTGGGATGTCTAGCGACCAAATCGGTCTTTAAATTCTGAAGAGTGTTGTGAACATATTTTAAAATTTTATTAATGAAAGTTGTGTGCCTAATATTATTGGGCAAAGGCCTGCTTCTGGTGTGGAACATTACAGCCGGGGTTTCGTGGTCGTTATGCCCAGTTCATCCAGTCCTGACTTTAATAACTGGAATATTGGGGAACTTGTAAACTGGCAACCCTAAATCTCTGATTTATGTTCCTGTTGATCAAAACTGCAAACTGTGACTTTCACTTTGAAAAATGTACCCTTTAATTTCTTTCTAATACATTTATTTAGAACATATTTTTATGAGAAAGCGATGGTGCTCATGTTTTTTTATTCATGAAACGGGGGCATTGCTGGCAAGTCCAGCGTTTATTGCTGTGAGAAGATGCTAGTGAGCCATCTTCTTGATTTACTGCAGTCCTTGTGTGATGGTATTTCTGCAGTGCTTTTAGGGAAAGAGGCCAGAACTTTGACTTGGTGACAATGAAGGATGTCATGATGGCGTGCTACTTGGAGGGGAACTTGCAGATGCTGATATTCCCCAAAACCTGATGCGCTTGTTCTTCTAGGTGGGAGACATCAACGGTAAGGTGTTGTTGAAGTAGCCTTTGCAAGCTGCTGCAGTGCATGTTGTAGACAGTGCTGCCACTATTTGCTGATGGTGGAGGGAGTGAATGTTTCAGGTACTTGCTGGGGTTTTGATCAACCTTGCTGGTTTGCCTTGGATAATGTCAGGCTTCATGAGTGTTGTTGGAGCTGTATTCATCCAGGCAAGTGGACAGTGAACTATTAGATTAAGGCAGTGTTAGAGCATCACTTCACATCACACAGGTAACACCTGGTAGGTGTTGGAAAGGATTTGATGAGTCAGGAGGTAAATCATCTCACCAGAAATACACAGCCCGTGATCTGTTTTTGTAGTTACAGTGTGTATGAGGTTGCTTCAGTTAAGCTTCTGGTCAAAGGTGACCTGTAAAAGAACTGCAGTGATTGTAACTGCAATGACCGTCACTTCAGTGATGGTAATGGCATTGACTGTGAATGGGAGATGGTTAGATTCTCTCTTGTTGGAGATGGTCATTGCCTGGCACAGATGTTAATTGCCAATTATCAGCCCAAGCCTTGATGTTGTTCAGGTCTTGCTGCATGTGGGCATGGACTGCTTCACTATTTGCAGACTCGCAAATCATATTGAACCTTGTGCAATCATTAATATGCATCTCTTCTTCTGTCCTTATGCTGGAGGGAAGGTCACTGATGAAGCAGATGAAGTGGTTGAACATTGAGGAATTCCTGCAGTAATATTCCACTGTTGGACAGTCCAAAATTGGATGAAGTTTACTGTCCACATTGTTGGCAGTTTTTTGCTTGCTTTTGAATTCATTGTTTCTGACTCACTTACATCCATTTTATATTATGGACGTCTTCCAGTGGAAATATTTTGTGATTGAGTCATTTTTACTTACTGGCAAAGTGCGGGGAGAATTGGGAATATGAGAATAACTGAATAGATACTATTTGTGCAATGACAACTTTGTTTTTCTAGTTCCGAACTTTTCAGTTGTGTCTGGCCATATCCAAAATCAAGATGGCAGATCTAATATAAAGAGCAGCTCTTAATCGTTGTCTTTGATAACATCATTTTGCTGTTGGAGCCACGCAATGATGTCCTTTCTGAAGGAGCTATATAATGCCTCTTCTGACACTTGGTGCCAGCTCATTTACTGCACTGGAACCCCGAGCCATTTACTTCCCCCTTTCATTCTGTTCCACTTGCATGGTTTAGCAACAGACCCATTGGGAAATTCAACTTGTACCTTTATCGGAAACTAGTTTGCCTCAGATCTGGATGACTGAACTTTATGAGCAGAAATGTTTGAGAACTTACTTCAATCCTCGTCAGGGGTTCAAAATTAATTTCTGTACTGACTGATCCAGGAACAATAACTCAGATCAAAGTAATGTGTTGGTTTCCAGGTCATTGCCTTAGCTGCTGCAATCTCAAACAATAGTGCAAATGTTTTCCTTGCAGTTGGATTATTAACTTTGCATTTCCCACACCTTCCCATTTGCACTTGCAACTGCCACATCTCTCTAGTCACATTTTTATGATATTAATTCACATACTCTGATGTAAAACAATAAGAAAGAGGTGGATTTTTACCCAGCTCCTGCTTATGCATCAATTGGCTCTTCATGTCACTCAGGGATTTTCTGCTCTCAAAGATGGATGGCATAATGCAAAAACATTAAGTTCAGACAACCTATGGAATTTATGAGACCATAAAACATACAGGCATGATCTGACGGCCGTGTTGTGCCCAGCAAGGATCCGTGCGGGCAGGTTAGATTGTGGCAGAGGTGCAAATCAGGAACCATGCCAGGTGCTGAGTACTTTGCGATCAAACCGGTCCACTCCCATTGGGAGGATCCAGATCCCGCCGAGATGCGGCACAAAACTAATTGAGGCCAATTAAGGGAAATTTCCATCTCATTAGTGAGATGGAAGCCCATTAAATGGCCTCCCATGATCTAACTGGCTCTCCAGTGAGAGGTAAACCAGGCACTGATTGGTAATGATCCACACAAACTTGGACTAGGTGTCACTGCACTTTGGGGTTTCCCAGGTCATTGGAGGCTCTGAGTGGTCAGGGACAGGGCAGAGTGGCCCCCCTTGCTCTCCTCCTGACACTAAGCACCTTGGCACTGCCAGGCTGGCACTGCCAAGGTGCCTGGGTGTCACTGGCAGGGGCATTGCCAGTGTGGCAGTGCCAGGATGCCTGGGTGCCAAAGTGGCACTGCCAAAGGTCAGGGCCTGAGGAGGGCCATGCCCATGAAAGGAGGGATGGGGGTATGAACGGTGGGAGGGTGAAGGGCGGGCATGAAGGGGCTTCTGGAAGGTTGGGGGAAGGTGAAATGTGGCAGTCCTGGAAGGGAGGGAAGGCACCCGAAAGGGTCACGGAGGCCTGAAAAGGGGGGACCTTCAGCCACCCCACAGCGGAGTGTCCACACTTGGGGGTGTGTGTGTGGGGTAATGCCCATGTGTGGGAGGTGAAATTGACTGTGGGTGGAGCATTTGGGGTTCCTCAAGCTCACTTAGAGATCAGGGCACCCTTTCAAAATGGTGGCCCAATCTCTGAGGAGGTAGCCGGGCCAGTGATTTCAGCCCCCCAGTGATGAAGAATATTCTAAATGTGGGCTAGCCCAGAGAGAGACTCCTCAGGGCCCGGAAAAGTGACTAACTGGGTTAGATAATGGTGAGGAACTCACCGACAGAGCCAGGGAGAAGCTCCCAAGCAAACACGCCTGAAATGACACATGGAACTTTTTCCGTTAGATCACGTCCTACATTTCAAGGGTTCAAAATCTGAAGAGCTTTGGTGGATAATAGGTTTCTCCACCTCCCCAGCCGAGTTTATTCCGGCTGGAAGCCATTGCTGGAAGTGGGATTCTCCATTCCGCCACTGGCCAAAGGGATTTCCCATTGTAGCCACCCCATGCTGCCGGGCGGTGGCGGTGGAAAGGAGAATCCCACCAGCAGAGAATTTACCCCATGGTTTCCAACTTCTGTTTCTCCTCTTCACTGGAATTAAGTGGGGCGCGATTTAATAGAAAAAAAGAGTCCCATTGTGGGAATGTTTGACGGGGTGGATCCCGCGCTTGTAATGCACAGAATGATGTCACTATTAAACAGTATGTTTTTTCGGGCCTCGGCGAGGAATGGCCCGCTGAGGCTGCACTTAGACTCAATTCCTCTACTAATGAGCTCAGCTCACCAGTGCAAGAAGAGATTGGGGCGCAGTTTATAAATGTCGCCCCAATCTCTTGACCTGCCTCGGAGGCCTCCAGACCCCCCCCCCCCCCCCCCCCCCATGCCTCAAATTACCAATTAGGGGATCCTCGAACCCCCCTGCAACCCACCTCATAAGAACCCCCCCCCCCCCAATCCGGGCCCGATCTCTGGCAAAGGCAACCAGGCACATGGGCATCTTTGCACTGGCAGCTGGTCACTGGCAGTGCCACCTGGGCACCATTGAGGGTGGGATCCAGGTCACGACACCTTGCAAGACCTTGGTACATCTCGAGGCATAACAAGCTTTCTAAACCTTGCGAGAGGCCTCTCGCGAGATGTAACAGCCTCGTTGCGTCACTGGGTCGGCAGCAACAAGGCCAGTAGATCATGCCATGGAGTTTTTCCGATCAATTCAGTGGGTCAGAGCTGTAATCTTTATCATTACTTAGACAGGCATTAATTCCTGTTGCATAATACCATGTCATCAAATGTGAATAAAGTAGCGTGAGGTTCCGTAGTGTTGAAAATGATTGAAAGTCCCAATATGTGGTTGGTCCCATATGTGGTTGGTCCAGTTCAGTTTCTGGTCAATGGTGACAATTCCCAAGATGTTGTTGTGGAGAATTTAGCAATGGTAATGCCGCTATTGCTGGTGGTAGTTTGACTCCCTCTTGTTAGAGATGGGCATTTCCTGGCGTTTGTGTGATGTGAACATCACTTGCCACTTAGCAGATTGAATTTTATTCATATCTTGCTACATATGGGGTATGAAGTTGCAAATGAAACTGAACACTCTGCAATCATCAGCAAACATCCCCACTTCTGATTTTATGATTGATAGAAAGTCATCTATTTAAAAAAAAAAAAATTTAGAGTGCCCAATTTGTTTTTTTCCAATTAAGGATCAACTTAGTGCGGCCAATTCATCCACCCTGCACATCTTTTTGGGTTGTGGGGGTAAGATCCATGCAGACACGGGGAGAATATGCAAACTCCACACACACCCGGATCCTTGGTGCCTTGAGAGGGAAGGTCATCGATGAAGCAGCTGAAGACGGTTGGGCCTGGGGTCCTGCCCTGCGGAAATTCTGAAAAAATGTCTTATGGTTGAGATTATTGGTATCCCAACAATCATCCTTTTGTGGTCATTAGTGGGCATTAATTGCCCACTTAAAGACATCAATTGGGGCGTGGGTGAGCAGCCCACCTGATGCCTCCCTGCAGCCGATAAAACCATGGCAGGGGTGGGCGAACCAGCAGCTGGCATTTGGCTAATGGTCTAACTCCCCACAACCCAAAGATGTGCAGGGTAGGTGGATTGGCCATGCTAAATTGCCCCTTAATTGGAAAAATTAAAAAATATATATTTAAAAATTTTGAATGGTTTTACTTGCTGAGGGAGTCACAAAAGAGAAAAATTGGACAAATCATGAATTTGTTTTGTTCTAATAGCCACTTCATTGTTGATTAATTGGAGGCTGAACGAAGGGAGTCTTCAAAAATTATTTATCTTGTCGTTTACTTTCTCTTTTGCTTCTCGCTTTATTCCCGCAGCTGTTTTTCTAACATGGTTTTGCTACCGTATTAATTTTTTGCTCTGAACTTATTAATGAGAATAATTTGAAGACAAATGCGATCTCATAGACTGAAATGTGCTAAATTATTCATAAGTCTCATGAACAGCAGGCCTAATAAGCAGTTTGCATTCAGATTCTTTAAGTAGTTCAGGATTATACTGCAAGTGTTGTTGACATATTCTGTATTGCATATGTCAAAATTTAAGTATTAAAAACGCAAGCATCTACATAAATGACATTTGTGTTTCACACAAGGTCCTGTGAAGTCCCATCCACGTGTTGTATGCTAGTAATGTAGTCGCAGCCAACAAACCTGCCCGTCTCACTGGCGATGACTTGGGCTGTGCCAAAATCTTCACAACTTTGGTGTCATATTTGACCTGGAGGCAATCTTCAACTGCATATTTGCGCCATGTCAGGATCCCTTATTTCCAATTATCTAACATTGCCCAAAGCTGCTCCTACCTCAGCTCATCTGCTGCTGAAGCCATCATCTGTACCATCATTACCTCTAAACTTTATTATTCCAATGCACACCCAGCAAACCTCTCATGTTTTATCTTCCATAAACTTGAGGTCATCCAAAGCTCCTCAGCCCATGTCCTAATTCACAACATCCCATTCCCCCATACGCTTGTGCTCACTGAGATATACTGACTCTCAGTAAAGCAGAGAAACATAGAAAATAGAAGCATCAGGAGACCATCTGGCTCTTCAAGAATACTCCGCCATTCAATATGATTGTGGCTGACCCAAAACACGATACACCTGCACCCTCCCCGTGCTCTTTCACACATTTAAGGGGCGATTCTCTGAGCCTTGTGCCAGGCTGGAAATCGCCGCAACCGCGCCACGACGCCCCGATGCCGACGTGCGATTCTCCGAGCTGCTGATGGGAACTCTGCGGGAACGGTCGGTGGGTGGCCTGTGGGGAGGGGGGGGGGGGGGAGAGGGGGGCTCTTTCACTGGGCGGGGCCTCCGATGGGGTCTGGCCCGCAATCGGGGCCCACTGATCGGCGGGCCGGCCTCCTCCCCCCCTGAGCCCACTTTCTGGCGCAGCCGGCTCCTGAACACCGACACCATCTTGAGTCGGGGCTGGCGCGCTAGAGAAGTCCCACCGCGCATGCGCAGGATGGCGCGGCGCAACTGTGGGGGCCAGAATCGTACGTAACCGGGCACGGTTCGCGCTGTCGTGAAACGTGACAGTTCTCACGACGGCGCAACTCTTGGGTCCAATATTGGATAATCGGCCCCTTAGAGTCTAGAAAACCATCTATTTCCTTCTGAAGTATATTCAGTGACTTGGCCTCCACGTCCTTCTGTTGAAGAGAATGCCACAGGTTCATCATCCTCTGAGTGAAGAAATTTCTCCTCATCAGTTGGCCTACCCCGTATCCTGAGACTGTGACCCCTCATTCTAGACCCTCCAGCCAGAGGAAAATGCATCCCTGCATCCAGTCTGTTCAGCCCTGTCAGAATGTTTTACATTTCAATTAGATTCCCTCTCATTTTTCTAAATTCCAGTCAATACAGGCCCGGTTGACCCAATCACTCCTCATACAACAACCCTGCCATCCCACGAATCAGTCTGGTGAACCTTTGCTGATTTCTTCTATGACAAGTATATTCTTTCTTAGGTAAGGAGACCAAAACTGCACACAATACTCGAGGGGTGGTCTCAACAAAGCCCTGTTCAACTGCAGTTAGGCATCCTTATTCCTATACTTAACTCCTCTTACAATGAAGACCAACGTACCATTTGCCTTCTTAATTGCTGGCTGTGCCTGCATGCTTGTTGTCAGTGACTGGTGTACTAGGACACCCAGGTCTCTTTGGATGTCAATGTTTCCCAATCTAACACTATTTTAAAAATGCTTTGCCATACTTATAATAATAATAATCGCTTATTGTCACAAGTAGGCTTCAATTAAGTTGCTGTGAAAAGTCCCCGGTACGGGAATTGATCCCGTGCTGCTGGCCTTGTTCTGCATTACAAGCCAGCTGTTTAGCACACTGTGCTAAACCATCGCTGCATCTGTCATGTATTTTCCCACTCACTCAACTTGTCTAAATCACCTTGAAGTCTCTTAACTTTCTCCTCACCACTCACTCTCCCACATGGTTTTCTGTCATCAGCAAACTTGGAAATATTACATTTGGTTCCTTCATCCAAAGCAATGCCCCTTTTAAAAATTCTTGTCCTTGTTTTCAATTCCCTCCCTGGCCATGCCCATCTCTATCTTTATAATCTCTTCCAGTCCCACAACCCTCCATGATAACATCGCTCCTCTAATTCTAGTGCCTTGAGCATTCCCAATTTCAAGTGCCCCACCATTCATGGCCATGCCTTCAGTTGCCTGGGCCCTCAACTCTAGAATTACGTCGCTAATCCCCTCTACCTTACTTTCTTCAGTTGAAACATTCCTTAAACCGTACTACTTTGACCAAGGACTTTCAGTCATCTGCCCTAAAATCTCTTGGTGAGTGTCATATTACATCATATCATGCCCCTGTGAAGTGCCTTGGGATGTTTTAAATAAATAAAAGTTGTTTTTGTACAACACATGACAGCAGCTGAAAGGCAAATCCAATGCTGGCTACATATGTAGATGCAAGTAAAGGATAAATGGGTGCTTTTGGTAGAGTAGAACATTTATATACAAAAATCTACAGGAGCCATAAAAGAAAATTCAAGAAAATGTAACAAATAACTATACTTTTACATAATTGTGAGTGGGGGAAATCGTGAAATGAAATGCTTTCTCATAAAAAGTGAGCATGCAGAGAGGGAATAAATAAGACACACATAAATAAGGAATTGAAATTACAAGCTGAATAAAGTACCATCTAAACTCGATGAGCAACTAGCTCAATAGAAAAATGCAGACATGAGCGAACAATCAATAGGAGATTTGTAATATTCCTGATTCAACAGGAGAATGATGTGGGTTTGGGGCAGGAGTTATCATACATTATAGATGGTAACAGCTGGATGCCTTGAATAGCCTTTTCTCATTCCTGCATTCTATTAATACTATAGTGTGTGTCAAAGTAGTCAGCTGTGGATAATGGAAATCTGAAATAAGATAGAAAATGCTAAGAGAAAATACTCAGCCGGTCAGGCAGCATTCATGGAGAGACTGTTCATCAGAACACTGAAACGTTGACCAGAATTTTCATACTCAAGGTGGGTAGCGGGAGTTGGGAGAGTTTTCGCTCGGCCTGTCCAACTCGTGAGAAAATGCTCACAAAAGTGGGACCTGTGTTGCCGAGAGTGCAGGCTGCAGTCGGGGCCCCTTGACCCAGAAGATGTTTGGAGGTACACACAGGGACCGCTGGGTGCAGAGGCTGTTTAAAAGGCCCCTTGGAGCTTACCTTTAGAAGATCCCCTCCTGCAGGTTAGAGTTCACAACTTATCTGAGGAGTCCTGACCCATGACTCTTTAAAAACGTGGCCCAACTCCATTAAAATTGCAGAGGAGAAGGAGATGTCTATCTCCACAACGGAGCCGACCAAGTTGGGAATGCTGGATGTGGGCTTTTTTTTAATATAAATTTAGAGTGCCCAATTATTTTTTTTCCAATTAAGGGACAATTTAACGTGGCCAATTCACCTAACCTGCACATCTTTGGGTTTGGGGGGTGAAACCCACACAGACATGGGGGGAGAATGTGCAAACTCCACACGGACAGTGACCCAGGGCTGGGGTCCTCATCGCTGCAGTCCCAGTTCTAACCACTGTGCCACAGCACTCCTGAAAATTGGACAGCTTGGAATGAGGTCAGGAATCCTTGGATCAAGATATCTCCTGAGTCACACCAATTCAGTGAAAATCCAGTACGTTAACTCTCACTACAAATGCTGCCAGACATGCTGAGTATTTCCAGCATTTTCTGTTTGTATTTGTGTAATTTTATTTTTAAAATGGTGGAAAGCTTGTAAATGACAACATGGAGACATAGGGCGAAATTCTTCCCTACCCGGCGGGGCGGGGGGTCTCGGCGTAGCGGAGTGCCGCCAACCACTCCGGTATCGGGCCTCCCCAAAGGTGTGGAATTCTCCGCACCTTTAGGGGCTAGGCCCGCGCCGGAGTGGCTCCAAAACTGGCGCCAATGGCCTTTGGCACTACGCCAACCGGCGTCGGGGCTGGCCGAAAGGCCTTCCGCTGACGTCACCACCGGCGCATGCGCGGTGGAGGGGGTCTCTTCCGCCTCCGCCATGGTGGAGGGCGTGGCGGCGGTGGAAGAAGAAGAGTGCCCCCACGGCACTGCCCCCCCCCCCCCCCCCCGCCGATTGTTGGACCCCGATCGCGGGCCATGCTACCGTGGGGGCACCCCCCGGGGTCCGATCGCCCCGCGCCCCCCCCAGGACCCCGGGGGCTCTCTCGCGCCGCCAATCCCGCCGGCACCAGAGGTGGTTTAAACTACGTCGGCGGGAGAGGCCTAACAGCGGCGGGACTTCGGCCCATCACGGGCCGGAGAATTGGCGCAGGGGGCACGCCGATCGCCGCGGGGGACCCGCTGACCGGCGAGGCGAGATTCCCGCCCTCGCCGATTCCCAGGTGGCGGAGAATTCCGGCCACGGCGGGGCTGGGATTTACACCGCCACCGGGTGATTACCCGACCCTGTGGGTTGTCGGAGAATTCCGCCCATGGTCTTGTTTTAACGTGGTCTAATTTGAAAGATGATGGGCGCGATTCTCCGCTGCCCACGACGGGTGGGAGACTAGCGGGAGGGCCTTCCCGACAATTTTTACGGCCTCCCGCTATTCTCCCCCCCCCCCCCCCCCCCCCCCCCCCCCCGGCCGCTCCCCGACACGAATCGCTGCTCGCCGTTTTTTACTGCGAACAGCGATTCTCCGCGGGCCGATGGGCTGAACACCGCGCAGTTTACGGCCGTTTTCACAGCCGCGATCACACCTGCTTTCAGCGTTCGTGAAAACGGCTGCAAAGTGCCCGTCACGGACAACCATGGCACCGATTGGCACGGCCGCACCACGGCCGTGCCAAGGGTGGCATGGGCCTGCGATCGGTGGGCACCGATCGCGGGCAGCGGGTCCGATACCCGCACACTATTTGTTCTTCCGCCGCCCCGCAGGATCAGTCCGCGGGCGGCTGAGGGGCATGACGTCCCGCGCATGCGCGGGTTTGACAAATCTGCGTGATGATGTCATCCGTGCGTGCGCAACCCGCGTCATGACGTCATTGTGCGCGTCGTCAACCGGCGTGATGCTTGGCGCACGGACTTAGCGACGGTCGCTAAGCCCGTGATGCCGTACTTCACGGGGCCCCGCTGCTAGCCCCGCCCGGGGGGGAGAATCGGGTCCCGGGAGGGGGCGCGGAGGCTGCCGTGAAACACGGCCAGTTTTACGGCAGCCTTTACGACTCGCCGCATTTGCGGAGAATCGCGCCCCATACTTCTGGTAATGCAGCATTCATAAGCAATAACCCAGTGCTGAAGGAGCATAGGGGGTGGGGAGGACAGAGAATAATAAGCAGTGACACCACAGAAAAATGTAAAAGTGATCACAATGATTTCAAGTCAATTCACTGAAAATTACCAGGAGAAATCTACCACGGGAGTAGAGAACTCTGTGAAGATAAAAATGCAGTTGGATTGAATGAGTCATAATTTGTGAATTGTAGTGGTGGGGCAGCCAAATAGAAGAGGTGTTGAAGCGAGAGGTGATAATGGGACAGGGTGGGCTATGTTATAAAAGTGAACATATCCAGTCTGTATAAATGAAAATAGTCTTGGTAGGACATATGTGGAAGAAAGTTTATCTTGGGAGTCTGTACACAAAGGTTGCTAAACGTAGCCAGAGATGGCAGATGAGGAGATGAATTGACTCAACATCAGGCATGTAGGTGTGTAGGTATAGATGAGACCAAAGGTTTTAGTTACCTTTAAAGAATCCAGAATATGTGCGATGGAATACTTTCAAAACGTGAGTTCCTGGTAGCAGGGGGGTTGCAATCAATGAGACACTCCGTTGAAAGTGCGGGGACCATAAAGTCCCACCACCGGACAATGGAGGGTTACCTCCACCAGCGCGAAACATGTTGCTGGGTCACAGAAAACCCCGCTCAATGATTTCGCTGTGTCGTGCTTGGGACAACTGAATAATATGGCTAACATTCAGCTTTACTCATAAAGAGACTGCGAACAGGCTGAGACTTAGGAAACTTGTTGAATAATGTTCAGCTTTAGCCCATGTAAAAAATGACATGGGAGTCGGCTGCAGGAGCTACATTAATTCCTTTTTTTAAGTAACTTGAATACCCAATTCTTTTTTTTCCCAACTAAGAGGCAATTTAATGTTGCCAATCCACCTTCCTGCACATCCTTCTGGGGTGTGGGGGTGAAACCCACGCAGACAAGGGGAGAGTATGCAAACTCCACGTAGACAGTGACCGGGGCTGGTATCGAGCCCGGGTCTTCGACGCCATGAGGCAGCAGTGCTAACCACAGCGCCATTGTGCCGCCTGGGCTACATCAATTCCAACATGATCCCGCCAGCGTGAAAGGCTGGAAAGACCCGTTTTGAGTCAAAGCATTGGAGGAAGATTGTGTGATTAACTGTCAAAAGGCAGACAGGTTGAAAAGGCCAAGGAAAGATAATAGATAATTTAATTTTGTCACAGGTGTTCTGAGTTTTGGTCAGCTGTCACAGCTAGTTCTTTGTCTTGATTTGATAGCAAGTATTTTGTTCTTATATTCATGATTTCTGGCATCAACCTTGTGCTTTTCAATGTCGATTACCATCTGGTATTCCCCTGTGTGGTTAACATTTCTTCAATTTTATCACTTATCATCAAACATTGTACGTTCCCAAATAACTTGCATATTCTATCCGCCCCCGGCAAGAATCCTGAGAATGACGTTTTGCGTGACACACCCAACCAATCGCTGGGAAACCCGTAACGGGGGCTGGGTTCTCCAACCCCCCGCCGGGTCGGAGAATCTCCGGGAGGCGGCGTGAATCCCGCCAGCCGCCGAATTCTCCAGTACCGATCATCGGGGCCCCCCCCGGCGATTCTCCGGCCCGCGATGGGCCGAAGTCCAGCTGCTGTAATGCCTCTCCGAACAGCGTGAATCAAACCACCTCCCTTACCGGCGGGACTGGCGGCACGAGCGAGCTCCAGGGTCCTGGGGGGGGGGGTCGCGGGGCGATCTGGCCCCAGGGGGTGCCCCCACAGTGGCCTGGCCCGCGATTGGGGCCCACCGATCCATGGGTGGGTCTGTGCTGTGGGGGCACTCTTTTCCTTCTGCGTTGGCCATAGCCTCCACGATGGCTGACGGGGATGTGACCCCCTCACCCGCGCATGCGCGGGGATGACGTCAGCAGATGCTGACGCTCCGCGCATGCGTGGACTTCCGCCGGCCGGCGAAGTCCCTTCGGCCTCGGCTGACATGGCGCCAAAGGCCTTCCACGCCAGCCGGCGGGACGGGGACAACTCCGGCGTGGGCCTAGTCCCTCAAGGTGAGGGCTTAGCCCCTAAAGGTGTGGAGAAATCCCGCCGGGATCCCCCGCCCCGCCAGGTAGGGGAGAATCCAGCCCCGGGAGTTCACCTTTGTTGGGACCAGCAGACCACACCGGTGGGAAGGATCGGAAAATCATGTCCCGTGTCTTCATCAATAATGATTATAAATGTATCAAGTGCCAGGGGCCCGGAGGAGTACTCCGTGGGCTAGATGTTCCATTGGCGAGATCCTCTGTTGCGCCGGCAGCATACGCACACCCGCGGATTTCCCAATGGCATGGGGGTGCCCACAATGGGAAACCCCATTGGCCTGTTGCCGGGATGGAGAATCACGTTGCTGACGGGGCCGTGCTGCACCAGAAAATGGGTGCGGCGGGATGGAGAATCCCGCCCTATCTGTCCCAGCTGGCTAGTTGGAAATACCAGCGTTGGTCGGTGATCTTTGTTCCTGATTTTTCTTTACTTCAGTGACAAATATGTTATGAAGCACCTTTATCAAGTTCCTTTCTGAAAATCAAGACTGATAACAGGTGATAACTCTCATCTATCAGTTGTGTTGCATCCTGAAGTAATTTATTAAACAGGCACGAACCTGTGTTGTTTCTGAATTACTAACTTTACTTCTGCTAAATGTGCAAGTTCTGCTTCATTTTAATCCAACTCTTTTCTACAATGCCCATCATTTACAGATTGTATTTGCATGGGAGTATACAGTAAACTGCCTGAACCTCATCAGACTGTTAGTGGGATGAACGTTTAAATGGATTAGCTGGATATTAAATCATATAATTGTTAGATTATGGTATGTTTGATTTATGGTAGTAACATCAAATGTGCCCAGATGCAGGTGCAAAGTCACTTGTTAAATCTAATTTAAAGAGGATCTGATGATCTGTTCATTTTATTAACCAGGCAAAGCTGATCTGCAGTCATTAAGGTAGAAAGCCCCATCTCTGACTTCTGAGGAGTCAATTGCTGGCAGTTTGAAGATTTTATTAAGGGAGAAAAAGGAGAGAGTTTGATTTATGTTGATATTTTATTGAGATAATCTAAAATAGTACAGGTTTCAACCACTGGATGTGATCACTCATAAGGAAGATAAATTTTGACACAAATTAATACAAGCAGTGGCTGTAGTATATTTTACAAAATAATCCAAATGCGACCAGCACTTGACTACTTCAAACTATTAAAATTGATTAACTTTAGTTACATTTGGGTGAAAGATAATGTGGAAGATGGAACTGATATAAGACCTGGACATTCTCTTGTACACATTAAGAATAATAGGATACAGAAAATGAATTAGCAACTCAAATTTAGATTTTTAATGGCTAGAATTATTTAATTTAAATAAACCAGCACGTATACTACAATGCTGATGAAATGGTGGCTCAGATATCAGTGCTGTAACACACATCAGGCAGCACTAGTGCTTCCAGTGACACACAGTGCCTAACACCTTGAGGAAGTTTTGTGTCCTGTATCTTCAAAGTGACCGAGATGTTGGCAACAGACATAAACAGCTGTTGTTTTCATCTGGCTGCAGTCTGGGTAAATACTTGGTTAACCCATATAGACTAGCAAAGCACCTTTGTAAAAAAAGCTAGTCTTAGTCTCAGTAATGGTGACCATGAAACCGTTCTCCATTTTTGTAAAAACCCATCTGGTCCGTTAATGTCCTTTAAGGAAGGAAACCTGCCATCCTTACCTGGTCTGGTCTACATGTGACTCCAGACCCACAGCAATGTGGTTGCTCTTAATAATAATCTTTATTAGTCTCACAGGTAGGCTTGTATTAATACTGCAATGAAGTTACTGTGAAAATGAAAAATGAAATGAAATGAAAATCGCTTATTGTCACGAGTAGGCTTCAAATGAAATTACTGTGAAAAGCCCCTAGTTGCCACATTACAGCGCCTTTTCGGGGAGGCTGTTACGGGAATCGAACCGTGCTGCTGGCCTGCTTGGTCTGCTTTCAAAGCCAGCGATTTAGCCCTGTGCTAAACAGCCCCTATTCTCCGAGTTACCACACAATGGCGCCTGTTCGAGTACACAGAGGGAGAATTCAGAATGTCCAATTCACCTAACAAGCAAGTCTTTTGGAACTTTGTGGGGGGAAACCCGAGCATCTGGAGAAAACCCATGCAGACGTGGGGCGAACGTGCAGAAACCATGACTCAAGCCGGGAATCAAACCCAGGACTCTGGCGCTGTGAAGCAACAGTGCTATCCCTTGTGCTATTGTGCCGCCCAAAATTGCCCTCTGAAATGGCCCAGCAAGTCACTTGGTTTGTGGGCAATAAGGGATGGGCAACAATTGCTGGCATTGCTAGTGACACGCACAACCCATGAATGAATTAAAAAAACATGCTCTGTTTTCCATTCCACCAGAAACAGAAAGTTACAACTGCTGCTTTGAAACAAATGTGCAGCCATGGGCCACGACCTACCAGTCTCGCCGCGTCCTGAGTGGGGCCAGAGAGGCCTCTTGTGATATTTAACGGCCTTGTTATACCTTGTGAGGTTGAGGCGCGTGAGGCGTGTGATCTGGATCCCGCCCACAATTGCCGGGATCCTAATTTGCATATTCTAGTGTGCAAACAGAATCACTTGAATATGTTTATGTCAAAGTTAGCCAATGAATAGGATCTAATTCCTGCGCCTCAGTGACCTGAGCGAGCGCCGTTTAGCACTGGCTTCCACAAATGTGGACCAGAGGTACCAGCACTTGGGGGTATCTCCAAGGCGCCAGGGGCCCTTGGGTGGTCGGGCTCTGGGCATGGTGGTACCCTGGCATCCTGTGTGCCACCCAGGTGGCATCTTGCCCGCACTGGGGATCGGGCCATTATGAGGTAGGATGCGGGGGGCTTGAGTTCCCCCCTTTGGTAAGCTGGGGCATTAGGGGAGGGGGGTCAGAGGTCAGGAAGCCATTTAAAAATGTTTAAAAGTGCAGGAAATGTGACTAAGTGCAGCTTCGGTAGGGCGTTCTTCCCCGAGGCCCAGAAATGAAGCATAGTCCCATTTAATAGCATGTTCGTTCTCGGTGCTGCCAGCGTCGGGAAACACCCAGCTAAACGTGCCAGTCACGGGACTCTGATTCATTTCTGTTAAATTGCGCTCTTAGATTTTATATTGTCCCAATGTTCCGAATGCACCACTCTGTAACTGAGCTGGACTTTCGGACCCAGGAGGACCCATGAATATAGAGCCATGAGTGTTGGGGAGATTCTGAATTACAAACTGACCATTGAAAAAGTGCTTTCATATTGATGGCAGTGAGGCGTTTGTGCCATTGGTTCTCAATGTGTGAGTCACACATAGCTCAGAGCAACACCATTTGAAGTTGCCAGATCGGCTAAAGCCAGTGTCTGAGATAATTGTGACAACAACAATTTGAGTTTACATATCTTTAACCTTAGGAAAATGCGCTAAGGTGCTTCACATAAGTCATTTCTTTCTGGTTGGGAGTCTTAGAGAATCCTGCAGAGTTACATTGGTGTTGCAGCAGGTCACATGGGACCATGTTTTAGGAATTAGTTAAGCAAACATGCCGCTGTCAGCAATATAAAAGAAGCTGAAGAATGCAAAATAATTGACTTTTGACCTGTTATTTTTCTGAAAGTGTGGGGAAACCAGTATG
The DNA here is from genome assembly GCF_902713615.1 of Scyliorhinus canicula. Taxonomy (NCBI): domain Eukaryota; kingdom Metazoa; phylum Chordata; class Chondrichthyes; order Carcharhiniformes; family Scyliorhinidae; genus Scyliorhinus; species Scyliorhinus canicula. The sequence goes on from NC_052148.1 coordinate 81,037,476, forward strand.
CCTTTTCGAATGCGCTGTTTGCAATGGTGCTGAACAGAACGATGGATTTTAAAAAAAAATTGTAGCTTTCTAACTCGGATAGTGAGAGAAGTCCTTTTTGGAATGGATGGATGGAATAATCCGAATGGCCATGCTCGGAAACTTGAAAGTCATCCTTTGTGTCTTGTACGTGTGAATCTAGAATAACAGTGCAAAAATTAGAAAAATTATATCCTGTTTTTTGTGTTCTAGATTTTTATTCCTATTGGATTCTACCTTAAACATATTTACATGTAGTTAAATACCTATTGCTCAACGTATGTTGGAAGGAAATGTGTTTTGTCATATTGTCCAAACCTTTAGGGGCAGAGTGGCTTCATTCTCTTTTTTTGAGCATTGCCAGCACTGTTAAGGTGTCAGAGGTAGCAGCTGTTTAAGCAGCTGCAAAGGGGTGGTTTTGCTCACTTGAATCTCATGTGCCAGACTTCTAGTCTCCAAAAACCTTAGGAGCTTGCTAATGATGTGGAGATCAAACTTTGTCACACTTGCCACAGAATAGCATCTGGTAAAAAAACACATAACTAGAAATATTTCTTTAAAAGCCTATTTACAAGATTAACTTCAATCTACACCACACATCCAGAAATATTTAATGGTAAGCCTACTTACAATGATTAATTTAAATCTAAATTATGTTATAAGTTTGCATTAAATTTTACGTAAGAGTCAATTAACCAATCGAGCTATAGTTCATTCATAAGCTTTCCTAATTTTCTCGTTACATGCACATTAAAAATAAAGCTTGATCACCTGTGTGTGTTCCCTTCTGGTACAATATTTTCAGTATCATTTTATCATGTTAGTTGGAGATGCCCTGGCTCCTGCTGTCTAGTGGGATTTCATGCTAAGCAACAATTCAGCAGTCATTGTCCAGGATTTTGTCATCAGCTCTTTATTTTTAAACCTCCATAATGGCTACTGGCAAGCTATTTGACTGTGAGAGTCATCACAGCCAAGCTTGATGTTCTCCTTGCTCCAAGGTACACCCACTCATTCCAAATGATTGAATAAATTATGTTTAGGCATGGCAGCCCTGGTTAATTGCTTTTTCTCACTGAGAAATATTGTTGGAATGTAGGAACAGGAATCGGGCATTCAGCCCTCAAGCCTATTTTAATTGTATCTTGTCTGATCTGAACCTCAAATGTATTTATTTATCTTTAGCTACTCCTTGATTCCTTTATCTAAAATGTACTGATTAATTGTTGAAAATTTTGATTCTCCCAACAGTTGCAATTGTTTTGTTGGAGTTCCAAATTTCCACTTCCATTTTGTGAAAAGCTGCTTCTGTTTTCACTTCTGAATGCCTACCTCTAGTTCTAAGATTATAGACCTGGTTTTTGTGGAGTTGAAGAGACTCTGCAGACCTTTAGAAAAGCCAGGCCGGACCTGGATGTGGAAGTTCCCCTTCCCAACCCATTTCTGTCACATTCAATTTTTGTCAGCAGGGGTAAGGGGCTCGAGTGTCATTCATACAGGTGCAAACCCCAAGCTCCTCAGGGCCATGTTAATTTGATGCTGAGTTCAAATGAACCCCGTTTTGACTGTGTCAAGGGCCTTAACCCAGCGTGGGAGTCACAGATTGATGAAATACGCATTCTTGGAAGGTAGATAAGGTATGTAAGTGCCATAATGTAATCTTTGAAAAATACCCTGCTCTTTAAACTTGGGAGGCAAACAAGCTTAAACTGTCGGTTAGAGTTAACAAAACATTATCTGAGAATCTACTTTGATTATCAGGCCATGTAGATTAGAAGAAAAACATGACCACCCATGCCACAGTTCCAGCAGAGTTCTTCGTTGACATTTTTCAAGATCTGTCATTATGCCATTATAAATGCTTGGCTGAATTTCAAAAGCTACAAAAACATTGGGCTGGATTCTTCGGCCGTGCTCACCGCAAGATCGCCATGGGCGGGATGTGGACCATGTAAAGGTCCAGGGGCTGTTTAGCACAGGGCTAAATCGCTAGCTTTGAAAGCAGACCAAGGCAGGCCAGCAGCACGGTTTGATTCCCGTATCAGCCTCCCCGAACAGTCGCCGGAATATGGCGACTCGGGGCTTTTCACAGTAACTTCATTTGAAGCCTACTTGTGACAATAAGCGATATTCATTTAATTTTATTTTTCATTGACCTCGGGCGGGAATTTCCGGTCACTGGGCGGGCACGGCTGGAGAATCGCGCCCATTGTCTCAGCAGAGTGTTCTGAATTTACAGATTGATTAACAGTTATTATAAGATTAGCTGTCCTTGATGTGGGGTATGAATGGAAGATTGTTTGAAGTTAGTAAGAGATTAATCATATGAGGAGATTTAAAGCTTTGAATGGGCTTCGTGAATGGAGGTTTTTCACTGTCAAGTGTGTATGAGTCAGAGCTATATTAGATTGTCTGAAGTTTTTTCCATCTCTACATGGCTCCTGAGGTCTGTCTATGGTGGATACTGGACGATTGGCTGTGTAGGTAGCATGGCTGTATGATGGGACATGGGCTTGGGTGGGGAATGAGTTGACAAAAAGTGGCTGAAAGGCTATGTGGTGGCATTCAATCATGACCCCATCTTCCGGGAGCATAAATTGGGTTTGTGGTGCCCTTTAAAGCTATGTCTCCTTGTAGATGATTCCTCTACCAGAAGAATTAGTTTCCACATATCTACCCTACAAATCCCTTTATCATTTGAAGACTTTGATTAGGTCACCCCTCAAACTTCTGAACTCTGTTGAATACAACGCAAGATTATGCAACCTAGCCTCATAATTTAATTCTTAAAGCACTGATATCCTGTTGAATGTAGACCCCAAACACCAAAGTCAACATATTGTTCCTGAAGTTTGGCCTTCCAAAACAGAGCCCAGTATTCCATATTGGATCAGGCACAGGTTTATACAACTGAGCAATCAGTCCCTCATGCATTGTGTTCCAAACCTCCAGCGATGAAGACCAACAGCCGAATAACTATCCAGGTGATAATAGCTAAACAGACACAGACTGGGGCTGGGGGCAGGGGTGTGGAATTGAATCTTCCTGGTCTGTATGTTTCAGTACACTATGGACAGTCCAGCTGCCAGTGTGTCAGTTGTGCAGCACTTGGAGAAATATCCTGTCATAAAACAAACAAGGTAAAGTAAAATGTCAAACACCTAGCCGCTGTGCTGTGTGGATTTTGAATTCATGGAGAAGGGGGAGAGTCTCATTGAAAAGAGCATGGAGTTTGAGTTTGTTCAACACTGAATCTGTTTTTATATCTGTGAACAATAAAAGGTTGCGAATACATGTCACGCTATCCGCTAAATGACTTAAAGTGATCATTTTTATAGCATGAAGCAAAATGCAGATTAGCAAAATAAGCACTCACATATATGAAGCATCACTGACACTGCTATGAATTGTACTGGTGGCAACCTTATTGTTGAAGCATCAGGAGAGTCTAATATTAATACTTGACAGATTATTCCCAATTCTGTTTTTATGGTGGATCTGTGTGACACTGCTTGTCATACCCCATTCATGTTACAGCTGTGCCATCAGGGATAGTACTGTAATATAAAAAAACAAGACACCGTGCAGGCTGGGTTTACACCCTGCTTCTGGGGGCACAGTGCTGCTGATAACAAAAGTAAATGGTTACCAATTGCTTCTGTTACCAATAGCCTGCCATTTTATTATGATTGCAAATGTTTTGAACGTTGAGTCCAGCTCTACCGTTGGGCCACATTATTGGCTTGCAAGAGCTTTCTCCAGAATCAAGAAGGATCAGAGCAGGAAAGTTACACATGTTACTTTGAAGGAACTGCAGACATGCATTCACCCTACAGTATACATTGTGTGAATGCAGCACAATGGGAAACTGATGATATTGCAAGAATTTAATCTCATGGAAGTAGCCCTGGATATAAATGGGGCAACAGTCTGCAGAAAATGGCTTTTGGCTGATTTGAATGCTGTAATGCTTCAGTGATAGCTATTTCTAATTCAATCCATTATAAACCATTTAATGGAGGCCATTAACAATAGGATTAAAAACGATGCTGCTTTAGGGTGGAAGAAAATATAGCCAATTTGGCTTAAAGATTGCTATGAATTGAATTTAGAAAGCATTGTTTTAAAATAATGCTGAGCCAGTGCATTGATTCACTAATCCTGGTCTTGAACTTTTCTATTACACAATAATCTAGGCCCAACACTGGTGTCACAATTATTAAACCCAAGCTGGAGGCTGCTGTTAAATATAGTATGAACTCAGTGAGTGACAGGTGATTCAAACAGTCTGAACTCAAGAAGGAAAATGCAGACCCAGCTGGTTTATGTAAGTGGGGTGGAGTTGAACAGAGGAGTTAGTGTTTTTATTGCTTTATTTATCTGGGTCGAGTGTAAACTGAATTTTCCTCCCCCATCCACAATCATGGAACGTGGCGCGATCAGAGTTTCTCTCCCTGCTTGGTGCTGAGATTACACACATGTAATTAGTCATAATATAGAAGCATACTTTCAACTTTTCTATGGTTATACATTAGTAATTTTGAAAACGAATTGTTCATTATTTTTAAGAAAAAATACAATTTAGTTAAGTCTTCTCAGGCTGATATAACTAACCTGCTTTTTCTTCTTAATTTTACGTCCCTGCTTTAGTTTACAATATCCTGTCAATTTAACTTTTTCACACTGCAGCTGCTTTGTTATTGTATAGTTAAGCACAATTTGAAGAATAATCCTTGCCTTGGTGAATTCAAAGATGTATTAGCGGCAAAAATGAATCATGTGAGGTATTACATTTCACCATTTCTTTTTAAGAGTAGATAATAAAATGACAAAAAGGTGATTTTAAAAGTACGAAGGGGATTTAATCTATAAGTGTCTGTGTGAAGGGCCAGGAATAGCATTTCTGAAAATGGCACTTTGTGCAATCTGTAAGTGAACTAAATTTCTTTAATTTAACTAACATAATACAAAATAATCACTTGCTTAACAAAATCCCACCTGCTCAATCCAAGGCAAAATAACATCCAGTGCACAGACAAAAAGAGCAGTTCACAGCAGGCCAAGTTACACTCAACAATCACAATAGAGAAAATCTCCACGAGGGTAGTCTGGAGTATGTTCTTTGTGTTATGAATTTAAGTTAATTAATGTGGACCTGACCTGTATTTTTTCGAGGAACAGGTAACTATTTTATTTCTATCCATGCATATTCATTCTCATCTTGGCTTTTTTCAGCCTGAAATGTTGACTTTTTATTGACATGTATATCTAATTGGAAGACAAATCCCTGTTTTCAAACCTCGACTGAATTCACTTAAGGAAAACATTCTAAGTTCCTTTCCTAATAGATCAGTTAATGTTGAAGGGTTCAGATTAAATAAAGTCTTCAAAGCAATTTGGGTTTTCAAAGGGAAACCTTGACCAATCTGGGACTGGTGGGAACTATTTTAAGAATTGATTAGTAATGGCAAATCTTGTTAGAACCTATTGTAAAAGAAGCCAAGCCATATGGGAATGCTGAAATGTCTTCTTGTTTGTACAGACTCAAACAGAAGCAAATCTTTGTGGTTCAGAGATATTAGCATACTGACTGTTACTGCCAACTGCTTACGTAGCCTGATATGTAATTCACAGTGACACGTAATGTCTGGCTGATCAGATTTTGGCGAGCCTTTATTTTTAACAAATTCAAAAGGGACTGAGGCAGATGGTAGAGAGACCCCTTTGTGTATTTAAAAGATGTAGCTATATTTTTTTCAGTGGGGGATTATTTTTAATTCCGGAGTTGCTGGTGAAAGAGGCAGGTGTGACATTGCATGACCTCAGTTGTGTGCTTTCTGGGTAAAGGGGACAGAAGTTGTATTTTGCCTGGTTGTGTTTCAATGCAGTGTCTGATGTGGTACTTAGTTATGCATTGATTTCTTTCTAAGGACATTGACATATTGGCTGCTTGTGTGGTTAGTTTGCAGAGAGTCCTCGATATTAGTAACGTCGAATGGTAAAATTGAAGAAAACACTGACTGATAAATTAAAAACTATATTGTACCTTAGGTGGCATATTCTTTTACTTCAACGTAATATAAATACTTTTTGAAATCACATTGTTATCAGTTGTAACTTTGTAAAAGGTTCACCTCGTTACCAATCTTTATTGCCCAGCCCTTCCCACTAGCAGGATCTTCTGGTCCCGCCGAAATTGATTCTTGCTGTGGGTTCTCCAATGGCGCCACAGGCAAGAAATGTAAATCCTCATCGACTAAAGCGGAATCCTACTGGCGGCCGATGGCTAGCTGCCTCCAACACGGGAAAACCGGCCTCAACGGTGTTGGAGAATTCCGCCCATCGTCTAAAAAGGTTGCACTTTAAGTCAATAGACTTCATTTCATGTTAATATACTTGAGTGACACTCTTTTATTCTTTCACGGGCAGAGTGGTGTGGGGAGGGATTTCCAGAACTTGGGGACTTGGCAACTGAAGGAATGGCCACGGGAGGGGAGCAAGTATAATTGGGTATGCACAAATGGCCAGAATTAGCAGAGCATGGGTATCTCATAGGTTATGGGGCTAGAAGGGATGAAAGAGTTTGTGTGTGTGGAGGAGTGGGGGTTGGAAGAGGGTGGTTGGAAGAGGGTGGTGGCAATGTCATGAAGGAATTTGAAGATGAGAATTACAATTTTTAGTCAACATGTTGCTTGATCAGAAGCCATTGTAGGTCAGTGAGCTGCGGTACGATAGGGGAATGGGACTTACTGCGAGGCCAACATTTATTGCCCATCCCTAATTGCCCTGAAGAAGATGGTGGTGAGCCACCTTCTTGAAGCGTTCCAGTCCATGTAGCGTAGATACACCCACAGTGCTGTTAGGAATGGATTTTGACCCACTGACAGTGAAGGAATGTATTGCCCATATGGGAGTATAGCTCCAAGTCAGGATGGTGTTTGGCTTGGAGGGGAACATGCAGGTGATGGTGGTCCCATACATCTGGTCCCCTCATCCTTGTAGGTTGTAGATGTCATGGGTTATGAAAGTGGTGTCAAAGGTCCCTTGGTGAGTTGCTAAAATGCATCTTGTGAATGGTACACCGTGTTGCTGCTGTGTGGTGGTGGAGGGAGTGAAAGTTTAAGGTTGTGGATGCGATGAGAATCAAGTGGGCTGCTTTGACTGGGGTGGGGACAAACTTCTTGATTATTTCTGGAACTGTACTCATCCGGGCAAATGGAAAGGATTCAATCAGATGCCGGACTTGTGTCTTCTAGATTGTGGACAGGCTTTGGCTCAGGAGTTAGGAGAGATGAGTTGTTACTTGTTGCATGAATTTCCAATCTCTTACCTGCTCTAGCAGCACAGTACTGATATGGCGAGTCAAATTCAGTTTCTGGTCATTGCTAGTCCTCAGGATGTTAACATTAAGTGATTTCATGATGGTTGTGTCAATGAACATCAAGGGGAGATGGTTCGATTCTCTCATGTTTGAGATGGTCATTGCTTGACACTTGTGTGTGTGACGGAAATGTTACTTGCTACTTAACAGCCCACCCTGAATGTTAATTTATTCCCTGAAAGTTATCCCTCTACTACATTGTTCGGTGATTCTTATAGCCACCATTACATCAACATACTCTTTCAACACATAAGTTGGAGCACAAGAAAATGTTAATTGTATGTCTGGACGTATGCTACAAATAGACAGAAGTTGCTTCGCAACTGAAGTTCATTCAGTTCAGATTACATGAAACTAGTGTCCTTGTATCATTTTTTAGCATGCGCATGCCTAAAGCCAGCTCATTGATCATGTAGCTAGATCATTGATCCAATTTGCCATTGGTTTCCGATACTACCACAAGAATAGGGTAGTGCAGTGCAAGATTACACAAAATGATTGGCACGGGGATATCAATCACCTTGAATCTGAACAAGCACCAGTATCTAAACGGAGAGCATAATGTGAAAATCTGATGTACTCAACTGAAATTTTACTGAAATTCTCATGGAAACACGGGGCGGGATTCTCCCATTCGGCGGCAGAGTGTCCACGCTGCTGGAAACGCCATCCCATTTCAGAACGGCGTAAACGAGCCACTGGGAGTACCGATTCTGGCCTCTACAGGGGCCAGCACAGCGCTGGAGCCCCCCCCCAGACCGCCCTCGACCCTGCACGCAGAGTTTCTGTCGGCTGTGGACGGTGCCGGTGGGAGTCTGCATGCCGCGTCGGGGCTGGGAGAATCCCGCCCACTACATTTTCTTGGATTCCCCACCAAAGTCACAGGTTCTATTGAGTTGGATAAAAAATATGTCATGAACATGGGAGGCCCGCCGGGTAGGGGAGAATCCCGCACCTGTTTTATTTTCATGGATCAAAATGCAGTGGGCAACCAATTTAGTAAAATAACATATTTTTGAGATGACGAGCTCATCCATTGAAGTGATAATAATAATCTTTGTGAGTGTCACAAGTAGGCAATGAAGTTACTGTGAAAATTCTGAGTCGCCACACTACGCCGCCTGTTCGGGTATACTGAGGGAGAATTCGGAATGTCCAATTCACCAAACAAGCACGTCTTTCGGGACTTGTTGGAGGAAACCGGAGCACTTGGAGGAAACCCATGCAGACACTGGGAGAACATGCGGACTCCGCACAGACAGTGACCCAAACCGGGAATCGAACCCGGGCCCCTGGTGCTGTGAAGCAACAGTGCTAACCACTGCGCTATCGCGTCTACCTTGTGATCTCCCTTGCGTGTGCACTATATTTATAAATTGTTTGTATAATGCATTGGCTAGTCTTTTAATACCAAACAATGAGTGAGATGCAAAGTAACAACTTTGTAGAAGATCCAAGTCTGCGATCAGAACCTTATTGGGATATTTGGTGATAGGTTATGTAAACCAATCATGAAGAGGTGGTGCAGAATCATGAGAATTTATGAGTGATCTTCCAGAATCTAAACTGAGTGAGCACCAAATTAAAAGTAGGTGACACGGCATACAAATTTCATACATGCACCATTGCATCTTACTGAAATTCCATTAGCTGTATTTTCAGACATTTTGAATGTCAGTTGGACCCACAAGAACAATCTAATAGAAACTTATTTCAAAATCTGTTTCAAAATCATGAGTAGATAAGGAGTGTGATAGCTGAAGGTAAAGACCTCATATGACACCAGGTAGGCAGGATAACAACTAGATTTTTTTACCCTACTCACAATCTACAATTACACTACTTACCCCGCAGTGTCACCATGGGTTTACATCCTATGAGGTTCCTACAAATTTGGGGGGGGGGGGGGGGGGGGGGGGGGGGGGGGGGGGCATTGGGGAGATTGTACTTCAAGGAGTAGGAGGGGAACCATATACAATATTGGCCCCGAGAGGGTCATAACAGGACAAAACTGTTCCTGCTCATAAAAGGATTGAGAATGAGAGTGCACCAACTTAAAGTGATTTGCAAAAGAAGCAAAAGAGCTGTGAGAAAAAACCTTTTCACACAGAATGTGGTTCAGGTCTGGAATGCTCTACCTGGAAGTGTGGTGGAGGAAGGTTCAATCGAGGCATTCAGGAGGGCATTTAAAGATTATTTGAATAGAAACAATGTGAGGGGAATGGGGAAAAGACAGGGGAATGGCACTAAGTCAGAATGCTAATTTGGAGAGCCGGTGCAGGCACGATGGGCCAAATAGCCTCCTGTCCTGCACTTTAATAATCTTTGTAATTCAGTGCAGACAGAAAATGGCAAATGTAAATAGGCATGAATGTAAGTGGTGCACAACTGAATTGAGATTATTTACATTGTGAGTCACAGGAGGAAATTGTCAAGTTAATCAGAACAGTTTATCGAGACTGGAAGGATAGGACAAATCAATCCAGATGTTTTCAACAACAACAATTTCTAACACCTTTTATTATTATTTCATGGGATGTTTGCGTCGCTGGCTGGGCCAGCATTTATTGTCCAACTCTAATTGCCCTTGAGAGGTGTTGCAACCGCTGCAAGCCTTGTAGTGTAGGAACATGCACAGTGATGTTCAGAAGGGAGTTCCAGGACTTTGACCCAGCAACTGTGAAAGAACGACCATAAAGGTCCAAGTCAACCATGGAGGAATTTGAAGATGAGCATTACAATTTTAAAGTCAACATGTTGCTTGGCCAGAAGCAGTTGTAGGTCAGTGAGCCAAGGTGTGTGGAGGAATTGGACTTGCTGCGATTTAAGACATGAGCAGCACAGTTTTGGATGACCTTAAGTTTAGAGAGGGTAAAATATTAGAGACGCGTGGGGAGTTCAATGGAATAGTTAAGTCTAGAGGTAATGAAGGCAAGAATGATGGTTTCAGTAGGAGATGAGCTTAGACAAGCAAAGTAGCGCGAGGTTACAGAGGTAGAAATAAGCAGTTGGATGCTCACTTTGGATCAAAGTGACATTAAGGTGGTGAGCAAACTTGCTTAATCTCAGACTGTTGCCAAAGAGATGGGTAGAGTTGGTAGCTAGGCATCACATTTTGAGCTGACACACTGGCTTTAGTCTTCCTACTATTTAATTGGAGGACATTTCTGTTCATCCAATAATGGATGTGATATAAACAATCTGATAATTTAGCAACAATCAAAGAGTCGAGAGAGATGGTGGTTAGGTTGAGCTGGATGGCATCCGTGAATTTGTGAAAACACATGGATGATATCACCAAGGGACAACATGTATGAGCAAAATAGGAGGGTGCCAAGGATAGATCATTGGGGGAACACCAAAGATTAGGGGTGCGATTTAACGCACCAAAAGTCAGAGTCCCGTTCAGGTGCCGAGAATGACCCTGCTATCAAAAGGGATTCGTTTATTTTGGCCTCGCCCAGTAGAAAGAAAGGTTAATGCGAGACGTTTTATGGCTATGATCAGATAGATAAGAATGGAGCCAAGTGAGAGCAGTTTTACCCAATTGGATGACAGTGGAGAGGTATCGGAGAAGAATGGTGTAATCAACTCTGTCGAAGGCTGAAGACAAGTGGAGATGGATGACGGTAATTTCAACACAGTCACAGGGTGAAATTTGTGATTTTGGTAAGTGTTGCTTTGGTACCTTGGCAGGGAGGAAAACTTGATTGGAGGGATTGAAAAGTGAAATTCTGAGAAAGATGAATCCGATTTAAGAGGTCACATTTGGAGATAAAATGGAAGTTAGCAATGGGATGGTAGTTTGCAAGGACAGTGGTTTCAAGGATTTCTTCTTGCATGACGGTGGCACAGTGCTGTCTCACAGCGCCAGGGACCCGGGTTCAATTCTTACCTTGGATGACTGTCTGTGTGGAGTTTGCACTTTCTCCCAGTGTCTGCGCGGGTTTCCTCTCGATGCTTTGGTTTCCTTCCACAGTCAAAGATATGTAGATTAAATGGATTGGCTATGCTAAATTGCCCCTTAGTGTCCGAAGGTTAGGTTACGGGGATTAGGCGGGAGTGTGGGCCGAGGTAGGGTACTCTTTCGGAGGGTCGGTGCAGACTCAAAGGGCCAAATGACCTTCGGCACTGTAGGGATTCTATGATGAGATGAAATAATTGCATTCAGTAAACAATTCACATTATGTAAACATATAAAAGTATGTAAAATCAATCTAATCCTGTATAGGTGTCTTAAGTGTTTGGAAAACGTTTAAAAACCTGACCAAGGCAGTGCATCTTTCCTGCAGAGATGATTTTTCATTATTTTCTAATAACTATTTGATATATTGTTATCCCTCAAAAGACGAATCTTGCTCTTGGAGCATTTAGAAATATTATTTAGCTATGAAGCCTGAAGATACTTCAAAATTGCTAGTGTACCTTTTGAAAATGGATGAACAAATTCATTCAATTCATTGTGTGCTCCCACCAAGGGCTGTGTTCTGGAAGGGTGATATTTCCCTGACATGATCTTCCAGTTTCTAGACAGAGTTTACCCCAGCCAAGGTGGCCATAGGAAGTTTAAATGACAGATCGATGAGGAATCAGTCGAGTGAGGATCAGTTGGCCAGCTTGACCAGACTGCATAAGCAGAATCTGAACTGAACCAGCCATATAAATATTGTGGCTACAGAGGCTGGGGATTCTGTGGTGAGTAACTCACCTCCTGACTCTGAAAGCCTGTCCATCTACAAGGCACAAGTCAGGCACTGTGATGGAATATTCTCTACTTGCCTGGATGAGTGCAGCTCCAACAACACTCAAGAAGCTTGACACCATCCAGGACAAAGCAGACTTGATTTGTACCGTATCCACCACCGTAACTGTGCTTGCTATCTACCACCGACACAATTTGGCAGCAATGTGCACCATCTTTCCAAACCTGTGACCTCTACCAACTACGAAGGCACCAGGTGGATGGGAAGAATAGTGCCTACAAGTTCCCCTCCAAGCAACACCATCCTGACTTGGAAATATATTACAATTCCTTCACTGTTTCTGGGTCAAAATCCTGGAACTCCCTCCCTAAAGCACTCTGGGTATACCTACACAACAGGGACAGCAGTGGCTCAACAGATTGTCTCCGTCTCCGAATTACTCCACGTGGATTTCAACTCCAGTACCACCCATGTTTTGAATCCATCCAGGATTACAGTTATCTCCAGGACATACAACATTTCTGATGTTCTCGCCGCATCCTGAGATCCACGCTCAGTGCCATGCACCGCCATACACACGCGACATCTCTCTCTTCAGCAGAACCGGCTCACTCTATCTCAGGGGTGGGCATACTTTTCCGTGCAAGGGCCGCATTCAGAAATTCACAATTCACAAAGGGCCGCATAGTATATTAAGTAAAATAATTACTTCACCCGGTTATGATTCTGGGCGCCTCATATAGAACATAGAACAGTACAGCACAGAACAGGCCCTTCGGCCCTCGACGTTGTGCCAAGCAATGATCACCCTACTCAAATCAACGTATCCACCCTATACCAGTAAGTAACCCAACAGCCCCCCCCCCACCCATTAACCTTTAAAAAAAAAAAAAATTTTTTTTAAAATTTTTTTTTGTTTTTTAATTTTTAAAAAAAAATTTTTTTTTTTTTTTTTTTAATGACTTGGTGGGCCGCAGAAATACCTTTGGCGGGCCGCATGCGGCCCGCGGGCCGTAGTTTGCCCACCCCTGCTCTATCTCAAAGCTGTTCTTGTTCCCAGATTAATTTTATTCTTGGTCTCATCCGACGCCTTAACAAGAAACTTTTTCTTTTCCTTTCTGGTGTTAAGGAATGTAAGCTCCGACAACTCATCGATACCAATGCCCATCCAGGACCTTCCACTCCTTCCTGTCTCTCGGACCTCATTCTTTCTAACCCCAGTCCTTGCCGTGTACTCACCATATCCTCTGACCTTCCCCACTCTGAGGTTGAACATGCTGTACTCAGCAAAACACTGAGCTTCCTACCCTTACACCCCCACCTCAATGAATTTCAGGCTCAACACGATTTAAACTCTTCTTCCGTCACTTTTGTTTCCGTGCTCACTTCTTCAGCATGGTAGCATAGTGGTTAGCTCTGTAGCTTCACAGCGTCAGGGTCCCAGGTTCGATTCCCGATTTGGGTCACTCTCCGTGCGGAGTCTGCACATTCTCCCCGTGTCTGAGGATTTCCTCCGGGTGCTCTGGTTTTCTCCCACAAGTCCCGAAAGACGTGCTATTAGGTGAATTGGACATTTGGAATTCTCCCTCGATGTACCGAACAGGTGCCAGAATGTGGCGACTAGGGGCTTTTCACAGTAACTTCATTGCAGTGTTAATGTAAGCCTACTTGTGACAATAAAGATTTATTATTGTTATTATTATTATTCAGGCATGGGTCCTCTCCGGATTCAACAGTTCCTTATACCCACCTCCAGTATTCTCCCTCCAGCTGGGCCCCTCACTCTGGCCACTCATCTGCTCTTGATCTTTTCATTGAGAATTGCCGGCATGACATAAACCATCTCAATTCTCTGCTGCTCTTACCCACTCTAAACTGTCTCCTTTCCAACTTGTCACATTCCGCCCTCTCAGTTCCAACCCTGACTTTGTCATCAAACATGCCAACAGGGTTGGGTTGTTGTCGTCTGGAGTACTGACCTCTACCTCGCAGAGGCTGAGGGCCAACTCTCAGACACTTCTTTCTACCTCCCCCTGGGCCATGACCCCACCACCGAGCACTAAGCCATAGTTTCCAGGACTGTCACTGAACTCATCTCCTCTGGAGATCTTCCCTCCACAGCTTCCAACCTCATAGTCTCCCAACCCTCGACAGCCAGCTTCTACCTCCTCCCCAAAATCCACAAATAGTGCTGTCCTGGTAAGCACCCTCCTATACAGTCACAGAAGGTGTAACACCTGCTGCTTTACCTCCTTGCTGCTCACCACCCAAGGCCCTAAACACTCTTTCCATGTGAGGCAGCGCTTCACTTGCACCTCCTTCAATCTGGTCGATTGCATTTTCTGCTCCCAATGTCGTCTAATCTGCATTGGAGGGAGTAAACACAGACTGGGTGACTGCTTTGCAGAACACCTTTGGTCCACCCGCAAGGAGGACCCGGACCTTCCTGTTGCTTGCCATTTCAACTCACTATCCTGCTCTCATGTCCACATGTGCATCCTTCATCTGCTGCAAAGTTCAGTGAAGCCCAGCGCAAAGTGGAGGAACAGCTCACCTTCCGATTAGGCACATTACAGCCTTTCGGTGAGTTCAACAACTTCCGATTGAGCTCTCTCCTCCACCTTCACCCCATTTTCATTTCTATCAATTTATTTTCATTTTTTCCATCGATCCTTATTTCCCTCACCATTCTCTCCCCTCACCCCACCCATTTGAGTCATCCATTCCCTGTTCCTAGTTGTCCTTTGACAAACTGCTTGCCTTGTTCTGCCATTAACTCATTCTGATCTTGATCAGCACCCGTCTGAGCCTTGATCACCACCTTTTACATTTTTTTGTCCGTAACATCTTTGTCAATCTCCACCTATCGTTGGCCCTCTATCCAGCCCAACTGCTCCAGTTCCCTCCAGCTTTGACAAAGAGTCATCCAGACTCATAGTTAGTCCCCTTCTCTCTCCACAGATGCTGTCAGATCTGCTGAGATTGTCTAATATTTTCTGTTTTTGATTCAGATTCCAGCATCAGCAGTAATTTACTTTTATCTTGCATATGCAGTTATTTATTTGTTGCTATTGATGGACTATAAAATTTACTCAATGGAAATAAGCATATTTAAGAGTAGTGTCAGCTCTGTAAATTGTAGATCTGCCTCACAAGGAGTGTTTTCTAAATGTAAATGTACTGTTGGACAATTTGAAGAGTACTGAAGTGCAGAGTATTCTTTGCTTTGGCAGATTATATTCTTGTATTCATTCTTTTTTTTTAAAATAATTTTTATTGAGAAATTTTGATTTTATACAACAATAATGCACCTTAGTAAAATACCGAAAATAACAATAATATTAACAATCATATACATTCGCCCCATCCCCATGAACAACCCAGCATTTTAACAACAACGCAAATTAACACACTATAAAGTTACAGAATAAACACTACCATAATGCACCCCCCCCCCCCCCCCCCCCCCCCCGGGTTGCTGCTGCTATTGACCCAGTTACCTATCTCTGAGCCAGGAAGTCCAGAAAAGGCTGCCATCGTTTATAAAACCCTTGTATTGATCCTCTCAGGGCAAATTTGACCTTTTCCAATTTTATAAATCCCGCCATGTCACTGGTCCAGGTCTCCACGCTTGGGGGCCTTGCATCCTTCCATTGTAACAGAATCCTTCGACGGGCTACTAGGGACGCAAAGGCCAGGACACCGGCCTCTTTTGCCTCCTGCACTCCCGGCTCCACCCCAACCCCAAAAATCGCGAGTCCCCACCCTGGTTTGACCCTGGATCCAACCACCCTCGACACCGTCCCCGCCACCCCCTTCCAGAATTCTTCCAGTGCTGGGCATGCCCAGAACATATGGGCGTGGTTCGCAGGACTCCCCGAACATCTGGTGCACCTGTCCTCACCCCCGAAGAACCTACTCATCCTAGTCCCGGACATATGGGCCCGGTGCAGCACCTTAAATTGGATGAGACTAAGCCTCGCACATGAGGAGGAGGAGTTGACTCTCTCCAAGGCCTCCGCCCAAGTCCCATCCTCTATCTGCTCCCCGAGTTCCTCCTCCCATTTAGCCTTCAGCTCCTCCACTGACGACTCCTCCACCTCCTGCATTACCTTATAGATGTCAGACACCTTCCCCTCTCCTACCCACACCCCCGAAAGCACTCTGTCCATCGTCCCCTGCGAGGGCAGCAAAGGGAATCCCTCTACCTGTCGCCTAGCAAACGCCTTTACCTGCAGGTATCTGAACATGTTCCCCTGGGGAAGGCCAAATTTATCTTCCAGTTCCCCCAGGCCCGCAAACCTCCCGCCAATAAACAGGTCCCTCAATTTGCTGATGCCCGCCCTTTGCCATCCCCTGAATCCCCCATCCGTGTTCCCCGGGATGAACCGATGGTTGCCACCCAGTGGAGCCTCCATCGAGCCCCCTGTTTCCCCCCGATGCCGTCTCCACTGTCCCCAGATTCTTAGGGTCGCCGCCACCACCGGGCTCGTGGTAACCCTCTTGGGGAGAGCGGCAACGGTGCCGTTACCATGGCACCCAGGCTTGTACCTCTACATGACGCCATCTCCATTCTTTTCCACGCCGCCCCTCCCCCCTCCATCACCCATTTACGCACCATTGACACATTGGCTGCCCAATAGTACCCCAGAAGGTTGGGCAGCGCCAGCCCGCCTCTATCCCTTCCTCGCTCCAGGAATACCCTCCTCACTCTCGGAGTCCCATGTGCCCACACAAAGCTCAGAATACTGCCGGTCACTCTCCTAAAGAAGGCCCTGGGGATAAATATGGGCAGGCACTGAAAAAGGAACAAGAACCTCGGAAGCACTGTCATTTTGACGGACTGCACCCTCCCCGCCAACGACAATGGCAGCATGTCCCACCTCCTGAACTCCTCCTCCATCTGATCTACCAGTCTGGCAAAGTTATGCTTGTGGAGAGTCCCCCAGTCCCTGGCCACTTGCACCCCCAGGTACCTAAAGCTCTCCCCTGCCCGCCTAAGCGGGAGCCTACCAATTCCTTCCTCCTGGTCTCCAGGGTGCACCACAAACACCTCGCTCTTGCCTAAGTTTAATTTATAACCTGAGAAGGTCCCAAACTCGGCTAGTAACTCCATCACTCCCGGCATCCCTCCCACCGGGTCCGCCACATACAGTAACAGGTCGTCGGCATACAACGACACCCTATGTTCCTCTCCACCTCGCACCAAGCCTCTCCACCTCTCTGAATCTCTCAATGCCATCGCCAGCGGCTCGATTGCCAGTGCAAACAACAAGGGGGACAAGGGGCAACCCTGCCTGGTCCCTCGGTAAAGCCGGAAGTACTCCGACCTCCTCTTGTATTCATTCTTTTGAGTGGACTACAGTGATGGTGGATTCCCTACAATGCCTGGAAATTTGTCCAATGCTGTTACAGAATTTTTTCTCATAAAATGAGGGAACAGTCTTATAATGCTATCCTCAGCAGATATTTGTGTTTATGACTTCTTTGTCAGGAGCCTGTGTTTACCAGATATCATGGTGTATCTGATCAGTTGTATCACACATTTCTGTTTCCTTGACCAGAGCCGCACTGTGACCTGAACACTGGGAGCCTAACCTGAGTCTGCCAGTCCCACGGTTCAATAAGCCATCTATGTCACTTCTGGTATCCTTATATTTTCCTTATATTTTGCTCACACAGTGTATATATTTGGTTCTATGAGACTAAAACAGTTTCTATCTTTGTGACTGATCTAAACTTCTGCTGTTGAACTCCACGTGTTATTTATTCTGTCAAGATCTTTATCGTGGAGAATATTCTGAGGTACTCGGAAATGAACAGGGCTCCACCCATTAGTGACAGCCTGGAGCCTGCAGCTGTGCCCTTCAGAAACCAGTGACTGTGCACATGATCACTTTGAAGTTACAATGCAACAATTTATATTAAATGGTTGAAAATGCCACAAATATGTTAATGGCCGTAAACCTGTTAACTTACCAAGTTATTTGATTTGGCAACAATTGTGCAGACCTAGAAGTTACAATTATACAATTTGTCAGCTGAAAATGTCGTTTGGTATTCACATTTCAGAGCATTCTATTTAATGCAAGTTTTCAAAATTCACAAGTTTTCTCAGTGGCTGCACTGCTCCTCCTTAGCTGATTAACACATTTAAAGGTGAGTAAATTGTACTTGTAGTTTTAATTCTGTTGGATGTTGTATATTTTTTAAAAATTTAGAGTACCCAATTCATTTTTTCTAATTAAGGGGCAATTTAGCGTGGCCAATCTACCTAGCCTGCACATCTTTGAGTTGTGGGGGCGAAACCCACGCAAACACGGGGAGAATGTGCAAACTCCACACAGAGAGTGACCCAGAGCCGGGATCAAACCTGGGACTGTGAGGCAGCAGTGCTAACCACTGCGCCACCGTGATACCTGGATATTGTATATCAATTACAGGTATTGTCTTTAGCCTTGTGCCATGGATTTTTTGGAGGTTTTTTGGTTCAGGTGATAAGAGCATTATTGACAAAAGCAACATTTATTACCCATCCTTAATTGCCAATGAAAAGTTGGTGGTGAGCCACCTTCTTGAACCACTGCAGTCTGTGTGGTGTAGATACTTCCACAGTGCTGTTAGGGAGGGAGTTCAAAGATTTTGACTCAGCGGTGATGGAGGAATGGCAATATATTTCCAAGTTAGGATGGTGTATGAGTTGGAGGTGAACTTGGGGTGTTGGTGTTCCCATGGATGTGCTGCCCTTTTTCTTCTTGGTGGTCGGGATTGCGGGCTTGGAAGGTACTGTTAAATTAGCCTTGGTGAGTTGCTCCAAGCATCTTGTCGGTGGTACCCATTGCTAGCACTGAGCATTGGTGGTGGTGGAGGAGGTGAATGCTTAAGGTGGTTAATTGGGTACGAATCAAGTGGGCTGCTTCTTCCTCGATGGCGCTCAACTTCAGTGTTGTTGGTGTTATGCTCATCGCGGCAAGTGACAACTCTTTCATCACACTCCTGACATGTAACTTGCAGATGGTGGATAGGCTTTGGGGAGTCAGGTTGTGAGCTACTTGCCACAGGATTCCTGGCTTCTGACCTGCTCTTGTAGCCACAGTATTTAAATAACTGCTCCAGTTAAGTTTCTGGTCAGTAGTGACCCTACCACTGTACAGGAGTTTGATGGTGGGGTCAATGATTGTAATGCTGTTGGACATCAAAGGGGATATGCTTAGATTCTCTCTTAGATACGTTCAGTACAGAAAGGGGCAATTTGGCCCATTGTCACTGTGTGCCTGTGCCAGGACCCTGCAAGAGCAACTCACCTCATCTCACTTCTGCCTTTACCAGTAGCCCTGCAAATCTTTTCTCCTATTGGACATGGCCATTGTCTAGAACTTATGTGGCACAAATATTACTTACCATTTATCATTCCAAGCCCGGATGTTGTTCAGGTTTTACTGCATTGGGGAATGAATTGTTTGTTATCTGATGTGCTTCAAATGAAACTGTTTGAACTTCTTGTATCTACCCATGTAAAGAAATAATTGATTTATAGTACTGGCAGTTAGATTTTGAGCAGAACGATTACATTGGCTAATGCAGAATATAGGAAGATGTTTTATTCATAGCTGTCACAAAACTCACATGGAAGGAGATATGGAACATGCTTGTTTAGCAGGCAGGTACTGCGATTGTGTTATCATTTTCTATTTTATGAAAGTAATCACTCTTCAAAAAGAACTTAATTGGCTGTAAAGCATTTTGGGATGTTGTGAAAGTTACTATGTAAATACAAGTTCTTTTTTTCTTCCTGACCAACCTACTTAATTTACAGACGAGAGTTCTACAAAGTTTCTCTTAGTCCCTTCACCAAAGGTAAATGAGGCAAAGCTTGCGAATACCACTTTACCATTTATATTCTGCATTGTCCATGCTGAATGGATTGCCTTTCTTGGCATGTCATTACTATGTTTCTATCATTACATCGTTTTCCTGGCAGCATTATAACATCCTGATCTGCATTTATCCTGACAATCTTATTTTCATTCCAAACCGCGTGTTCAAGCAGCTACTTTTAAATTGTTAATTCAGATTTGAATGCTTGAGTGGATTAATTAACAGAATTGTGGAACTTCTCTTTGCAGTCGTGTGTTGGTGAAGCTACCCGGTTAACTTGTGTGCTCCATTTGCTATCTTGACCAATACGTTGAGCAGTGGTATGTGGTGGTGAACGCCCCTAAGCATAGTTGTTTAGCACTGCTTAGTTGAAGATGGGTTCTCAGAAGTATTGACTGATGGAATACAATGTGGAAAAGCGTGAGGTTATGAACTCTGGAAGGAGGAATGGAGGCATAGACTATTTTCTATATAGGGAAATGTTTAGGAAATCAGAAGCATAAAGGGACTTAAGAGTCCTAGTTCAAGATTCTCTTCAGGCTAACGTGCAGGTTCAGTCGACAGTTAGGAAGGCAAATACGGGCAGCACGGTGGCACAGTGGTTAGCATTACTACCTCACGGCGCTGAGGTTCCAGGTCGATCCCGGCCCTGGGTCACTGTCCGTGTGGAGTTTGCACATTCTCCCCGTGTTTGCGTGGGTTTCGCCCCCCCCAACCCAAAGATGTGCAGGGTATGCGGATTGACCACACTAAATTGCACCTTAATTGGAAAAAATGAATTGGGTACACTAAATTTATTTTTAAAAAAGAAAGAAAAGAAAAGGAAGGCTAATGCAACGTTAGCATTCATGTCGGGAGGGCTAGAATACAAGAGCAGAGATGTGGTTCTGAGGCTGTATAAGGCTTTGGTCAGAGCCCATTTGGAGAATTGAGAGCAGTTTTGGGACTCGTACCTAAGGAAAGATGTGGTGGCCTTGGAAAGGGTTCAGAGGAGGTTCACAAGAATAATCCCTGTAATGAAGAGCTTGTCATATGAGGAGCGTTGAGGACTCTGGGTGTGTACTTGTTGGGGTTTGGAAGGATGAGGGGGGATCTTATTGAAACTTACAGGATACTGCGAGGCCTGGATAGAGTGGACGCAGAGAGGATGTTTCTACTAGTAAGAGAAACTAGAACCAGAGGACACAATCTTAGACTAAAGGAATGGTCCTTTAAAACAAAGATGAGGAGAATGGGGATGAGAAAAATTTCAGCCATGATTGAATGACGGAGCAGCCTCGATGGGCCAAGTGGCCAAATTCTGCGCCTATGTCTTATGGTCTTATACAATACGACAGGTGCATGACTCAATTATTAGTTCATATCAGTAAGTCTCTGAGGCTGTCAAGCAGAGTTATTTGGACTTGATGGATGCGATTTTCCGGCCTCGCCGCACCCGGCTCAGGACGCCGGTAAATCTCACGAGAGATCGAACAAGATTTTGCGAGGCGTCGTGATATGGATCCCGCCCATTGTGGTCGGGGCCCAGATTTGCATATTTAAGTGAGCAGTTAGTCTCACTTGAATATGTCTACGCCGGATCTACCCAGCGCCTCGGATACCTCAAGTAGGCTCTGTTTAGCACTGGTTTCCACAAACACGGACCAGGCGCACCAGCACTTGGGGGAGGCTCTCCCTGGTGATCGGGGGCCCCTGGGTGGTTGGGTTCTGGGAAAGGTAGTATCCTGCTATTCCCGATACCACCTGGGCATTTTGGCACTGCCAGTCTGGCACTGAAGCAGTGCCACCTGGGCACCCTGGCAGTGCCACCCAGATGCTATCCTGGCAGTGCCAGGGTGCCCAGGAGGCACTTCCAATCTGACTCGGGAACTGCCATGTTGCCAGCCTGACAATGCCAAGGTGCCCAGGTGGCATTGTGCCACAGAACAGGCCCGGGGCTGCCATGCCTTTATCAGCTGGGGTGTGAGGGAATCAATGATACCAACTTTAGTTTGTTCATAGTTTTTTGGATTACAGCAAAAGGGATAAAGTTTTGTCTATCCACATCTTTTCAACTGCCTGAAAATTCCAGTGCAGCTTAGGCTTGTAGCATAGAAAATATGCACCCACTCAGTATTCTTTACTAGTTTGGAAGAAAACCTGTTATCCTTACCTGGTCTGTCCTACATGTGACTCCAGACCAAAACAATTTGGTTGACTCTTTTATTCCCCTAGGAATGGGCAATTAATGCTGATGGCAGCGACAGCCACGTTCCATGAACGAGTAAAGAAAAAAAAATAATGCGTTGCAAAAATCAATTACCTGAATTTCCAACTTGGACATGCAATGTCTATACCATGAATGCAGTTGGCACATCTTGTCAGAGAGTTAAAAGAGTTGCTGCTGAAACTCTGCACCTCCAAATGTTGGAACCACTCTTCCATATATTTTACAGTATGTGCCCATGCTGGAAAAAGCAATGTCAGAAAGACCAATGTGATGGACTCATACATTTAATGGTTGATTTAAGCAGCTGTCCATGTTTTCCAGTAGGTGTTGTAGTGCTTTATGTCTATTAACTTTCAAGGGCTGCAAGCTGCGCATTTCAAATGTTTTAGGGGAGAAAATGGAACCACCTTGGGGTTGAGTTGGCTCAAACATAACACATATTAAGAGTTTGGAACTAAGTAGATCCTCTGTGACTGTCCTCAGGGACTGCAGCGGTTCAAGAAGGCAGCTCACAGCCACCTTCTGAAGGGCAACTAGGGATGGGCAATAAATGCTGGCTGAGCCAGCGACGCCCCTATGCCGTAAAATAGAATTTACAGTGCAGAAGGAGGCCATTTGGCCCATCGAGTCTGCACCGTCTCTTGGAAAGAGCACCCTACCGAAGCCCACATCTCCACCCTATCCCCATAACCCAGTAACCCCACCCAACAGTAAGGGCAATTTTGAACACTAAGGGCAATTTAGCATGGCCAGTCCACCTAACCTGCACATCTTTGGACTGTGGGAGGAAACCGGAGTACCTGGAGGAAACCCACGCACACACGGGGAGAACGTGCAGACTCCGCACAGTGAACCAAGCTGGGAATCAAACCTGGGACCTTGGAGCTGTGAAGCAATTGTGCTAACCACTATGCTACCGTGCTGCCCTAAAATGATTTTAAACAAAATGATTGACCAGACAAATGATGACAAATGATTGACCAGACAACCTGCCTTCAAACCCTGGTGAAGTAGATCTATCACTGCGACTGTGAATCTTTCTAAGTGGCTCCCAAAGAAGGCTGCAAGCTAGTGATACGGTCCTTGCTAAATAACCAATAGGGAACATAATGGTGTTCTGTGCTGAATAAAAGCCACAGCAATTCTCTTGCATGTAGTCAGTGGTCCTAAACCTTTGTTATTGTCAACCTCTTTCTAAGTTCTCTCAGCTTCGATACGTGCAACTACGCATTCTATTTTAATCATAACAGGCGTATGTTTTCCCAACAGCTTGCTTTGGTGACCCTTAAACGTGGTGGTGGGTTTGTTGACTGTGAGTAAGGTCTCATTCCTGTGTTTTTTTAATGAAGAGCAACTTTGTGATCAAAACGTGAAGCGCTGCAGTTTTTGAAACTCTGAAACAAAAATCAGAAAATACTTGAAATACTCAGCATGTAAGGAAGCATCAGTGGAGAAAACAGACACCGTTTGTGGGATTGAATTCTTCCGCAGTGGTGAGACAGGCTCTGAAATTGAACTTGTTGTTACTTTGACAGATGCTGCTTGACCCGCTGAGAGTTGCCAGCATTTTCCGTTTTTGTTCCGTGAATCTCTTCAGAAAATGGTGACCAAAGTACCGCGGTAAATCATACTTTCCTGCCACCAATGTATCGATATCCAATTGAGGGTGAACAGGCCAGTGTTGCAAATGTAGCATTGAAGTTCATTTTGCTTCTGTTAGAATAATGTATTTCAGCTGATAAGGCAATAGTAATCAGTACTTTAGGTTAATAATATCCTTAAAAGAACTTTCCGACAGCCAGTGCTAAATCATCGGTCAGCCATAGAAAAGAGCCCCTTCTCTTTTTTTTCTGGAAATGCAGAGCACCTGTACACATTTAGCAGCTGTTATAACTAAGTCTATTTAAATGAATTACTTGATTAAGAATGTGTTGGCAGTGAAGGGATTTCATTCACGGTTGGTAATTTACTGTTACAGTGAGTATCATAGAATCCCTGCAGGGCAGAAGGAAGCCATTCGGCTCATTGAGTCTGCACCGACCCATCAAAAGGGCACGTTATCCATGTCCACTCCACTCTTTCCCATAAACTAACCTGCATAGAAGTCCCACCTGCTGAGAGCTACTGGCCAGTCAGAGGTTGGCAACTCTTTTGAATGGCAGCGCCACTGGAGAGGCTGTGGCTGGTGCTGATTTGACACCCACCTGAGGCCTCAGATTGTCGCCGGATCCCAGGTTACATGTCAGAGTAACCTGCCCTAAAATAAGATCCTTTCATTGTTTCCAGTCCCCCCCCCCCCCCCCCCCCCCCCCGGGACCCCAGAGCCCGCTCGCGCCGCCTGGTCCCGCCAGTAAGGGGGATGGTTTAATTCACGCCGGCGGGACCGACATTCCAGCAGTGGGACTTCGGCCCATCGCGGGGCCGGAGAATTGCCGGGGGGTGGGGGGGGGTGGGTCGACCGGCGCGCCGCAATTCCCGCCCCCGCCGAATCTCTGGTGCCGGAGAATTTGGCGGCCGGTGGGGGCAGGATTCACGCCGCCCCGTGGCGATTCTCTTACCCGGCGGGGGATCGGAGAATCCTGCCCCATAATACAATACTTTTATATCCACTGGGCTAAATTGCTGGCTTTGAAAGCAGACCAAGGCAGGCCAGCAGCACTGTTCGATTCCCGTAACAGCCTCCCCGAACAGGCGCCGGAATGTGGTGATTAGGGGCTTTTCACAGTAACTTCATTGAAGCCTACTCGTGACAATAAGTGATTTTCATTTTTCAAATCCACCTATTATTCCATAGTCCTTAAATGATCCTAATCTTTGTGGATGCTACCAATCTCTCCTGCTGTTCATCAAAGAGCATGGCTTGATATTTTCCGTATATTTTCCAGCTACTCTTCCTCAATATATTTTCTGATATGTTAATGGGAACCCCCTTGGTTAGTTTACTCTTCAATGGCTCTACTGTGTATCAACATTCAATCCCTCTTACATAAAAATCAACATTCCCAGTTTATTAAAAAATAAGCTTTGTTGATAAGAGAACTGCTTTCATTGAAAGGCCACCAATTTAATCAATTTCAGATTTTAGTGCATTAGGGACACAGTGCTTTTAAGCGGATGCAACCCATTATTGAAAAAAAAGCACATATTCAAAGGAAAACATTGAGTTGGTGAGTTATTCCCTTGTTTGGAAAACCCGAGCCAATCTCAAGAAAGATAATACACTTGCCTCTTTGCTTCCCACAAATAGGTATTGAATATATTTAGAGACTGCTATTATGTAACTGTTTATTGATTAATCATTAAGGAGAATGGTCAGAGTACAGGAGAGCAGCTTTCTGGAAGAAATGAGACCGCTTAGTCTGAAGTTTGTGATGTAGAAATAAATGCAAGAAAATCAGCGCATTGAGCTGAACAGTTTCAAACAAAAACTGCTTTGACCTGATGTATATTTCGTTATTAAAAAAAGGCTAGTTCTCTAAAGGTTATGGCAAAATGTAGAAAGCAATGCGATAAAAATTTGGGGGAAGATCATCCATAAGAGTTGGGGACCATGTGTTTTAGGTGCTCAGAGTTTGGAGTTGGTGACCAGTGCCTGTTCATTGATCAAGATTATTTGAACTGATTTAATATATCGGACCATGATCTCGGGCAGTTTTAATGAACTCTGACTCTTGTAAATTTGCTACGTTTGGGTAAATTTACAAATCTCTCCCTTGATGTACATATTCTATTTCATAAATATCAAAGTAAGTTAAATTGAAAATCACCCAATAAAGTTGAATTGTATGCTCAGATGACACAAAATTACTTCTGGAGGCTAGTTTGTGACTTGTTATCAAATGGATGTTTACATTTTATGAAATGGCATGAAATCCATATTTCTCCCAAAATACTTCCATGTACATGTTTATTCTTGTAACAACTATCTTGGTTTAAAGTATTTAACTGTTATCAAAATGGAAAATGCTCGAAACAGGCAGCTAGTCTGGCAACATTTGTGGAGAGATAGACAAAGGGCAGGATTCTCCAGCCGCGTACGCCCGGTGACTGTGGAATCCCACTGAGGTCAATGGACTTCTCCATTGTCCACTGGCATTCTTGCAGCGGGTGGTGTCGAAGAATTCAACCTAAAGTAAAGTTTTAGATCGATGATCATCACTGTTCTGTTCTGATGAAAGGTCATGTTAATTTAACTCACTCTCCACAGATGCTGCAGGGCCCTGCTGGGCAGCCTTTTTCTGTTTTTATTTCAGATTTCCAGCATGTGCAGTATTTTTCATTCGGTTGTTATTATTTAATTATATAACAGTTGTTGAACCCTTCATTGTCACCAATACAAACCTCTTTACAATTGGTTGACAAAATAGTCAGTGGATTTCCTGCATTTTACCTTTGTTTCTTAATCTACAGAAATTGATTGCCAATGTAAGGATCTCTGTGGAAACCAATAACGTTTAAAGATAAATTCTAGCTCCCTTTCATTGGTTTCAACAAATGAATTGCTATCTTCAGAATCAAATAAGGCAAACACAACAAAATGAATGAAATCAGAAAGAGCTTGAAAACCCCAGCAGGCCTGCCAGCATCTGTGCAGAGAGAAACAGATTTAACATTTGTGTCTGACATGACTCTTCTTTGCTGTCTTACTTATACTTTTGCTTACTTTACTTTGAAAAGTACACTAAACACTGTCACACATACTGTGGACCAACATTCTCAACTATCCCAGAAAGTGATTGGCTGCTTATCAGGTTCTTTAAGGTTGTCCTCTTTCTTGGGACTAATTCCAAGCTTTTCCACATTTGCCTTGTAAGGTCTGGGACTTCTCAGCTCAAGCCTGAATCCGATTCACAATTCTTTTTTTTGTCTTTTTAAAAATAAATTTAGAGCACCCAATTATTTTTTTCCAATTAAAGGTTTATTTAGCGTGGCCAATCCACGTAACGTGCACATCTTTGGGGTGTGGGGGTGAAACCCATGCTGAAACACTGGGAAAATGTGAAAACGCCACACAGACAGTGACCTGGGGCCGGGATTGGACCCAGATCCTCAGCGCCGTAGGCGACACTGATTTGCAATTCCTGCACAGTGGCTGACAGAAAATTACAAACGGCTCGATTCTCCTAGTCCGCAGTTGTTCCACTGTCCTTGGTAAATTCTTTCTTTCTGTCAAGCTTTTTGGAACTGGCTAAAGGAGATCTCAAAGGGGCCTGCCAAGCAGTCTAAACTTTTAAATCTCCTGCCCTTTAAATGTTTGAAAAGAAACTGCCTGCAGTGTTTAAAAAAAAACAGGCATGCAATTTCATTCTACCTATTGACATAAAACCTGAGGGTTATCATTATGTGATTTGTGCTGCATGCCTTATTTCAAAATTTACTATCTCAGTGGGGTGCCTGTCACTTTCATTGGCAACTCCATTATAAAGTCTTTGAAATGAGCCTATGAATACAAATGCTTGTCTTTAGATGTGATTAAGTACTTAAACGGGTTTAAATATAATTTTATTTCATCTAAGCATAAGGTCAGCCCAAGGGTGAGTTGACACACAAGTATGTTGTGCAAAGGGTGGTGGGGAATGGGTTGGCATGAGTTGAAACTCAGTTGGCATAGGGGTTATGAGAGGCTGTCGGGATGAGTGGGGGTTGTGACTTGTCATGGGTATGAGTGGCTATGGAGATGAGTTGAGGGCATGTTTTGGTATGGAAGGTTTGAGGGGCCATGGAAGGCAAAGGTTCAGATAGAGGGCATGAGGGGCCATGGGAGGGGTGGCACGGTGGTGCTGTGGTTAGCACGGCTGCCTCAAGGCGCTGAGGGCCCGGGTTCAATCCCGACCCCGGGTCACTGTGTGGAGTTTGCACATTCTCCCCGTGTCTGTGTGGGCCTCACCCCCACAACCCAAAGATGTGTAGAGTAGGTGGATTGAGGGGAGGCCAGGAGTTGACATAGATGGAGCATATGGAATGTGTGGAGTGTGAGGGATGAGGGCTAGTGGTCTGTTTTTGTTTTATTATTATAACTGGAACAAAGTCCTTAAGCACTGAGGTGGGCCTTTTAACTGGGCCACATTGGCTCCCAGCAGCCCGCGTGGCTGCCACTCAACTGTTTCTGGGGTTGCTGAACTTGACTCCACTCCCAAGGAACAAAAATCTGAAGATTTAGAGCATTTTCTACTGAGTCAGTTTGCAGTTTGCAGAGCCAGGAGCAAAAATTTGGCACTAAATGTTTATGAATTGGAATTCACCTCACACAACAACATATAAAAACTTGCATTTTCCATAATATTTTACAATTGGCATGATTATGTTTCTTAATAGCATCGGTTGTCATGGCAGCACACTTAGCAGCAGCTGCCATAAACATTGAATGGTGTAATTTAAGATTGTGTCATTGTTGCTTGTGTTGGGAAACAGAATAAGAGCATCAAGGGCATTAGGTAATGCAAAGTGATGTCACATTGGTATCTTTTAAAGAAGATTGCATTCATACTCAGGGGTTAGAACACACACATTGGAACCTATCCAGTGCCAATGCTGAATGTTTGAACTTTGTGAATTTGAACTCTTATAACTCATGCTGAGTTTAATCATTTTCTTCCAGTGTTTTATTGCACAGGTGATGCTAATTTGAGTTTGTGGACTTGATACTTTTTCTGTCTGGTGACATACCTACTCATTGCAGTTTCATTACAAACAACAATGCATTAAGCAGCTATCCCAACTGCCCATGAGGGAGTGTTGGTCTCCAAACCAGATGGTTACAGGTTTGAGTCCTACAGTGTCTTATCACTTGGCATCACAGCCATTGCTCGGCTTTGAGAGCAAGTTCTTTCAGATTTTACCCTGGCCACTGCTCTACTCTAATAACTACGGTTTGATGTTTTAAAGTTCTTAGCCGGTATTCTCCGATCACGTGCCAGGGCGGAGAATCGTGGTGGGGGGGGGGGGGGGGGGGGGGCGCAGAATCATGCCACGCCGCTCTAATTCTGCGGTGCCGATTCTTGGGCGCCTACGGGATCACCGCTGCGCCAGTCGGGGGCTGTTGAAAGCGCTACCCCCGTCCGGCGATTCTCCGTGCCTCAACGGGCTGAGTGCCCGCCGCGTTCGGCTGAGTCCCGCTGGTGTGGGTTACGTATGGTCAAACCCGGCTGGACCTCTGAGTCCTGGCAGCGGGGGCCGTCCTGGTGGGGGGAAGGGGGGGTACGACGGGGGGGAACTGACTCTGGGGTGGGCCTCCACGGTGGGCTGGCCCACGATCTGGGCCTACCGATCGGTGGGCGGGCTAGTTCTGTGGGAGGCCTATGTTCCTCCACGCCGGGCCCCTGTAGGGCTCCGCCATATTGCCCGGGGCCCGGCGCGGAGACTGAAACCCACGCGCATGCACGGACTCGCACCAGCCGTGGCACGTGTGCTTGCGCGGCTGTGGCGCGCTGGCGTCCGAGTGCTGGAGCAGCAGACACTACTCTGGCGCCGTACTAGCCCCCTAGGACAGGGTGAATACCCGGGCCGGAAGCCGGAGTGGCTCACGCCGCTTTTGACACCGGCGTCAGAACTTGGCCGCGGGATCGGAGAATGCGCGGGGCTGTGGAAAATCCCAGCCACAATGTATGATATCAAAAAAACAAGCATGCTGGTATACACAATCTGAATGCAGATGTGAGGACCCTCCTCAACTCAGGTAATTAGTAATTGAATACCTTGCAGATGTGCTTCATATTTATTTACACAAGAAATTGAGAATAAATGCAGTTCCAGTTGAATATTCTTGATTCTACCTGGGCAGGGGAATCATTAAAAAGGAATTGTTGTCTATGTACAGTGTAGTCACCTTAGGTGACTGCATCTTTGTATTTGTATCTGTGCATTCATGTGATTGGTGTCGCTGTTTATAGATGCAAACTATGGGATTCCTTTTGTGGTATTTCTACGAACTAGAATTTGGAACTTGGGTTCCCAAGTTGTAATACCTCTCCTGCAGCTTTCCCAGTTTTTATTCATAACAGATAAAACACCCTTGTAAGTTGCCCAAGTAGTGATTACGTGGGCCTAGATAAGAATTCTGGCAGGAGGGATTATCTCTGATTTTGTAGTTATTTGATATCTGTACATTGTGTAAGAACCAGGAGAATAATATTTTTGTCCCCACTTCTCTCTTCATTTCCACGTTCTCCTAAATTTGGCTAGGTAAAAGGTAAAGAGACCCAAGCCAAACGGCAACCTCACTTCGATGAACAAGTACATCACAGATGTGAGACTGTCAGCTTAGTATCGCAGGTAGAAGCTCAGCGACCTGCTTCATGGCTGTTTGCAGTAGAATTGTGGCAGAACCTGCAGCAATATAGACCATACCCCTTGGGTGCTGGTGAGTTCATTGTTCTGCCAAGTACACTGAAACTGATATAACGTCACGTACCATTGACTTTAATTGGATCCTGAGTTCCGTGTAAGAAATGCATTGAAATCCACTTACTGATGCACTGCTTTCCTGAGAGCCAAACATTTCTCTGAAGAACAATAAGAAGGCTGCTTTTGTATTTTCAACATCACAGAATTTCAAATGTATTAGCCACTCTGAATGTGGATGTTAATTCATTACCCAGTAAGATAATATTTTCAGATTTCCGTTCAGCATAGTCATTAATACTCCATTCACACCATATTCATGTCTGTCAGTAAGTTGTCCTTATTTCTGTTGCATACCAGCCTCTTACTATCTTGTTGATTGCATTGATTTTTATAGGTGTTTCTTCCCTTCATTAATTGCATAGTCCCTGTTAATGTCATAACAATGACTGTCACATTGGGAATTATAACTGTGTTGTGCAACAGTGATAATGAGAAGGTGTGGATTTAGTCAATTTGCCTAATATTATTGGGCACTCCATTTCTAAGGCTAATGTGCAAGAATGGATCTGACCACTCAGAAATGGCAGTAACTACTGTCTTGTACAAATGTCAGTGTTTGAAAGGCCTGGCCAAACTGGAGAGAGAAGATATCTACGGCATATTGGGAGCCAATTCTCCCTTCGTTATTAAATGAATGGGGATCAGAAAATTGAGTTGTTGCACAGCCTTACTGTTCAAGTAATAATTATCCAGAGGTGCTTGGATAATTTGGCTTCACTCTGAATTGCACAACATATATAATTGTGTTTAATTTAAATGGAGTTCAAGTAACTGGGATGGTGATGAAACAGTCCTTTAGTAGTTCTTTGATTTCTGAGCAACAGGATCATATTCTCAGACTACTGTCACTGAATGTGTCAGCCATGTCTCTTTCCATCCCGCCCCACACATATTTTTAATTGCCAGTTCTTGAGCTGGGTGGCTTGCTTTCACACCATTACACAACACAGAGACAAGAAGGTGTTAATATCCTTTGTACTATGAATCAGCCTTGCATCTGGTCTAATTTCAGTTTTCTTTTAACATAAGTGAAAAACAGTGTAGGAGTGTCAAAAGTAATTAGTCATCATCGGAAACTGCTAGACCTCATTAAGAGTTGCATGAATATTTCCATTCCCTAATCATTAAGTGTGAGAAGAAGCGCTCGCATTGTTAATTATCTGATGTGCTCTTGATCATATCCTGGATGCAAAATGAGCCACAAATAAGACTGTAAATTGATCCAGATTACGTTAGAGCATTTTTACGTTTACTACATTGTGCCTGTCTTGATGTCATCGCTAATGACTCTTCATAGCTTTTAGTCAGTTTATAGCCAGTTAAATGGCATACAATCTAGCATGAATGACATTGGCAGAAGAAGCCAGATGGTTCTTTTTTCTAGAAATGTCAATAAATTACAGCATAATTTTTAAATATTCCTGATGTTTTATAAGAATTGATCTGAAAATTAAAATGCCAGATTGACATTAAGCCGTTATTTAGAAAAGCCAAAGCGTTATTTCTCTTTCTTCATTTAGAAGCAGAAAATGTAACAAAACATAGCCAACTTTTTCAGCCTGGATTTTCGCCAAGGGAGCTCTGTAAAAATGGCGGACAGTTCCTGATTCTCTAATTTCCAACCTCATTCTGGGGTTTCTGATTTGCAGTGGAGTGTTTCAAAAGCGGGGACTGGTTCAGTCAACAGCCCACACCCTGCACTGCTGACATGGGTGGCTCCATTGTCGGGATAGGCATTCCCTAGTTTTCCGCAGTTTTCATGAAGGCAGGCCAACATTTTCCAAGAGTCATAGTTCATGACATGTGAGAGATGTCATGAACCATAGTCCGCATGAGAGAATCTTTTGAAAGATAAGTTCAAAATATCCTCCTCATGCCCCCATGTCACTGAATGCTTCCTAACCACCCCTATTGTCCCTCGTGCACCCCCATGCCATGCTATGGCTCTCCCATGCCCATTCACCCACTATCCTCTGCACAGCACCAGTAAACCTTCTAGTGACAGATGGGTAGAAAAATGCTTTACAAAACAGTCATTCACTGATAATTTTGCACTTTCTTTGAAAACCTTCTGAGTACAGCTGAATAAAAGTGCCCATCATCAGATCCTTTAAAGAAGCAATAGCTGAAATTGCAAGCGCATGAAACTTCTTTGTGAAATTGGCGGCATATATCAAGGGAGCCAGAGCTACCTATCATGTAATGTTTTCCATGGGGCTCAGATATTTATATTACTGTAAATAAAGAATGGTTAATAATAATAAAAATAATAATAATCTTTATTAGTGTCACAAGTAAGCTTACATTCACACGGCAATGAAGTTACTGTGAAAACCGCGCAGTCGCCCCACTACGCCGCATGTTCGGGTATACTGAGGGAGAATTCAGAATGTCCAATTCATCTAACAAGCACATCTTTTGGAACTTGTGGGAGGAAACCGGACCACCCGGACGAAACCCACGCAGACATGGGGAGAACGTGCAGACTCCGCACAGACAGTGACCCAAGCCGGGAATCGAACCCGGTTCCCTGGCGCTGTGAAGCAACAGTGCTAACCGGTAGCAATAAACCAGATGGTTGTAGAGAATATTTGATGGCAATATGAATTAAAATGTTTTTTTGGAAAAGATAGTCATTAATTTGGCTAAAAGTGGTTGAGCACCTGAAGCAAGCACACTTACGTACATGCCAGTGAAGAGATTTTATAGTCCCTCACTTGTGCAGGTACTGTCAGCCAATCCACTATAGCATTAAGCAACACCATACGATGGCGCGAGGGGAAATAGTTTAACATTTTGGGCTGTTCTCTTAATGGGTGAATATCTGACCGTGACTTATTTAAGATGATGATGAATCTGCTGAGTAATTCATATGAATTTACGAACATATGAATTAGTAGCAGGAGTAGGCCTGCTCCGTAATTTGATAAGATCGTTAAATAAAATTATCAGAAGATAATTCTAGCATTTTCTTTGTTTTAATTGAAATTTCAAGCATTTTTCTTCTTCCAGTCTTGCACATTTATGCATTGCACATGCTACAAGCGACATGAAAGTGATTCTGACTGCTTCAGAGGTTGAACTGCTGGAGAAACAGCATGCTTTCTACACCATTTAGACTGGGAGAGTTCATAATATAGAATTCTTTCAGGAAGCAGTTATTCAGTATAAACAAACAACTGGGCCTGTATGAGTACGGACATCCGGTGGTGTAAGCATCCTTTAGTGCTAGAAAGCAGGCAACACAAATATGACACTGGTGTGCACAGCACCACATATCAACTTAATTAGGTTGAAGAAGAGGAAAGAACAGAGTAGAAATGAGGGAGAACCTAAAGAGAAATGCTGGAAAATCTCTTTAATAAAAATGAGACTCCTCTACCTCAAGAAAGACATAGAAAACTGTGCGACAAGTATGTTTTGGCTGTTTTCGCACCCATTTTAGCAAGCACTTTGAGACATTAAAGAAACCGACAAACTAATTTTGGGCACAATGTTGAAGTTTGTGAATAAAATGTAACAACAGGGTCTGAAGGGCAGAGAACATTGTCGCAGGAACCAGTGTATATTTAGTTGGCTATGGTACAACAGAGTATTGTAAGGTTTTTGGTATATTTATCTTTCCAGTGCAGCCTGAGAAAAAGTTACATTGTTCTTTGGCTGAAAGTTATAAACAAATTTGGAGGAGGTTAAAAAGCCAACAACAGTTTAAAACTGAATTCAGTGTAATCTCAGTCCTTACCCTATGCAGAGGTTTAAAAAATGTGGTGGCTGTTATTTTAAGGTTAATGAGGGCATGCATACACCTCGTAACAGTGAATAATTTCCTTTAGCCAATCCCTTTTCATTGTGCAAGCAATGTAGATTGGAAGATGGACTAGTGTCTGAGCATAAGTTTGCCTGAATATACATGTAAGATATTCATGTTATTGAGCTTGGCAACTTTGATGGATTTTCTCACCTACTTCCTATTCCTACTTCCAAGTAACCAATCGTACTCTAGAATTAGTTTCTCGTCCCTAATTGTCCTTGACATTTCAGGGGGGCAGTTAAGATTCAACCGCATTTCTGTGGTTCTGGAATTACATGTCCTTTCCTAAAGGACATGAGTGAACCAGATGGATTTTTACAACAATCACAGTCACCATTACAGAGACTAGCTTTCAATTCCAGATTTGTTCATTATATTTAAATTCCACCAGGTGCTTTAGTGGAATTTCACCCTATTTCTCCAGGGCATTAGTCTGGGTCTCTAGATTATTAGCTCAGTGACATTACTACTGCACCACCATCTCCCCAAAAGGTACTAGTTGAATTGGAGTGGTACAAAGTGATCCACCATCCGATTGCATATTTTTATTTCCCATGTGAGAGACTCTTAGGCCCCAAATCTGGAAGAACAGCTTCCCCTTGGGTCTTGCCAAAGATAATGGAAGAATCTGATTACATTTTTGGAATCATTTTCCCAGCTGCTGCCAGCCAGACTAATAGATTGACTGTGTCGTGCGGATAAGCTGGTAGCTTCAAATCGAAGAGCAGAGGAGTGAATTAGATCGCAGGGTGCGGGGGTGGGGTGATGGTTGAGGTTGGGGGAAGGTACATCAATGGGGTTAGAGAGATTGAGGGAGTGAAGGAAAGGATTGTGTGGGAGGGTTCATGGAGAATGTGGGAGTGTGGTAAGGGAACCAAGATGTGATATCAGGCCATGGAGGACACTGGGTGAAAATCGGATTGTGCTGGCGGGCAGTGGTATGATTGCTGGTGGGCTCGGGAGTAAGGTTGGAGGATGCACTTCTTGCTTAAAAAGACCATTGGAAGGGCACTTTCCTGTTGCATGCAGCAGTCCTTAACACCCTTTAGTTGGTGGGTTTTCTGAAGCAGACAAAACTCAACTAGCTACCATTCACCTGGAAAAGAGAAAAGAATCAGTTGCACACACACAATTTATCAGTTGTTTGCACTCTTCCCCCGTTACTTACCTTTGTTAAAATCAAACTTGTGCAGGTTCAAGGCCAGGCAGGTTTGTGTTTCAGATTTTCTACGTCTTCACTTCTTATGTGACAAACATCTACCCATTTGGGAGGGTTAAAATTCCCCCTTAGTTTCTACTCAATACCTTCATCTAAAGTTCACAACTAGATCTTGGACACCTCTTGTGGGAAAATGAAGGTGCCAAAACTGACAAAACCCAGGCTGAGTGATGATAGTTCTCAGCCATTTCCGCTGGTATCTTTGGCACTTATTGCTGTGAATCTTCAAAGTCGAACAGACCTGTGAACTATGCTGGGCTTTTTTTCTGTGTTTAGGTAATTTGTATTTTTTCAAAATAAGTGTTCATTTTAAATTTGGACTTGCAGTATTAGTGAGAGAAGACCTTACTATTCTGACTATTTTTTCTGTCACCATTTTATATAATGCGTCTATTAAATCATGACAAAAACTAAAGCCAGTCTCCAGTTGTGAGAGAATGTCTATGGGTTGTATATTTCTTGGGAGTGCTAATGTGAGCAAAAAAGTTCAACAAATCCCACCTTACACTTTATGTTCCACGGGAAACCCGGCAGGTCAGCGTTAGAGCTAGAATGGAGAAAAATCCGAGGCACCCAGCCTCATTAAAATATTTAAATGAACAATCGCCTCCTGGACCCACATTCTACTCTCACCACTTTATACCCAGAAAGACTGCTGGTTGGTGAATACAGTCACAAATTATTTTTTGCATGCACATGAACTGTGCATCACAGTAAGATGATACTGATCATAGGTATGCAGTTGAAATAGAGGTTTATCCTGCAGTGTCGATTGTAGGCCAAGTGGTAGAAATTGGCGAGTTATTATTTAATCAAATTCTTAGAATAATTGTTTGATATATTAAAGAGTATCAAAATGTAAATGTCTGTACAATTTTTCATAATGATCTTTCAACTTTTCTTTTTACCCCTCTTTACCCACTTCATAGGCTTTTTGATAAATTACACTGCCATAGTGACAGCCAACAGTGTGAAAGATGATCCAAATTAACAGGTTAAATACATTTTGCTGTGTTTGGGCTAGGCAGTGTTGTCCGTCCGGTAAGGTTGAGGATTCTGCTGTGAGCAGATGGGGCAGACAGCGTCAGTGGCTCCCATGTCATTGTGTCTGGATTTTTGGCTGAATAAATAGGCCAGATGGTAGCAGGGGAAGGACAACAAGTGAGGCATGGCATATGGGCGGCCTGTTTAATTTCAGCTCCTGCTGAGGGTTTGAGTTACAGCGGAAAAATACTGCAAGGTTGAGGGGAAATTAGATGCAATATGGCATTATAGGAACCACTGAAAGCCTGTTCACATTGACGAATCTTATATCCACAATCACTACAAAGGCCTGATGATGTGAAGGAAAAGAAAGGCCTTGAGGTGGATCTGTAGCATAAAAGGATAACGTCTGTATGTTGTCTGCTGTAACTTGGCAAGGGGAAGCAGTGACCAATCATTTTGTTTTAATTTGTGAAATTCTGAAAACAGGAAAATCATCAGATGATTAGACACTTTCAAGTAATCAGATGAGCCTTAAAGAAATGCAATGTAACATTTTAGGATGAATAGCAAAAGTAGTGTTTAAATTTTAGATATAAATGGTAAGAGACTTTGTAATGTGGATTTGTAAGGATAGTTTATTCCTGCTATGATGAGGTTTTGCAGCAATCCTTAAAAAATACAGTAAATGTTGTCTCAACTGAAAAGGAAACTTTAAAAAAACTAGATGATCGTAACCTAACAAATGCATGTTTTGGTTGGTAAACATACAGGTGTCATATTGCTATACAGCAGGAGCACCCCCTTAATATAAGGACCGCATATAGGAAGTCTATGCAACGTTAGCAGCAAAGGGCCATTGTCTGAGGTTCACAGTGGTATTTGTTTCAGGGCTGCACGACTCCAGGCCCTGAATGAAGCTGTCATTTATGTTGCTGGCTGACTCCAAACTGTGCCTCCTTTTGTTGTTTTCCCCATTCAGCTGGGGAAGAGTCTTGTTTCAGGGTGATTTACCACCACCCAAACACCAGCTGTCAGTCCACTTGGTCGCTGCTGTGAGAGGCTGAAACCAATATAAAGAGCTTAGATATTTTCAAAAGGGGTCAC
This sequence comes from Scyliorhinus canicula, assembly GCF_902713615.1. NCBI lineage: Eukaryota > Metazoa > Chordata > Chondrichthyes > Carcharhiniformes > Scyliorhinidae > Scyliorhinus > Scyliorhinus canicula. The sequence goes on from NC_052148.1 coordinate 81,075,189, forward strand.
GGGGGAGGAGGTGAGAGAAGGCAAATTAGTGACAACCTCTTGCTTTCACTTTCTGAATCTTTCTGAAATTGGAGAGAGGACATCATCCACTGTTTTGAGAAATGCATTCCTCACACATTTAATGATTATCATAATTACTAAAATTCACTAATGTATACTTTATCACCAAAATAATACCTGCCCAGATCTTTTAATCTCGCAAATTATAACTAAAAGAATTGGATATAACAATTCATTTTTTTTTCTCGAGGAGAACATTTCAACCAATTAAAAGCTGTTTTTGTGTGTTGGCGAAATAAGAAAATTTGTCTCTCTCTTGCCTTCAGTAAAATGGTGTTTCTCTGTACTACAAGCAGCTGGTCATGTATTAACTACAGGTACACTAGTGTTGTCCTACCAGTTCTGAAAATCAGTACATGGCATCATAGTGCTGCCGAAAATGCATGTCCTCTGCCTTGTTGATAAATGACCCCTGTCGCCTTGAGATGTGCTTTTTGCTTAGATGACTCTCTTGATGATCTCTTTCCCTCCCCTACCCCCTCCGGAGAGCCCTAGCAATGGGACTCTCAGCTGCTGTATTGAAACTGAGTTGAGTCACACTGTGTAGGCCGCTAATAGCTGTGGCTGACCAGTTCCTGTCAGCTCCTGCTAGGATTATAGTAATTGCTTCCTGAGTCTTTACCATTGAACAGGGCAATGAAGAGCACAGTGACTACGCCTCCTGTTTGTCATTAGCCTTCCAGGAATCTCGCTGAAGTCCCCAGTTTGATTCTGAGTAATAGCTGCAATTCCCTTTAATTGGCTCAGGTTTGAGTTTCCGTTTGCTTCCCCGCTAAGCTGATTAACCTTTTTCCATTCTGCCACCTTTGCTAGTACAGTGTTTTATTTCTTGGGAAATAGGAGAGGGCAGGATTGGGTTAGACCACTGTGCGGAATACAGAAACAATATTTATAAAAAAGAGAAATCCTATTTAACAAGAAATGTATCTAGTTGTCTTATTGTCTGTATGATCTACTTTGATGAAAGAATATTGGAAACTATAGATTTAAGAGGACATAAATGTTTCTCTGTGCAATCCTCACACTGTCCAGCCAACACCAAACCCCCCTGCTCCCACCCTCCACCCCATTTTATTTTCTTCCTCAGGTTTTTTTGGACGTTCACCACTTGCCCTCTAACCAGGGGGGCAAAAAATTGTTCATTCTTAATTGCATTTAAAAAGTCTTGACAGTTTGCCTGGATATAGATAATGCCATGAAATGATAGAAAAGAACGATTTTCATTAATGTTATATTTATTTGGGATTTTACCTGCAAGTGAGTCATTTCTCCAATGGTGTCGAGTGGTGTCATAAGTAATAGGAAGTAATAATTTGCCACCTTTCCCTTCAATAATTATTACCGGATTGTATTCCAGGTAAATTGACACAGCAACAGATTCATTTACTTGTATGCTGCCCAACGTATGCATGTTTCTTGTAATTTTAGGATAATACTTGATGGTTCAAATTAGTACTTCTCATCCATATATTCCATATTTTAAATAATTGACTAGGGAGGCAGTTTGCATGCACTCTAAACTTCAAAACTCTACCATCTATGATCTTAACTTCCATTTATTTTGTTTCCTCCAATATGTGGAAATGAAAATCCTTTGCATTTATAAATCGCTTAACAGCCATGTCTTTCCCTACCTAATAACCTCTTTTATCCCAACATGCTTTCTTTACTTTGGCCTTCATTGATTTTCCCTCGTCCTTCTTTTACTCGATCATCAGAAACAGAACTTGGTTTTACAGTACTGAGGTAACAATATTGGGCGGGATTCTGCGGCTGCGCCCGCTCGGTGATGGGAAATTCCCACCCGAGGTCAATGGACCTTTACATGGCCAGCGTCCCGCCCGTGACCATCTTGTGGTGGGCGGGGTGGAAGAATTCAGCCCATTGTATCTATTTTTCAGGTTTAATCCATCTATGTAGGATTGTTTCTTCCGCATTTTTACAAATGTGTGTTTGGATTAGGACAATACAGTGAGAACATTCCATTGGGTGTGGGTGTTAGAATGTTGAACTTGTTTGATACTTATTAGATTGCTTTCAGCATTAACATGTTATTAGGAAGCATAAGTGTAACCTTTCCCTAGGCTTAGCGTGTTTACAGTGTGCAAGGTTAACATAAGGGGTTTGACTGAAGCTTTGAGCTCCAAAACCTTTTTTTCTTCTCTCGCCTTCGTTCCTGTGGTGTATAAAGTTGCTTTTTTATTTGGTTTAGTGTTATGCTAGTGCTGGTAGCATTGCTGAAGCAAATTTAAAGGATTCACTAAGATACTGCTGGACCTGCCTTTTATTGATATTGGGGTTGTCCTTAACAAAACTGGCAAGTTTACTTTTGTGTAAGTGGTAGCACCAGCACCGGTTTAATTCAATGCAACTTACAAAGCAGAGAATGGGAGAAGGAAATTCGAACCACTGCACTTATCTTCGACAGAGCACTTACAGTTTATTCCTACCGATACTCTGACACAATCATTTAAACTCTTGAGTGAAAGTTCTTCTGAAGTGCAACCTCTTTTGGGCATTTTATTGGTTATCTATGCAAATATTTATTACACCAGTGTTCACGATTGGACCCTGGAATTTTATCTTCTAAACAAACCTTTCTTCCTCAAAGGTAAGAACCGTAATGTTGCATAAAGAATCTGGGGCGAGATTCTCTCGGGCCGGGCCGGAGAATCCCCCCGATCGGTGCGCCACGCCGCCCCGATGCTGGCACACGATTCTCCACAGAGCAGGGAATTGGCGCCGGCGTGGTTGGTGTGGCGCCAGTCGGGGGCCGCTCTACACAGCCGGCCCGCCGATTCTCGGCCCGGGATGGGCCAAGCGGCCCACGTAAAAACGGCGAGTCCCACCGGCACCGTCCACACCTGCTCTCAGCCGGCGGGAATTCGCCGTTGAAGAGTCGGGAGGGGGCCTGTGAGGGGGGGGGGGGGGGGGGGGGGGGGGGGGGCTCCGATGTGGTCTGGCCCGCGATCGTGGCCCACCACTCGGCGGGCCTGTCTTTCTCTGGCTGGGGGCCTCCTTTACTACGCGCCGGCCCCTGTAGCCCTGCGCCATGTTGCAGGTTGAAGGAGGCCATTGCGCATAAGTGCGATGGCACCGGTGCTATTGCGCATGCACGGATCCCGCGGCGCACAGTTTGCGCCGGGATCGACAGCTGGAGAGGCGTGAACTACTCCAGTGCTGTGCTGCTGCCCCCCTGTAGTGGCCAGAATTAGTCCTTGACTCTGCCCGTTCACCCCATCGTAAAACGCGATCGCGTTTACGACGGCATGGACACTCTGCTGCGGGAATAGAGAATCCCGCCCTCTGATTTGTGAATCCCTATTATTATCAATCCAATATTTATCCAACTCTTCTATAATTAAATGGTCATCTCAGGCACAACGGTCTTTCTTTGCTGCAAAACGAACTGTTTCTAGTTTCCATTTTCTGCCCTATGTTTGATAAGAATGAAATAAGGTTTACCTGGATTTGTTTAAAAGGAGTTGCTGTTGGTTTTGCATAACTCATCTATTTTTGGGTGAATAATTAAACCAAGGCCCCTCTGGCTTCTCTGGTAAATGTAAGACATTATTTTGAAGAAGAGAAGGAGAGAATTCTAAGGCATGCGGTAATCCCTCAGTTACACTGAAAAGATCAAATCTAGTCATTTATCACTTGGTCTTTGTGAAACCTCAATGTGCATAGTTTGGTTGTCATTTTTCTTACATTACAAGTGACTGGACTTCAAAAGTAATTACTTGGCTGTAGGCCTGAGGTTGTAAAAGGCACTATATCAATTCAAGTTTTCTTTGCATTCCCTATCTGCACTGGCATTCCTCTAAGGCCAATATAAAACTAAATCTAGACTGGGATGTCACTGTTTTAGGGATTGTGAGCTTGAACTAACTTCCTCCAACTCTGTGACACAGGCCAATCAAGTATCAGGACCATTTACAGTATTAGTAGCGTGTAGTTCGGCACAAACTGCTCTCAAATTGGATCTTGAAGGGTGGTTCATCTGGGAAGTGAAACAGTTCATATTGAAACATGGTACATTGCATACAGCGTATACCATGTATGATTTAATGGCAATTCGCGCAAACTTGATGCTGAAGGTGAAGAAATGTTTCAGATTCTCATCTCTAAGGACACAATCCAACAGCCACACTGCGCCCGAAAAGCAGCTTGCATGGCCAATAAAAGCCAGGAGACCCTGCTCCCTGGCTCACTATGCCTCACGAGATCCAACACGATCTTGTGAGATATCGCAGTGTGGATCTCGCCCACAATGGGTGGCATCACTTTTTGGAAAATCTGCATATTAGAGCAAGGCATTAGCCTCACTCTAATGTGCAGATTCCCAAGGTACTTGAGGCTTTGGGTTCAACCCATCAGGCAGGCATTGATCAGCACTGGTCCCCATAAACCAGGCCCAGATGGAATGGCACTCGCGAGGGTCTCCCAGAGGATTAGAGGCTCCCAGCTGCATGCGCTTTGGAAAGGGTGGTGCACTGGCACTGCCTGTGCCACTTAGACACCCTGTCAGTGCCAGCCTGGCAGCTTGGTAATGCCACCTGGGTGCCAGCCTGGCATTCCCAAGGTGCCCAGGTGGCACTGCCAGGGTGCAGGTCAGCAAAAGTTTTGCATGCGCATGATCGGCTCGGGGTTACCTGGCGTGGGTGTTGGGGGAGGCCAGGAGACCCTCTCATGGTGCATTCGGGCTGGAGGGGTGGAAATTTGGGAATCGTTTTAGGGGCCTCTGAGATCGGGACGCCATTTTTCTTGTGCTATACTGGGGAGTTCCAGCGAGCGGAGCTCCCCACTGTACAAAACAGGGCTATGTGCAGCCTCAACCACGCTTTCCCTGTTCAGGCCCCTTATTCAACATGCAACGCATTGAATAGCCATGTGTTTCTCAGCACTGCGAGCGCCAGGAAACACATAGCTAAATGCACTTGCTGAGGGACTTTGTTCCCTTTTAGGAAAATCAAACCCTAAATCTACAATGCAATGAAGAACAACAAATTTGAGTTGTTTGTTTGCAACACTTTGCACCAAGACAGACTTGATAACTCAAAAATAGTTTTGGTATGAAAGACAGTGTGTGATGATCCAATCTGATTGTTCTACACAGTCATGTGGAACAATCAGTGCATAAGGACTGAGACATTGTGTTCCAAGTGTGTTAAATGTAATCTTCTGCAACTTGGTGTCCATACCCTGCTGTTTTATGGATGGTAAGCTGGGAATCAGAGCTGAGACCATCTTGTGTGACGGTTTCCAGGAAATTCGGAGGGTGAAATTCTGTGCAGAGTGATCTGACTGGTTCAGAGTGGCCCAGAAGCAAATGTGCCACTTTTCTTTGAGAGATATCAGATAGAGAGATAAACGCTGAAAAGCTAAAAAGATGGGTGTCATTATGCCCTGAAGTAAAACCATGGCCGAAGTTGTGGTTTGGCAACTTTTGAATAATCAAGGATGCTACCTCGAGGAGAGGAGGAAGCAGCTGTACATTAATTATACCTGTCAGGGATCTTGCATATTTCAGAAATGTTATTTGAAATTCTGAAAGATAAATTACATCAAGTATATGCAAGATTACTAAACTGTATTTGAAACACATTCTGTTTGATTGTGGATCTTGGTGAGCTAAATTTATTATTATGATTGATTTTTGTTTTAGAGGTTTTACTGGAAAGTAGGTGGTGGTGGCAATAAGTATTTCTTTCTTGGGACTGCCTTAATTCTTTACGTAAGTACTCTTGTAAAACTAGCTTTGCCTGTAACACAGAAAAATGTAACACCCTGCTATTTTTGGAAAGGCCTACCCTTAAATCTTTTGAAATCTTAACTTATTTTATGGCTTCTGGTGTGGTATTACCTTGTTAAAGTGACTCATATGTACAAAATGTTAGATTAATCTCTCAAAGAAACCAACAACCTTGTTTTTATACACCTCCAGCCCCAACCCTTTCACTCCCTGTATTAGCCTTTCTTGTCATTCTGGATTTTACAAAAGTTGTGGTTGCTGCTCCCCCAAATTCCCTTCTCTGTTGTTCCGAAGTTGCATATATGACCTCAAAACAATGGAATTGCTTAACTACCACAAGTCGGCATGGTAGCACAGTGGTTAGCACAGGGGCTGGTTTAGCACAGTGGGCTAAGACAGCTGGCTTGTAGTGCAGAATAAGACCAGCAGCGCGGGTTCAATTCGCGTTCCAGCCTCCCCCAGCAGGCGCCGGAATGTGGCGACTAGGGACTTTTCACAGTAACTTCATTGAAGCCTATTCGTGACAGTAAGAGATTATTATTATTAGTTGCTTCACAGCTCCAGGGTCCCAGGTTCGATTCCCGTCTTGGGTAACTGTCTGTGCGGAGTCTACGCGTTCTTCCCATGTCTGCGTGAGTATCCTTCGGGTGCTCCGGTTTCCTCCCACAGTCCAAAGATGTGCAGATTAGGTGGATTGGCTCTGCTAAATTGCCCTAAGTATCCAAAAAGGTTAGGTGGGTTACTGAGTTATGGGGATAGGGTGGAGGTGTGTGCTTGGGTGGGGTGCTCTTTCAAAGGCCGGTGCAGACGCGATGGGCCAAATGGCCTCCTTCAGCACTGTAAATTCTATGAATACCACCCATTGCCCTTTTACAATCTTCATACTTTTTAAATCAAGGCTTGTTGAGACCTTCTCCTCCATCTTTTGATTTACATATTACTCTTTTTTTATTATTTTCAATATAGTTGATCTGCCCAATTGGTTTTAACCGTCCCCAGACTTATTGGGTGCAATTTAACGTCCAAAAATCAGAGGGCGTGATCTAATAGCTGCAGCGCACCGGGTGTGAATCTGTGCCACCAGTTAGATTGTGATGGATGCAGAAATCGGAAACAACGCCCATCAAGATGCCCAGTGCCAGGATTCTCCGCCATTGCTGAAATGCCACATACCCGAGGGTAATAGATGGCATGAATGTTGTCCTGCACGCACCAGGCGGTCTTGGGGCACCCTTCATCAACAGAAAGAGGTTCCACTCCATGAATGTCCAACTCGTGTGCGACCACTACCTGAAGATCATGCACATGTTTGCATGCCTCCCAGTGAGTGTGCACAACAGCTACATCCTGGAACAGTCGGAGAACCCCGGCATCTTCAAAGGACACCCTAGGATAAATTGGTGGCTCTTGGGGGGATAAGAGATACCGCTTGGGTCCTGGCCAGATGAGGCCAGTACAGAGGCCAGAGACTGATGCGGAGACCTGATATAATTAGGCCCATATGGCCACCCGGGCTGTCATTGAGCAGTGCATTGGGCTGCTTAAATTGCCCGTCCGATGCCTTGACTACGCTAGCGGTACATTGCAGTGCCCCCTCCAGAGGGTTGCCCGCTTTGTGCTCGTCTGCTGTGTCCTCCACAACATGGCATAGCAGTGGGATGATGTGTTGGACGTGGAGGAATATGCGGCTACGTCAGAGGAGGAGGACCAGGGGGAGCATGGCCAGGATTGGCTGGACGATGAGCCTGGGGTGGACCCGTGGGACCAGCCGGAGGATAGAGGACAGGCAGCGGCGGCAAGGGGACCAGGGAGGCCCTCATCCTCACCCGCTTCTCATAGGACGTGGCTTTGTCCGTCATCTCTCCCCCAACCCCTTGCTTGTGACCCACCCCGCCCCCACCTACAGCACTGACAACCAACGCACTATCAAATGGGATCCTTTTTCTTATGCAACGGTGAGGAATGCCCCACTGAGACTGCACTTACCTTAATTTCCTGCACTGATGAGCTCAGCTTGTCAGCACAGGAAGAGACAGGGCGCCATTTTTAAATGCTGCTATGATCTTGCCAATCTGGACCTCCCTCGGTCTCCCCACCACGGTGCCCTGACCACCCCAACTTACCTGGCAGCCTGGCACCCTGGCAGTGCAGCTGTCAACATGGCAGTGTCACCCGGGAGAGGACACCAAGCTGGCAGGTATCCCCCTCCCCAAAGCCTGACCACTCAGGGGTCTCCGATGGCCTGGGAAACACCGCAGGAGCCGTTATGCCTGGTCCACATTTGTGTGGGCTCATGCTAAACAGCACCATGGGTTTGGCAAGATCAACTCCCAGCTGCGGACGTTCAAGCCTGGACCTTGGGAGAATCTGGCGCAGTGATATTCAAGTGAGCCTAACTGCTTACTTAAATATGCAAATCTGGATTCTGCCAAGTGAGGGCGGAATCCAGGTCGCGACATCTCTCGAGAGGCATCCCAAGCATTGCAAATCTCACGAGAGGCTTCTCGTGAGATTTAACAGCCTTGTGATACGCCATGAGGCCATTTGATTGGACTTGTGTCATTGAATATATTCAGAAGTCGGTTCGACAGATTTTTGATGAACAAGGGAGTCGCAGGTTATGAAAACAGGACAGGAAAGTGGAATTGAGGCCACAATCAGGACAGCCATAATCGTATCAAATGGTGAAGCTCTTGAGTGGCTTTATGGCCTACTGCTGCCCGTTTCTTCTGATGTTCTGCTTTGTTCTTATGAAGCTTCTTTGCATTTTTATTGATTTTAACTAATTGAGTTCTAAAAAATATTCTCTTTCCTAATTTCACTCCTGTACTTTTTGCTGTTTTGGTTTCTTAGTATTGATCGTAAGCTTCCTTTGTTTTGTTTTGCTTTGTTTTAACTTGTACGCTGTTCGACAGGCCTTTGGAATTTGGAAATCCCACCCTTTTTCCACGTTGGAAGGTATTTGTTTTTAACACTTGAGCTCCTCCTTGAATTCCTCCCATGACTCTAGCACTAATTTACCCACAATTAGTTGTTTACAGTTCACTTTTGACAAATCGCATTTCAGCTTAGTAAAATTGTCCTTTTTCCGATTTAGAACATTTACTCTTGAGCAGTCCATCCTTTAACATTGATTCTGTCTGCATTATGTCACTACCACCAAAATCCTCTCCCACGATTGCCTCCTTCCATCTTTATTCCTAAGAATCAAGTCCAGAACTGCCTTTACTATTGTTGGGCTTGTTATGTACTGGTTAAAAAGGTTCTCCTGAATGGAGAATTCTATGTGCTCTCTATACTTTTACACTGATTTTATTCGAGTTAATAATAGGGAAGTTGAAATCCCATACGATTCCTAACCTGTTGTTTCTTCACTTCCTGGCAATTTGCCGACTTAGTTGTCCATAACTCTCTCTGGTTGTTGGGGGATCTAGGGCCGGATTCTCCGACCCGTGAATCCCGCCCCCGCCGTCCTCCAAATTCTCCCGCCCCCCAAAAATCCCGCCCACCTCGGAGAATGGCGGGGACCGGCGCGACTCATTGGGCCCCGGGGCTCACCGAATTCTCAGGCCCGCGATGGACCAAAGTCCTGCCCGTTCTTTGCCAGTCCTGCTGGCGTAAATTGGAGTAGGTCCCTTACCGGCAGGACCTGGTGGCGCGGGCGGCCTCCGGGGTTCTTGGGGGGGGCACGGGTGGTTCTGGCCCAGGGAGGTGCCCCCACGGTGGCCTAGCCCGCGATCTAGGCCCACCGATCCGTGGGCGGGCCTGTGTCGTGGGGACACTCTATTTTTCCGCACCGGAGGCTGTATCGGTCCGCCATTCCCGGTGCGGAAGCGAATCCCTCTGTGCATGCGCAGTGATGATGCCAGCACACGCTGGTGCTCCTGCGCATGCGCCAACTTGCGCCGGCCGGCGGAGGCCCTTTGGCGCTGGTTGGCGTGGCGCCAAGCCCCTTTCCCGACGGCCGGTGGGGCACAAACCACTCCGGGGAGAATTGTTTTGGCAGAATTCCACCCATGTTTTAAAAATAACTATGATATCATAAGTTGCAATGCCCTTCTGGCCTCTTGACTTATCTGCCTTAATCACTGGACTCCTTGCTTTGAATTATATACCGTTAAGCATTCAATAATTCCTTTAACAACTCCTATTTTCTGTCCTTTGATTTCTGTCTTCCCTACTAATTTTCAGCCTTCCATTTCAAACTGTGCCGATCCCTTTTGAATCCATTTTTAAAAACAAATTTAGCGTACCCAATTGTTTTTCCAATTGAGGGGCAATTTAGCGTGGCCAATTCGCCCACCCGGAACATCTTTTTGGGTTGTGGGGGTGAGACCCATACAGACACGGGGAGAATGTGCAAACTCCACATGGACAGTGACCAAGGTCCAGGATCGAACCCGGGTCCTCAGCGCCGTGAGGCAGCAGTGCTAACCACTGTGCCACCGTGCTGTTGCCCCCCTTTTGAATCCATGTTCAGGTTTTCATTCTCCGCCAAGCTAGTTTATATCCTCCCCAACAGCATTAACTAAACTTGCCACCACAATATTGAACCCCTTTGGCTTGTATAGTCCCACGTATTCCTGAATCAATCTCAATCTGCAGAAATATAAAACCCTCAATTCTGCACCATTTCTCCAGCCATGCATTCATCTGCTCTCTCCTCCTATTTCAAAACTCACTAGTGCGTGGCACTGGGAGTAATCAGGATATTACAACCCTTCAGTTTGTTCTCTAGCTCACTGAACTGCCATGAATACCTCATCCTTTTTACACCTACGTCAATGGTTTTGGTATGGACTATGACCTCTGGCTGTTAGCCCAACCACCTCAGGGTGCTCTGTAATCACTCAGTGTGATCCTTGACCTTGACACCTGCGAGGCACCAGTCCATCCTGGATTCATGTCTGTGACCACAGAAACACTTGTTTTTTTCCCTAAGTGTAGATTTTTATTTCCCTGATCTTCCTCTCCCACCCCGACACCCACTGCCCCACCCCCACCATTATTCTGCACTGAAAAGCTGAGCCACCAATGGTGCTGTGGCCTAGCCACAAGAGCCTATGCCGTCAGCAATATTTCGAACTGAAAACTGGTTAGAGAGCGGAGTACACTCAGGAGAAACCTACACCGACTGTCTTGTCTTCCTAATCTGAGTTACTGTGACCCACTCCCTCTCCACCGCGTGCTCTTTTTTTTTCTTTTTATAAATTTAGATTACCCAATTATTTTTTCCAATTAAGGGGCAATTTAGCGTGGCCAATCCACCTACTCTGCACATTTTTTGGGTTGTGGGGGCGAAACCCACGCAGACACGGGGAGAATGTGCAAACTCCACACGGACAGTGACCCAGAGCCGGGATCGAACCTGGGACCTCAGCGGCGTGAGGCGGTTGTGCTAACCACTAGGCCACCGTGCTGCCCTCCACCGCGTGCTCTTAAGCTGCAGGGTGTCCACTTCTTTGAATGTGCTATCCATGTAGCTCTCAGTCTCACAGTTGTGCTGCAGTGATGGAGTTACTGCTCAATTTCCTTAATCTGGTCCATGAACGGTTCCATCCGGTGACACATCCTGTACTGGTGATTGTCCACAACATGAAAAACATCCTGTAGTCCCAACATTGGCCCAGGATCTGTCTTCAACGGGATAGCAGTGGCCTGCTATGCCTCTATTTTCTGGACTATTCGCTTAATTTCTTGGTTTAATTCACTGCTCTAACTTTGAGTGGAGAAAAAGGTGATTGTTGTACTTAAGTACCTACGTGCTGTGTTGTGATGTCACTCTTTGCTTTTTGTTGCATTTGGATTTGCAAATATACATGGCCTCCTCCTCCCTGATCCTCGTTGTGCCCCAAGAGCCACCACGCCCTGTTCATTGGCGCTGCACGGCAGCAATGCTAACCACCGTGCCATTCATGGAATGTTGCGCCATTTCTCATTGTTTCCCAGGTCACATCCACTTTCTGCAGAACTGTCAGCAGCTGCTCCAGCCATAATGTGCCTCTCTATCTATAAGCTATCTGTAAGCAGTACAGGTAATGCTAGCAAGTTACAAATTTGGATACTCTACTGATGCATCCAGTTAATGAAAAGCATGGTACAGAACAACATTCTAATGAGCAAACAGCATGATGTTGGCGTGCAGCTTATACTGCAATCAATGGGTGTGGGTTAATCACAGATTGCGATCCCCAGGTCCTTTATTAGGAGCTATCTAATTTAACCTCCATTGTTTCTTTCAAAATTGCAGTTTAGGACTATATTTTGAGCACCTTCCAATAAATTGCAGACATCATAATTTTGAATATAAATGCTCCAATAAAAGTGGCAGACACTGTGGTATCTGTAAAACCCTAATAGTTATTATTCTAGTCCCGTTCTATTTCTCTGCCACTCAATGCAAACCAAGAATGATTTTATGTAATGTGGCAGCCTTTTATCTTCCAAGATGATGGCTTGTGCACAGTGGTCAAATTTGTGTTGAACATTGCTCAGGAGCTCTGGCATGGAAGTCTCTGTTGCATTTGCTACAGGCGGAGGCAGTGTACTGAGGAGGTGAACTATTCGCTGGCCTCTAGTTTTTCTAGTCCCTCTTCTCAGACGGCTGGGTTTTTCATTTCTTCTCACTTCTTCCAATGTCCTTCCAAGCAGTGGATCTCCAGATGTAATGGCTGTCAGCAACTGTCTCCCAATTGTCAGTGTCAATGTCTGCCACCTTCAAATCTCATTTCCAGTTCCTTTGTTAGCAGAGGTATGGATGGCCAAGAGGTTATGAGCCAGCGCCCACTGTACATAAGGTCTTTTGATATATGGCCATCATCCATCTGATGAACATGGCCAAGCTAGCACAGATATTTTTGGCTTAGCAATGAATACTGATGGAATTAGCATGTTCCAGGACCTTTGAGTTGGTGAACTTGTCCTGCAAAGTGATACCGAGAATACATCTGAGATAGCAAAAGCTGGAACCTGCTCCGCCTTTTCTCCTACCTAGCCCATGTTGCCCAGGTCTCAGTATTGTAAAGGAGTGTACTGAGGAAGCAGGAGTAGGAACATAGGAATTAGGAGCAGAAATAGGCGATTCAGCACTTGGGCCTGTTCTGTCATTCAATCATATCATAGCTGATCTCGCCTTGGTCTCAAATCCAGCTCCCAACATGTTCCCCACATTCCTTTAACGTATTTTGGTCGTTTTGACTTCATCGGCTCACAGTTTGGTGTTCTCTGTCAGGTTGCTGTTGGTCCACCCTCTTACTCACCTGTCTTCTCAATGCTGATGGTCAAACCAAAATCTTCACCAGTGTGAAAGAGTCTGTCCATTTGCCACTATGGATGTTCCTCAGTGTGGAATGTTTGTGCGGAATCGAACTCTGATGAGAACTTTGCTCACCTATGTCTTGGATCTCAGGTGAGCAAGGCTGGACAGCTTTATATTAGTGGACACCCTTGGTAGATGATCTGAAGGCATATGACAACAGCAAAGAGAAGAATATGCCAAAGGGTGTTGGTGTGAGAACACACCCTGATTGATCTCAATGCGGATCTCAAAGGGTTCCGATGTTGCTCCTCAAAGCAACCCCTATACATCATGTATTCATGGAAAGAGGAGATCATATTGAGCAGCTTCAGCAGGCAGCCAATTTTCTCAGCATCTTAAATGGACTGACTTGGTGAAAGCAATGTAAAGTAGTCTCTTTTGTTCACAGAATTTCTCTTGCAACTGCAGGACCAAGAAGACCAAATGAATTGCAGATCTTCCAGTTAGAAACTCCACCAGGATTTAGAATAGATGAGTTCAGCCATCATCCAATAGGTGGCCCTCCTACTGCCCACAATCTGTATGAATTTATATGAGGAATGGGGATAGTGCCTGGGGCCTGCCTGTTTTGGGGGATATTGCGACCCTTAACTAGAGCAAGTGGTAGGCGTATGTCATGCTGGTAGGCTTACGCCATACTGGTAGGTGCACGCCATGCTGGAAACCTGGCAACCTTTGCTGCATGGACTGCTGTTGGTCACGTCCTTGCATGTCCCCTGAATCCTTCAGAGACTACTCCATCATCATGTCACCCCCCTCCTTTAAACCTCTCTCTGCCTTTTGCACCTGGCCATCCGCTCCCTTTGTGCACTTCGCTGGGATGCCTGACCCTGGACTACCTAGGCTCTCTGTGTGGTGGTACTGCGTATGATCACACAGTGGCCACCACGCTCCAGCTGGCACTGCTGGAACTAGTGAGTTCACGACCATCGATTGGCTATCAATTCTCTAAGGAAAGACTTTTTCCCAAGACTTGTCCCACCTTAAAGCAATTAATGCTGCTCTGAGCTGGTGGCGGGGAGGGTTGGGGGTGCTCTGCAGGGACTGCGGCACCCCATAAAACCAAGCTCCTGGTTTCTTGGCAGACCCAGGCAGCATCACTCTCCACAAGTTGGTGCCTTACCCGCTGAGTGTTTCCTGCATTTCCTGTTTATATTTCAGATTTTCAGAATACATGGTGAAAATGAAATGAAATGAAAATCGCTTATTGTCATGAGTAGACTTCAGTGAAGTTACTGTGAAAAGCCCCTAGTCGCCACATTCCGGCGCCTGTCCGGGGAGGCTGGTACGGGAATCGAACCGTGCTGCTGGCCTGCTTGGTCTGCTTTAAAAGCCAGCGATTTAGCTGAGTGAGCTAAACCAGCCCCTGGTTTGTATCTTTGTAAATAATTTTTTATCCTGAGTAAAGTTTGTTCATCATTATTGGAAAACATTTATCTATTTTGTTTCCGTCACGTTGAAGATGTGTACTGAAATGGTAAAAGTAGATAATGGTTGTTCCTTTGTAAACCTATCGACCAATTCAGAAGGAGATGGTTTGTTTGCTTGTTTATGACATGGTGATTCAAACAGTTTATGACCATGTTGGGAGTGTAAAAGAGGGTTGTTGAGAATCGAGGGTTGTTGGGCCGGTGGGGGGGGGGGGGGGGGGGTTCAAGTCTGCCTATCAGGTTGAAGTTAGGAGAATAAGGGGGCCCTTTTTGTCAGAATTTGGCAGTCGTTAACATTGGGGGGGGGGGGGGGGGGGGGAGAGAGACAGTGAGCATTGATTTAAATCTTGAGCTTCGAATCATTGTCAGACAGAAGTAAAAGTTCTGACATTTTTGAGCCTGAAGGCTTCTTTGATGAACTAACATGTGGAAGGCACAAAATTACATTTGAGACCGCAGAGCTGAAAAGCCAGCAACAGATTCAGAGACCTAGCATATCCTCTTGGATTGAGGGTCAATACTCAGGTTAAGGTCTGTCAGTCAAGAAACAGCGACTGAATGTTGGTCTCAGTATGCATTCACACACCACATTTTATAACTAGATACCGCTGGGACATGGTGATGTGCTAAATGCTGGCAGGTGAGCGAGGTATTGCTGAAAAGAGGAAGGGCTGACACAAATCCAAAATGGGTTATTTGGCAGTGGACATGTTGAGATTGCTAAGTGTGAGGTAGATAACCTGTTGACAAAGTAGCGAGGTCACCATGATGGAGACTAGGTTCAGAAAACGGAAAAAACAACTTTGGGCTGGTGCAGTAGGTTGGAATTTTGCAATTTAAGTCTTGAGTATTCTTATTTATCAAATTAATTGGGGGAACCAACATTTTTGTACAGTAGAAAATATTTGAACACTTTATTTTGAAACATACATTGAAATTCATGGCACCATATTATGATTTGCAGGTTCTTGGGATCTATCCAGATTCAAAAGAATTTTTGCCAATGGCAAAAATGTAAATTAATTTGTGCAGAGACTTAAGGGGCGTGATCAACCTGATGGGAACAGAGCCCCAAAGCGCGATTAGCCAAGTGTTTCCCGGCACTCGGAGCGGCGAGAAACACCAAGCTATCGGGGGAGACTCAGCGAAAAACCCATGGCCGAAGCCGCACTTAGTCCTGCTTTCTGCACTCGAAGGAGCTGCGCCCGCCGGAACTCTTCACTGCAGGGCGAATTCGAGATGCTATTTCTAAATCCCAATCTCTTGTTTCCAGTTCTCTCCCCCCCGCCCCTCTGCCCATCGTTGCGACCTACGAACCCCCAACCCCAAGCCCCAACACACCTATAAGGTGGTCCCCGCACACTCCCCGTGCACCCGGCACCACGAACCCAATCCTGTCACACAAAAAATGACAACTTAGCACCTTGGCAGTGCATGCCTGGCATCCAGGTGGTAGTGCACAGATAGCACCACGTGTGCCAGGATGCCACCCTACCCAGAGGGCAAGCGTTTGGGGGCCTCCGATCCCTTGGGAGCCCCCACGAGTGCTGTACCTTATGGTCCCTGTTTGAGGAGACCAGAACTGAACGGCGCTCCTACAAGCTTCGGGGGTTAGATCCCATGCCTTGGTTAGATCTCGAGAATGCACAATAGACTAAGACTACCTGTCAGATTTGCCAGAAAATGATCCTGCCCACAATGAGCGGGATTCACATTGTGGCGTCTCGTGAGATCGCATTAGATCTCACAAGGCGTGGCCAGTCGTGTAGATCCTGGAAGAGGGATCTCCCAGCGTGCCATCGCTGCTGTTCGGAGCGCAACACGGCCGGTAGACCTCGCCCAGATTTCTGTTTGGTTTTATTTGTAGCTGGTGACTTAACTGATGGCAGTATTCAATTCTGGAAGATATTTCAATTGTTTGTGTTACTTTCGACAAGTGTCCAGGGAGTATTCTGAAATTTGATGTCACAAATTATATCAGCTTCCAAGAGCTTGTTAAATTTCAAACAGAAGTGGAACTTCAAAATTAATCTTAATCTTGGAATTATTTCTGGTTAACTACCTCTCCCTTTCAATGCAAAACCTGGTCATCATCAGCTGCTCCTTGATTTGAGGATGACGTCTACTTGGGTGGCAAATTCCTGCTATGGGTGTTCATGCGACTGAAGAGGCCCATTCTAGACCTTCAGATCTTTGAGCACATGGGGCAGGATTTGCTTCTTTTTCTTTCCATCATTGCTGCTGCGCTGCCTCACCAATCAGGCATTTGGACTCAAAACGAGAAACAGCCAAATGCACACGTTATCGCGATTTTGAATGATTGGCAGCAAACCTGTACCAGCCATCAGCATCAATGCTGCCGCATTTCAACGAGAACTTCAGAGCACCTTTCAAGAATTTTCTTTGTCCTCCTCTGGAACACTGGCCATTTCAGGGTTGAGAAAAGATGACCTGGTGTGGGGGAAGAGTATCGCCTAGCCCATCACAGTTGATTCTGCAGAAGGTTTGCCTGAATGCTTGCAGAGTTGCTTCAGGACAGACACTGGTGTTGTTTGATAGTCTCCTGCTGAATCTGGAGGATCTGGTGGAGGCTTTGCTGAGGGAATTTCCCTCGCGCTTTGTTTCTGATACACAATCCAGCTCTCACTGAAATGAAATGAAAATTGCTTATTGTCACAAGTCAGCTTCAAATGAAGTTACTGTGAAAAGCCCCTCGTCGCCACATTCCGGTGTCTGTTCGGGGAGGCTGATACGGGAATTGAACCTGCGCTGATGGCCTTGTTCTGCTTTCCAAGACAGCTGTTTAGCCCACTGTGCTACTGCAGTACAGAGGTGTAGCGATGACAACTGCTCTGTAAACTAAACTTTTGTTTATTGGTAGAGTTCTTTATTGTCAAACACGTGCTGCTGTAGTTTGTAGAAGGCTGAGCTGGCACAGCTGAGTTGGTGTTGAATATTCTCATCAATGGTGGCCTTCTGAGAGAGGTGGTTGCAATGATATGGGAAATGCTCAACGTATTTCAGAGTCTCTCCTTCAGCATATTTGGTGGTGGAGTATTTGACTGACCAGGTTTGGGATGATATCAGAGCTCTGTTTTGACAACATTCAAGGACGGTCCACGGGCTGGATTCTCCTGTCGCAAGAACGCCACAGGCGAGCCACGTAAAATGGAAAAATCCATTGGCCTCGGGCGAGATTGTTGTTTGCAGCCTTTTGTTTAAAGAATTGAAGTGCTTTAGAGTGGCTTGCAAATCTGGTGTAGAGTGGGTAAAGACAATACAGCCATCCGCAAACTCTAAATCAAGTATGTCTATTGTGGTCAGTTTAGTTTTGGCACTGAGGCGACTTAAGTTTTTTTTAAAATTTAGAGCACTCAATTAATTTTTTCCAACTAAGGGGCAAGTTAGTGTGGCCAATCCACCTATGCTGCGCATCTTTTTTGGGTTGTGGGGGAGAGACCCACACAAACACGGGGAGAATGTGCAAACTCCACTTCAGACAGTGACCCAGAGCTGGGATCGAACCTGGGACCTCGGTGCCATGAGACAGCAGTGCTAACCACTGCGTTACCACGCTGCCCTTGAGGTGACTTAAGTTAACAAATTTTCCATCCAGATGGTATTTGTTACACACACGAGAGGGCAATTGATCTTTGATGAGGTGAATGTATGTCAGGTATTCACTATTAGATATATTTGTTGACATATGGGTGTGTGTGTGTGTTTTGTAATACAGAAAATGACGGAAATATTAGCAGGTCACACAGACATCCGTGTTTCACTTCAAAGGTCACAGGATCAGAATAGAATTCAAAAAAAATATTTAGAGTACCCAATTCATTTTTTCCAATTAAGGGGAAATTTAGCGTGGCCAAACCACCTAGCCTGCACATCTTTGGGTTGTGGGGGCAAAATCCACGCAAACATGGGGAGAATGTGCAAATTCCACACGGACAGTGACCCAGAGCCGGGACCGAACCTGGGACCTCGGTGCCGTGAGGCAGCAGGGCTAACCCACTGTGCCACCGTGCTGCCCGAATAAAATGATGGCCAGTATAATCCAGAACTTCCAGTCGCCGATCATTTCATCTCTCCCGTTCAGGCCTCTTTGCTCCCAGCCTCCTCTACTGTTCCAATGAGGCTCAACGTAAATTGGAGGAGCGTTACCCCATCTTTTGATTAGGCACCTTAATAGTAATATAAAGATTATGGCAAAATGTATGACATTCAAATAGGGACCAAATTATTATTTGCATGACCTTGTTGAATTATCGTCTGAATGGTCTTGAACCCTGGTTGTGCAACACCATAGGATGGGCTCACACAAACACAATAATTACATATTTGTGGCACTTTTTGCAGCAGCTTATACTTCTATCACTTCATCACGTTTTGGTATATTTGTCAAATACTTACTCAGTTTTTAATTCATTATTTGTTCAATTTTTAGTTTGTTGGTTGTTTAGCATACGTAAGTACTGGAGAGCAGCAATCTTTACACTTACAAGACATTACCACACTACATAGAGCAGTAAATGAACTGTGTCTTCGTTGATCCGTTCAGTGAAGTGCAGTGACCTCCACCAGGGACAGCAGAGATACCATTAAGTACTATTAGAGGGGATCTGTCTCCAGTAGTTTATTACCAAAATTAAAGTTGTTAGGTGAACTCACCCAGGGATGGTAACACCTCACCCTGCTTCTGAGTGTCCAAACTCTGATTTATTGCGAGTTAAAATGTGTAATGTTCTGAAAGCATTTCTTTATGCTCTGATATCCGAGTGGTTGGATCATTAGAATTATACTTCTATATTTTGCTGCCAAACATTAGACTATTGCGTGTAAATTTGGTGTTCAGACGTGACCCTAAAGTACCAGCGCTATTTAGAAGAAAGATTTTGTGTCAAACATAAACAAATATGTGATTTATGTTGGCTGTTTATTGTTCTAACAGGATACTTTGTTAAACATTGAACTAATTCCAACAAAGTCGACTTCACAGTTACTTTCAGCAACCATTACAAGCATTCTGTTTTTCTTGGATTCAAGTAAGTTCAAAAGGAAGGATTTGCTTCAGGTGTTGCAAATTTCTTATGACGAGATACAATCTTAGACCTATTTATAAGTCTCTAATTTCCTTGCAAACCCAGAATTCATTTCAAACATATTTTACTTGTGAAGTTGAAATCCTTGAAACTGATATTCAGGGATTGTTTACAAGTTAACGTAAAACCAATGTTTACACAGGATAAGTGCAACGCTTATACAAGAGCTTTTTTAAAAAAAACCTGTTCACAATTTTTTGCCCTAATTTCAGAAGGTGCTCGGTAGTTCTGCAGGTGCCAAATGCATTCCTTTATCCTGTAGAAGTGTTACTTTTACATCAAGACTTGCTGAACTATGGATTGTGAGTGGGGTCACAAGATGATGTATTTTTGGAGGGCGGTCCGGAGCTCTGATGCAGCAATAGCTGCCATAAAGCTCGGACTGATTTCTCACAGCTGTGAGGCTCATTGAGATCCATGCTTCATTTTGAACCAATTTAGTCCAATTGCTGCAGCTGGAAGAAAATAACCCGTGAGTAGGGAGGTGATTGTTTTCTTCAGCAGAATCTCTGCCTTTTCAACAACTCCACACAAGGACACACAGGAAAAACTTTGGGAAGCACTGTTCCACATACTGAAAAGTGTTTAAAAGAAAGAAAGCAAATTACTGCAGATGAAAATGGTGGAAACAGTCAGCAGGTCAGGTGGAATCTGTGCAGTAAGGATGGCAGGGTTTTGGCAGCTCTTTTAGGTCTGTGACACTTTGTTGTATTTCACTGCCAATCCTGCTGATGAGCACAACCCTATCCTCACCAGACTTCCATACCTAAAAGCTGTCATGATCTGCAAACATGCAGTAATGAACACATAGAATAGGACACGACCAATGAGCGGTCAGGACACTCAGGGGTGGTATTTCACTATAAAAGGGATGAGGCACTCACAACCCACCTCTTTCCACAGACCAATATCTACAGAATGGGACAGGGTGTATCCTCAGCATCACACCCCAGCACATGGCTTAGAGCAAGGCTGGTTCAGTTAGACTGAGTTACTACATTTAGATTAGCAGAGAGTCGAACTCATTGAGAACCGTGCTAATAGTTCAATAAAACACATTGAACTCACTTAAAAGTCTGGAGCATCTTTTACTCAAAACTGCATCAAGTGGCAGCTTGTGTTATTCCAAATTACATAGCACAACTTAAGCAGCATAACATTTCAACCGCATATCCCAGTAGCTCATGGATGCTGAGGCCAATTGTAGTGCCTCTATTGCTTCAGCAATGACTGAGTTCGAACTTGGGTCATGTTTACTTTGGGTGGACCATTCTACTTACGCAAGCACTTATTTACCGAGCCAGCAGGTATGGGATAATTCTCATAAATAGCTTTTTTAGAAGGCGATATTTTGTTTTTGTTACCTTAACCTCTACTTTAAATGTGTACAAGCTACAAACTGCTGAGAGAAAGCAGGTATTGGGTAACAGGTATGCAAGTTAGATGGGGTTGCGGGCAAGTGGGCCTTGGTTAGGTACTCTTTCAGAGGGTCAGTGCAGACCCGATGGGCCAAATGACCTCCTTCTGCACTATAGGGATTCTCTGATTCTAAGCATGTCGTACATTACCCAACTTTGCTTACTGTGTAGCAGGGAAAGTATAGCTCTGGTTAATTCATCTTGAATTAATCAAAATTCATGATGTCTCTGTGTAAAGAAGCACAAGTGGCCATCGTTTCATCTTTTAGTTCATATATCAGATATTTCAATGACCACACAATGAACAAGATGGAACTTTTTTAAATCAAATGTTTCCTGTAAACAAATCAATTTTGTCTTACTATGAGGAATAAAAATAATAAAATGATCAAATGTAAGAAATGTTACATATTCTGATTTGTTTAATAGCTTGTGTGATCTGTTCATTGCGATGTGATGCATTCCATTTTAGATGCATGCAGCAAGTGAACTCATCAATAAATACAGAAAATATTAGAATTTCATAGCAGATGTATGAAATAATATTTTGAAATTAATATTTTGTGGTTGGCACTTCAGTTAATCTCTTAAATCAAGCCAATAGATTGATGTGTAACACTCTTCCATAGTATATTGAAGTGGCAACTAAATTATGTGCTCAGGTCTCTGGAGTGGTGTTCAGACTCGAGAGATGCGAACGCTACCACTGAACCAAAGCTAACAGTGGACGAGTAACACACGCACTCTTACCTATTCGGGTATTTCATAATCGGTCTACGTCATGTTCCACAGGCAAGATATTGAAGTCTCTAGTTGGATGAGTTAAGTGTAGCCAGCTGCTTTATTATTCTGTGGATATTCTTCACACTTTGAATTTTGATCCTCATCATTTCTTTTTTAAAATACTGGACCATGAGTCTGAAGTGTCAGTGACCTGAATTTGTAGTGCCTTAAGAACCCAAAGTGCCTTACCCCAAATTAAGAAGACCTGGTTTGTTGCATTGCCAAAAAGACTTCAGTTCATGTGTGCCAATCTCTATTTGACTGGATGTAGACAGTAAGATCACTTTACAAACCTGTAAAGGTACCACAAAAGATTTACATATCCACTTACCAGAGTCCTTTTTTTCTGCTATTTAGGAATTAATGACTGGCAGCAACTGTGACAGTGTCCTGTATCGTGATATCTTAGAGCACTCTCATAACCTGTGAAGTGGTCTGATGTTGCACATTGTAATATTTCTCAGTTGCTCCAATGACACTGCATCCTTCATCCCAGCTGAGCCACCTTTTAGAATGAAGTTCGAACTGAAATTGATCAATTTATTTTTGCATTCTACTAAACAAAGTGCATGTACTATTGCATAATCCCTGTTGGTAAACCTCCTAAAAATGTAAGAGGACTTAGTTTGCATGAGAGTAAATGCCTCTAAAAGTACTATGACAGTTTGTTAACATTGACGAGCCTTGAGTGCTCTTTATGATGTAATTCATGTTTACTTGCCTGTAACATAAGGTATTTATGCAAGGCAATGCTAATGAACAGATGTTAATGAGTAGCATGCAATTACATATGCATTACATCAGCCAGTAATATTTGCAAACACAATTGCTTTAATGAATAACAACCATCTTGCTATGCATTGCACTGGGAGTTGATGGGAGTTGACAGGCAGTGTATTGACTTTCACTAGATTACATTGGTATTGAGTTTGGCAGCGAAACCAGATAGGGTCAATCAGCTGTGACACTGAGCTGCCCTTGTTGCTGTCTTTGTTATATTAAAGCTCTAGATCAGTTTCAGATAAGCTTTCCTTTGGTACACAAAATGAACAAACTCGATGGTAATTAATAGTTCTGTGTACGTGTAGGTTTCCACAGAGGAGTTCCTCCAACACAGTGATTTGGGTACGACTTAGAGCCAATTCTTTGAGAAATTCTCAGCTGAAGTGATGACTTTCAATCAAGTCGAATTCTGCAGTGGCTATCTCGATCATCATATATCCAAATTCTCATCTGTGGCCAACATAGTTAACTGGAAGCTATAAGATGCTTACATTAGGTATATACTTTGCAGAAAGTGCCAGGTACAAAGCAACGCATGATTACAAGCACATACGTTTTAGCCTGTTCAGTTTTGCCTTTCCATCTTTTAATTTCATGCCACTCTTTTCAGACTGCAGAGCTGATTTTTCAATTACAACAGCTGGTTAGTGCTATCACACATCTGGTGCTGTTAAAAGTTATCAGAATGCACAATTTCACCCAAGGTAAAAAGCCAAACCATTGTGACCTAACAAATATTGTGTTGTTGACATCATTGAAGTGTTTATTCTTTTAAATCCACATCAGGGGGTCCATGCTTCTTTTACTTTGCTTCCAACCAAGGCAACAGTATTATTTATTATTTAAACATCACCATCTTAATGGAAGGAGTAAAGGTTTGGCAAAGATTTTTGTCATCATAAAACCTGAAAGGCATGATTATCACATACATCTGATCATTCTGATAGAAGTAAAACACGTATGGTTCTTTTCTCACCAGAAATTTAAAAATAGTTCGCCAAAGTTTGAGGCGCTATCACTTTAATAGTGACAGTCGGTTTAAAGGGAACAGCTGTAGTTACTGAATATTTGTAAATGGATGGTCACAACTTTTTGTTTTTAATCTAATTCCAAACTGAGTGATAAAACTACTAATTTGGGGATAATGGTTTTTACATTAAAATGGTCTCATGAAGTGGCTGTCACTCAAAGCTTCATGTTTATAAACATTGCAGTTAGAGCACTTCAGTTACTCAACCATGAAGGAAGATGCTTTGAGACATGGGTCTCTCTTCTGGAGGGAGCTTCATGACATGGGTCTTTTTTCTGTGGGAGTGTTCTGTTGGCACCCTGACAAGGGTCACTTTTCTTGAGGTGGGGTGTGGAGTCTCCTTTTTTAGGTTCTCTCCTTTTTTAAGGTGCCTCCTTATTTGGGGGCTCTCTGGGGGGGGGGGGGGGGTCTCTTTAGTTAAGGGGTCTCTGGTAGGTGTCTCTTATTTAGGGGGTTTCAGGGTCTTTTATTTAAGTGTTCTCTGTGGGGAGAGGAGAATGCCGAGTCAGGTCCGCCTCACTTGGTGGTGGTGGGGGGGAACGGTGGCATTTTACGACCAAAATTTTGGCGTACAACGGCCACCGAGCCTCCGTTTGGCTGTGGGCTAACAGTAAGGCAGCGTAGAACACCCGGCTCTAGCTGCTGATACGGTCCGGAGAATTGCCGTGGCCGCGCATGCGCACAGCAGCGGCCTGCAGCGGTCACGCCATACAACATGGCTCCGGCTGCTTGCAGACCCGGCCTGCAAAATAGTGAACTCTTTTGGCCGGCTCACGCAATCCGGACCACCCCCTAATAGTACCCCCAGCCCCTGACAATGTCCCACCCTGCCCGTGGGTCGGCCCTCCCCCGATTGTGCCGGCACTGGACTGAGTCAGGAACTTGGGCAGTCGGGGGCGGAGCATCAGGGTGTAGGCCTCACGCAATGTCCTGAGGCCGTCAGTAAGACGCGCAGCGCACTTGCATCGCAAAAGCGCACTGCCTCCGATTTGGCCGGAAACATGGATTCTCCGGCCGATTGCCGAATGCGCTTTCGGCATCGGCGACCGGAGAAAACCGCCCATGATCTCCCAAACAGAGGATTTCGTCTGTGGCAGATAAAGGGAGGCGAAGACTGTTGAAGAGATAAGTGGTTTTCAGCATTGCTTGTGGGCCAGGATAAACAGGATGGCTTCTCTCCTTCCCCGAGATCTTCCACTCCACACAAGCTATGCCTTACGCAGCAGCGAAGCCACCCCTGGATTGTGGCCTCTTTTGGGTCATTCCCTGCCTGACAGGGAGCCAAGCCTTTCAGTCAGGCTGGCTTACGGATGCAAACCTAATTTTTTTTTAAAGCACGCATACCATGGGGTTTAAACAAGCAAATTAACTGTGAGCACACATTTTGTCAAGATCAGTGTGGATGGGCTGTAAATATGACTCTATGGCATGACAGCAAATATTTAAAAAAAAAGTTAAGCTGGTGTCAAAAAGAGATTGGATTCTTGTGCCTAACGGCAGCCTTTATTCTTTAAGCCTTATTTTGTTCGTAACAGACACCTGTAGCTGTATAACTAGAGCTAGGGGAAAGGTCATTTGTTAATTCAGCTCTTAAACCAAATGATAAAATTCTGGCAGTTGAGGTTCCTGGCTTTCAATTTCTAATGATTAAATAGAACTGACTGATCAAATTGTCTGAAATAAAAATATTTGATTTAATCTCCAGCTCGGTAAGCAGCTGTTTGTGCACTGAGTACAGAGGTACAGAACATTGCCTCATTCAGTACACATTGGTGTGAATATGTAATATCTGTAATTCAACAATGTTGAAATACCTGTTTGTAGTACATCAGTGAGTGGAAGATCTCGGGGAAGGAGAGAAGCCATCCTGCTTCTCCTGGCCTACAAGCAATGCTGAAAACCACTTATCTCTTCAACCAATAATTCTTGTCTCCGACCAGGGTAGGTGGGCATCATTATTTGATTTTGGTTTTGATGGATCTTGGATATGATTTTGGAAATATCAGAATGCTCTAATTGAATTCTGACATTTCTGGCACTCTCTACAATTATTTTATAGTCGTTGGAGATTAATGTCTGGCACATTCATTTGTTCAAACCATTTGGCAACGGACAGAAGCTGCTTCTCACCTGACAAAAATTACTCCAACAATGTTATTCTTTCCCTTAGGCTTACAGCACATCTATGAATACATCCTGACGTACATTCCTGCTCACGTCACTGAAATTCTAACTTATTATTACAGTATTTAATGCTGAATGTTGGCAAGAAGTTCTCGCTTGGAAGTGAGAAATGCCTGCTTCATAAACATCTCTGAATCTTCAGAGTGCACTGATTTCTTATAATATTCTAAGATATTCCAACACAGACCCAAAATCTAAGTGCCCTTTAGACTTTATCTAGGTTGACAACTACAAGTATCTGTACTTTTTAGTGGAATTAGCATTAGCTTCTCTCTACACAGGATCTTGAGGAGAATGACCTCTCACCTAGATTATTGGTGTGAGGTTACACATGAAATTAAATGAATGAAAATCGCTTATTGTCACGAGTAGGCTTCAATGAAGTTACTGTGAAAAGCCCCTAGTCGCCACATTCCGGCGCCTGTTCGGGGAGGCTGTTACGGGAATACATACCAGTGTTGCACCATGCCTGGGCAATTCCAGATAGAAAGAAGATATTTTATAAACTTCATATTATCTAATTTGCTTTGTTTCAACTTTTTCCTCCTTTTTTCTCGTTGAGCAGCACAGAGGATAGCTTTTGGAATGTGCTCATGTGATGGGGGTCCTCATTCAATTGCTTAAAAAGTTAACCGTCTGGAAAAATACACTCGCATGAGTAGGACTGACTTGAACCTGTTCGCACTTTGAATATATAGGTAACAGACGAAGATTACTTCACGTCTACTAATATGGTCTCCTTCACGTTACGCATGTGTCTAAATCCTTTATTAGCGGGAGTAAGGTTAGTTGTTGCACTTTGATAATCATCAGAAAATACAAAGCTTGTGAAGCATTTCTCTTCTGTGTAATGTCTGCCATGTGATTTCCAGCAAATGCAGTCGATACATTGATATTTAATATCCCTGTACTCTTGAAGGCAAATTCTGTTCCCTTTGTAGTGAAAACTGAGATTTGAAATATGCTCTTTAGGAAGCTAAAAACAAATACTGAGAAGATGCTGAGGTACATTTTATATATGTAAAATATCTGAATGATATTTTTCATAGACTTTTGGGAAGGTAAATATTCTATCTTTTAAAATGATACATTGCATGCCAATTGTGATATCTTTGTGAAGTCACTACCATGATCTGTCTCCTCTAGACAATTACACTGGGTATAATAATAAAGGATCAACACGTTTGCAGTTTGTTTTAACTTAAGCCCAAGCGCTTGGATGGTTTCCTTTCTAAACAGCCTCCACCCATACCATCACCCCACCCCAGTTCCACTGTTTTGAATTGCTTTATTGACTATGATGTAGCACAGAGCACACAACTGGAACAGCATCCAAACGATTACCCTTTATGGATGAGAATATATGGAGAATATATGTATTTCATTTCTCAATAGAACCAATACCACAGTTTATATAGTAAGAAGTCTTACAACACCAGGTTAAAGTCCAACAGGTTTGTTTCAAACACGAGCTTTCGGAGCACGGCTCCTTCTTCAGGTGAATGATCTTGTCTGCTTTTTTGCATCTTTGTAGAAACTGAATGTCAGTGTCTATATGCGCGATCTTCCTGGAGATCCTCTCCACTTTGAGCCGGCAGTTTGCGGTGTCAATGGTAGCCATGATGTGGAGATGCCGGCGTTGGACTGGGGTGAGCACAGTAAGAAGTCTTACAACACCAGGTTAAAGTCCAACAGGTTTGTTTCAAACACGAGCTTTCGGAGCACGGCTCCTTCTTCAGGTGATTCACCTGAAGAAGGAGCCGTGCTCCGAAAGCTCGTGTTTGAAACAAACCTGTTGGACTTTAACCTGGTGTTGTAAGACTTCTTACTGTGCTCACCCCAGTCCAACGCCGGCATCTCCACATCACAGTTTATATAGATCATTTAGAACTGAGCCCATTTTATGCATTAACGGCTTGAGTCAGAAATGGACGATCAAAATATCGATGTTTAGTTGCATCGTGAGCTAAGTGTAGCTATGAGATAAAGGATCTATGCTTCAAGTTTAATGTCAGGCTATATGACATTACTGCCAATTTTTCTTTGTTTCAAAGATGAAACCGATTTTATGTTGACCCAAACGTCAATATATCAATCAGTTATTTGGAGTTTATAAGCCGCTATTTAATAGTGTATCATTATCTTTAGTAGGCCCTTAACATAGGTTGATTTTTTTTGCAGTGTAAAGAGTACAGTATTAGCAATGTAATACTTTCTGTATAAAAGATATCATGAGATGAAACGACAATTTGTCAAAATTGATCATCTTCTCATTCTCTTCTGTCACAAATCTATGCTGAAGAAAGAACAATTTAGCAAAAACAATGTACTTTTTTCTTCGAGTTTTTCATTTTTTCCTTTGTTCTGTCTCTCCTGTCGGAAGGGAATGGGCAGCATGGTAGCATAGTGGTTAGCACAGTTGCTTCACAGCTCGGGGTCCCAGGTTCGATTCCCGGCTGGGTCACTGTCTGTGCGGAGTCTGCACATTCTCTCTGTGTCTGCGTGGGTTTCCTCCAGGTACTCCGGTTTCCTCCCACAGTCCAAACATGTGCGGGTTAGGTGGATTAGCCATGCTAAATTGCCCTTAGTGTCCAAAAAATGTTAAGTGGGAGTTACTGGGTTACGGTGATAGGGTGGATACGTGAACGTTGGTGGGGTGCTCTTTGTAAAGGCCGGTGCAGACTCGAAGGGCCGAATGGCCTCCTTCTGCACTGTAAATTCTATGATAAGAAATGAGCCCATGGGCAGAGGTAGCCCTTTGTATCTTTGTTAAGTAGCTATCTTTGTGTTTGAGTCTCGATAATGGGTGTAGATGATCACGGGACCATCACACCTTGTCCCACCTACACCATTTGAGTGATCAGAATGGAATTTATGGCAAACTTAATACTATTTTTCTTTGAGACCAACATTTTTGAATATTTTCATTGAGGTTAAGAGCAATAGTTTCATTTTCATTGTACTGCATGCTATCTTTGGTTTTTGAATCAAAGAATCTACAGTGCAGAAGGAAGCCATTCGGCCCATCGAGTCTGCACCTGTTCTTGGAAAGAGCTCCCCACATAAGCCCACACCTCCACCCTATCCCTGTAACCCAGCAACCCCAACTAACCCAAGGGCAATTAATAAAGGCCAATCCACCGAACCTGCACATCTTTGGACTGTGGGAGGAAACCGGAGCACCGAGAGGAAACCCACGCAGACACAAGGAGAACGTGCACACACCGCACAGTGCCCCAAGCGGGAGTCGAACCTGGGACTCTGTTGCTGTGAAGCCATAGTGCTAACCACTATGCTACCGTGCTGTTCAGCCCTCACTGGTTGCCATCAAGTTCAGCCTCAAGATCGCCATGGGGTATTACATTGATATCATACCGAGGTGCCTTGTCCAGCATCTCCTGCAATTCGTGGGCAGAAGTAATGTTTCTGCTCCTCTGTGTATGCCTCTGTGAGCAGAAACCTGTTCGATGCTGACTTTGGTGTGCCTTGTGTGGAATCTGATTGTGATGATTTACTGGTTTCCACCAAATTAATACTTGTGCTGAGCATCTGTTGGGTATGTGTTCTGGCCTGCAGTACAGAATGATTGTGTCCTCACTGCTGATTTATCCTTGACTTGTTCAACCTACCTTGCTGATGCCTAAGATGTCAAGTCAACATCAAGGAGAAATCTCTCAAAAGAGAGATTAAGCAGAGCATGGAAGTTACCATTGGGCAGAGAAAAGGAATCACCAAAAAATGATGGATTGCTGACCTAATGTAGAAGTTGACTGATGAAGGACCCCTGACGAAGAACAAGAGGGACCAGTTAAAAAACATCGAGCATGACAAGAAGATGATGAGAAGTACAGAAAGCTGGACAAAGCTGTGAAGACGAATTGCAGGAGAGAGAAAAATGGAGTTGGTAAATATCTGTTACGGGAAGAAGCTTGAGAGAGGGTGCAGGAGAGATTTACCAGGATGTTGCCTGGTATGGAGGGCATTAGCTATGAGGAGAGGATGAATAAACTTGGTTTGTTCTTACTGGAACGAAGGACGTTGAGAGGCGACGTGATAGAGGTCTACAAAATTATGAGGGGCATAGACAGAGTGGATAGTCAGAGACTTTTTCCCCAGGTTAGAGGCGTCAATTACTCGGGGGGCATAGGTTTAAGTTGCGAGGGGCAAGGTTTAGAGTAGATGTACGAGGCAAGTTTTTTACACAGAGGGTAGTGGGTGCCTGGAACTCGCTGCCGGAAGAGGTGGTGGAAGCAGGGATGATAGAGACATTTAAGGAGCATCTTGACAAATACATGAATAGGATGGGAATAGAGGGATACGGACCCCGGAAGTGTGGAAGATTTTAGTTTAGAAGGGCAGCATGGTCGGCGCAGGCTTGAAGGGCCTGTTCCTGTGCTGTACTTTTCTTTGTTCTTTGTTGCCAGTTCTTTACTAAGGCTGGCGTACTTTGCATATGGCATGAGTTCCGCCTGCTGTGGGTAAAATACCTGTGGAGGCAGGATGAGGACCCTAAGTTGTCATCAATTAGCCAAAGGGTGGGCGGGTCACCCAATTACTCTCCAATCCTGCATATAGCATGGCATCCACTGGATTTCATATGTCCTCCGTGCCATGAAACCCTCCATCAGGAAAGCATCCAGTCCAATATACGAGAAATGCTTTATTGAAGTTGACCGGAGTGGCTGTGCTGGATCTGACGTAAAATATGGAAGTATGTAGAAGTTACAACACAGTAACAAGGCATTTTGGCCTATTTAGTCAGTGCCAGTACTAACCCTCTACTGAGTAAATAGTCCTAATCATGTACCCTAATCCCTGTGCCTAAATCCATTCATGCCCTTTGCCTGCACCCACCTATCAAATCTATGCAGATATTTTCAGTGAAAACAAGTACATTTTAATTTACATTTTGAAAGGTTTATAATCTAGATTTTTTTCATATATTACACAATTAAAATAAAATTCATTGATGAGATTTTTCATCCCAATGTTGCATTATTATCAGTCTCTCGGGTACTTCTGACCATAAATTTGAACTGGCTTTGAAAGCAGCAACAAGTATTTGTGCCTAAGTGTGTACAAGCATTGATTGTATGAATGCAATGCAATGATGCAGTGGAACAGATTTATGGGCCAGTAAAGTCACTACCAAGTGTGCACGAGTACAGAATTCTCTAGTACTCACTGCCTACAGTGGTTTTTAATGAGGATGTTCTGGTTGATGTATTTTTTAAAAATTAAACTATCCTGCTAAATGCCACTCAGTGAATTTCCTCAAAATATTTTTAACGAGAGAATATCAAGTGGTATAATGCATTGGTTTCAGCAAAAAAATGTTGCCGTAACGGTTGAATTATTTAAAGGCAATAAAACATAAGCAAACAGAGACAAATGTTCCAGTCTGTATTCAAGCTGTCAAAACCCTTCTTGTCAAATTGTTTTGACGGATTTTCTAGGGTATTTTTTTTAAAATGCAAGTGGTGAGTAGTTACTTATTCCTGAGCAATGTTTGGGCTGACATGGTACAGTTGCAGACCATTCAGTCCCCTTGAGCTTGTCCTGCCATTCAAATAAATTATGCCACCCCCCCCCTCCTGCCAACTCCTTCCCTGTCCCCCTATCTCTGTTAACTTGCCTTTGCTCCACACCCTTAACAGTTTTGACATTTTCAATTGGCCTTAACACCCATATAGCCTTTTGGGGAAAGATTTCTAGGACTCTTTGTGTGGAAAATGTGCTTCACCCCTACATGGCTCACCACCAATTTTGTGATTATGCCCTCCTGTCCTGAATTTCTCCACAAGAAGCATTTGTTTCTCAACAGAGAATGACACAGTCCAGAAGGAAGCCATTCAGCTTCATGTGCTTTTGCCAGCTACCTTTTGGAGCTATCCAGTTAATCCCACTCTCTTGCTCTGTAGCCCTCTAATTTGGTCCTCTTCAAATATTTATGGGCGTTATTATTGAATTTGCTTCCACCGATATTTCAGACAGTGCATTCCAGATCATCGTAACTCACTGGGTGAAAGAAAAGTTTTTTTATGTTGCCTCTTTTTTTTTGCCAAGTACCTGAGATCTGTGCCCTTTGGTCATCAACACTGTAAGAGGTTTCTCCCTCTCTACCCTTCATGATTTTAAATAGCTCTATTAAGTTACCTCTTAATCTTGTCTTCTCTAAGGAGACCATCCTCAGCTTCCCTCATCTTCCTATGCAACTGAAGCTCTGATACCATTCCAGAAAATTGCTTCTGAACTCTCTCCAATGCCTTGACAAACATTTTAAATTAACAGAAATGAACACCATACTCCAGCTGGGGCCCAACAAATGATCTTGGCATTATTTCCTTGCTTTTATGCTCAATGCCTCGACTGATAAAACCAAGGATCCCATGTGCTTTTATACCAACTCTCCCAACTTCTCTTGCCACCTTCAAAAGTTAGTTTACATACATCCTGGGTCTCCCTTGCCTTACCCTCTTTAATATAGTGCCTCAATTACTTAATATTTGCTTTTCCTCATTCTTCTCATTGAAGTATATCACTGCACACTTCTCTGTGTTAACTCTCATTGGCCATGTATTGGCCCATTTCACCAATCTATGTCTTTCTGAAGTATGATGTGTAGATGCCGGTTTGGACTGGGGTGGCCACAGTAAGAAGTCTTACAACACCAAGTTAAAGTCCAACAGGTTTGTTTCAAATCACTAGCTTTCGGAGCACTGCTCCTTCCTCAGGTGAATGAAGAGGTGGGTTTCAGAAACATATATAGAGACAACATCAAAGATGCAATACGATACTTTGAATGTGAAGTCCACAGGTCCACGCAGAGCAACTGGAGAGAGGGATAATCACAGGTCAAAGAGGTGTGAATTGTCCCAAGCCAGGACAGTTGGTAGGATTTCGTGAGCCCAGGCCAGATGGTGGGGGGTGAATGTAATGCGACATGAATCCAAGGTCCCGGTTGAGGCCGCACTCATGTGGGCGGAACTTGGCTATAAGTTTCTGCTCGGCGATTCTGCGTTGTCGCGCGTCCCGAAAGCCGCCTTGGAGAACGCTTACCCGAAGATCAGAGGCTGAATGCCCTTGACTGCTGAAGTGTTCCCCAATTGGAAGGGAACATTCCTGCCTGGCAATTGTCACGCAATGTCCGTTCATCCGTTGTCGCAGTGTCTGCATGGTCTCGCCAATGTACCACGTTTCGGGACATCCGACACCAGGTACATGGTACATACTCGTGCGACTCGGCCAACGTTGTCGACCTCATATGCTGCAGGAAAGGATGTCCTGCGATTTCTTACTATTTCTGAATGTGTTACTGTTTTCCTCATTGACTAGCACATTTTTGAATTTCATATTGTGTACAGGCATTGAAATAGCCCAGGTTTTTAGTACATAGCGCTGGTAGCAACTGCGCTGTATGCATAATTCCAGCTTCTAAAACAACCATTTGCCCCTACACTCTACTTCAGTCCCTTATCCAGTTTTGTATCAATGCTGCCACTACCCCTTTAATCCCAGGGGCATGAATTTTGTGAACAATCAAGTTTGAAAAGTTCATATGCAGTACAAAGCATAAACCTTTGACCCTCATCAACCTGTTCATGTATTCATCAAAGAACTTGATCAATTAGTCAAAAGTGAATTTCATTTAACAAATCTGTGCACGTCCTGCCCACTGCTCCACTACCAGATCCCCCATCCCCAGGAGACAGGAGACACCCCCAGAGATACCTTAGATCGGGAGACCACCCCACTAATACCTCCTAGATAGGGATAACCCCCACAGAGACCTCCTAGATAGGGAGACCCCCCCAAGTAGGAAGACCTCCCCATAGAGACTCTCTGGATAAGGAGACCCCCACAGATACCGTCATAACTAAAGGGAACCCCTCCAGACAGCCCCTAGCGAAAGTGACCCCCGCAAAAAACAAAAAAAAAACAAAACCTCTATCTAAAGGGACCCCTACAGAGACCTCCTAACTAAAGTAACTGCCACCCCCCCACCCCACAAGGCACCAGACCCCTGTCTGGAAGCTAGAAAGCAGTGCAGACAGGGGCAGTGAAAAGAAAATCACTGTTGTATCACTCATCTGGTCATACTACTAGCTCAGACAGTGGAAGCACCACGTGCCCATTCCTAGAAAGAGAAAAGAAGTGACCCCTCAGATCTTTAGCTGCAAGCCATTCATTCATAGTGGGCTATGATTGGCAGTTTCCACAAACACAGCAATCAGCCTTGCTTTGTTAAGCTCCCTTCATGGATGAGTAATTCCGAAATTCTGTAACCACAATATTTACAAACATCAACCATTTCAAAGAGAGTTAAGTGCAACCCAGTCACTCCCCTTCACTTGAGTGATTTTGAAGTGTTGAACTTATGATGTGGGGTGGGGCGGGGCTGCTGAAGGTTATATGGTGATCAAATTGAGGTGTTTAGAAAGAATGAACTAATTTGTTTGGGTAGATAAGAAGGTGAATATAGAAAGTACTGAGGAAATTGATAAAACAGAATAAAAGAAGCAAATGGAATACTTGAACCTGTCCCCATAATTTGGCACAATTCTGATGAATGTGTGTTGTACCTCCTTCTGGGTCAGTATTTACATCCTGAGATTTTTTGTTCACATCAAACTCTGAATTGCAGCTGATAAAATGAAATGAAAATCACTTATTGTCACGAGTAGGCTTCAATGAAGTTACTGTGAAAAGCCCCTAGTCGCCACATTCCGGCGCCTGTTCGG
This sequence comes from Scyliorhinus canicula, assembly GCF_902713615.1. Lineage (NCBI taxonomy): Eukaryota > Metazoa > Chordata > Chondrichthyes > Carcharhiniformes > Scyliorhinidae > Scyliorhinus > Scyliorhinus canicula. The sequence goes on from NC_052148.1 coordinate 81,109,793, forward strand.
GGAGGCTGGTACGGGAATTGAACCGTGCTGCTGGCCTGCCTTGGTCTGCTTTAAAAGCCAGTGATTTAGCCCAGACTGAAACTGAATATAATTGGAATTCTCACTTTATAACTTTCAATTTTCTTTATTAGTTCATGGGATGTAGGTGTCGCTGGCTGGGCCAGCATTTATTGCCCATCCCTGAGGGCATTTAAGAGTCAACCATATTGTTGTGGGTCTGAAGTCACATGTAGGCCAGACCAGGTAAGGACGACAGATTTATATCCCTTAAGGATATTCATAGAAACATCGAATGTACAGTGCAGAAGGAGGCAATTCAGCCCATCGAGTCTGCTGTGGGTCTGAAGTCACATGTAGACCAGACCAGGTAAAGATGACAGATTTACATCCCTTAAGGACATTCATAGAATTACAGCGCAGAAGGAGGCAATTCAGCTAATCGAGTCTGCACCGGCTCTTGGAAAGAGCACCTCACTTAAGCCCATGCCACCCACGCAGACACGGGGAGAACATGCAGACTCCGCACAGACAGTGACCCAAGCTGGGAATCGAACCTGGGACCCTGGAGCAACTGTGCTAACCACCGTGCTGCTCACATTAGTGAACCAGATGGGTTTTTACGACAATCGACAGTGGCTTCATGGTCATTATTAGTCTTTTAATCGCGTATTTTATTTTTATCGAATTCAAATTTCCCCATCTGCCATGGTGGAATTCAAACTCGGTCCCCAGAGCATTACTCTGCGTCTCTCGATTACTAGTCCAATGACAATACCACTCTGTCACAATTAATTTGGTGAAAAGCTGAGGTCCTGGTCAAACTTTCCAATAAGGGCCAGAATTCCTGTTTCGGTATTGCCTCACACTGGTCTTTTAGCAAAGTATACTGCGAACCTGATGTTAATTTACTTTCACTTAAAATGTAAAACGCACCAAAGATAATTTTCTGACTTGTGGGAATTTTCAGTAGACGATTGCTGCAGGTGAAAATAGCAACGCTGACGGAAAGTCCCACAAGACCACAGGAACGAGGGTCTCGGCAGCAAAATCTCATTGCGATATTCCCCGCCCTTTGCTGGTGATGCAACAAGGCAGGAACTGTATTTCAATCCATTTAAACAAATTTATGCACTTAATAGGCTTCCCAATCAAATGTTCAGGGAGGGAATTCCCCTCATGTTGGTGAAGTTTACACAGCTTTTGAAAAATTGAAGCTGTCGAGGGTATCCCGCTGGGGGGGCACAAAGGTAAATATAGCCCCCAGGTGGAAAGGGACATGCCTGGGCAGTGCCCTGGCATTACCCCAGGTATGCTACCCTCTGGCTGTGGCACCCTGACAGTGCTAGGGTTGCACTCTTAGGGGGCTACGCGAGGGGAGTGCCATCTTGAGAGCCCCATTCGAGTTTTCCCCTTACGTGTGGGTGGGGGGGTTTCCCTGATCCTTGCCTGTGGGGACAGGGAATTGCCTCGGTGCTGCATATCCATGGGGTAATGGGAGAGGAATGTCTTTTAAACACAGGCTGGGATGCCCTTTAAGGATGATGCCTGAATCTCTGTGGAGCTGGTGTAACTGTCTCTATCACGCCCCACCAGAGTGACGGCGGAAACCAGCCTCCGGATTCTCTGTGCAGAGTGCCAATGTATCTGGTGAGAAAACCCAACTATGCAGCTGGAGAGGTACACACCAATTTTCGCACTGAAACCCACACTGACAACTTATTGGAAGATTCAGCCCACTTTGCAAAAACGTGCAACAAGGTTATGGGACAAATGTGAGGTGATGGTACAACAGGCATCTTATAGCCTCACAAATTATAACACAGAAGGATACATTTGGTTTAAAGTATTTGTAGTAATCGTTACTTTTTCATTAGTCACTTGTACAATGTTACAAGTGTCTAATGAAAAATGGATTTTAACTTCCCACATTGGCAAAGTGATTAAAATTGTTAAATCATGCAGGTACTGATATGCCAAATAGACTATCATAATACCTGACAACACAGCATTTTGTGAATAATATTTAATAGTTTTCATTAAGTTCTCAGTGTGAAATTGCAATTTGGATCACATTCATAGGCTTTGAGAGATCGCCCAGTGCTAGTGTAATTCAAAATGTAGTGTCTTCAGGAAGGATGAATAAATAACAGGATTATTACAGGAAGCTACACACAACCTTGATTGCCCACTTATTGTGGAGGGTACCATTTGAAGTGTTAAAAAGTCGTTAAACTTAACACAGTTAACAGCTGAGATGCTTTTTGTTAGTCCTCAGGTAAAACCTTAAACCTTCAAAATTAAATGTTTTTTCCAAGTATTTCTATTTTGAAATGTATTTATTTTATTCAGTTTTCTTCCCTCCTCTCCGAAGTGGGCTGACTCGAGGTGGTTCCAGCAGCTTTCTGGTAACTTGCGCTTGTGGTCGTTTTTCATAGATCAGCATTTTGCTCAGTGTCAATATGGGGAGACCATTTTGTCCAATACTGTCTTCACCCTCTTTCCATGCATGTGCACCTTTCAATTGATGTCATTGGATCAGAGAAAAATGTTGACTGTGTTATTTCCTTTCCCTCCCCCACTCTCTCATGCCAAGCAATACAGAGACATGAATAGGAGACATCAGCTCCGTCAGCACAGACCAGGTATTGAAGTTGTGTTTTTATAATGGCATGGACAAGACCATACAGTACATTTCCAAAAAATCACTGGCATAATTTTGTGGCAGAGAGATACTTGAAAATATGTAGGGAGAAGGGTACACTTAAATTGCTTTACTATGAAATAAATAGCAGACAGATCCTTTTTACATTGTGCTTCACTGCACAACCAGATGCAGAACCAGAAAAACTATCATTTATATTATCCCTGTGCACCAACAGACCGCAGTCTGTCAGGATAGGCAATGGCACCTCCTCCACAATAGTCCTCAACACCGGGGCCCCGCAAGGATGTGTGCTCAGTCCTCTACTGTACTCTCTATACACACATGACTGTGTGGCAAAATTTTACTCCAACTCAATCAATAAGTTTGCAGATGATATGTCTTTGGTGGGTGGTATTTCAAACAACGACAGATCAGACTACAAAAGGGAGATAAATCACTTAGTTGCATGGTGTACCGAAAACAACCTCTCTCTAAATGTCAGAAAGACCAAGGAACTGATCATCGATTTCAGGAAGCGTAGCACGACACCCCCCCCCCCCCCGTCTGCATCAATGGCTCCGAAGTAGAGATGGTCAATAGCTTTAAGTTCCTGGGGATCACCATCACCAACAGTCTGTCCTGGTCCACTCACGTTGGGATGCAACAGTCAAGAAAGCCCAACAATGTCTCTACTTCCAACGAAAGCTAAAGAAATTCGGCACATCTGCATCGATTCTCACAAACGTCTACAGATGTGCCATAGAGAGCATCCTATCCGGTTGCATCACAACATGGTCTGGCAAATGCTTGGTCCAAGATCGCAAGAAACTGCAGAGTGTGGTGAACTCAGCCCAATGCATCACACAAACTTGCCACCCTCACATTGATTCTGCATACATCTCCCGCTACTCAGAAAGCCAGGCAGCATTATCAGAGACCCCTCCCTCCCAGGCTTGCCTTCTTCCAGACCCTTCCATCAGGCAGAAAGTACAGAAGTCTGAAGACCCTCACATCCAGACATGGGAACTGCTTCCTCCCCACAGCTACAAGACTCCTCAACGACTCCCCCTCGGACTGATCTGTTCCCTTTAAGAACAGTATTCACGATACCCTATGCTGCTCTCGCTCATGTATTTGCTTTGTTTGGCCCCTTGTTTCACACTGTAACCAATCACTGTTTGTTGATGTACCATTTGTCAATGTGCTCTGTTGATTATTCTTTTTGTCTACTATGTATGTACTGTGTACGTTGCCTCGGCCGCAGAAAAATACTTTTCATTGTACTTCGGTACATGTGACAATAAATCAAATCAAAATTTTTAAAAATGTCAAATACTACCAACTAACAAAATAGTTTGAAAGTTTAATGATTATGGCCAGGATTCTCCTTTTGAGAAACTAAGGGCGGAATTCTCCGCAAGGCCCGACGCCGTCGTGAAACCTGGAGAGGTTGACGACGGCGTCGGAAGTCTCTCCCGGCCCCCTATTCTCCCCTACCCGGGGGGATAGGTGGGCCGTACAGGGAAACTTGGCGGCAGGGCCTTGTCCCTGGCTTCGAGGCCTGGCGTGCCAAGAATGACACCGCGGCGACGCCTAATGACATCAGCCGCGCATGCGCGGGTTGGACAGCTCAAACCCGCGCATGCGCGGTTGCCGTCTTTCCACTCAGCCGCCCCGCAAGACGGGCCGGCTTGATCTTGCGAGGTGGCAGAGGGGAAAGAGTGCATCCCCTTGAGACGCCGGCCCGACGATTGGTGGGCACCGATCGCAGGCCAGTCCCCTCCCGAGCACGGTCGTGGTGCTCGATCCCCGATCCGCCCCCGCCCCAGGCCCCACACTTACCTGGCGCGCCATGTTCACGACGGCAGCGACCAGGTGTGGTTGCCGCCGTCGTGAACAGGTCGGGAACGGCAGGCTGCTCGGCCCATCCGGGTCGGAGAATCGCGGGCCGCCGTTTGGGGGGGGGTGGGAGAATAGCGGGAGGTGCGGGAGTGGACCTCCCGCTATTCTCCCACCCATCGTGGTTGCGGAGAATCGCGGCCTATATGCTGAGGCTGGACTGAATCGTGAGAGTTCTAAGATCAGAAAAGTGGTGCCGGTCTCGGAGAGATTCATAACACATTAATGGGTGAGTACCAGTGGAACTAGTGTAATTCCATTGAATGCTTGTGTGTGATTCGCCGGGGTTGTTGTTGGCACTTGAGAGCCTGATAAGTAGGAACTGCATAAAGGCACTCCACTCCCCACGCACCCTTATCCCAGCCAAGAAGATGGCACTGGTTGCGCTGGGACATACCCATCCAGTTGATGGGTCGGCTGGTGTCAAAAGGTACCTGGGGGGGCACACATACCACACATGCCGCTAAATACACAGCGGGCTGTCAGCAACATGCGCGCCACAATACTGCCTTGCAGGCTGCGGCAATATGGTCCGTATCCGTCCCCCACGGCCCACCTCCTTTCTACTTACGCCATCCCAAGCAGAAATCCCCTGGCCATGGAATTTGTCGGGTGCCCGACGCCTGTCTCAATATTTGGCTGGCGCGCGATTCTCTGCCGGATCATGTTTCCTGAATTCGACTTCACTGGACAGAGAATCCTGCCCTATAAATTTACAATTTGAAAATCTATGCTTGAGACCTGATGTACTCACAAAGCAGAGTAATAACTTGTGACGAACCTTGGTTCACAATTATCTCTGTCATTCTGCTATGACAGTGCTGTACTATTTAATATGATTGTGTTCTCCTCTATTAGTTTTCAAATGTAGCTATGGCGCATAGCTCAGAGTATTGTCATTTTTTCGTGTTGCTTTCATGTTACTTTTCTTCAGGGAACGTCTAACCATGAGATTGGATTGGGCAGTTGTCATTTAAAAATGTTGTTTGAGACGCATAGACTTGTGGTCACCAATTTAGAAATGTAGAATAACAATGAAGGCTTATTTTTGTGTATATAAACATGTTTCTGCCTTTTGTTGAACTTTCTGACTGGAGTATATTACAGTAATATTTAAATGAATCCTTTGATAGCACGATAACACAGTGGGTAGCTCTGTTGCTTCACATCACCAGGGTCCCAGGTTCGATTCCAGGCTTGGGTCACTGTCTGTGCGGAGTCGACACGTTCTCCCCGTGTCTGCGTGGGTTTCCTCCGGGTGCTCCGGTTTCCTCCCACAGTCCAAAAATACGCAGGTTAGGTGGATTGGCCATGCTAAATTGCTGTTAGTTCCCAAAAAGGTTAGTTGCGATTACTGGGATAGGGTGGAGGTGTGGGCTTAAGTGGGCCTTTTTCTGCACTGTTGATTCTTGATTCTATGATAATTCTGTTGATTCTATGATAATTTGTAGCTTCCACTGTGAACCATGAAAGAAAACAGTTACTTTGGACATTTAAACTGTTCTATAATATTACGAAGAGAACACTGAAACATAAATGCATATTGATGATTTGAGATTTAATATCTTGATCCCCTCGGGTCGCATTTCTTGCATTAGTATAATGGAACAAATCCTTTATTTTCGATGTTTTTAATGTTTGTTGTTAATCTTCAGCCTATCTCTGTTACATTTTTGGCTGGTCCATCATAACTGCTCAGTTACCAAGTGGAAACTCACCACATGGCTGTGCAGCGAGCAGCTTTCTGATCTTCTGCACTGGGAGGTGGGATTTACTTTAGATCTGTTGATCCATAGAAAATCTGATCTGCCTATATCACTGACTTATGTTTGCCCTCAACCACTGTGAGCAGATGAGATCCAATTACTTGCCTCACGCATGCGTTTGCTGAAATGTTTGGTAGAAAAAGAGATTGTAGAATGGGATGGCTCTTTGAACAGTTCTAACACTTGACCACTTTCATAATGTTTGCGCTAAGTAGGATAAGCAGTGCCTGTGCTTTTACTCCACTTTCAAATCATTGTACATTTCGGAGCTGGTTGCATTTGAGATACATGCTCAACAGAAAGCTTTCAAAACCCTGAGTTATGTCCTGTGGTTGCTCTTGTCCAGCAACAGTAGTGATCTCCATATACTTCCTGACATCTAAATGTTAATTAAATTGAATGTTGTGAAAAAGCCAAACGGAATCTGAGCTATTAACATGAAAATAATTCAGGATTAAGTGGGAAACTGACAGAATCAAGACCACCTGCAGAATGTGGCTTTGTGCCACTTTAAGTTAGCTATGATGTAACTGTAGTAGAATTATGTAATGATTGAACGATGCAGGATAGAAGGAGACCATTTGGCCCATTGTACTTGTGCCAGCTCTTTGCTGGGCCTATCCAATTGATCTCACGCCCCCACATTTTCCCCAAAGCCCTGTAATTTTTTTCCTCCCTTCAAGAATTTATCTCATTCTCTTCTGAAGTTTACCATTTCAGGCCGTGCATTCTCAAGCACAACAATTCACTGCATTAGAAAATGTTTCCTCCAGTCACCCTCTGGTTACTTTACCTGTCGGCTTAAATCATAGTTATCATAGAATTTACAGTGCAGAAGGAGGCCATTCGGCCCATCAGGTCTGCACTGGCTCTTGGAAAGAGCACCCAAGCCCACACCTCCACCCTATCCCCAAAAACAAGTAAACCCCACCCAACGCTAAGGGCAATTTTGGACACTGAGGGCAATTTAGCATGGCCAATCCACCTAACCTGCACATCTTTGGATTGTGGGGGGAAACCGGAGCATCCGGAGGAAACCCACACACACACGGGGAGAACATGCAGACTCCGCACAGACAGTGAACCAAGCCAGGAATCGAACCTGGGACCCTGGAGCTGTGAAGCAATTGTGCTAACCACCATGCTACCGTGCTGCCCTGATCTGTGTCCTCTTGTTATTGATACAGTCTTTAACATCATAAATTGAGGGGTAATTTTAGTCAAAACCACCGAGAGGAAACTGGCTGGATTAGATTGGCCATCTGCATTCTGATGCGAGTTATTGACCTGTCTCTCCGCAGATGCTGTCTGACCTACTGAGTTTTCCCAGCACTTTTGTTCTTATTTCAGATTCGCAGCATTTTCCGGACTTTGCTTTTGCTTTTCAGTTCTTTTGACTTAAATATTAGGGCTGTATGTAAAAAACAGGCGGCTGATCTTATCCCATAAATTCCTAATTTTGGTTAAAATTACCACCAAAGATTAAACGATTAAACAAGACTAAAGTTACACTGTAGCTGGTGTTAAAAGCAATTGGATAAAATTTGCATTCTTGAGGCGGTCTTAAACCTGTTGATAGTAATTTAATTTTCCATTTACCACCTTTTTGTTTTAGAAATTTAGAGTACCCAATATTTATTTTTCCAATTAAGGGGCAAAAAATTTAGCATGGCCAATCCACCTCACCTACATATCTTTAGGTTGTGGAGGTGAAACCCACACAGACATGGGGAGAATGTGCAAACTCCACACAGACAGTGACCCAGGGCCGGGATTCGAACCCGGGCCCTCAGCGCTGTAGTATCAGTACTAACCACTGCGCCAAGTGCCGCCCTTTTACCAGTTACTGTGGACAACATGAAAAAATGAAAATCGCTTATTGTCACGAGTAGGCTTCAATGAAGTTACTGTGAAAAGCCCCTAGTCGCCACATTCCGGCACCTGTTCGGGGAGGCTGGTACGGGAATTGAACCGTGCTGCTGGCCTGCCTTGGTCTGCTTTAAAAACCAGCGATTTAGCCCAGTGTGCTAAACCAACCCCTGAGAGAGACCATGAGACATCCTGGGGATTGAACCAGGGATTACCCTGGTCCATATGAATATTCCTTATTGTGATGCAGTTTACATTGACTGAGGATTGTAAACATTGTATGTACAATGTTGCATCTAACAGTGGAGATAATTAGTGAAACACCTTTGCTGGTGTTTTTCACAACAGGAAGTACATTTGATTGAATTATGCAGCTTTGGAAAGCAATAGCATGATAACTTCCAAGATTCTTTTATTTACGTTGTAATTGTTATTTAATGTGATGATCTTAACCTACATTTCAATTTTTGCATTGAATACTCTCCCTGGGGTTTACTTTAACAACTCAAAGTGCTTTTCTATTGGTAGGTCTAATCTTTGCCTGTATAGTGATGCACCAGCCTCTCAGTGTGTGGCAGACATAAGAGGCCGCTAAAACATTGTCACGCTAGAGGAGTTTTAGCCCATTTATCATTTCAGTCTCTACAGAGTCACTGCCCTCAGGTGGAGGACATGTTTGACCTGCTGAAGGTACTTTGGGATAGTTTTAGGGTCAAGACACAGGTAGCAGATTTGATCTAAGTGTTCGCTGTGTACTTACACTGAAATTTCACAGAAGAAACATTCTTTAGAGTTTTGAAACTGATATAGGCCCTCTGGAGTTCTCCAACTGAAGATTTAGTTTCTAATTGAACATTGATGATAAGCAATGGATTCCTTAAAGTAACAGATGTATGCAGTGAAGAGCAGACATAAAGAATTTTCTCTTTGAAAGCAACTCGAACAAAAGAGTCCTTATGAGAAGACTGTGTTAGGTTGGGAGTAAATGCCTTTTCTTAAGACAATGAATGTGGTTTATGGCCTTTCAGAGGTCTGTTATTTGGCTCACAATGAAAACAGACACCCTGTGTTGATGGGGCTGAGGTTGTAAAGCTTTTCTCATTGTACCATTGAAGTGCCACTTACTTCCTTTTTATGGGCTATGAAACTGGTCTGTGGCTGGTTTTGCTATACTACACCTTTGTCTGATTACATCATTTTAAGGCTGAAGCCGCCTTCTCTCAGCAAATCAAGGTTTCCAATTTTATTGAATTATTTAACCTTTTTGGAAGTAAGTTTCTTCTTCTTAGTCGATATCTTGGCTTTTTGGACTCCAAATTTTTTTTTTTGCGTTAATTTGAAGGATTGCGATCGAATGAATTCAATTATGAAGCAGCTGAACGACGGAAAGACATTTCTGGATCTAAATGTTTAGAATGCCAAACGTGCAAATTTGTACACAAACGCAATTATATTCAATAAAACGGTAAACCAAGAGTGTTATTATTTGAGTTGTTTTCTATGGGCATGTTTCTATTCTATATTGCTGCAAAATGATAGCTTTCCTCAGTGTGTTTAGTATCGGAGTTTAGTTCTTGTTGTTTATTGTGAAGTATTTGTGTTCGTACACATTTCCTTTAAGTCCAACATTTGTTTTAAACTCCATCATGTGTCATGGAGGACTTTGAAATGTGTCTGAATGGCTGTTCAGAAATTGCTGGAGTGGATATAAGGTGACATTGTTGAGAGGAAGTTGACAGATATAATCAAACCTTTCTATATTTGTGGGGGAAGGAGGACATAAGCTGATGAGGTAGCTCAATCCAGTGTGAGCCTAAATTCAGTCTTTTTCCGTTGTGATCTGCAATCTGTGAAGGGGCCAACAGAAATATCTGTTGGTATGTATTTGTTTGTTTGCTTTGGACCTGTCAGGCCTGTTTTTAAATAGGGAGAGTAGGTTCTGTTTCAAAAGAACCAAGGAGGTCCCATGGCTTGTGTCTGCAGTGTTTGTTTCCCACAGAGGATAGATTCCCAATAGAGGGGTTCTAAGCAAAGGGACTGGGAGGACGTTATCAATCATTCAGGGTGTTAAAAAAAAAGGGCAGCATTGATGTAGAGGAATTGTTTTGTCTATGGGAGCAAGATTTGGACATCTGCCCAGACTCATACTGAGGTAAAGGGATAGCCTAAATTCAGAAGAATAACAAAAACGTAAAGAATGGAAGTGAGGGGAGAAAAATCTGATTGACTGAAAGAAGAGATATGAAGCAGATTTTAACCCTATAACTGTTGGATTGTTCTGGTCGACTGCCAGAAAGAACAGACTTTTAAAAATAGTCATGGTTTTAGCAATTAAGATTAGATTTATAACATTTGCCTGAAGTCCATGCTCATAAATTAAGAAATCAAATTGTTGGTTGCAACAAGGTCCTGGCAGTAAAATAATCACGATTATGACAAGATAGGTTGTGTTAACTTGGTGGCAAATTAAACTAAATGTTTATTTTGGCTAGGTGTAGTTTAATTTTATGAACTCAGGTACAATAACAATTACATAGTATCTTTTGCAAAAAAATTGGATTGGATTTGTTTATTGTCATATTTACCGAGGTACAGTGAAAAGTATTGTTCTCTGTACAGTTCAGACAGATCATTCTGTATATGAAAAGAAAATATATAGGGCAAACATAAAATACACAATCTCAGGGCAATTCATATTTCAGGTTATGTTTAGAGATGTTTTACACAACTTACCTACCAACAGTGTGACAGGTAAATATAATTATAGGTTTACGAAGTACATAGATATTGTAAAATCTATTGGATCTGTAGTGGTCAAGAATGTTTGCCCATTAGCTTTGAACCTTGGTTCCGCTAAATGGCAACACCACATATTTTTATACTCATTAAATGTCTTAAGGGGAGTGGATCTGGAGAGCAACAAGAAAGAAAGTGGAGTGGATCTGGAGAGCTACAAGAAAGAAAGATGTAATGACAGAATTTACCCTTATGCTTGCTGAGAACACAGGAAGAGTACTTTGGCATTGATAGGATAATCTCCAATTTTACATAGAATAGCTTGCAGATGTCGTTGAAAATTCATTTACTTGAGCTAACATCTGTAGCATTAAAATATTACAACTGAATATACGATTCATTATACTTTTGTGGCCACTTTTTCCATTGTCAATCCCTTTTCTTGCATCAATATTGCAATGTATCTACACAAACCCATTTCGGTTTCAGTGGTAGATGCAACGCATCACATGTAATTGGGTATACAAGCAAGCAAGCTTTGTCACACACATGAATTAGTAGCAACTGTGTTACAAGTTGCTGTAGTGCACAGAAGGTAAGGGAATGTGTTTCTCAGGTTGGAGAAGTTAGAGACAAATTGGTGAAAAATTAAAATTGTTTGCATACTTCTTTGTAGTCGTTCTGACAGTTAAAGAACACATTAGGGAAAAATACACATCAACCCTTCAGAAATCTGTTGAAGGATGGACGATGGGAACAATAGATTGTCTACATTATTCGGAGAGTAAGACATTCCTCCTGAGCCAACTAGAGTTCTGACAGTTTTCTTCACAAGAGGAACAGGTTTTATCCCGTTGTTCATTCCGTTTGCCAGGTGTGGAGATAATTGTTTCAAAACAAGATATTTATTAATGTTCTACTGTGATATTGCTCACAGAAGCCCATGGTTAGGCGTAAGGTTGTGATGTTTATCTGCCAATATGTTAATGTTAAATTTTCAAAAAAATAACACCAGTTGTATCTTGAATCCAATTAATCATGCACTTGTGTTTTGCTGACAATTCAAAGAGGTATCTGCTAATTTATTTTACCTGTGAAACAGAGATCTTAATTACTGACACCTATGAGAAAGGGGGAGAGACAAGAATACATTTGCTCAATCAAATTCAATTTACATCTTTCTTTCTTGTAGCTCTCCAGATCCACTCCCCTTTCTTTCCTGTAGCTCTCCAGATCCACTCCCCTTAAGACATTTAATGAGTATAAAAATTTGTGGTGTTGCCATTTAGCGGAACCAAGGTTCAAAGCTAATAGACAAACATTCTTGACCACTACAGATCCAATAGATTTTACAATATCTATGTACCTCGTAAATCTATGATTATATTTACCTGTCACACTGTCGGTAGGCGAGTTGTGTAAAACATCTCTAAACATTACCTGAAATATACAATTATGTCGAATTTTTAAATTAGGAAAGCCTGAGGAAAACGAAAGATGGAAAATAGATTGCGGAAACTAGATTGATGGAACTCCTGACTTCTCAACATCTGCCCTTGCGTAAATAAGGGGCAGGTAGAGTGGATAGGAAGTTAAGGACAAGGTAAGTGACAGTAAAATGATAAGGCGAGGAGGATACAAGGGTACAAATGGATGATTTAGTGATCATGGGTGGTATTTAATGGAGGAATGGAGGTCTCACCCAATGGTGTGAGAGCTGGTAGTCACCTCTTTTCAGGAAGACCCAGAATTATGTGCAAACAAGTGTTTAAATAGGCAATTGCAGGGTTTTACCAGGATAAAAGTTCCCAGATTGGTTTTGTTGAGACCTCACTTGGTATAGTTTTAGTTGCCTTACCTAAAGAAGGATGTATGCACTTGCCTTAGGGATTGTAAAAAAAAGGTTCACCACCAACTTGAGATTTGCTGGTGAACTGGAGGCTGGTAGCTCTTAATTGAATGGCAGTGCACCAAGGAGATGGTGGCTGCATCCAGTACTACACCCAGCAGAGGCCTCGGATCACAATTGACCCAAGCAGGACTGATGACAGGAAGAGGGTCTTGTGGTCGGAGGTGAGTCAGCAGGGGGGCTGGCTCTTGGCAGATCCCACCCACCCACCTTCCTGCTGCCAGGTATCTCAATTGGTGAGGAATCTCTCTCCAACCCCCGACACCCTTCACACAGACTCAACAGGGTTTCAATTTTGGGCCCCCGACATGACAAATTCCCCACTCGCTGCTGCATTACACCAGTGGTAGCGAGATAAAGCCCTAAGTGGGTAGTAATTGGCTTAAAGGCCTCAATTGGCAGCAAGATGAGAAGGCCAACCATGGACCTTCCACCACTGACTTAATCACACAGTGGTGGGAAAGTAGCAGTGGCCCCACCTTCCACCCTACTGCCTGATTAATGTGCTCCTGCCACCAAACATGACACAAGGTAGGGTTCTATGTGAATGAGTTAGGGCACTGCATATAATACAGGTTGAGAATCCCTTATCCAAAATTCGAAAAGCTCTGAAATCCGCACTTTTTTTCGAGCGCTGATGTGACATCACGAGTGGGAAATCCCACAAGGCTTTGGGAAGGTTCCCGAGCGATGCGCAGATACCAACTCGCTGCAGATGTTTAGAAGCCCCAGGCGGGGCTATTCTGGCACCAAAATCTCATCATAGCCAGATGTTAGTGTGTTAAATTATATTACTCACCGTGATTATCACATTGAAAATATTTTTTGGAAAGTGCAAAACATATTTCACCCCCTCGAACATTATATTATGAAATCCGAAAAATTTCAAAATCCGATACACACTTGCCCCCAGGCATTTCGGATAAGGGATGCTCAACCTGTATATCCAAGTTTGCTAATTATATATATCTGTGGGAAAGCAAGCTATGAGGAGGATGCAAAGAGACTGCAAAGAGACCAGTTAGATTAAGTGATTGGGCAAGGCTGAGATGTATAATGTGGAGGAGGGTGAAATTTTCCACTTCAGTGGGAAGAATCGAAAAACAGAATATTTTTAAAAGGTCAGAGACTAGTAAATGTAAGTTAAATGCAGGTACAGCAATTAAGAACGGGGTTGGAATACAAGAGTAAGGAAGTCTTACTGCAATTTTATTTGAGACCTCACTTGGTATAGTTTTAGTTGCCTTACCTAAAGAAGGATGGATGCACTTGCCTTAGGGATTGTAAACAAAAGGTTCACCAGATTGATTCCTGGGGTGGGCGAGCTGTTGTGAAAGGAGAGATTGAGTAAAATGAGTCTCTACTTCCTGAACCTAAGAGATGACCTCATTAAAGCATAAGATTCCAAGAGGTCTTGAGATAGTAGATGATGGGATGCTGTTGCCCCTGGCTAGACCGCCTAGAACTAGGAATCATTGTCTCATGTGTTGCCCATTTAGAGCTGAGATGAGGAAAAAAAATATTCAATCAGAGGGCTATGAATCTTTGGAATTCTCTATCAGAAGCTGCGGATACCCAGTTGTTGTGTACATATAAGACTGAGATTGATAGATTTTGGGGCACTAAGGGAATTGAGGAACATAAGGATAGGGTGGGAAAGTGCAGTTATGTAGAAGTTCAACCACGGTCTTATTGAATGTTGATGGAGGTTCAAGGGACCTTGTGGGATATCTACTTTTCATCCATTTGTTGGATATGAGGATTGCTGGCAAGGCCAGCATTTATTACCCATTGTAAGTGGCTTTGGGAAGGTGATGGTGATCCACCTTCTTGAAATGCAGCAGTCCATATGGTGTAGGTACAATCAGGTGCTGTAACGGGGGCAGACCTAGAATTTTGACTCATTGACCAAAATTGTCCAACCATTGCGATTCATTTTTCCCGTTTCCCAGTGGTAGAGATCATACGTGGAATTTTCCCCAAAAATGGCAAAGTGATTGATTGATTGATTGATATTTATTGTCACATGTACCGAAGTACAGTGAAAAGTATTTTTCTGCGGCCAAGAGAATGTACACAGTACGTAAATAGTAGACAAAAGAATAATCGACAGAGTACATTGACAGTGGTGCATCAACAAATAGTGATTGGTTACAGTGCGGAACAAGGCCAAACAAGAGCAGTAGGGTGTTGTGAATAGTGTTCTTACATGGAGCAGATCAGTCCAAGGGAGAGTCAATGAGGAATCTAGTAACTGTGGGGGAGAAGCTGTTCCTATGTCTGGATGTGTGGGTCTTTAGACCTGTATCTTCTACCTGATGGAAGGTTCTGAAAGAAGGCAATGCCTGGATGGGAGGGGTCTATGATAATGCTGTCTGCCTTTCTGAGGCAGCGGGAGGTGTATACAGAATCAATGGGAGGGTGGCAAGCATGTGCAATACATTGGGCTGAGTTCACCACACTCTGTAGTTTCTTGCGATCTTGGGCCGAGCAGTTGCCACACCAGGCTGTAACGCAGGCGGATAGGATGCTCTCTATGGCACATCTGTAGAAGTTTGTGAGAGTCGATGCTGACATGCCGAATTTCTTCAGCTATCGTAGGAAGTAGAGATGTTGTTGGGCTTTCTTGACTGTTGTTTCACCGTGAGTGGACCAGGACAGACTGTTGATGGTGGTGATCCCCAGGAACTTAAAGCTATCGACCATCTCTACTTGGAAGCCATTGATGTCGACGGGGGTTTGTGTTGTGCTACGCTTCCTGAAGTCGATGATCAGTTCCTTGGTCTTTCCAGCATTTAGAGAGAGGTTGTTTTCGGTACACCATGCAACCAAGTGATTTATCTCCCTTCTGTAGTCTGATTCGTCGTTGTTGGAGATACGGCCCAGCACAGTCGTATCATCTGCAAACTTATAGATTGAATTGGAGTTACATCTTGCCACACAGTTGTGTGTGTACAGGGAGTGGCAGTCAGAAAACCGGTGTGTTTCTCCCCACAGAAACAGGCAGCTGTTCTGACGCGATCTCCCACACTTTGCCACCGCTTTGAGGGGGTCATGCTTTGAGCCGCCATTGGGAGGGGTAGGAACTAATTACGGCAGCATGCCTGGCTTCAGAGAGATCGGGGAGTCATGACTGTAAAATTAAATTATAGAGACCCCAATTGATGACAACCCCCCCAACTCCCTGAACATTGATCATAGGCCTGATGAATGTCAGGCGGCACAGCACTTCCATGTCCCCGACCACCTGGGGTCTATAATGACCTTCAGGCTCCCCTAACGTGGTCATCATGCCTGATCTCCAATTTGTGGATACCAGTAGTGATTCCTGCCAGTGCCATGTCACGCCAACGGGTGGGAACATAGCCAATGGAAGTTGATGGCTCCTTTACTTGTCACTCAGTGTCACCCATGTCACTCAATACCACTTACCCGAAAAGAAAGAAGGAATAGACAGAGAGAAGGAAACATTATAGGAGAGAAAATCAGAGGAAAAGAGAAGCAAAGAGACACAGAGAAAATAATAGAAGGAACATAACATTTAACAGTGGCAAAAAAGTCAACTCTACTTTGTGTGCATGAATCATGAAATTAGTATGGATCAAGAGGGAAAATAGATCACTTTTATTATAGTGTGAAAGCAGGGCAGCACGGCGGCACAGTGGTTAGCATTGCTGCCTACGGCGCTGAGGACCTGGGTTCGAATCCCGGCCCTGGGTCACTGTCTGTGAGGAGTTTACACATTCTCCCCGTGTCTGCGTGGGTTTTGCCCCCACAACCCAAAGATGTGCAGGGTAGGTGGATTGGCCATGCTAAATTGCCCCTTAATTGGAAAAAATAATTGGGTACTTTAAATTTATAAAAAAAAATTAAAAAAATTACAGTGTGAAAACTGAATAGTAGCCGTGGTCCTCTCCAGCATGTACAGGACCCTGACAAAAGATATTACTAAAAATTATCAAAGATGCAAAAGATATCAAGGTACATAACATCAGTAGGGCTGCCATTACCCCCTGTACTGGTTACATCATCAACAAAGATTATCAGGTTAGTAAGACTGGACTTGAGTTTCCTAAATCCTTACTGGGAATCTCCAACAGACCATCAACTACATCTTGGGCAGAATCTACCGGACCTGCCGAAGGCAACCCTGCCATGGCTGGTTCCCTGGTGGCAGGGGAGGAGAGCCATACAAAATATCGTAGACATCAGTGGGTCCCGAAGATCCCATCGGTGACCAATAGCAAGCTGCCGCCACCGCTGGAAAACATGTTAGGAGGGGAGGTGTACATCTGTCGAGGCCTGAAGCTCGGAGCCCTCTCCATAAACCTCTCCACCTCTCTTTCATCCTTTAAAATGCTCCTTAAAACCTGTCTTTTAACCAAGCTTTTGCTAACTTGCTTCTCGGCTTTTCGGCTAAGATCAAGTGTTTTGAGTACACTTGATCAGGGGAAGCCGAGGATTTCGATGTCAATTGTGGATTGGAATGCACAGAGGGATTGAAGACATCGAGGAAGGAACGGTTTGAGCTCTGCTGCCATTGGTGGATCAAAGAAAAAAGGGCAGCACGGTAGCATTGTGGGCAGCACAATTGCTTCACAGCTCCAGGGTCCCAGGTTCGATTCCGGCTTGCGTCACTGTCTGTGCGGAGTCTGCACATCCTCCCCGTGTGTGCGTGGGTTTCCTCCGGGTGCTCCGGTTTCCTCCTGCAGTCCAAAGATGTGCAGGCTAGATGGATTGGCCATGATAAATTACCCTTAGTGTCCAAAATTGCCCTTAGTGTTGGGTGGGGTTACTGGGTTATGGGGATAGGGTGGAGGTGTTGACCTTGGGTAGGGTGCTCTTTCCAAGAGCCGGTGCAGACTCGATGGGCCGAATGGCCTCCTTCTGCACTGTAAATTCTATAAATTCTGTAACACTCCTTTGTAGTGCTTTGAGATCTTTGATTGCATTAAAGATAGTGTATAAATGTAAATTGTTGTGGAGAGTGATGACTTTTTACTAAAACCTTCCAAAACATGAGCATACAGTTCTGAAGAAACAACTCTCTGTCAGCACAGTTCTGCTAAAGTCAGGTCAATTCCTTTTGTAAGGGCCGGCACAGTGGCACAGTGGTTAGCATTGCTGCCTACGGCACCGAGGACCCAGGCTCGATCCCGGCCTCGAGTCACTGTCTCTGTGGCGTTTGCACATTCTCCCTGTGTGAGTGGGTCACACCCCCACAACCCAAAGATGTGCAGTATAGGTGGATTGGTCATGTTAAATTGCCCCTTAATTGAAAAAGAATAATTGGGTACTCTTAAATTTTTATTTTTAAAAAATTCCTTTTGGTAACATATGCAAATTAAACTTCAGGTACTATGTCTAAAATGGTATGGTTCAATCAAAGGAGTGTGCACTGCTATATGTCACAGTCTTTGTGGACCTTAATTTAATTGGTTTCCTATGAAAACAAAATATGAAGTCACATACAGTGCCCCTAGAGCCTTGACCTGCTAATTTGATGATTTAAGGGACACCATATCATGTGGGGCCTCACGGTAGCATGGTGGTTAGCATCAATGCTTCACAGCTCCAGGGTCCCAGGTTCGATTCCCGGCTGGGTCACTGTCTGTGTGGAGTCTGCACGTCCTCCCCGTGTGTGCGTGGGTTTCCTCTGGGTGCTCCGGTTTCCTCCCACAGTCCAAAGATGTGCGGGTTAGGTGGATTGGCCATGCTAAATTGCCCGTAGTGTAAGGTTAATGGGGGGGATTGTTGGGTTACGGGTATACGGGTTACGTGGGTTTAAGTAGGGTGATCATTGCTCGGCACAACATCGAGGGCCGAAGGGCCTGTTCTGTGCTGTACTGTTCTATGTCTTTGGATAGTTGCGGATTACCTTATCATTCCTGACACCATGGCATGCAAGGTCTCCTGTGCTAATCTGTTCTGATCTGATTGAACCATAAGGCTGTCGGTGTCCTGGTGGTGCATGGCCTTTTCACTGAGAGCACACCTATTCCAGAGGTCCATAAATAAAGTTTTATATTAGCTAGAACACTGCTAACAAAGTGACTATAAATTAGTTATCGCACCCTTACAGCCTTCACCAGCTTGTCCTCCGTGGGATTGGCACGTTAGATCCAGTACACTGCTACCTATCAGTCGGCAAGCTGCAGAAGGTGCATGTTGATTTATTTAGAAGTGTTGTGATTGTTTTGAAAGTCTTTTGGGGTTTCTTTCCCTTCAGACTCTCTACTCTTTTATATAGCCAAGGTGATTTCTGATATTGGGGTAAGATTAATGACTATTACACGTCATCGCTGTGGTTTTAAATAGGACACGGCTGATTTTGGAGCACAGCCGCTGTGCAATTGGCCTCTGTGCCGATTCCCTGTCATGAAACCAACTGTGAGCCACTTTCAGTTACGGCCTATGTCATTGTACTGGTTGCCCAGCAGGCAGCTAATTTCAGACGATTAATTTTAGACCTATTATGACCCTGTGCCTGTACCCGCTGGAATTTCCACTTGGCAGTGTGGGAAACCCATGTTTGTCTGGACATAGCTCAGTTGGCTGGACAGTTGGTTCGTGATGCAGAGCGAGGCCAACAGCATGGATTCAATTCCTGTACTGGCTGAGGTTATTCATGAAGGCCCGTCTTCTCAAGCTTGCCCCTCGCCCGAGGTGTGGTGATCCTCTTGGTAAGTTACTAACAGTCAGCTCCCCCGCTCAAAGGTGGAAGCAGCCTGTGGTTATCTGGGGCTATGGCAACTTTACTTTTACAAGGAAAATTAATAAGCTCAGAGTGAGTTGGGTGAGGCGCGGGGGTGGGGGGGGGGGGGGTTAGGGGCATAATGTATCTTGGGAGAGACCCTTCCCTGGACTCATTACAACAATTGGCCCACAGGTTGTTCCTGGGTCAACTGGCCTGACTACCAACACCGCCACCTTCCGCTGGTGCATTACATTATGGGCTGGACTCTATGGTCCTCCAGCTGGATGTTTCTCGGAAGCGCGCCGTTCACAGGTGGCGGGATTCTCTCTTCTCGCCATATGTTAATGGGATTTCCCACTGAAGCGTCCCCACGCCGCCGAGAAACTGACTGCGGAGTGAGGAGCAGTAGTCCTGCCAATCAGCATTTGTTGGAGTGTAAATTGGCAGTGGGGCAGTTGGAGACTCTTAAAATCGACCATCCTAAAATTTCAGGCCCATGAGTGTAAAATAGTGCAAAAGTAGATTCAGAACACATATCAGGAAATGCCTTCCTCCTCAAAACATTTATTGAAATTTCCACAAAGACCATTCAGCCCAAATAATTCTTGTTGGCGTTTATCTTCCTCAGTAGCAATAGTCCTCATCCCATGTCCCTGCCCTGTTTCTATATCCCTTTATTCCCCCTTAACTTAACCAACTATTTAATACATTCTTAAATATTGACATGATAGCCGGGGCTGGTTTAGTTCACTCGGCTAAATCACTGGCTTTTAGAGCAGACCAAGCAGGCCAGCAGCGCGGTTTGATTCCCGTACCAGCCTCCCCGGACAGGTGCCGGAATGTGGCGACTAGGGGCTTTTCACAGTAACTTAATTGAAGCCTACTCGTGACAATAAGTGATTTTAATTTCATTTCATTTTCATATTTGTTGGAATCACTGACTCCGATAGTATATTCCACAAACCCTTGTGTAAGCAATTGTTTCCTCTGCTCTCTGTCCTAATCTTCTTCTTTAGTCTTATGTGCATGTTCGTCCTTCTAGACCCCCTAGTCATTGGAAACAGGGAGTTTATACCCAGAAAACCATTGGAATAATCTGTAGGGCAGGATAACGGAAATAGAAGCATTGAGAGTATTCAAAACTTAGTTTGATGCAATGAAAAAATGTTTGCTGCAGGTATCATCTATAATGGTCTAAATATCCCCCAGTTCTACTGAGTGAACTGGAGTGTGTCACTGATTTCACTTGTATTCTGAAGATGATCCTTTGTGTATCAACGCAGCCACCACACGACAGAATTTGTGCCAAGAACAGTGCAGCCCCACCAAATATGGTGCATGTATACATTTTCATAGAATCATTGAATCATAGAATTTACAGTCCAGAAGAAGGCCATTCAGCCCATCAAGTCTGCACTGGCCCTTGGAAAGAGCACCCCACTTAAGCCCATGCCTCCACCCTGGGTGGGATTCTGCTCCTTGGTGCCTGGGGGTTTCCTGATGGTGTGGGGTTACCCCACAATGGGAAACCCCATTAACCGGCTGGCATAACAGAGAATCCTGCCGGCGGGACGGGGAGCAGAACTGTGGCGCGCTGGGGTGGAGAATCCCGCCCTCTATTCCCGTAACCCAATAACCCCACCTAACCTTTGTGGACACCAAGGGCAATTTATCATGGTCAATCCAACTTAACCTGCACATCTTTGGACTGTGGGAGGAAACTGGAGCACCCGGAGGAAACCCACGTAGACACGGGGAGAATGTGCAGACTCTGCACAGCTAGTGACCCAAGACGGGAATCAAACCAGAGACCCTGGCTCTGTGAAACAACTGTGCTAACCGCTGTGCTCCCAAACTGCCCTCACTTGTAGATTATAAATTCAAAACCACTGTGCAACCGTGCTGCTCTCATTTTGTAGATTATATTTTGTAGCCCAAAGATGTGCGGGTTAGGTGGATTGGCTATGCTAAATTGCCCTTAGTGTCCTAAAAAATAAGGTTAGGGGGGGGGGGGGGGGGTTTGTTGGGTTACTGGTATAGGGTGGATACGTTGACTTGAGTAGGGTGATCATTGCTCGGCACAACATCGAGGGCCGAAGGGCCTGTTCTGTGCTGTACTGTTCTATGTTCTAAATACAGGGTCCTATTCCTTGTTTGCGAGGATGTTTACTGTCTAATTTTGTTCCCTTTCAGGAACTCGTCCTTCCTTAGCAAGCAAATTCAGTAGCTAATTTCTCAGATCTAAAATTAGTGGTGTTGAACTGATTATTGAGATTTGTGCAAGAAAGGGTATTGCACGCTGCTGTACCCCTTCAGGTTTTTATTTTCAATATGCTGCTTTTGTTGGAGCTGTGCATACCTAATAATAAAAAAAAACAATCCCCCAAAGGTTATGTTGAGCTCTGAAGGGTGGGAACAATATGAAAAATATGAAACGTGCAATACCCAACTGCTATTGCCCCTAAAGGCTAGTTGAAGATTATGTTAAATAATTTGTTTTTATGGCAGTTTCTGGATGATTTAGTAGTGCATGTTACCGTCTCTGTGACCTTGCCCTCAAAAAGCTGTTTGAAGCTATTTACACTCTGTAACATTCAAGCCTTTCCATTTACTTCAAACTGGGAGGCAGATTGCATTAGCTATTTTACTGAGCGTACAGTCTTAGTGAAGTACCTAGATCGTGAGAAATTAGGACCCTGTTCCTTTAACTCTTTGCCCTGGGCAGTCAAAAACTGAGATATAGGCAAGTTATGCTAATTTGACACTTGCCCGACAAGGCAAGTGCATAAGCCCCTGCTGTGTGATACAGGCTGGGAAAATGATTAATTGAACAGTGGCAAAAGCAGCAACCCATACAGACTTTGAGAGGAATGTACTTCCTGTTATTTTTACTGTATTGTTTCGCCTGAATACTTAGTTGTTTTAAAGTGGTTACATTGGCTATAGAATAGAGATTGAGCAATAGCTTCAGTGATTGATTAGTGTTAGTGATTGTATATATTAAAGAGTTAATTTTCTGTGACATATACAATTGAAATAGCCTTAGAAATTGATGTGCTGAGTAGTGCCAAATGGTCTGCACTCCTCAATACTTCTTATGTCTTGGTGCCAACAAATTAAATTCCTGCTGTAGAAATATTTGTCAAATATTTCTACAGCAGGAATTTAATTTGATCAATATTATTGCACTTGGTCATTCAAGGTTTCTCCAGTATTAAATTAGGATATAATGTGGCAGAAATTATGAACTGACTTATCTCAAATGTTTACATCTAAGAACATAAAAGATAGGAGCAGGAGTAAGGCCAAATGTCTCCTTGAGCCTGTTCTGTCATTCATTCAGTAAGTTGTCTGATCTGATCTTGTCATAACTCCACTTTTCTGCCTGTTCCCCATTAACACTCAACTCCCCTATAGTCCTGATCAAAGCACAAAATGCTTTGGCTGATGTTGGCTGAATTTGGTCCAAGCATATTACTGTTTGTACTGTGCTGGGATCAGAAGACCCGACCATGATGGAGCTCTGTCATGCCACAGGAGTGGAGAGGCAACCCGATAGTGATTTCTCTTCCACTGAAGATTCGGGCCAATCTGTTTGATGTATCCCTTCAGATTCTTACTGAACCATCACAGGTGTAGCATTAGGTTAGGAGGGAATGAGGTGGAGTGCTGATAATGTTGCCAATTTGAGCACATTTCCATGTCTGATTGCGATTTACAGAAATCTAAAAAACACACCTACTCCCAATTTTTCAGTCCTGAAGGTGCCAGCCCATGCTGGGGTAGAGTACCACCCTACCAGATGCTCTTTGATATCGCTTCCAGCTGACTATGCTTTATCTAGATGCTAATTTGTCAAGAAATAGCATTCAGTAGCTGTGAAGGTGACCGCAGCCATGGACGTTTTACATAGGGTTCTTTCCAAGCTTGTGTTAGAGAAATTTATAACATTTTGCAGGTTACTGACCTGTTGCATGAAAGAGGCCAACAGTACTATACTCAAAGAGAGCTAGGTACATTTCATTCCCTTTCGAACAAAGAACAAAGAGCAAAGAAAATTACAGCACAGGAATAGGCCCTTCGGCCCTCCAAACCTGCACCGACCATGCTGCCCGTTAGAACTGAAACTCCCTATCCTTCCAGGGACCATATCCCTCTATTCCCATCCTATTCATATATTTGTTCAGATGCTCCTTAAAAGTCACTATCGTCCCTGCTTCCACTACCTCCCCCGGCAGGGAGTTACAGGCTCCCAACACCCTCTGTGTAAAAAAACTTGCCTCGTACATTTCCTTTAAACCTTGCCCCTTGCACCTGAAACGTATGCCCCCTAGTAATTGACTCTTCCTGGGGAAAAAGCTTCTGACTATTCACTCTGTTCATGTCCCTCATAATCTTATAGACTTTTATCAGGTCGCCCCTTAACCTCTGTTGTTCCAATGAGAACAAACCAAGTTTCTCCAACCTCTCCTCATAGCTAACGCCCTCCATACCAGGCAACCTCTTGGTAAATCTTTTCTTTACACTCTCCAAAGCCTCCACATCCTTCTGGTAGTGTGGCGACCAGGATTGAACACTATATTCTAAATGCGGCCTAACTAAGATTCCATAAAGGTGCAACATGACTTGTCAGTTTTTAAACTCAATGCCCTACCCGATGAAGGCAAGCATGCCTTATGCCTTCTTGACTACCGAGCCAGAGACAAGCAGGGAGAGGGAGCACGTGACTTTGCTCGGACTGCAGACACCCCATAATGCAGAGTGGCATTGAATCACTTGCAGGTACCGCCGGTCAACTCCACTTTGCAGTTGAACTGAAAGGGATTTTACTCCTTTGGCTTCCACCTGGTGTGTCACCATATACAGAGAATCATACCAATGTACTGGCAGCAGTCATAATACTTTTATTCTGCAGTAGTCCACTCTGCCAGCTGCTTTGGAGCCATTACAGCAAGCATGGCTGATGACCACAGTGCGCAAGCACACAGATGTGTGCAGCATGCATACAGTAAAAGCCACGCTTCCACATGAAATGTGGTGGAGCACATCATCAGCATGCTACAGCAAAGCTCCTGATACACACTGGAGGTGTACTTCGTAGAGCAGGTGTCAAGCCTTTTGTGGTCTGTTGCACAATGTCACTATCTATAAGGGGCAGCCCTTGTCACATGGCAGCAGCTCGCATGGAGCAAGAGAATAAGGAGGAAGAGCAGGGGTATTGGGGGGGGGGGGGGGAAGGGAGAGAAAGAGGAGGCACCAGCCTAAACAACCTCTTTATTGCTGGGCTGTCTGTGACAAAATCACCCCAAATGTGATAGATTCAGAAAATCAAATTAGTCACAATACCGTAGAGGAGAAATTCCTGGAGTGCATACGGGGTGATTTTCTGGACAATACATTGAGGAACCAACTAGAAAACAGGCCATTCTAAACTGGGTAAAGTGTAATGAGAACAGAATAATTGGCAATCTAGTTGTGCGAGACCCCTTGGGGATGAGCGACCATGATATGGTCACATAATGTGAAATTTTTCATCAGGATGGAGAGTGAAGTATTTGGGGCGAAATTCTCCCCCCCCCACGACGGGTGGGAGAATAGCGGGAGGGCCTTCCCGACTTTTTTGACGCCCTCCCGCTATTCTCCCCCCCCCGCCGAAATCCCGACACGAATCGCTGCCGCCGTTTTTTTACGGCCGGCAGCGATTCACAGCTGTTAGAAGGGCCGAAGTCCCAGCCCTTTACGACCTTTTTACGAATGGCAAACACACCTGGTCCTGCCATTCGTAAAAACGTCGTGACCACCTGGAAAAAAATAACCATGGCACCGATTGGCACGGCAGTACCACGGCCGTGCCAAGGGTGCCATGGGCACGCGATCGGTGCCCACCGATCGCGGGCAGCGGGCCCGATGCCCGCGCACTATTTGTCCTTCCGCCGCCCCGCAGTATCAATACGCGGGGCGGCTGAGGGGCAACCCGGACCGCGCATGCGCGGGTTTCGCGCAAAAACGCGATGACGTCACCCGCGCATGCGCGGGTGGAGTCTTCCCACCTGCGCATGCGCGGCTGACGTCATATGACGCGTCAGCCGGCGCTAAGTCCGACAAGCGGGCTTAACGATTTTCGTTAAGCCCGACTTGTCGGGGCCTCCGACGTCGGGCTGCTAGCCCCGACGGGGGACCAGAATCGGTCCCCCGTCGGGAAGGGGCGCGATGCCGTAAAACCCGCCCGGGTTTTACGGCAGTTTGACGATTTCTCCCGTTTTGGGAGAATTTCGCCCTTGATTCTGAGACTAGGGTCCTGAATCTTACTAAAGGAAACTGTGATAATATGAGGCGCAAGTTGGCTATGATTGATTGGGAAATGTTACTTAAAAGGGATAACTGTGGATAGGCAATGGCAAACATTCAAGGAGCATACGGGGGAACTGCAACAATTGTTTATTCATGTCTGGCACAAAAGTAAAACGGGAAAGATGGACAATCCATGGCATACACTGGAAATTAGAACCGGTATTCAATCCAAGGAAGAAGCATACAAATGGCCAAAAAAAACAACAGGTCTGAGGATTGGGAGCAGTTCTGAATTCAATAAAGTAAGACCAAGGGATTGATTGAGAGGGGGAAAGTAGAATATATGAGTAAGCTTGCAGGGAACATAAAAACTGACTGTAAAAGTTGCTATTGGTACGTGAAGAGAAAACGATTGGTAAATATAGGCCCCTTACAGTCATAAACGGGGGAATTTATAATGGAAGACAAAGCAACAGCTGAACAGCTAAATACATACTTTCGTTCTGCCTTCACAAATCAGGACAAAATCAAAAACCAGAGATGTTGGGAAATGCAGGGTTTTGTGAGAGGCAGGCACTAAAGGAGATAAATATTAAGAGACAAATGGTGTTGGGGAAATTGATAGGATTGAAGGCTGATAAATCTCCAGGGCCTGATCATCGGCATCCCAGAGTACTCTAGAAATAGTGGATGCATTGGTAGTCATCTTCCAAGATTCTACAGACTCTGGAACAGTTCCCACAGATTGGAGGGTAACTAATGTAACTCCATTATTTTAAAAGGGAAGTAGAAAAAATAGGACATTAGAGACCAGTAAGCCTGTTGTCGGTAATGGAGAAAATTCTAGAATCCGTCATCAAAGATTTTATGGCAGAGCGCTGAGAAAATAGTTGCAGGATCAGACAGAGTCAGCAAGGATTTAGGAAGGGGAAACCATGCTTGACAAATCTACTGGAATTCTTTGAGGATGTAATCAGTATATTTGATAATCAGTAGAATTGATGAGGGGAAACCAGTGAATGTGGTTCATTTGGACTTTCAGAAGGCTTTCGACAAGGTCCCGCATAAGAGATTAGCGAGGGAAATTAAAGCACATGGGATTAGGGGTTGTGTATTGTGATGGATAGAAAACTGATTGGCAGACAGGAAACAAAGAGTAGGAATTAACCAGTCCTTTTCCAAATGGCAGGCAGTGACTCGTGGCGTACTGCAGGAATTGGTGCTGGGACTCTCCAGCTATTCACAATATATATCAATGCTTTAGATGAGGGAACAAAATGTAATATCTCCAAATTTGCAGATGATGCAAAGCTAGATAGGAGGGTGAGCTGTGAGTAGGATGCATAGATCTTCAGTGTGATTTGGACAAGTTGAGTGAGTGGGAAAATAAATAGTAGATGCGGTATATTTTGGATAAATGTGAGATTATCCCCTTTGGCAGCAAAACGGGGGGTGAGATTCTCCGACCCCCTGCCGAGTTGGAGAATTGCTGGGGGGCGGCGTGAATCCCGCCCCCGCTGGCTGCTGAATTCTCTGGCGCCGGAGATTTGGCGGGGGCAGGAATCGTGCCGTGCCGGTCGGCGGCCGCTCGCAGCGTCTCCCCCGGCGATTCTCCAACCCGCGATGAGCCGAAGTCCCGGTCGTTCTATGCAGGTCCCGCCGGTGTAAATTGGACTAGGTCCCTTACCAGCGGGATCAGCGGCGCGGGCGGGCTCCGGGGTACGGGGGGGGCGCGGGGCAATCTGGCCCCGGGGGAGCCCCCATGGTGACCTGGCCCGCGATCGGGGCCCACTGATCCGTGGGCGGGCCTGTGCCGTGGGGGCACTATTTTCCTACGCGCCGGCCGTGTGGCCTCCGCGATGGCTGGCGCGAAGGTGAACCCCCCCCCCTGCGCATGCGAGGGGATGACGTCAGCAGCCGCTGATGCTCCCGTGCATGCGTGGACCCGCGCAGGCCGGTGGAGTCCCTTCGGCGCCGGTTGGCGTGGCGCCAAGCCCCTTCCGCGCTGGCCGGCGGGACGCAAACCACTCCAGCGCTGGCCTAGCCGCTGAAGATGCGGAGGATTCCGCACCTTTGGGCGGCCCGATGCTGGAGTGGTTCACGCCACTCCGTCCCGCCGGGACCCCCCGCCCTGCCGGGTACGGGAGAATCCCGCCCGGGAAGTCAGACTATTATCTGAATGTCCATAAATTAGTAGAGAGGAATGTGCAGCAAAACCTGGGTGTCCTCGTACACCAGGTGCTGCAGGTTAGCATGCAGGTGCAGCAGGCGGAAAAGAAGGCAAGTGGTATGTTGGCCTTCACAGCAAGAGGTTTCAAGTACAGGAGCAGAGTTGTCTTGCTGCAATAATTCAGGGCCTTGGTGAGGCCACACCTGGATTACTGTGTGCCGCCTTTTTTTTTTCATAGAATTTACAGTGCAGAAGGAGGCCATTCGGCCCATCGAGTCTGCACCGGCTCCTGGAAAGACCACCCTACCCAAGGTTAACACCTCCACCCTATCCCCATAACCCAGTAACCCCACCCAACACTAAGGGAAATTTTGGATACTAAGGGCAGTTTATCATGTCCAATCCACCTAACTTGCACATCTTTGGACTGTGGGAGGAAACCGGAGCACCCGGAGGAAACCCACGCACACACTGGGAGGATGTGCAGACTCCGCACAGACAGTGACCCAAGCCGGAATCGAACCTGGGACCCTGGAGCTGTGAAACGATTGTGCTGTCCACAATGCTACCGTGCTGCCCTTGGTCTCCACATCTGAGGAAGGATGCTCTTATTCTGGAGGGAGTGCAGCTAAGGTTTCCAGACTGATTCCTGGGATGGCAGGACAGGCATATGAGGAGAGATTGAGTAGGTTTTGAATGTGTTCACTGGAGTTCAGAAGAATGAGGTGGGGATCTCATAGAAACCTATTAAATTCGAACAGGACTGGACATGCTAGATACAATAAGGATTTTCCCAATGATGGGGTGTCCAGAAGCAGGGGTCACAGTCTGAGAATATGGGGTAGACCGTTTAGGACAAAGATGGGGAGAAATTTCTTCACCCAGAGAGTGGTCGACCTGTGGAATTCGTTGCGACAGAAAGTTGTTGAAGCCAAAATATTGTATGTTTGTGAGAAGCAGTTAGATATACTGCTACTAATAATAATAATCACTTATTGTCACAAGAAGGCTTCAATGAAGTTACTGTGAAAAGCCCCTAGTTGCCACATTCCAGCGGCTGTTCGGGGAGGCCAGTACGGGAATTGAACCCGCGCCGCTGGCATTGTTCTGCATTACAAGCCCGCTGTTTAGCCCACTGTGCTAAATGGGGGCAAAGGGGATCAAAGGATATTGGGGGGAAGGTGGGATCAGGCTTTCAGGTTGGATGATTAGTCATGATCATAATGAATGGTGGAGTAGGTTCAAAGGGCCGAGTGGCCTCCTATTCCTATTTTCTATATTTCTATGTAAGTAAATGAAATCCCAACTCCCCATTCACAACACTTGCACATTCTACAATGTTTGTCACTGTCACTGTTCACTTGGCCACAGTGCAAAAATAAATGTCAGCACAAACTGAGCACTCCAAAACAAATTTATAAATGAAATAATTCGATTTTGCATATAAACTTCAATGAATTGTCCCTATGCATTCACCCCAGGAGGCCCCAGCAATTCCTGCAACCTGTTTGTTGGAGGACAGATTGCTGGCCTGATGTGACATCCTGCAGGCCCCTTTGTTCACTGTAATCCACAGCCATGACGGCAACAGTCCAAACTTGAATGACCTTTTGTGACAGCTGTCTGAGTTAGCATAGCTTCAGTCCGAAATCCCAATGCAACACTCGGATTTCTGGTGCAAGCTGCTTTTTCTACAGTGGACACCGAAATATCGACCATCAAATGTTGCATTTTAGTTGCACCCATGTGTGCCAATGTTCTTAGCCATCTTTTACAAGTGGGAAAGGGCAGCTTTAAACTCTGCAAAGCTCTGTTGATGCCGGACTGCTCCATGCTCCTTGACGTTGCACGCAGACGTTCTGGCAGGCTTGCAAATGCTCCAAGCATGCGATTGAGTCTGCGTACTCTGTAGCAAAACTTATGTGCAACTATACCCTCCATCCCAATGTGATCCTCTAAATTCCAATAAGTATCAATGTCGTAGCTCGTCTCTAAGAGTGTCAAAATGAATTAATGGTGCTATGTCTTCATTATCACTGCCTTCTTGCTGCTTTTCCACTGCCTGGTTAGGTTCATGGGTCACCACTGGGCCTTGGCACCGTGATATTGTCACTGGACGAGTAATCCAGAGACTCAGGGTGGAATTTCTTGAAATGGAATGAGGGTCTTTACCAATGAAAGGACAAATTAGATGGGTCCAAGGGCAATATATAGGGGGTTTAAGTTAAAGTTCAGGACAAAAGACTACGTAAATCTCAGAATCATGCAGTCACCTTATAGATATGCCTGATTGTCCAACACATAATCCCAGAACAAGGAATGGGTTAGTTCTGACCTCAATTGGTAATGTTTTGTACCAAGATGAGCATGAGTCCAGTCATTCTGAAATTGACTGACATAGGACTGCCAGATGATGCTCGATGAATACAAAAGGACGTCAGTGGAAATGATACATACCTGAATGAAATAACAGGGAAGGAACAATCAGGAGGATGCTAAATTATATGGGATCAGTTATCTGGGTCCTTAATGTATGGGAGCTGGATGAACAATCAATTTGCTGAGTCAGCTAAGGGATGGGACGAAGGAAAGAAAATTCAGTTACAGATGGATTGTCAATTTTTAATACTGGTACCTATGGATTTGAATTAGCGAATAATGAGGGAGAAGTTAAATAGAGCATGGAGGCTTTGGGGGGGTCAAGCAACTTAAAGTGTTTATAAGGATAAAGGGGAGTATTGTTGAAAAGAATTATATGTACAGTAATCAGAATTGCCCTATTGAAAACAGTACTTATGCTTTGTCCGGTTCGACCTGTTAGAATTAGAATGCGGGAAGTTGTAATCATTTATAGCCATAATGCGATGCATGTTCAGGTGAAGGATGAAGTTGGGAAGAAGTTGAAAGATTATGTAACTGAGGATTGATTTTTACAAGGCACCATGTTCCCCCGTTGCCCCGGCTAAAAGGTCAGTGGTGAGCCCACCCACTGGAAGAATGTCCACCCTGGTATTATTTAACAGCCATTTGGGAGAGGTAGTGGCATAGTGGTATTGTTCTTGGACTAGTAATTCAGAGATCGAGGGAATTGCTCATGGCAGATGACATTTGAATTCAATGAAAGTCTGAAATTAAAGGCCAAATGATGACCATCAAACTGTTGTTGATTGGTGTAAAAAAGCATCTGGTTCACTAATGACCATTAGGAAACATACTGTCCTTGCCTGGTCTGGCCTATCTATGACACCCGACCCTTAGTAATGTGGTTGACTCTTGACTGCTCTTTGAAATGGCTACTCGAGGGTAATTAAGGATGGGAGACAAATACTGGCCTTTCCAATGATGCCCACATTCCATGAAAGAATAAAGCTTTTCCTGGATATCTGAAAGCAAAACGCAACAGAGTGTGGTTATGGTATGGGCAGGTGGGAGTCAAAATTAAAAGGTGCATTCCTACACCATCTGCTGCATGTAAATCCGAAGAGATTGTGGAATTTTGGGAAAGGTGAGTGTTAGATCCAGACAGAACAACCACAAGGAAGTGATGATGAAAGCAACAAAGGTTATAATTACAGGAGTAACTGCAATACACACCTCCACACCTGAAGCATCTCCCACTCCGACCCATATCCGGATCAAAGTTTTGTATGTCAGTTGGCTTTTAAGGGAAAGCCCGCCCCCTTAATGGGAAGCTCGTATTCATACGAGGTCACAGGAAACCTGACAGTCAATATCACATGATTTTCTTGAGGATTACAACACCCCACCCCATCACCCCCGCCCCCAAGTTCGGAATGGCGCCCATCATGATAAGTTGACAGGCAGCACCCCTGGTCCTCTGTACCATGGCCTGGCACTTGGGCAGCGCCTGCAACTTATTATCTCATGTGCCAATCCAATTTCCTTTTGAAATCATTCCCCATCTCTACTTCCACCACCTTGCAGCTTTAAAAGTTCCACCTCTCTTCTGGCATATTGCCCAAAACCTTAGTTCCACTGGTCTTTCCACCAATCAGCTAATGGAAATGGCTTTTCTTGGTCTACCTTATCTAAACTGTGCTAATCCTGTATACCTCTGTCAAATATCTCTCTCCTCCCCCTCCCCCGCCATAATCTCTGTTCCAGGGAGAACAATTCCAGCTTTTTTTAAATTTAAGAAATGCAGATTTGTTTTAACTGGTGCGAACCACTTGGGAAATTGACCACCTGCCCGGGCACCCAGCCAATCAGCAGCAGAGTTTGTGCAGACTGGATGCTGCACTGGATGTAAAACAGCAGGCAGCATAATGTGGGTTGCAGTCAAGGGACTTGGATTAATTGTGTTTCTTGATCGCAAAGCCTAGTTTTGGGGGCTATGCAAATTAGCCGCCTCAGTATTTTATTAGATACCATTACAATGTCCAGTTCTGCCTGACTTCTTAATACCTTTCTTCTCCATGGGTATCAATTGATTTTTGCCTGTGAAAGGAAAGTTTTTACTTAAAGCAAATTAGGAATGCTCGCAGTCTGCTAATTGGCTTTGTTTGAAGTAATGGCACAGAGAATATCAGTGTTAGAAGTAGTTGTCTGATGTTTGATTCTTAGACTTTCAGGGTATCGCTGATATCAGTTACACTTCTGCATCAAAGAGCATTGGAGTTTTGTGATGATTGTAAGCAATACTTCCGTAAGGTAACTCCAACTCGCTCCCAGCCTAAAATACGTGAGTGTAGAAAACAGTAAGCATGTTTGCACAGAATGGCCTGACCATTGAATTACTCCCAACCACTGAACCTCATTCAAATGGATCACTTGCTGCCCAGAATGGGTGTGGGTAGGCCACAGTGCAGCTCCAAGGGAAGAGTTTTGACATGGTCTTGCGAGACGCAAGGTGAGGAATCCAACGCAAGGGAACCATGACGTTTCTTCTATGGCCCAGAGTCTAGCTACTCTTGGTCCCACAGGGGAGGTTGGGGGCCTATCTGACTGGATTCCTATGTGTGCAGACCAACTGCAGAATTGTTTCTGCTACAGCAATTTCTCTACTTAGATCCTTGTAGAAACAATTGATGTACTAATATTCCAATTTGCATAAGATCATGGAACTCTAGTTCTTCTATTTAATTTCACCTCAAAGACCAACCTGCTCATCCGAGGAATCAATTTAGTAAA
Source organism: Scyliorhinus canicula (assembly GCF_902713615.1). Lineage (NCBI taxonomy): Eukaryota > Metazoa > Chordata > Chondrichthyes > Carcharhiniformes > Scyliorhinidae > Scyliorhinus > Scyliorhinus canicula. Next base: position 81,142,925 of record NC_052148.1, read on the forward strand.
CCTTTTTTGCACCCACTCTTCAATAATTATATAATTCCTTGGGTATAGGGACCAAAAATCTGCACAGTTGCGGTCTCACTGAAGCTCTGTAAGTTGGAGTAGAATTTGCATCCAAATCTCTTACAATAAATACCAATATGCTGTTTGTCTCCCTAATTATTTGTCATACCTGCACGTTCAATTTCTATGTTTCTTGTACAGGGATACAAATTGTTCTGAAGAACAACATTTAATAGTTCTTCACCATTGATAGAAATATTCTGGGCGGGATTGTCCGACCCACCCTCGCCCGGGGCCGGCGTCAATCCCACCACCGCCGTGTCCCGAATTCTCCGCCCCCTCGAGATTCGGCGCAGCGGGAATCGTTCCGCGTCGGTCGGCGGGCCCCCAGCGGCGATTCTCCGGCCCGCGATGGGCCGAAGTCCCGCCGCTGACAGGCCTCTCCCACCGGCGTGGATTAAACCACCCACCTGACCGGTGGGATTGGTGGCGCGGGCGGGCTATGGGGTCCTGGTGGGGGGCGCGGGCCGATCTGACCCCGAGGGGTGTCCCTACAGTGGCCTGGCCCGCGTTCAGGTCCCACCGATCGGCGGGCGGGCCTGTGCCGTGGGGGCACTTTTTTTCTTCCGCCTTTGCCATGGTCTTCACCATGACGGAGGCGGAAGTGACCCCCTCCCCTGCGCATGCACCGTGACGTCAGCAGCTGCTGACGCTCCGGCGCATGCGCGGACTTACGCCGGCCGGCGAAGTCCTTTCGGCCCCGGCTGGCGTGGCGCCAAGGGCCATTCACGCCAGCCGGCGGAGTGGGAACCACTCTGATGCGGGCCTAGCCCCTCAATGTGAGGGCTTGGCCCCTAAATGTGCGGAGTGGTTCATGGCATGCCGCGACCCCCCACCCCGCCGGGTAGGGGAGAATCCCAGCCTCTGTTTCTAATTTTCCTCACCAAGGTGAATAACCTCACATTCTTCATATTTATACACATTTGTCACTGCCTTGTCCACTGTCTATTTGTGTCCCATTTGAGACTCCTTGGGCCTGATTTTACAATCCAATGTAGTTGGGGATATCCAGAAATAGGGATTCTCTCAGCCCGGGGCCGGGCTGGAGAATTCCTGCGACTGGCGCGAACCGCGCCATGCCGCCCCGACGTCTGCACGCGATACTCCACAGAGCGGAGAATCGGCGCCTTTGCCGCAGGCGTGGTTGGTGCGGCGCCGGTCGGGGGCCGCTCTATGCGGCTGGCCGATTCTCGTCCCGGGATGGACCGAGCGGCTGTCGTAAAAACGCCGCCCCAGAGTCCCGCCAGCGCCGTCCCCACCTGTTTTCAGCCGGCGGGAACTCAGCGTGGAAGGGTCAGGGGGCTGCCTGTGGGGAGATGGGGGATCCGACCCTGGGGGGCTTCCAATGTGGCCTGGCCCACAATTAGGGCCCACCGATCGGCGGGCCGGCCTCTCTGGCTGGGGGCCTCATTTCCTCCGCGCCGGTCCCTGTCGTCCTGCACCATGTTGCGTCAGGGCTGGCACGTTGAAGGAAGCCACTGCGCATGCGCGCATTGGCGCCGGTGCCACTGCGCATGTGTGGATCCCGTGGTGCCCAGTTCACGCTGGGATCAGCAGCTAGAGCGGCGTGAACTGCTTCAGTGCGTGTTGGCCCCTATTGCTGATCCTGAGGCCGTGTTAACGCCATTGAGAAACGCAACGGCGTTTCTGACGGTGTCAACACTTAGCCTCAGGATCACAGAATGCCGCCCCCTGCTCCCATTTCGGGTGCCAGCCATTTTCATTGGTGTGGTTAAGGTTGTGGATGGGGCTGGGAGCTCACACGCAGCTCGAGGGGCATGGATGCGGTGTTGTTTACTGCTGAAGAAGTGACTATGGGATTTTTATGGCGTTGTGTGGGTTTCAGAAATCTTTCTAAATCGCAGCATCACAATGCAATTCGGAATGGATTGGGAGGTTATTCTCAAGGGTGTAAAAGTTCTGCAACTGTGTTAATAGTGAGACCTCCTCTAAAAAGTGACCTGTAAAGGCCTAGGGAAGTTCCGGAGTTGCACAAGGGAGGGGTGAGGAGACAGTGATGTGTTCATTGGCAACTCCGAAGCTGCTCAAGACTCATCAGCCAGTGCATTCAGCCAAACTTCAAAAAAATCCACCCGGAGTAGGGAATTCTGCCACTACACATGGGCGCAGCATTGTCACACCTGCAGGCCATTGAAGCAGTACAGCAGCAGTGTAGTATACCACAGGGAAGGCTCCCCAAGCAGCAAGCGACCGATCCTCAGGAGCCAAGGCTAAGGAAGAGGAACTGAGAATATCCTGAGCACTGAGCTCAGCTGCCTGGAAATGCAAAATGAGACTACAACAGTCCAGAGTGATGGTGACTGCCTTCTGTGCCCCCCTCAATAATGATGAGTTGCCCGAGTCAAAGTTTCTGTTGGGGAGCCTATTGGGCGCAGAGGCCACCATTCTGTAAGTTTTAAGGTACTTGTGGATAAGGATAAGAGTAGTCCTCGAGTGAAGGTGCTAAATTGGAGGAAGGCTAATTGCAATAATATTTGGCAGGAATTTAGATTGGGGGCGGCTGTTTGAGGGTAAATCAACATCTGACATGTGGGAGACTTTGAAACGTCAGTTGATTAAAATCCAGGACCGGCATGTTCCTGTGAGGAATTTTCGAGAACCTTGGATAAAGAGGAATATTGTGAGCCGAGTCAAAAAGAAAAAGGAAACATTCATAAGGTCTAGAAGACTGAGAATAGACAAAGCCCTTGATGAATATAAAGAAAGTAGGAAGGAACTTAAACAAGGAGTTAGGAGGGCTAGAAGGGGTCATGAATAGTCCTTGGAAAACAGCATTAAGCAAAAGAGCAAAACATTTTATACATACAGGCTGGCACGGTGGCACAGTCGTTCGCACTGCTGCCTCTTAGCTCCAGGGACCCATGTTCAGTTCCAGTCTTTGGTGGCTGTGTAGAGTTTGTAATTTCTTCCTGTATCTATGTGGGTTTCCCGTTGGCCAGGCTAAATTGCCCCTTAGTGTCCAAAGATATGCATGGTAGCTGGGGTTATGGGGATAGGGTGTGGCATGGACCTCGGTAGGCTGCTCTTTCAGAGGGTCAGTGAGACTCGATGAGCCACATGGCCTCCATCTATATTGTAGGAATTCTATGGTTCTATGGACAGATGAAAAAATCTACGCATGGAGCCAAAGGAAATGGGCAAGATACTAAATGTGTACATCGGATCAGTATTCACCAAAGGGAAGGACTTGGTGGATAATGAGTTTTGGGAAGGGCATGTAGATGTTCTGGGTCATGTCGATATCAAAAAGGAGGTTGTGTTGGGCATCTTGAAAAAACATTAAGGCAGATAAGTCCCCAGGGCCTGATGGGATCTACCCTGGAATAATGTGAGAGGCAGGAGAGGAAATTGCTGGGGCCTTATCAGAAATCTTTGTATCCTAATTGGCTACAGGGGAGGTCCCAGAGGACTGGGGAATAACAAATGTTGTTCCTTTGTTTAAGAAGGGTAGCAGGTATAACCCAGGAAATCATAGCCCGGTGAGTCTTACATCAGTAGCAGGGAAATTATTGGAAAATATTCTTAGGGACAGGAATTACTCATATTTGGAAACAAATGGACTTATTAGCGACAGGCAGCATAGTTTTGTGAAGGGCAAGTTATGGCTCACTAACTTCATCGAGTTTTTTTTAAGGGCAGCACGGTGGCGCAGTGGTTAGCATTGCTGCCTCACGGCGCCGAGGTCCCAGGTTCGATCCCGGCTCTGGGTCATTGTCCATGTGGAGTTTGCACATTCTCACCGTGTTTCCGTGGGTTTTGCCCCCACAACCTAAAGATGTGCAGGCTAGGTGGATTGGCCACCCTAAATTGCCACATAATTGGAAAAAATGAATTGGGTACTCTAAATTTAAAAAATAACTTGTTCGAGTTTTTTGAGGAAGTGATGTAGATGATTGATGAAGGTGGGGCAGTGGATGTTGTCTGCATGGATTTCAATAAAGCCTTTGACAAGATTCCTCATGGCAGACTGGTACAAAAGGTGAAGTCGGACGGGTCAGAGATGAGCTGGCAAGATGGATAAAGAAGTGGCTCAGCCGTAGAAGACTGAGGGTAGTGGTGGCAGGATGCTTCTCTGAATGAAGGGCTGTGACTAGTGGTGTTCCACAGGGATCAGTGCTGGGACCTTTGTGGTTCTTAGTATATATAAATGATTTGGAGGAAAATGTAGCTGGGTTGATTAGTACGTTTGCGGATGACACAAAGATTGGTGGAGTTGCGGATAGTGAAGAGGATTGTCAGAATAAACAGCAGGATAGAGATCGGTTGGAGACTCAGATGAAGAAATGGCAGATGTAATTTAATCTGGACAAATGTGGGGTCATGCATTTTGGAAGGTCTAATACAGGTGGGAATACAATAAATGGCAGAACTCTCAGGAATTATGATAGGCATAGAGATCTGGGCATACAGGCGTACAGATCACAGAAAATGGCAACGCAGATTGAGAAGACAGTCGAGAAAGCATATGACATGCTTTCCTTCATTGGTTGGGGCATTGAGTATAAAAATTGGCCAGTAATGCTGCAGCTGTACAGAACCTTAGTTAGGCCACATTTGGGATATTGCATACAATTTTGGTCGGCACACTACCAGAAGGATGTGAATGCTTTGGCGAGGGCACAGAAGAAATTTACATGGTCTGGTGCATATTAGCTATGAGAAGAGGTTGGGTAAACGCTAAATGTTTTACTGGAGCGAACTAGATTGAGAGGCAATCTGATAGAGCTTTACAAAATTATGAGTGGCATGAACAGAGTGCATAGTCAGATGCTTGTTCCTGGAAAAGTCAATTACTAGGGGACATAGGATTAAGATGCGAGGGGGAAGATTTTTACACAGAGGGTAGTGGGTGTCTGGAACACCCTGCTGGGATTGGTGATGGAAGCAGATATGATAGCGACATTTAAGAGGCATCTTGATGAATATATTAATAGGATGGGAATAGAAGGAAATGGGCTTTGTGAATGGAAAATCATGTCTCACAAGTTTGATTGAGTTTTTTGAAGGGGTAACCAAGAAGGTAGGTGAGGCAGTGCAGTTGACATTGTCTACATGAACTTTAGCAAGGCCTTTGGCAAGATACCACATGGTAGGTTGTTGCATGAGGTTAAATCTCACGTGATCCAGGGTGAGGTAGCCAATTGGATACAAAATTGGCTTGACGACAGAAGAGAAAGGGTGGATGTAGAGGGTTGATTTTCTAACCGGAGGCCTGTGACCAGCCGTGTGCCTCAGGGATCAGTGCTGGGTCTACCGTCATTTGTCATTTATATTAATGATTTGGATGAGAATTTAGGAGGCATAGTTAGTAAGTTTGCAGATGACACCAAGATTGGTGTCATAGTCGACAGTGAAGAAAGTTATCTAGGATTGCAACGGGATCTTGATCAGTTGGGCCACTGGGCCGATGAATGGCAGATGGAGTTTAATTTAGATTATTGTGATGTGTCTAAAACTATAGGGCAGAGGTTTCAAGTGAGAGAGGAGAGGTGCAACAGGGTCCAGAGGGGCAATTTTCCACGCAGCGGGGTGAGTGTTTGGAGCGAGCTGCCAAAGGCAGTAGTAGAGGCGGGGACAATATTGTCTTTTAAAAAGCATTTAGACAGTTAGATGGGTTAGATGGGTATAGAGGGATATGAGCCAAATGTGGGCAATTAGGACTAGCTTTGTGGTAAAAAGTGGGCGGCATGGACAGTTTGGGCTGAAAGACCTGTTTCCATACTGTAAACCTCTGATTCTGTGACCCCGAAAGTGCAGGCGATTTTAGTTTAGGCAGGCATCATGATCGGCGCAGGCTTGGAGGGCCGAAGGGCCTGCTGCTATGCTGAACTGCTCGTTTTTCTTTGTCCCTTACAACCAGCCATTGGCAGGCCATGTTTGTAGCACTGAAGGTAACCAGGGTCCTCAATATCTTCACCAAAGGACCATTTCAGGGTTCTGCTGCTGACCTCAGTGGCATATGTCAGTTACATGCTCCTTGCTGTAGTCACACCGTCCTCTTCACAAGTGTCGCTGACTTCATCAATGCCCCAATGGATGCAGCCTCCCAGGTGCACAGTGCCGTGGGTTTCACTTCAGTAGCAGGCTTCTCCAGGTCAAGGGTGTGGTTGACTGGATATGTAGCCATCAAGGAAGTCACGGAATGCATGTCTGGCTATAAGGGTCGTGGCAGCTGTCTTCTTCATGGGGGGACCCATTGGGGCCTTTTCTGTGACTCCGCTGCCTGTGTCCCAGCAGGGGCAGACAGCGTAACTGGGAGGTATACCTCCCTCTGTCAAAAGTGTCATGGAAACGGAGGTTGACCATGGTCCCACAAGCTGAATGGACTCTCATTCTCCTCTTAAACTCCTCAACACTTGGTGTGCTCTCCTGATCATCGTTGGGCTACCTCTGGTATTTTCCTCTTCATACCTATGTAATTGGCTTGATTTAAGTTGAATATTCTTTTTTGAACTTCTACACAAATTCACTGTCAATTTCTATCATATTACAAATATTCTTTCTCAGAGGATCCCTCACTACAAGATTACTAATTAACCAAGTTACACAAGTCAGGATCGAAAGAGCCTCTTCCCTGGTTGGTTCCAATGTGTTCTAATTTCTACTTGGTTCTCAAACATTGTCTCCATGAACTCATCCTCCAGACCACTGTAGCTGATTTGATTTGTCCAGCCTTAGTGAAGATTAAACTTCTCCTCGATTATTAAATTGCCTTTTTTACAAGCTTCTCTTATTTCTTGATGAATACTCTGTCCAACAGTATGAACTGCTAGCAGCATTTTCTGATCCTTGTTTTTTTTACCTTCACGTTTACTCATTCTACTTACTGTTCTTCCAAACCAAAATCCTTTGTCATAACTGTCCTTCTGCCATTCTTTACCATTGGGACTCACCATCCTCAGCCCAGGCCTTTTTCCCGATCTGCCCACCTTTTTGAAACAGCAAGTACCGTGGAATATTTAGGGCTGGATTCTCCAATTTTGAGGCTATGTCCAGAGCATGTGTCTAGTCTTACGCCCAAAAAGTCGGAGGTGCCCCTGCACCTATGCTCCGCCTGGTGGGGAGCTAGCAGCCGCACCACTTAGTGCCCTGCTTTACCTGCAGACACGGATGGAGAATTGCTGGGTCCATGGCCGCGCATGCACACGGCGGTGACCTGCGATGCCGTCCAACATGGCGCTGGCCACACGTGAACCCGGCCTGCCAGATAGTGTCCCCCACTAACCCTCTTTGCACCCCCGGACCACCCCCACCAGCCCTCCTGCCGAAGCCCCCCTGGGCCAGCGGAACGGCACCCACCACTCCACCCCCGACCGTGGCAGTGCTGGACACTGTCCGCAGCTGCCACGCGAGGTTGACAAAACCTCAGAGTACAGACGGCCCACGCCGTTGGAAAGTCGGCCCACCGGGAGCGTAACATCGGGGGCAGGCCTTCAGGTGACGTCCTGAGGCCGTCCCAACAGCGTGCGGCTTACTCACCGTTTTGGAGGGGGTGGAACGTCTGAAAGTTGGCGTCGCCCCCGAATTCAACGTCAAAATGGATTCTCTGGCCAATCGCTGAATGCGATTTCAGCGTCGGCAATCAGAGAATCCAGCCCTTAGTACTCGACTCGCTCAGTATGCAACTTCATCTCTGTGATGGCTATTACAATTACTGCAAGATTTGCCTACAAAACAAGTCATTGTTTTAAAGTAATTTAATTATCTTAAGTTGCTTATTAGTGTTGTATGGTACTATCTATGAGTAATACAAATGCTGTAGACAATTACCTTTGTGCCTAAAATAGTGCTGTCAGGAATGTTCCAATGTATCAAGCCACAGAAATGCTGCATATCCCTCATATTAGTTACAGATGTAGGACAACTTGAAACGAGTTACCTCTTGTACAATGCAGTGCAACATTAATGGTAAAAATTCCAATGTTTTATGGTTAACAGCACAATTGTGAGTTATTAATACTGTAAAACATCTGCTGGAAGCACTTTAGCTCACTGGTTACATTTGCAAGTTTGCAGTATGAATTGAGAATAGAATTGAGAAAGTTCTTGAATGAATGAGGCTGTTTCTATCTGAAGCAGTAGCAGTGGAATAAATATCAATTAGTTTTGTTTTCAAACCAAAGTTAAAGTTTGTTTGATAAAAGGAACTAATTAATTATTCAGCAATGTCTGGCTCTAATATTTCATACATTTTCCCCAGGAATTTTGAAAAAGAGGAAAGCCAATAAAAGATAATTTTTAAAAAAATGTTAAGAGCACATGTTTGAACATTGTAAAACTTAAAGCTAATTATTTGGTTTGAAAGAGAATTGGAACATATTTTCACAGTGTTATTTGGTATATACTTCAAATATTTCATTCACTGGAAACCAAATGTTGTCATAGAAACTGGAGTGGTTGCTGGGTAGAGTTTTGTCATGCAGAAGAAGAGGAGAATGTATGAATAAGTCTGCTTTGCTGCCAACATGTCATTCACTAACACGTTTGCATGCCAGTGAGTGAGTGCGAGAGAGTTTTTATACTGAGTGGGGGGTTGTCTTGAAAGGTGAAAAATCGACAGCACTGAAGGATTAGTGGAAAATACTTTTTCATTTTACTTTTAAAACTATTTTACGAATTGTACTTGGGAAAGATTGTTTTCACGACAAGCTGCATGCTGTGTTTTGGACCTTTTTCCATACTGTAAATGCATCAGCGTTTTTCTAAGATGATAATGTTTTCCAGATTGGAAGAGTTAGGTCACTTGTTTCTATGCGGACCACCAAACTGAATTAAATTGTATTGTACTTTTCCAAACACTTACTTGCTCTCAATAGAATTTAACTTTTAATTTCTGATTGGTATATAGCAAGTGACGCAGATGCGAAGCATTCTATCGTCCGCTGATGACGCAAAGCTAACCGTGCCTGATACAAAATGTATATTTTCTGTAGCTTCCGATGTGTTACGTAATTATATTATCCTGATTTGATTCAGGAACTATATCTTCATGCGTGTTAATACACACAAGTGCCCAGTGTGTGACGACACTTGCTACTGCACTGTGTATGGGACCAACAACATCTAGATTTGCCACACATGGTGAGGTCTGAGAAATATATTTGATGAATCTTCAGCATTTGAGTCTAAACGTGTGATTATTTCAAACTCCTGGGAACCATAAGACATAACTGGTTGTAATAATCAGGAAAAGGGGGTGGGGAACTCTGTTTGCACACAAGAGGATCTTGATAAAACTGCATGTAACGATAAAATCCCAGATCCTTAGCTCCAGTTGACCACACTTGAGGGAAAATGGGCCAAAGAATTGGGATACAGTATTAAGGGCGAAATTCTCCGCCCCCCACGACGGGTGGAAGAATAGCGGGAGGGCCTTCCCGACATTTTTCCCGCCCTCCCGCTATTCTCCCACCCCCCCGCCGAAGTCCCGACCCGAATCACTGCCGCCGTTTTTTTACGGCCGGCAGCGATTCACAGCTGTTAGATGGGCCGAAGTCCCAGCCCTTTCCGCTGTTTTCACGAACGGCAAACACACCTGGTCTTGCCGTTCGTAAAAACGGCGTCACCAACTCGCTTTTTATAACCATGGCACCGATTGGCACGGCAGTACCACGGCCGTGCCAAGGGTGCCATGGGCCCGCGATCGGTGGGCACCGATCGCGGGCAGCGGGCCCGATGCCCACGCACTACTTGTCCTTCCGCCGCCCCGCAGTATCCATTCGTGGGGCGGCTGAGGGGCAACCCGGCCCGCGCATGCGCGGGTTTCGCGCAAAAACACGATGACGTCACCCGCGCATGCGCGGGTTGGAGTCTTCCAAACTGCGCATGCGCGGCTGACGTCATATGACGCGTCAGCCGGCGCTAACTCCGGTAAGCGGGCTTAACGATTTTCGTTAAGCCCGTCTTGCCGGAGCCTACGGCGTCGGGCTGCTAGCCCCGACCGGGGACCAGAATCGGTCCCCCGTTGGGAAGGGGCGCGCTGCCGTAAAACCCGCCCGGGTTTTACGGCAGCTTTACGATTTCTCCCGTTTTGGGAGAATCTCGCCCTTTGTCTTATTTACAACCCTGGATTGTGCTTCGACACTTTGGATTGCTGAATTGCGATGCTTCATTAAATGGAAGCTGGATTAAACTGGAGTGCCAGCCTAGATTACGCACTCAAGGTCTACTATAGAGCCAAAACATGCAACCTTTTGACCCACGGATGAGAGTTCAATGAATGAGCCAAGTTAGCAGTAATCTTGTTGCTCTTACTGCATTTTGAACATAGGATATGGAACTAAAATTATACTTTTATATTATAAAAGTTTTATATTATAAAATACTTTTATATTATAAAAGTGGCTTTGACAAAGGGTCATCTGGATTCAAAACGTTAGCTCTTTTCTCTCCCTACAGATGCTGCCAGACCTGTTGAGATTTTCCAGCATTTTCTCTTTGGATACTTTATATTAGTTGATTATGCTGTCATTATATTTGGAAAAGTCACATTGAAGTTATGTTTCTGTTTAAGCATGGAGAGACTTATGTCCAAACCATTTTACTACTTGCTATGAGATTTGGTAATTGTACAGTGATAGACCATACAGCCACGAATATGCAGCCAAATGGTGCTGGCTATAATTGTATGCAAGTGTCCACAGCAATTCTTGATGGGTAATTTTTAGTAATTGTATACGGTTAAACTGTGGTACTACAAATGTGCTGGATAAAACTTTTATTATAGGGTCAAATGGAGGTCAGAGTAAATCATTGAGTTTGGTCTCAATTTGTCGTTCTGAATCTCTGGAATTATTGTTTGGAGCTGACACCAGTGCAAACCAGAATTAATCTTAGGTTTAGTTCCTATCTGGTGTAATTTGGGTTTATCTTATAATAATCTGATTGTAAACTGACAATTTAACACTCAACAAATTTCTGCTACTCAAGCATTGTTTCCCTATTTAACCAGCTTTTGCCAGCCTTTTCTCATATTTCCATCTTATACTGAGCAGTATGAGAAAAAAAATAATTCTTGCATGTTTACTAGAGTTGGTCAATAGTGCAGTGGCTGTGAATGTTTTGGTGAAGTGATTCACGCAAAGTGCATCAGGCAACATCTTGAGCCTTCTCGATGTCCCAAAATGTTTTTTTACCCAGTGAAGAAATCTAGGCTGAGTTCATTGAGGTCCCAACAATCCTAATCAAATTCAGTCTATATCACGAGCTGAATTTCCCCAGTTCCGTGGAGATGGGTTTGGAGGCAGAATCAGGAGCAAAATTAGAGATCCAGAGTTGGGCCGCTCCCTGTTGTGATCCCACCATCAAGCCACCTTGCCAAAGATGAGGTCTGACTGCCATTAGCTATTTACCTGGCAGGAACAGGCAGCTAATTCGGCTCAATCTTTGATTTTCAAATCGGTCACGCTACTGGGATCTTCCTGACAGTGGATGGGTTCCTGGTGGCAGCAGACCACTTGTGGGGAACCTCCTTTATGTTCACCCTTTCCCCTCCCTGCCCTTCTGGAGCCATGAGTGCCAGAGAGCCACCCCTGCAGTCACAGTTCCTCAACATTGATGGTTTGACAGCTGTGGCAACACTTATATTTTATGCAGTTATAATTCCCCAGAGGGTATTTTACACTGTTATAAATTCTCAAAGGGTATTTTACACTGTTCTAATTCTTCAGAGGGTATCTGCATCTTGAGGCACCTTTTACTCCAACCGACATTGTCAGCACCCACCTCTTTCCGTGGGGCTACCAACCAGATATATTTGTCTGCAGGTTTTCTGGTCCACCACTGTCTCCATAATAGGATGGGGCACGTGGAACCAGCTTCATAACCTGCTGCCTTCAGGAAGATTGTGACCAATGCCCCATCGTGGCAATTTCTGGATTTCTGACTCCGAATTCAGCCTATATTTGGAGTTCCCAGGATTTTAATGAAATCTAGCACTAATTGCTGGAGCAATGCTCTGTAAGTGCTGAAGGTGAAGTCCCATTTATTTTTTTTCTGTTCAGTTGTTCTAGAAATGCACTGGTTAAAAAACCTGTTCTACTGTTAAGCATTAAAAGGTTGATTTTCCTCCAGTGCTGAATTCCTTCCCAAACTCCATTCCCACCAGAAAAGCTGCCGTTTATGTGCTTCTGAACAAATCCAACTTGGGGAACTCTACATAGTGTGCTATGCATCTGAGCAGCTCTTCAATATTATGAGAAGCCGACCTTGCATTATTGGGCAGGTGGTACTGCACGGGCAGGAAGGATTCCGTATTAACACGCTTACAAACTCAGTCGATATATTTGTCGGACATTTATTGAATAACATAAAAAAGCAGGTCAAACACTGAATTGAGATGCTGCCACTTAGAATTGGGAGACAATGCGCTGAATTAGCTCACATAATTTGAAATACTGACCATCGAATGTATTCCTGAGTCTCATGATCAATGAGTTATAAAATTGCACTAGTTTCTACGTCACTCACTTTGTGTGAACTCCTGTTGAACTTTATTTTCTGAAGAACATTTTTGAATGTTCTCCAAAAGCATTTTTTTCGTAGCTCAGGTAAGCAACATTCTGTTTTTTTTGAGGAAGTAAAGTGGTTTCTGTAGCCCCTGGCCGTGGGTGACATAGATGAACAAGGGCCAATGTAAATTATTTTTATGGATGGAATTTGGCTAGTCTTTTGATATCTTATAATTGGTAAACTCTCTTAAACTGAAGTTCATTTCACTTTTGAGAATTATTTTTAAAAAGTGTACCATTAACGCACAATGATCACCGCTAAATCGTGAGATAAAGCTCAAGGATGGTCTCAGTCAGTGTTTCTCGATGTTGAGAGCCAGATATCCTAATAGTTTCTCTGTTTCAGGACCACTTGCAGAAACACTGCAATATGCTGGGCCATGGACTGATGAGAGGCACAAAGTGAGTTTCTGATTTCAGTCATGACAATTGAGAGAAAAACAACTGAAGAATAACCTATTTTGAGTACCCAATTCATTTTTTCCAATTAAGGGGCAATTTAGCATGGCCAATTCATCTACAATGCACATCTTTGGGTTGTGGGGGCGAAACCCACGCAAGAGAATAACCTATTTTAATAAACTCTTTCACTGTCTGCATGTAAACTCAAATAACCCTCATTCCTTACAGCATTGAAGAATAAAAGGAAAGTAAACTGCATTAAATGTCAGCCCAGTCAGTATGCCACAGCCTGGCAGGTCATGAATGGAACTCCAAAGGCACATGGAGCAAACAAGTTTGCTGAAAGGCTGAAGATAAAGAAGAGCTATATCTCAAATGGCCCCCAGGCCATGTTTTGATTATAACTGGTATAGTTGGACAGTCTTCAAATTGTGCTGCAGTTGAGGTCGTAGTTATATTTTACTGGCCAGCTACCCTGGTATAAGTGCAGTTATTGGATACATTTAAGATCGTGGTTTTTCACACATTCACGTCGCCTATGTGTTTGATTTTCCAATGTGACTCCCAGTGTATTTTCTCCCATATCACACAGTATATTGAAGAATGGTCGGCACAATGAGCATTTTTGACTTGTTAGGTTTTATGAATGCTCCCTTTAAATTTATAGAAAGAAAAATTTGAGCATTGCAGATGTGTTGAAAAAAGAATTTTTTTAAACCTTCAACAATTTTGCAAAAATGGTGTATGTTAAAATTAGATGAATAACTCACCATCCTGGGGTGACTGTGATCCCTGTCAGCTTAATTTCACCATTGCTGACTTTTAGGCGACAGAAAGTTGAGGCCCAGCTTTAAATTCCAAATTCCCTGGCTCAATTATCTCTTAATGTGAAGTCGAGACAGAAGACGGGGAGGGTGAAGTCGGGATAGAGGAAGGGGATGGGGAGGGTAATGTCTTACCCATCAGCTGGGAGCCTGTGGGAGCCCTGCATCACCTCCTCCTTGAAGGCCTGCATATTAAATGCAAAACAGACAATTAAGCAGCCTGCTCCGAGATGAAGGATCCTGACTGCAGGGTTGAGCCATGGGAGGGAAGGGGTATTGGCAGCAAGGGAAGAGGATACTTTTCAGCAAGGCCCCTCCTTCTCAATGGTGGATTCCTTTGATCAGGTACAGAGTGCCTGACAGCAAGAGACGCCATCAGTCCAGAAGCAAACCTGACAAGAATTTGCTCTTTTGGATTCTTGTGTGTCGACTTCCTCACCTGCTGCTGGTCGAATACCAATGGCGGCTGAATGAGGCCAATAGGTGGGCAATGAATGCCCTATGAGCCTCCCTACCCTTGACTTAATTGGGGTAGAGACCAGAAGGCAGTGGGGTACCCACCAGGCACCCTTCCATCTGAAATGACCCCCCACTTGCAAGTGTGCCTCTGGGGAGACAAGAGGCTTTAAACTCTTCCCACTATCTACTGCCCAATAGCAGAACCATGGTAGTAGGTGCTGACTGGCCAGAGGAGGACAAAATATGTTTTAGAAAATTACTTCTGTCAGAATGCCTTGTTTTGAGGAACAGTCAGCACAAGATACAAAAGGAATCATTGAGCTTCCCACTGGTTGCAGTGTAACCCCCCCCCCCCCCCTCACTGCCAGATTGACTCTGCGCCACAACCTCTATTGGCTCCAGATCCCACCAGCCATTGATTGTTGAGGAGTGTTCCCATGGCAACTGTGGACCCCGCCACCAAATTTCTGCTCCCAGGCTTGGATGAGACTCTGGATTTATTCATTTAAATGAGGTCTGGCTGTTGAAATCCACTTATAACTGAAGCCAAGCTCTATCCTTGTGTCTCCGATGAAGTAGGGGCAATTTTCTGAGGATACAGAAGATTGCAAAGGGTATGTCACGAACAATGATTATGGTTTATCCATCATAGATCTTTGTCAATTGAATGACAGAAAATTTGGAAGGGCTTGATTGCGTGCTGGCACCATCTTACCTGGGTGCCATATTGAAAAGGTGCCCAACAACACTGACCCACTGTTGAAGAATGAAGGTGGACCTCTTGAAAACGATCGATCCCCAGGAACACTCTGAGGTTGCAAGATGGACCTCATCGCTGACACTAAAGATGGAAGATTCACCTGATAGATGCTCCCCCACATACTGCTGTCATTTTCCAGGGTCCAGGGTTGCTGGCAATCTCCCCATTCTTGCCACTACCTCCCATTCTGAAGGAAAGAAGAAAATGGGAAAAAAAATTGGAAGACAAGATAGCAACAACACAAATGTAGCAAAAATAGTCCATATTCTTTGCCACAGTGCACACAAAACATTAGGAGTGGACTATTAATTTCAATTTAATTGGTGCCCTTTTATAAAGATTGTGCAAGTCAGTGCCAAATCTCTTGGCTAAAAGGGCAGATGAATGATCTGAATTTAGGAAAGTGTGGATTTCACACATTGTGCACTATTTAATGTCCAACAAAAGATTCCTGTTGTGGGCAGATTTGGTGGCCGGAATGCTTCGCTATCGAACAGGACTCTGTTAATTACCCCACTGAGGCCACATTTAACTGCATTTCCTGCACTGAAATGGCGCCCAATCCTTTGATCTCTCACTGCGACCCCCCGAACCTCCCTAACTTATTTGTTGGGGAGTTCTCGAGCCCACCGCACCCCGCCAGATGCATGGCAAGCCAGGTAAGTGTCGCAAGAGGCCTCTCGCGGCATTTACCGTTCAGGATGCGATGAGGCCATTAGATTGCGCCCTTGTAAAAAAAAACTCTCTTCTTCCCTCTGGTAACTGATATGGTGAATGTGGCTTTCCCTGATGCCTCCATCAAAGTTAGAAAAGAGACAATTGCAAGCACAATCCCAGTTTTCACTGATGAATGGCAGCATGTTGGAAATGTGAAAAAGCTACAGCATCCCTAAAATTGCTGTAATATGCTCATACAAATTGCTCTTGATTTATGCAATTTGGAGAAAATTCACTTTCTGCTTCCCTCATGGAGTGGAGTACTTATTTAGAAGGTCTGACATCAATGCTTTTAATTGGCTTCACAATGCTTTATCACAGAATGAAGAATATCCGGCAGGTGGTGTGATGCATCCTCAAACTAACACCATTCATATGCATCGTATGTGGCCTAGCGCTCTGCACAGTGGCAAAATTCCAGGACTGACAAAAAAGGAATGTTTTTCAAGCAATGATTTTCTTTGTATCCTGTTGCCTTCACAATATAAGTCTTGTCACATAACATCACCAGCTTTGTATTATAGTAAACTTATGGAAAATTTCTTATGCCGAGATTTTCTTTTTGAAAGAAAAAATTCGTTGGATGTTTTATTTAGTAACCATGTGAGTGTTGCAAATCTTTCCATCTGTGAGTTATTGCATGTCTTTTGTTCATTCATATGTGGAAGCAGTTTTAATTGAAGTCTTGTAGCTTGTTGAAAGTTGGATTGCTTTGGCTTTTACGTGGTAAGATTGTGCCCATCCCCTCAGCATTTATGTAAATAGAATTCACAAAAGCCAACCTTGGCGTGCGCAGCAGCGCAACAATGGTTTTCAGGTAAAGGTTACGTTTTGCTCTGATGCTTTTCATTTGCAAGTATTTCCTCATACACGTCACTCAATGTATCCCATCCCACCCTACCTTTTGTGTGTTGGCATGAGAACAAATTAAGTTATGTACATTTTTTCGAAACAATAATCACAAAAGATAGCTTGTGTATTGCCATTTTTGCATTCATTATGTCATTGTAAATTAGGCTAGCCAACTAACAGGAGGGGAGCGGAAGGGAGGGAGTGGGAAGGAAGGAGGAAGGATGGGGAAGAGGGGAGTTGGCGAGGAGTGGGGCATGGGGGAGGAGGGGAAAATGGGTGGAGGCCGATTGGGAATGGGGTGGAGGGAAAGTGGGGAGGGGAGGCAGAGTGGGGGAGGATGGAAAGGGAAGGGGAGGAGGGGAAGAAGGGAGGAGAACGGGAGAAGAGAGGGGAAAGGGGAGAATGGAAAGGGAGTAGGGGCATAGGGGTGGATGGAGGGGGAGGAGGAGAGAGAGAGGGAAGGAGGGGGGAGATGGGAGAGCGCTGAAGGAGTGGGGAGTGGGGGAGAGGGATTGGGCAGTGGGAGTGAGGAGGGAAGGAGGATTGGAGGCGGAGGGGTGAGGTGGAGGGAGCAGGGTGGGGAAGGAGGAGTGGAGGGAGGGGTAAAGAGAGTGGGGAGGAGTGGAGGGGGTGGGGTCAGTGAGGGGCAAAGGGAGGAGAAGGGAGGTGGTGACAGTGTCAGGGTATAGATTGGTAAAGAAGCGGCATGTTTGTCAAAGACCTTAAGAGATGACCTTGAAAAATTACTGTTCTGTTTTTTTGAGTTGGAATTATTTGATACCCTGCATTCACATTATATTTGTGTATATTGTTGATGTTATGTAGGTAGTCACATGCAGAAACTTTCATTTTTGTGAATTATTTAATATGTTGGTTTGACTATTAAACCAAGTGTGAAAATTAAGCTTTATGCTTGATCAAATCTTGAATTATTTGAAGTACTGTAGTCTCGGAACTCTTCCTGAAGCACATCTCGGCTACAAATGCAAAAAATAAGGCACAGGGCACAGCAGAGCTGTGAGGAGGATTGATGAGAGGAGGGAATTAGAAAGACAGGATAAACGTAAACCAGTGCCAACAAGAGATGTAATGGCATGAAAATGGAATCTCCTGCCACACAAACATTTTCACTTTCAACAGCTCCTGTTAAAGGGTGAAAATGCAGAGTGCTAGGAGCTCTTGGTAATTATACTGATAGATATTAGACATAAGCATGGAAGCTTGTAATGCTGTATTTTCCTTTGGTGTGTTTGGCTAGGTTGTTTCGGGGAAAAAAGGCTAAATATGTAGATTTCCAATCCAAATTCCTCACGATCACATCTGCTGATCTATGAACAGCAAACAGAAAGCAATATATGGGTTATTCAACACTCAGCAAGATTCTATTGATAGCAAACTCTAGCAGGCCTACAGCTAGAACTGTCCTTGCTTAATCAGGCTATAGTTTCCTGAAGCAGCTTGTGTCAGCATTACACATGTAGGAATGGAGACTAATGAATTATGTAGTGGGAAATACAGGATGTTCAAATGAAATGCTCTGCTTAAATTTACAGAATTAAGTTCTGCATCTGCTGTAAATTTAAACAGGGATTCTGCAGCAAGGTGTCATATTTCCCCACTGCATATACTGTCATTAATGCCTTTCCCCTTTCACTTCAGCACTGTGTATTAATAGTAAATTGGATGGTATCCTTGTGATACACAAATAATGATAGTTGACATGACCTTTTCTTAATGTCATCGGAGTTGAGCATAATGTGACATTAAATGTCACCTCATTTGCATACCAGGGATTGATTGGTTGAACGATCTCTCGAGT
Organism: Scyliorhinus canicula; assembly: GCF_902713615.1. Classification (NCBI taxonomy): domain Eukaryota; kingdom Metazoa; phylum Chordata; class Chondrichthyes; order Carcharhiniformes; family Scyliorhinidae; genus Scyliorhinus; species Scyliorhinus canicula. The sequence continues at coordinate 81,161,348 of NC_052148.1, forward strand.
CTGGCTGAGCTTGATTTGACTGTTGTGAGGATTTCTCGATGATGCCATTGACGGTTTAATATCCTGATTTCAGCTGCGGAGGGAGGATACAAGGCGGCTTTGGAATTGTGTGGACTTTTTGCTTCGATCTATCCTGGGGTTTTATCCAGCTTGACTTTCATTTGTGAGTCACTACCTGTTTTTGGTGCAGATGGCAACTGACAATGTGCTGCCTGTGTGTTTTTTTAATAAATTTAGAGTACCCAATTAATTTTTTCCTATTAAGGGGCAATTTAGCATGGCAATCGACCTACCCTGCACATCTTTGGGTTGTGGGGGCGAAACCCACGCAAACACAGGGATAATGTGCAAACTCCACACGGACAGTGACCCAGAGCCGGGATCGAACCTGGGACCTCAGCACCGTGATGCAGCAATGCTAGCCATTGCGCAACCGTGCTGCCCATGCTGCCTGTGTTTTACGCGTGACACCAGCTAAGAGAATTAACAAAAGTGGCATTGTTAGAAGGGAATGTGATTGGAGCATGACCTAAATTGCCAAAACTACCTCATCAACCTGTGGTATTTGTCTCGATATTGCGTTGTTTAAAAGGTCTAGTCTGCAGCGTGAATGGCTTGCATTTGTGGTAGGGATAATGGTGAGGGGATCAGTGCTCACCATTATTAAGGCATTAATTGGACAGAAATGACTGAGTTCTGATATTTGTGAAGTTATGCAGACTCCAGCCTCTTCCAGATTGTCAGGACCGTGGACCTGGAAACTCGCTCCCCTTTCCTGCAGATCCTATTTTTGCCAGTAGAAGAAAGGGGTTAGAATGTGACGAGCATATTGGGAAACTCAAATCTAGCTGGGCCATTTGACCTTGCTGCCGAATGCAAACAGACCCCGTTTTTGCTGGGGCATGGTCCGTTTCTGCAGTGTGTGACCTAGGATTTTTAAGAGTAGGCATGAATGCTCTTAAAAAGCGGACAAGGTCTTTTGAATTGTCAAATTGTTTAAACCCCCCGCCCTTTAAATTTTGGATAAAAAGCAGCTGAGTTCAGTTTCAATAGCTGTTGTTGACATAGACCTAACAGTTACCATTGTAGTATTACTACTGCTTTGCAATTTCAACAGCATATCATTATCACATTGGGCAAGGGGGAGAAGGTGGGCATACGTTCACAGTTAAATTGACAGTTCCAAAAAGCTATTAAAGGATTGGCTGTATTAAGGGGCTATCAAATAGGCCTTTATAAATGAGAGCGTTTTTTAATACAGTGAAGTCTGCAATAAATGCTGGATCTTTATTCCATCTCAGCATGGGTCCTGAAGTCTGCCTATATGGATACTGGGTGAGTTGCCATGGAGAGTGTAAGGGCAAAGGTGGGTGTTTTGGTTAAGTATGAAGATTATGATGGGCCATTGGGATGGGTGGCAGGACATGAGTTAACATGGCTGGGGGATGGGGAGTGGGTGTGGGGGTGAGGGAGTGTGAGGGCTACAGGACCTAATAATTAAATAAAACAACTGTGATCAAGAGCAAGAACTTTGAGACGGATCCTCTAGAGTCAATGTCACCACTCAACAGCCCCTGTGGCCATTTCTGACCTGTGTTCGGGGACAGTAGGCCCGCCCTGCTCCCCAGAATCAAAATCCTGGTATTTGGCACACATTTCCTTGAGGCAGGTGCGGCGGGCCTGGAAATTTCCCAACTCTTGCTCACCCATCTAGGGAGCCCAAACTTCAGGCTCTGGTGTCTGCCCATGCAGTTAAATGTAGAAATCAAGAGATTTCTTGATTTCCTGGCGGAGTGCTAGAGGGTGGTCAATCTTAGCAGCATCCCGGGGGGGGGGAGGGGGGGGGACTATGGATCGGTTATGGGGTTTGTTCTTACGATTCTATGTTTATTACTGACCCATAGTCTCCGCCCCCCTCCCCCCCCAATTATTTTTTCCAATGAAGGGGCAATTTAGCGTGATCAATCCACCTAACCTGCACATCTTTGGTTGTGGGAGTGATACCCTCACAGACACGGGGAGAATGTGCAAACTCCACACAGACAGTGACCCGGGGCTAGGATCGCACCCAGGTCCTCAGCGCCCTATGCAGCAGTGCTAACCACTGTGCCACCCTAGAAATTAAGAAGTTGATATCTGACATATCCTGCTCTTGCAGTTTCCTGGAAAAATATGTTATGGAATCAACTAGGAATAAAGCTATTTTAAGTCTAGCATTGTGCAATTCAGCGGGATTCATTTGTAATCTAATAGATGTAATTTTGGCAGCAGGGCTAACCCACTGTGCCATGGTGCTGCCCACAAACACGAATCTTTAAAAAAAAAAAAAATTTTTTTATTAAAATTTTCCAACAACAAGTTTTATCCCAACAAAGAAAAAAGAACAAAACAGAAACCCCCCCCCCCCCCCCCCCCCCGCCCCAATACAAAGCAATAAATTAACAACAAGAAAAAGTAATAAACATAGAATCGTAAGAACAAACCCCATAACCGACCCATAGTCCCCCCCCTCCCCCCCAGGTTGCTGCTAAGATTGACCACCCTCTAGCACTCCGCCAGGAAATCAAGAAATGGCTGCCACCGCCGAAAGAACCCTTGCACCGACCCCCTCAGGGCAAACCTGACCCTTTCCATTTTAATGAACCCAGCCATGCCACTAATCCAGGATTCCGTGCTCGGGGGCCTCGCGTCCCTCCACTGTAGAAGGATCCTGCGCCGGGCTACTAGGGAAGCAAAGGCCAGGATACCGGCCTCTCTCGCCTCCTGCACTCGCGGCTCCGATGCCACCCCAAAAATAGCGAGCCCCCAGCCCGGTTCCACCCTGGAACCAACCACCCTGGACATGGTCCCCGCCACCTCCTTCCACAAACCCTCCAGCGCCAGACAAGCCCAAAATATGTGGGTGTGATTCGCTGGTCTTCCCGAACACCTCCCACACCTGTCTTCACCCCCAAAGAACCAGCTCAGCCTGGTCCAAGTCACATGCGCCCTGTGCAGCACCTTTAGCTGAATTAAACTAAGCCGTGTGCAAGAAGAGGAAGAATTCACCCTCCCCAGGGCGTCCGCCCACGTCCCCTCGTCAGTCGCCTCCCCCAGCTCCTCCTCCCACTTCGCTTTCAGCTCCCCCACCGAGGCCTCTTCCCCCTCCTGCATCACCTGATAAATTGCAGAGATCCTGCCCTCACCGACCCACGTCCCCGAGAGCACCCTATCCTGAACCCCCCTTGGCGGCAATAGCGGAAACTCCGCCACCTGCCGCCTAACAAACGCCCTAATCTGAATATACCTGAAGGTATTCCCTGGGGGAAGACCCCACTTCCCCTCCAACTCCTCTAGGGTTGCAAACTTCCCGTCGAGGAAGAGGTCACTCATCCGCCTGATACCTGCCCTATGCCAGCTCAAAAACCCTCCATCTATCCTCCCTGGTACAAACCGGTGGTTCCCCTGTATAGGGGACCAAACTGAGGCCTTCACTTCTCCCCTATGACGCCTCCACTGACCCCAGATTTTGAGGGTAGCTACCACTACTGGACTCGTAGAGTACATTGCCGGGGGGAGTGGCAGCGGGGCCGTCACCAGTGCCTCCAAACTCGTGCCCACACAGGACGCTGCCTCCATCCTCTTCCATGCGGCTCCCTCCACCTCCATCACCCACCTACGAATCATTGCCACATTCGCGACACAGTAATACCCACACAGGTTGGGCAATGCCAGCCCACCCACCTCCCTGCCTCGCTCCAAAAATACCCTCCTCACCCTCGGGGTCTTCTGCACCCACACAAACCCCAAAATGCTCCTATTAACCCTCCTAAAGAAAGCCTTCAGAATCATGATGGGTAAACTCTGGAAGAGAAACAAAAACCTCAGGAGCACCGTCATCTTAACCAATTGGACCCTGCCCGCCAGGGAGAGTGGCAACACATCCCACCTCCTAAACTCCTCCTCCATCTGCTCCACCAGCCTCGTAAAGTTTAACTTATGCAGGGCCTCCCAGCTCCCGGCTATCTGGACTCCCAAATATCTGAAGCTCCTTTCTGCCCTCTTCAACGGAAGCTCCCTTATCTCTTTCTCCTGGTCCCCCATATGCACCACAAAGAATTCACTCTTCCCCACGTTGAGGTTATAGCCAGAGAAGTCACTAAACTCCCCCAGGATCGTCATCACCACTGGCATCCCCCCCCGCCGGATCCGCAATGTACAGCAGTAAATCGTCCGTGTACAACGACAGCCGGTGATCCCCTCCCGCACAATCCCTCTCCAGTTCCTCGATTCCCTCAGTCCCATGGCCAGGGGTTCAATCGCCAACGCGAAGAGCAGGGGAGACAAGGGGCACCCCTGCCTCGTCCCCGAGGACAGCCGAAAGTCGTCCTCCCTCCTCCCATTCGTCACCACGCTCGCCACCGGAGCACTGCACAGTAGCCTCACCCAACTAATGAATCCCTCACGAAACCCAAATCTCCTCAACACCTCCCACAGGTAACTCCACTCCACCCTATCAAAAGCTTTCTCCGCATCCATTGATGCCACTATTTCCACCTCCCCGTCCACCGCCGACATCATTATGACATTAAGAAGCCGCTGCACATGACATTCAGCTGCCTCCCCTTCACAAAATCCGTTTGGTCTTCGTGAATGACCTGCGGGACCACATCCTCCACCCTCCTGGCCAGTATTTTGGCCAACAGCTTCGCGTCCATGTTGAGGAGCGAGATCAGCCTGTAAGACCCACACTGGAGGGGGTCCTTATCTCGCTTCAAGATCAGAGAAATTAGTGCTCTGGACATCGTCGGGGGGCAAAGTCCCCCCCCCTCCCTTGCCTTGTTCAGGGTCCTCACTAACAGCGGGCCCAGCAGGTCTGAGAACTTCTTGTAAAACCCCACCGGGAACCCGTCAGGCCCCGGTGCCTTCCCTGACTGCATGCTCCCCAACGCCCCGCTCAGCTCCTCCAACTCAATTGGGGCCTCCAGACCCTCCACCCGCACCTCCCCCACTCTCGGGAACTCCAATTTATCCAAAAAGCGACCCATCCCACCCTCCTCCCCAGGGGGCACCGACCGGTACAGCCCCTCATAAAAGAACCTGAACATCCCATTGATGCCCCTTGCACTCCGCACCAGATTCTTTCCTACATCCCTAACTCCCCCTATCTCTCTCGCTGCCTCCCGCTTCCGGAGCTGGTGGGCCAGCATCCGACTTGCCTTCTCCCCGTACTCATATACCGCCCCCTGCACCCTCCTCCACTGCGCCTCCGCCTTCTGGGTGGTCAATATAGAACAGTACAGCACAGAACAGGCCCGTCGGCCCTCGATGTTGTGCCGAGCAATGATCACCCTACTTAAACCCACGTAACCCATATACCCGTAACCCAACAATCCCCCCATTAACCTTACACTACGGGCAATTTAGCATGGCCAATCCACCTAACCCGCACATCTTTGGACTGTGGGAGGAAACCGGAGCACCCGGAGGAAACCCACGCACACACAGGGAGGACGTGCAGACTCCACACAGACAGTGACCCAGCCGGGAATCGAACCTGGGACCCTGGAGCTGTGAAGCATTGATGCTAACCAGACTACGACGCTTCCTCAAAAGCCCCTCTTCCGGGACATCCGCGTACCTCCTGTCCACCCGTACCATTTCTTCCACCAACCTCTACCTCTCGATTTTTTCCCCCCTCTCCCTGTGTGCCCTAATAGATATCAGCTCCCCTCTAACCACCGCCTTCAACGCCTCCAAGACCATCCCCACTTGCACCTCGTTAGCTTCCAAGTACCCCTCTATGCACCTACAGACCCGCCCACATACTTCCTCCTCCGACAGAAGCCCCACATATAACCTCCCCAGCTCCAGGTCCACCGAATGCGGAGCGTGGTCTGATATGGCTATCGCCGAGTACTCCGCCCCTACCACCCTCGGAATTAGCGCCCTGCTGAGGACAAGAAGTCAATCCGGGAATAAGCCTTGTGGACGTAGAAGAAAAACAAGAACTCCCTACCTCCTGGCCTCAAAAACCTCCAAGGGTCCACTTCTCCCATCTGGTCCATGAACCCCCTCAGCACTGTGGCCGCCGCCGGCCTCTTACCCGTTTTGGACCTCGAACGATCCAGAGCCGAGTCCAGCTATGTATTACAATCTCCGCCCAAAATCAAACCCCCTGACTCCAGGTCTGGGATCCGGCTCAGCATGCGCCGCATGAAGCCTGCATCGTCCCAATTAGGGGCGTACACATTAACCAGTAACACCCGCTCCCCTTGAAGCCTACCACTCACCATTACATATCTGCCACTGCTATCTGCCACCACACTCGACGCTACAAAGTACAAGCTCTTTCCAACCAAAATCGCCACCTCCCGGTTCCTCGCATCTAACCCCGGGTGGAACACTTGTCCAACCCACCCTCTTCTCAGCCTCACCTGATCCGCCACCTTAAGGTGCGTCTCCTGGAGCATAGCTACGTCCGCCCCCAGCCCCTTCAAGTGTGCCATCACCCGGGCCCGCTTCACCTGTCCATTCAGCCCCCTTACATTCCATGTGACCAGCTGATTTGGGGGGGGGGTGGGGGTCTTCCCTCTGCGCCGGTCAGCCATAGCTCTCCCTCGACCCACCACGTGCCCGCAGTACCCCCCCAGGCCCCAGGCCCGTTCCCCATGGTGGCAGATCCCCCCACCCCCCCATATCTCCAAGAGTTCCCCTTCAGCCCTTCCAGAAGCAACCTGGTGCCTCCCTCCCCCCCCCCCCCCCCCCCCCCCCTAACAACTCCCAACCCCCCCCCCCCCCCCAACCCCCCCTTAGCTAGGGCCCCCCCTAGCTGCGTTATCCCTTCCATCACACTTCCGTAAATCAGCCGACTCCTGCTGAACCCGGCTGCTCCCGCCACCCCGATGACCACCCCGGCGCAACACAACCGGCACTCCCCCTGCCCAGTGCTGACTCTCCCACTCCACTTCCAGCGCGGGAAAAAAGCTTGCGCTTCCATCTAGAACCCCGCCCCCCGACCCAAAACGCGGGAAAGAGAAGGGCGCGTGACCCAACGGGCCCGCAATACAGCTCCCCAGCCCTCCACCAGTGAACAAAAAACCCAAGGCACCAAAATAAATAATTAAAAATCCCCAAACAGCGAAAAAACAAAAAGGAACCAACAAAAAAGGAAAAAAGAAAGGTACCAGGGAGGACAATGCCTCCGGACAATATACATCAGTCCTCAGCTCCCCCAGTTCTCAGTTGGAGTCCAGCTTCTCTGCCTGGACAAAGGCCCAGGCATCTTCCGGGGAGTCAAAGTAGAGCTGGCGGTCTTTATAAGTGACCCAGAGGCGTGCCGGCTGTAGCAGGCCAAACTTCACCCCTTTCTTGTGGAGCACTGCCTTCGTCCGATTAAAACCAGCCCTTCTCTTCGCCACCTCCGCACTCCAGTCCTGATAAATCTGGATCTCTGCATTCTCCCACCTGCTGCTCCTCTCCTTCTTCGCCCATCTCAGCACACACTCACGGTCGACGAAGCGGTGAAAACAGACCAGCCACGCCCTTGGCGGCTTGTTCGGCCTGGGCTTCCTCAGCAACACCCGATGTGCACCCTCCAGCTCCAAGGGCCCTTGGAAGGACCCCGCACCCATTAGCGAGTTCAGCATTAAGGCCACATAGGCCCCCAAGTCCGAACCTTCCAGCCCCTCCGGGAGGCCCAGGATCTGCAAGTTCTTCCGCCGGGAGCGGTTCTCCATTTTCTCCATCCTTGCTTGACATTTCTTGTGAAGCGCCTCGTGCGACTCCACCTTCACTGCCAGACCTAGGATTTCATCCTCGTTCTCTGAGGCCTTCTGCCGTAACTCGCAGACGCCCTGAACCCTGCGCCGTCTTGAGTTGCCATGAGCTTGTCCAATTAGGCCTTAAGCGGTTCCAGGAGCTCAGCTTTCAGCTCTCTGAAGCAGCGCTGAAGCAGCTCCTGCTGCTCCTGCGCCCACTGCTGCCACGTTGCCGGTTCCCCGCCCACCGCCATCTTGTTATTCCTGCCTCGCACCTTCCTCTGCTCCAAAGTCGATTTTCTGACTGCCCCGCTCCTGGTCCAGTCCATCCACCGGCAGATGATCGCAGCAGATGTGTTCCCCCACCGGGAAAAGTCCAGCCAGCGCCGCAACGGGCCCTTAAAAGAGCCCAAAAGACCGTAAAAAGCGGGAGCCACCGAATGTGCGGCTTAGCTCCGCATCGCCGCAACTGGAAGTCCACAAACACGAATCTTAAACATAAAGCCGATTGTATAGCTGCGAGGGGTGAATCAAGGTGGCTAAGGTTGATTGGGTAAATGGAATAAAAGGTATAGCTGTTAATAAACATTGGGAAATATTTAAACAAACAATTTAAAATGTTCAACAAAAGAAATTTGATTAAAAAAAACAAAATGGTTTATTGTATTTGCTGCTCCCAAAGCGGACTCCTCTACCGACAAGGTGACCGCTTTGTGAAACACTTTCACTCAGTTCGCAAGCATGACTCCAGCCTACCTGTTGCTTGCCATTTTAACTCAGCATCTTGCTGTCATGCTCCCATGTACATTCTGGGCTTGCTGCAATGCTCCAGTGAAGCCTGGTGCAAGCTGGAGGAGCAACACCTCAACTTACAGTTGGACAGCACAGTGGTGCAGTGGGTTAGCCCTGCTGCCTCACAGCGCCGAAGTCCCAGGTTCGATCCCGGCTTTGGGTAACTGTCCGTGTGCAGTTTGCACATTCTCCCTGTGTTTGTGGGGGTTTTGCCCCCACAACCCAAAGATGTGCAAGGCAGGTGGATTGGCCACGCTAAATTGCCCCTTAATTGGAACAATGAATTGGGTACTCTAAATTTATTTTAAAAAACAACTTTCGGTTGGGCACGTTGCAGCCCTCAGGATTCAGGGTTGAGTACAGCAACGTTAGATTGTGAGCTTTCTCCTCGGTCTTAAACTCTCCCCCTTTCTCACCCCTCCCATTCCCCCACTCTCCCTAACACACCAGGCCATCTGTCTTTTGTCCTTAAAGTTTCTACTTTTTGTTGCAATCTCTTACAACTCTAACACATTCTCCCTCCCTTCAGTTCTGAGCCAAGGGACTCGAAACGTTAAGTCTGCCTTCTCTCCTTTACAGATGCCGCCAGACCTGCTGAGTATTCCTGGCATCCTCTGTTCATGTTTATAATTAGCACTGAAGAACTGAAACACTGCTCAGATTCTGCAGTTGCATTGTGGGGGTTAGGTCTGATATTCTAGGCCTTAATCAAACTTGGACTCAATTGATGTGCAGACTCCGAGTACTGGTAAGTGTTGAGCATGCGCTACTTTGTAGAGCATGGACTTCCACATCTAGTAATACAGCGTACTGAGCACCGTTGCATTATTGGCCTCAAGGAATCTACTGGTATTTAATTGTTTAAATTTCTTGTGACTTTAATTCAGAATTCCGCCCCATATTTTTACGTACCTCGCAGCCTCAAAAGCTTTATTTTTCATTAATTCGAAGGGAAAGTTTACAAATACGTTCTTAAAGGATACAAAACCTAATGTGGGTGTAAAATAAAAAGGTGTTTCTGATATAATTCCCAGCATATGCTGGAAATAGCAGACTTCATCCCGGCTGAACCCAGTGGGACCCGTGTCTGGATCCCTTCATGGGACTGAAATAAAGTGAGGAAGGAATACAGCAGTCTATCGCAGAAAATTCAACTTCTATTTCCAAGGTGTCCCATTGCATCTTGACTGACAATTTAAAACACATTTTGGGAGCACCTTCTTTGGCCATATTTGGACTTGATGTCCCAGTATGGAGCAAGAGGTTGCATGCCACTTCTCATTGTTTATAAAGTGGACACCATTGTTATGGGTGTGGGAACCACCCTGAATATATTAATGCCCCTGCCCCTGAAATTTGGGACAGTGTCAGGACAGTGGTGGACAGCAGTTCTGACACATTGCACTTCCATTCTCAAAATGTTCTAATTAAACCCTGGCATACATGGAAGAGGATCAAACCTAAAGACTTTGTCTCCGTTTGAATGGAGTTATCGATAATGCCATGACCAGAAACCAACAACCGTGACTTGGGGCCAGATTTTTGTGGTGTCGGCAGCCGTTTTAAAATGGCAGGTGGGACCCGATTTCAGGATTCCCAGTCCCAGTGCCACCAGTTTTCACTTGCCTGGGATAAGGGGGTGGGTAGCCACCCTGGACCCTGCATTCACTACTTGGCTGTTTCCATTCTGAGGATAGGAATCATGAACCACAGTCTGGATTCAGAAAGCTTTTGAAAGGTAAGTTTAAATAATCTTACCCATGCCCTTCAGCCACTCACCATGGTTCCATATCCTCTCCTTATCAACTAAATGCCCAAACTGCTGCTTGTACAACTCTTTATTGGATTGGTTCACCTGTCCTCATTATCGTGCTTGGCTGAATGTCCAATAAATGAAGGAACTCAGCATGGAATCTATTTTGACAGTTGAAGTGAATTGTTGACCATGCTTGATTTAATTCTTTAAGTTTTTCTAATAAGAATTTATATTTGTGATATATTTTATCAATGCCGCAATTAGTTTATTGGACAGGATTAAGTGTTGTGAAGAGTTTGAAGCCTCGACTATTGATACTTTAATGGTCTCTGATTGACACTTTTTTTGGTTGTAGGAACAGCAGGGGCGGTTCTTGTGACAATAAGCTACTTGTGACAAGCGATTTTCATTTCATTCATTTCATTCATAATGTGATAACCAGATCATCTGTTTTTGCGCTGTTGAATTTGTAGAAAATATTACCAAGTGCAGCAGGAATAATTTTTGTGCTGTTCTTTGAATTGTTGCTTTGGATTCTTTTACATCCCTCACATCCCTCAATCCCAACACAGCCTTTCTGGGCCCCTCAACCCAATTTTATTGCCAAATCAAGCACTGACATTGGGGTCCTTGTTATCTTCAGGGTTGATACTCCTTTGAAAGCTGTCGGTCAAAGTACTGGCAGTGCCACCAGGAATATTGGCCACTGCCGGTACTACCGGATGCCCAGATTATAGGATCGTGCCTTGAGTAAAGGTCAGTGAGACAGGCTTTCTGGGGGCAGTAAGAAATTGCAAGAAAGTTATAGAAGAAGGTAGGTCTTGAAGGTGTTGATTTAAGGCTTCAGTGGTGGTGAGGTAGAAGGAAGAGGCTTAATAAAGTTATAGTAAAGTTAAACCTGAAAACACCAATGGAATTGATTTTGAGCTGCAATTTGTACCTCCACCTCATGCTGTATAACAATGGTCTGTGTTTGAATTATGAAAACTTGCTGATTAGTCTAATATATTTGAAATGTATTGTAAATTTGATTCTGACTAAGTGCTGGTATTCCTGAAGAGAGATGAAAATGGATACTGCCGTACTAAATAATAAATAGCTAAGCGTTGGTAAATTTCCATATAGAACACGAAGAACAAGCTAAGTAACTGAGTAGCTATAGATAGTATTTCAAGTACACTCTAGCCCCCTCAGGGAACCACTCAGTTATACTTGACTTTGTGTAGTGAAACTCTTCTTTTGCATTTCCTCTGGGAGTAGTACTTGAAATCTGATGCAGCTTCATAGTATCATGTGGAAGATACATAATACCAGTGTTTAAAGTTTGACTGCAATTGGGATCTGCTGAAAAACTGGTGTGCAGGAGTCGTTCTGAGTTCTTCACTTATCTGTAAAGTGGTTTTATCTCCAGTGGCCTAATGATTAGTTAACGCCTAGAACAATTTGCGTGCTTTTCTTGCATTTTGTTACAACATTTTATATATATATATAAAGATGGATAAAGAACGATCTTTCTGAAGAGCCTTGCAAACTGGATAAATGTACCACCAACAAAGAGCATACACTCTTCTGGACTGAAAGCTCTCACTGGTGGCCAATGGCAAGCTGCCTCTATTACCTGAAAACATGCGATGGGGGGGGGTGGGGGGAGAGGAATGTCCTCAAGCCTACCCTACATCCCTCTAAGATATCTGCGCTCTTCCGTTTCTAACCTTTTGAACTTCCTCAATTTTAATTATGCCATTATTGGTGGCTGTGCCTTCAGTTGCCTCAGCCCCAGACTCTGGAATTTCCTTTCTACATATCTCCACCTCGCTACCTCGCTTTCTACAATTTAAGATACTCCTTTGAACCTACCTTTTTGACTGAATTTTTGTTCGTCTGTTGAAATATTTTCTTATGTGGCTCAATGTCACATTTTGTTTGATAATGCTCCCATGGAGCACATTGGGATGCTTTACTGTGTTCAGGGTGTTATATAAATGCAAGTGTTAGGACCCAAGTTGATGTTTTAACTGGACCCAGAATGGAATCCTGGCTCAAAGGACTAACACTTTTATTTTTGTTCAGAAAACACGGAGGAACAGAGTCCCTAGACCGCTAATTAGTTTTAACAACAAGAAAAAATCTTTTTATATCTTTTTGGCATCTCAGCCTTCTTTTCAGCTTGGTCTGCATTACTGAACAGTTTTTTTGTTCCAGTACCTTGAACCACAGACTTCTTGAAAACTTCACTTCATTTCTCTCATTACCTTAACAGCTGCTCTTCAAATCTCTGCACTGGTTTTCTTAACCATTACTCCATTCTCACAAAGTTGAGAAGAGATGTCCCCTCTTTAGCTGTCTAAAGCAATTGCTTCTAGCAGAGATGTAAGAGCTGTCTTTCGTCTCACTACCTATCTCCAACTGAAAAACTAAGCTAAACTAAAACCTAAAAGCTTCTCGACCTCACAAGGCCCCAGTTGCTAAGCAACACCCACATGCCTCTGCTGGCCTATTATTCTTCACACCATAGCCCTCTCTAAGCACAATTGAAACATACTCCGTCCATTTTCCACGCGGTCAATGGGTGGTTCACGCAGTGCAACGGCGCTAGCCCCTTACCTGTACCAGAATTGGTGAGGGATTCAAGTCGATTTTACTGTTGTGAGCCACCTGTGGATTCTCCGTTGGCACCGGCATTTAGCCGCTGGAACGGAGAATTCTGCCCATAATTACCATAATTTAACCAAAAAGAGACAATAACTTAAGCAACATCATCCAAATCTATATATGGTATCATTATCATGTACAAGTCATGTTCCTTTTGATTTCCAGTTTTCAATTCAGAAAATAATGGGCTGAATTCTCCGCTGCCGCGAAAAATCGGGAAGGCCGTCGTGAATTCGGCCGAGTTTCATTACGGCCTCGGAGGCCGCTCCTTTCACCTTATTCACCCCCACCCAGGGGGCTAGGAGCGGCCCTCCGTACCTCTCGGCCGCCGGGCCTTGACGTGTCAAGGCGGTGTGCCGAGAATGACGCGGCCGGTGCGCCTAAGTGACGTCAGCCGCGCATGCGCAGGTTGGCCGGCTCCAACCTGCGCATGCGCGGCTGACGTCACGATGGCTGACGGCTCAAACCCGCGCACATGCGGTTGCCGTCCTCCCCTCCGCTGCCCCGCAAGACGTGGTGGCTTGATCTTGCGGGGCGGCGGAGGGGAAAGAGTGCATCCCTTTGAGACGCCGGCCCGACGATCGGTGGGCCGAATGGCCTCCTTCCGCACTGTAAATTCTATGATTCTATGATCCTGTTAGTTCTTCCAGTCCCATTTCAAACAAGTTATTTTCAATTCTGTTTGAGTCATGTCAATCACTTCCTCTCTCTGAAATTTCATAGTTTGTTCCAACCATTCAACCATTTTGCACAAGTTCTGAACTATCTCAATCCAGTTCTTAATACAGTTGAATGGCCTTTGGCAAACTGTTAACTTGCATTTCTATTACATTTTGAGTAGTATCACCAACAAACATTTTAAAATCAGTGACTGGTCGTTGACTCAGAACAATCACTTCTGGTTGACGATTCGTAATTTCCAATTTTCCAAATACTTGAGTTTTATTATTGTCCATTACCGACTTTGATACATCAGTAATGTCACTTGGATCAGTTCTTTGCTCTGCTTGACCACAATTCAACAAAGAGTTTTTATTCATAGGAACAACTTTTGAATTGTGACACTCCATACCATCGATGCTCTCCTTCATTCCCTCCATTTTACTTTGAAGTTCAAAAATATTTTCACAACGAAGTTCTAATTTGTTTTGCTTTCTAATTCTGCATTCCACCAATTATTCTGAATTACCAGAATATAGAACATAGACCAGCACATCACAGTACAAGCCCTTTGCCCCATGATGTTGTGCCGACCACTTATCCCAATCTAAGATCAACCTAATTTACACCCCTTCAATTTACTGCTGTCCACGTGCCTTAAATGTCGCTTAAATGTCCCTAATGACTCAGACTCCACCACCTCTGCTGGCAGTGCATTCCATGCACCCACCACACTGTGTAAAGAACCTACCTCTGACATCTCCCCTATACCTTCCTCCAATCACCTTAAAATGATGTCCCCTCGTAACAGCCATTTCTGCCCTGGGGAAAAGTCTCTGGCTATCCTCTCTATCCATGCCTCTCATCAACTTATACACCTCTTTTCATGTCACCTCTCTTCCTTCTTCGTTCCAGTGAGAAAAACCCTAGTTCCCTCAACCTTTCTTCATAAGATATGCCCTCCAGTCCAGGCAACATCCTGGTAAATCTCCTCTGTACCCTCTCCAAAGCATCCACATCCTTCCTATAATGAGGCAACCAGAACTGGACACAATGTTCCAAGTGTGGTCTAACCAGGGTTATATAAAGCTGCAGAAAAACCTTACGGCTGTTAAATAATCCGTCGTTAATGAAAGCAAACACACCATACGCCTTCTTAACAATCCTATCAACCTGGGTGGCAACTTTGAGGGATCTTTGTACGTGGACCCCAAGATCCCTCTGTTCCTGCACACTTCCAAGAATCCTGCCTTTAACCCAATATTCAGCATTCAAATTCGACCTTCCAAAATGAATCACTTCACATTTATCTAGGTTGAACTCCATCTGCCACTTCTCAAACCAGCTCTGCATCCTGTCAATGTCCTGTTGTAACCTGCAACAGCCCTCAACACTATCTATAACTTCACCAACCTTCATGTCATCAGCAAACTCACTAGCCCACCCTTCCACTTCCTCATCCAAGATAGAAACCACAAACAGCAGAGGCCCCAGAACAGATCCCTGCGGGACACCATTGGTCACCGACCTCCAGGCGGAATACTTTCCATCCACTACCACGCGCTGTCTTCTTTCGGCCAGCCAACTCTGTTTCCTGACGGCTAAATTTCCCTGTGCCCCATGCCCCCTGACATTCTGAATGAGCCTACCATAGGGAACATTATCAAATGCCTTACCAAAATCCATATACACCGCATCTTGCCTCGCCTCCCGTAGGAACCTTGGGTATATCCCGTCTGGCCCAGGAGAATTATCTATTCTGATGCTTTTCAAAATTTCCAGCACATCCTCCTTAATATCAACCTGCTTGAGTCTATTAACCTGGTTCACGCTTTTCTCATGAGCAACAAGGTCCCTCTCTCTAGTGATACTGAAGCAAAATATTCATTTAGGGCCTCACCTACCTCCTCAGACTTTAGGCACAAGTTCCCCCCACTATCCCTGATTGTCCCTACTCTGATCATCCTATTATTTCTCACATAAGTGTAGAATGCCTTGGGGTTTTCCCTAATCCTTCCCGCTGGTGTTTTTTCATGCCCCCTTCTAGCTCTCCTAAATCCATTTTTGAGTTCTTTCCTGGCTACCTTAACCCTCTTGAGCTGTGCCAGATCCTTGCTTCTTCCTTTCAAGACATTTTCAACGATACTTCATAAATACGTCCGATGCTTGAAGTTCGTCAAGTTTGCCAAGATTACTTTTCCAAGTTCATCTTTTGGACAGTTCAAATCCTCAGTCAAATGTTTCTTGACTTTCCCTGACTGATTCTCATTTGTTTTCAACAGTTCTCTTTTCCATTTACAAACTCCTCTTTCATCAGTTCATTTTCTGTTATAATCAGTTTTTCCTTCCATTGCTTGTTATCTGCAATAAGTGTCTCATTTTTTTCCACAGTCATTTTCAAAGCTTTGTTAAATCACCACAATCAACTGCTTGTTGCGCTACAGTTGTTATCACATCACTGTCTCCACAAGCCAGATCATTACTCAGGATGAGATCTATTCCTCCAATGGTAATTTTGGAATAATTCCCACCATAACAATCCGTTTACAAAATTATTTCTTTAATTAACTTCACACAAAGAAATTGGTTCATCCCTTCCATTAATACCTCTTACTAATACATTTTCTTTCATAAAGCTTCCTGGAATACAAATTGTATCATCAACGACCATCGATGATTGATCTTCTCTTGTAGCTCTCAAAATTTTAATTTGTTTACTTATTTTGTGAGACGAGTAAGGGAAAACTTCTCCATTTGAAATAAAACATCCAGAACCTCCAATAGCCTGTTTTTCTGAACTATCTTGAGATCTGTCCCCTTTTGCATTGATTTTGAAGGAACATGTTTCATGTGCACCACTGCTGCTGTTTTAACACCCATTTCCATTTCAGATGCTTCCTTTCCTACCACTCCAATTGGTCTTCCATTTAATTTCCAACAATCTGCTTATATAGGTCCTACTTTGTTACAATGGAAACACTTAGGCTTCTATATGTCACTTCCACCTTCAGCATCTTCCTTTTTGACCTGAGGTTAAATTTCCTGACCATTCCCAACTGTTCCATCTCTTTTTTCACTTTCTTTCTGGTTTAAAAAATGATGTGAAAAAGTTTGGTTCTATGGACCAGTTTATAATCAGCAGCTCGCTCTGCTGCCTGTCTAGTAATTTTAACTTTTTGTTCCTATTAATGTCGATGATGAAAGTCCCAAAAGACGTGCTGTTAGATAATTTGGACATTCTGAATTCTCCCTCAGTGTACCCGAACAGGCGCCGGAATGTGGCGACCAGAGGCTTTTCACAGAAACTTCATTGCTGTGTTAATGTAAGCCTACTTGTGACAAAGTATATATTATTATAAATTATTATATATATATATACATATATTATTATAAATACTCCATGGAACTTAAAAATTGTTTCTTCAGTTTTGACCACAGAAATATCTTTTGAGAAATGTGACTGGGACTGTAATACTGAAAATTGTTTGTGTGATATTTTACAATTTTCTGGAATCTCTGGGCTATGGATGGAATTCATGGAGAAATTTGTCAAAATTACTGTAGCTTTTACATGATAAATTGAAAAAATTCAGCTTAATGGTCAAAATTGCCTTTGTTGTCTCCATATTTCATGTTATGTCAAAAGGTAACACAGTAATTACTTTCTTTATGTTTAACAAAAGGAACTTTGGTGTGCTTCAAAAGATTATCGAGTTAGATTGATAGAATTTAACTATCAAGGGCTGTTAAAGATTCAAAGTTCCTTCTTAATGAATGCTTACAATTAATGTTTATATTAGTTATAGATCTAAAAAAAATTCCAGCAAGATTCATTACTTCTCTACATTAGAGTAGACAACAGTTGACAGCTTTCTGATGGATCAGAAGGTATCTTACCTCACAGTCTGAGCCAGAGTAGTTTAATGGAATGATTATTACACCGTGATTTATAACCTTCCATGAACAAACCATATGAGATTCTAAAGATGTCACAAGCTCCCAGTAGGCCACAGTGTGGAAATTCCAAAAGGGTTTCATGAGGAATTAGTTTTTGTGCTTAGTGGAGGTTAGGGAGGTCTTAGTATGAGCCGTTTTGAGTGCACTTCAAAGGGCTGAGCTAATTCATTGGCAGTTAATTGCTTTTGAAATATTTGTGAGGTGAATTGAATGGCATTGAATCCAGGTAATGTGACAGGAAGTGTTGACAACTGTTGGGCATATTTTCAGTAGAATTGATGCCAAATGATTTGAAAATCTCATGGGAAGGCAACTATATGCATTTAACTAAAATAAAAACAAACAATTCTGGAAATAGCAACTCGGGCAGAAACTGTGGTGAGAAAAATAGAGTTTAATGGCTGATTTCTATCTTGGTGCGGAGGTGCGTTTTGGTGTGTGAGTGGCCACACTTCAGGTGGAAACCTCCCATTTTGAGACCAAGTGTGGTGGAAGCAGGCACCTGTGGCATCTTACACACTGGCCAGAATGGCGGGATCCCGGTCCATATTCTGTGCTTGGAACCTCTTTAATTATGCACAGGCAAGTTCTCTTCTGAGTCAGCTGGTGGGTCAACAGTTCATATGTCTGTCTGCTGTCAGCCAGCGGGTTCATGAAGAAAATGGAAATCCTGTTGAGGAGTCTGGAACATTTTGAAATGTAAGTGGAAAGTGTTTTCACACCTTCAAATCATAATTAGGTGTCTCATGTAATCTAGGTGTGTTTTTAATCGAGTGATTCATCATAGGTATCTATTCTTCACAGGTAAGTTGAATCTTACATTGACGTGCCTTGTACGTGTGTTCACATGCATTGCAATGTTTTTCCAGTGGAGAAAATGTCACAATGCTGTGTTTTTTGTGACAAAATGTCCTATAAGCCTGTGTCATCATCTTTTCTACTGTGATTTTAATGACTGGCTAGTTTTGACACTTGAAAAAATCTAACCACCTGCTCTCTTACATTTATTGACAGGTACACTGCTTTGAAATTGAAATGGACACTTTTTATTCTTTCCTTCCCAGAGAGCAAACTTTTGCTTGGACAGCAGTAGCTATTATCGATGCTTGGCTGACCTTTAGGTGCTAATGTGCTTCAGCATGGCATAGAGGTGGCTTGATGATCTGATAGGACATGGGCTGACATGGCTGTTAGTGTAGGCTGAGGGAGGTGAGGCTTGAGGTTTAGGGGCCTTTAAACATTGCTGGGAGCGAGGATACTGTGATCAAGAACTGTGTCAGGCCTTCTAACCAGCCCACTTCCTCATGCACTCCAACACAGCTCGCAAACTGCATTGTGCTCCCAACCTAGATGTGAAAGGTAGAAGTGGCAGGAGGAGTCTTACGGACAGTCAAGTGTGTTGTGAATTGCAAAAGTACACTGGCTGGTTTCCCCTGAGCTCAGACAAAGATTCGGCCCAACATTTCAGGTCTGTGACCTTTCATCAGGATATGACTTTAATTTTCATTTCGTAACATTGCCTGCTGTGTGTGTGTGTGTGTGTGAAATTTGTGTGTGCGTGTGTCAATGCAAAATACGCTCTGAAATATAAATTTTAAAATTACCATTAATTTCTACAGCAGCTAACGTATACTTTAATTGAATTTGTGTTTGTTGGCGCATGTGTGCATGTTTGTGTGTAGGTTTAATGTGTGTGTCCATGCAATATGCATTTTGAAAGAGAAATATAACATTGGCCTTTAATTTCTACAACAGCTAATATATGCTTTTAATTTAATTTGCGCACAGCAACAGGCATAGAATGTATTAGAAGTTTGGAATTGAGTTTGCTAAGGGCTAACTAGCTCTTGCAGATCAACAAGAAAGCATGTGGTCTTGTTTTGTTCATAGAAATCTGATAACTAAAGGACAGCCTGTCCTAGTTAGAGCAGTTTTTGGCACAGAAAGGAATATTCATATTTCTTCCACCAGATTAATTCTAGGACCTTCGCTAGCTCTACACAGTTTTGCTCCCAGCCCAACTCTTTTAGCTAAAATTCATTCAACAGAGGAATTGTTATGTGGAATTTACAAGCTTATTAGCAATTCTACATGAATGATTTCTAATTTAAACAGTTTATGATGTACAATTGTTCCAAGAAGTATTCATTTAATGTAATTAAAGCATTTAAAATAACTCATTTATTTAATGCCTTTCACCTCCTAAAGTCCCAAAGTGTTTCATAAACAATACTTTCTTCCGAATCTTCCCTTAAAATAGTACCATCGATCCATGTAATTGTGAATTATTGAAAATTTACAACAATGATTTGCACTCTCTACTGACATAATCATCCCATTAGTATTTTCCAATTAAATTGCTTAAATATCCATCCATAATATCACTTCCATGTTTGAATATGTCTGAAATTTAGCACATCATGTTTCTGCCGCATTGTTGACTATTGTGTATTCACTGAAGTTTTATTCTCCTACAGCAGCGTTCATTGTTGCCAACCTATTTTTGGCCTACCAAATAGTAAAAGATCAGAGGTTGTTTTGTGAGATAATTTTTGGCAAAGAAACCCTTTAGTTATTACATTTATGGCTGTGTGGTGCATTGGATTTCTACCATCAAAGTGAGCTTGGCTTGCATGTAATTGAAGAAACTTGTTATTTAATATTCAACACATGGTAGCTTTGTTGGTATTTCTGCCTTCATAAAGGTGAAAGAGTACTTTTGAAAATGCATATGCTTGTTCAAGTTGATAATATTGTTCCTATTCAACTTAAAGGCCGTTCTTCTGCCGAACCATTAATGCATGTACAAACTTTGTAATGTTTGAGTATGTGGAAGTGAATGCAGGTTTGCATTTCTTCTTCAATGCTGAGAAAGATTTGTTGATAGACGAGTGAGGGGCACAATACTGAAACTGAGATGGTGTCTCAAGTGCTCAAAAGATGGAAAATTCTTTGAAGGATTATAGGATTAAGCAAAATTCAACTTGGCAGTAAAACAAGTGGGACAAGATGTAACCAAATTGAAACTCTCCAGTAAATGCTATAAAATACTTTTTACTTTAATTAGGAGGACAGATTGAAACATTTTGCAGGATTAGGTAGATGCCCAAAACACATTTTAGAAAGTCAAGCTGAGTCCAGCAATTAATAGAAGTCCCCACCCTGTTCCTGAAGAAGTTACTTCACTCTGCAAGTTTCGTAGGTGCTGTCACATTCCAAGTGCTTTCCCCCATGTATACTCATTTATCTGTTGCAAATCGCATTTCAGTTGAAGATTTTGAACCATTTTTGCAATTAATGCGCATAGTGCAGATGGGTTTTCTGCCCACTGCATGAGGCTGACGACCGTTGTAGGATGCCTGACATTAAAGTCCAGATTTCCATAATGCTGGTGTCTCTTCATATACCAAGATGTTTGACATGGAACAAAATTGCCTCAGTGCCTCTTCACTAAGGTGGGATATCAGTGATAATGTCTGTCTGCAAAAGGACAAGGATTTGCAAGAGACAATACTTATCCAAGCTACAAATCACTGCCAGCTATTTTACCGAAAGAGGTACTTTAAAAAAAAATTATTCACAGGATGCGGGTGTTGCTGTTAGCCCAGCATTTACTGTCCATCTCTAATTGCCATTGAGAAGGCGATGGTGAATTGCCTTTTTGATCCGCTGCAGCCCATGTGATATAGGTACATCCATAGAGCTGTTACGGAGGGAGTTCCAGGATTTTGGTCCAGCGACAGTGAAGAAAGGATGATATCGGGCGCGATGAAACAATATCATCATGCCTGACCTGGTGATGTGACAAGTCAATTAAATCTGGTGATCTGGATTCTGCCCTCGCAGGGTTATATATGTCAGTGCTGCATTCTCCCAAAAGGCCCGGGATCTAATGCCCGTGTCTGGGAACCTTGCAGCATTGCAATTTAGCACAGGCCCATACAAATGTGGGTCAGGCATAACCAGACCTGGAGGGTCACCCAAGCTATAGGAGGCCCCTGGGTGGTAGGGCTCTCGGCAGGGTAGGTGACCTGGCACTCCTGCTGGCCCCCGGCACCTTGGCAATGCCAAGCCTGGCACCCTGGCAGTGCCACATGGGCAACCTGGCAATCCCATGCGGGCACTACCTGGGTGCTTAGGTGGCACTGTCAGGCTGGTAGGGTCTCTTCCAGGCTGGCAGGGAAGCTTCCAGGGTGCCAGGCTGGCAGTGCCAAGATGCCAGGCTGGAGTGCCTAGGTGCCAGGTTGTCCATGCCAGAGATTGGGCCTTGGGTGCCCTGCCCTTAGGAGGAAGGATGAGGGAGGGCTCGAGGATCTCCTAACAAGGAAATGGCCACATTGGGGTGGGGGAGGTGGGGGTCGAGAGGGCTGGGGGTTCAAGAAATCGGGGCGGTATTTAAAATTGGCGACCCGTTCTCGACCTACACTGACAAGCTGAGTTGGCCAGTGCAGGAAATGAAGGTAATTGCAGCCTTGGCGGGACATTCGTTGCAGAGGCACTGCAGACACTGTGAAACATTCCACTTTTCATGCCCAAAATGGGACTGTTTTCTTCCCATTAAATCGCGCCCATAGTTCCAAGTAGGGATGATGTGTGGCTTGGAAGGGACCTTGCAGGTGGAGGAGTTCCCATGCATCTGTTGCCCTTGTCTTTCTGGGCGGTAGGGGGTTTGGAAGGTGCCATCGAAATAGGCTTGTTGTATTTCTGCAGTGCATCTTGTAGATGTTAGACACTGCTACTATTGAGCATTGGTGGTGGAGGGAGTGAATATTTAAAGCGATAAATGAGGTGTCAGTCAAATGGGCTACTTTGTCCTGAGTATTGTCAAGCTTCTTAAGTGTCGCACTCATCCAGGCAAGTGGAAAGTATTCCATCATACTCTTGATTTATGTCTTGTAGTGGACAGGCTTTAAGGATGTCAGAGATGAGTTAGTCGCCACTGAACTCCCATTGCGGAATTTTCCCCAAAAATTACTTGCAATCTCAATTTGGGTGCGGAAATTGGTGCGCACCCTGATTCCCATTGCAAATTTCCCGCACTTATGAGGAGGGTATGATTTGCATCCGCATTGAGAGGTCAGCAAGTCAGGCTTGGGCTCCTCCGAGATTGCGGCTCCCTTTAAAAATGGAACATGGTCCATGTGCCTTGGGGGGGAAAATGTATTTTGTGTTGGGTTATGGTCTCTTTCGGAATTATTTTTGTTTGGAAGATGACTCCTTGCAAAAATAAAAGCAACTTATCGCCAGAAACTTATCATGTGACCAAGCTTCTTGGGAGATAAATAATAGAAAAATAAAGGATAGCCGAGAAGTAGTTACAGAGGCAGATAAGTAGGAATAGATTCCTGCATGTGATACTGTTTTTCAGGCAATTTTGTTTAGAACAGGCCAGGCGGCAGGAACACCTCTTTCAAGCAGAATTCAGTTGAAATTATGCATGCTGGCTGAAAGCTTTGAAGGACTCTACTCGTAGGGAGTAGAACTTCTGGAATAACCAAACTGAGAAGTAGGAGATAGAGAGAGAGAGTTCTATATGCAGGACTCCAGAGTTAAAGAACATTTTAGAACTCACCCAAGGTGGCGACACATAAGGCGCGAGTTAGTGATGCCTGCACTGAACTGGGGCCGAGATTCTCCCTACCCGGCGGGGCGGGGGGTCCCGGCGTGTTGGAGTGGCGTGAACCACTCCGGCATCAGGCCGCCCCAAAGGTGTGGACGTCTCCGCACCTTTAGGGGCCACGGCCTCACATTGAGGGGCTAGGCCCGCGCCGGAGTGGTTCCCGCTCCGCCGGCTGGCGTGAACAGCCTTTGGCGCCATGCCAGCCGGTGCCGAAAGGACTTCGTCGGCCGGCATAAGTCCACGCATGCGCCAGAGCGTCAGCGGCTGCTGACGTCATCCAGGCGCATGCGCAGGGGAGGGGGTCTCTTCTGCCTCCGCCATGGTGAAGACTATGGTGAAGGCGGAAGAAAAAGAGTGCCCCCATGGCACAGGCCCGCCCGCCGATTGGTGGGCCCCAATCGCGGGCCGGGCCACCATGGGGGCACTCCCCGGGGTCAGATCACCCCGCGCCCCCCCCAGGACCCCAGCACCCGCCCGCGCCGCCAATCCTGCCGGTCAGGTAGGTGTTTTAATTCCCGCCGGCGGGAGAGGCTTGTCAGCGGCGGGACTCTGGCCCATCGCGAGCCGGAGAATCGCCGCGGGGGGCACGGGGCGGCGCGATTCCCGCCCCCGCCGAATATCTGGTGGCGGAGAACTCGCGACACGGCGGCGGGTGGGGGGGGGGGGGGGGGGACTGGTGCCGGCCCCGGGCGATTCTCCGACGTGGTGGGGGGTTGGAGAATCCCACCCTAGGAGTCTATAACCATGACATGGCGGGAAAAGACTTGAAGGGACAACTTTGCCAGAAGTGTTCAGCAATCTTAACCCTTATTTGAATTTTTGAAAGTGTACTCAACCAATTGTTTAATCTTCCAATTTCTGATAAGGACCTGACTTGAGCCTTTTGGGACCATAAGACAAATGGGCGATGAAGGAAATTTAAGTTAAGAAGTTCTGTTGAAATTATAAGTAACTGTGTTCATTGTACTTTTAACGTTTTAAATGCAACTATTTAAGAATGTAGTGTATCTTATTCATCTTTTTTGATTTTTGTGCAGCACAATTCTCATGTTTCCAAGATTAAACGTTGTGGCTTCTTTCTTTTAGTAAATAATAGCTGTGTTATTAAGATTTCCAAATGAAAGTAATAACATTATTGGTCCCAACCAAGGTTATGACATTATCTTATTTTTGAAGGCTTTGATTGAATCAACCTGAACCATACTTTCAGGTTGTGAATTCCAGATCCTAACCAGTCGTTATGTAAAAATATTTTTAATCATGCTTCTTTGCTTTGAACTACCTACATTGGCGAGACCGCTTGAGATATTTAAAACCTCGATCAGATCTCCTCCTAATCCTCTCTTATCTAAGGAGGAGAATCCCAGCTTCTCTTGTCTGTCCACTGAGCTGAAGTTTCTCAACCTTGGAACCATTCTTTTGAATCTGTTCTACTTTCTCTCAAATGCCTTTATATTCTTCCTAAAATGTAGTGCCCGGAACTTCACAGAATACTTTAGTTGATGCCAAACCAGCAATTAATACAGGTTTATCATAAATTTCTTGCTTTTGTACTCAATGCTTCTATTTATAAAGCCCAGGATTCTGTATGCTTTCTCAACCTGCTCTATTGAATGCAGTGATTTGTGTACACATTCCTCAGGTCCTTCTGCTCCAGTACTCCCTTTCGAATTGTACCATTTATATGATATTGCTTCTTTTCATTCTTCCTATCAAAATGAATCACTCAATACTGCACTGTATTAATTTTCAGGCATGATTTACCGTCTGTGTCCCACTGGAATCGGGACGAGAAGTGACCAGTAGCTCCCGGGAGTGGCCTCCTGGGATTCCCGACAGTCGTTATGTCTCGCCAGATCTAATGAGAACTTGTGAGTCCTCGTGATCTGGATTCTGCCCATAATGGCCCTCACTAGACTCCAATGCCAAACCTAACCAGCACCCTTCGCTGATAGGGGAGCCCAGCTGGATGCTGTTTCACACTAGTCTCCACAAACAGCCTCGCCAGAAGATGCTAGCCAGGCACCATTTAGCACTAGTCTCCCCAAATGAGGACCAGGCAGAACGGCACATGGTCAGAACTCCCAGGCAATTGGAATATAAATTTAAATAGGAGTAGTTGGCCTCTGGGCAGGGTGGCACTGCTGATGCCACTCAGACACTATGGCACTGCCAGCCTGGGCACCCTGGCAGTGCGACCTGGGTACCAGCCTGTTGGCAGTGCCATGATGCCCAGGTGGAATTTTACCCACGCTGGGGATCAGACCCAGGGATGCCTGCCTGTATAAGCTGGGCTGCGGGGGCTTGAGGACCCCCCAACAGGTGAGTTGGAAGGGTCCGGGGGTCATGTGAGGGGGTCAAGAGATTGGGGCGTCATTTAAAAATGTATACCGAAGTCCATGTATCAGGAAAAGCACCGACCCTGAGTAACCCCAGATACCTTCCTCTAGTCACCACCACTCTCACTCAGCCAATTTCATATTCATGCTGCTATTGTTCCGTTTATTTCATGAACTCTAACTTTGCTGACAAGCCTCTGATATGACACTTTACCAAATACATTTTGGAACTCATGTTCCCACATCAACCATATTAACCTCATCAAGCCTCCCTGTCATCTTATCAAAAACCCAAACGTATTAGCTCAACACTATATTCCCATTGCAAATCCATGCTAGCTTTCCTTAATTTTTTTTTTTGAAATGTTTTTTATTGAGTTTTCATATTTTATATCCAACAAATTACAAATTATTAGAAAAAAAAACACGCAAAAATTAACATGTATATTTACAGGTAAGCATCTTCATAATAACAACTGTGACGGCCCCCTTTAGCCGGCATACATATTTTACATTCCCCAATATGGCCGAGGCACATGTTTATAGGCATTTATTTACAGTTTGGTTTTGGGCCTTAGCTTGCCATCAAACCCCCATAACGAACCCGTAGCCCCCCCCCCGGCTACCTTCCCCCGATTCCCGTCCATTTTCCCCTGATTCTTGGCCACCTGACTATTCTTCCTCTTGTTCGTTGGCCACAAACAGGTCCCGGAACAATTGCATGAATGGCTCCCACGTTCTGTGGAAGCCGTCGTCTGACCCTCGGATGGCGAATTTGATTTTCTCCATTTGGAGAGATTCCGAGAGGTCGGACAGCCAGTCTGCAGCTCTGGGCGGTGCTGCTGACCGCCAGCCAAACAGGATTCTACGGCGGGTGATCAGGGAGGCAAAGGCAAGGGCGTCCGCCCTTCTCCCCAGGAATAGATCTGGCTGGTCTGAAACCCCGAAGACCGCCACTATCGAGCATGGCTCCACCCTCACCCCCACCACTTTGGACATAGCCTCGAAGAAGGCTGTCCAGTACTCCACAAGTCTGGGGCAAGACCAGAACATGTGGGCGTGGTTGGCCGGGCCTCTTTGGCACCGTTCACATCTGTCCTCCACCTCCGGGAAGAACCTACTCATACGGTTTCTTGTTAAGTGGGCTCTATGTACCACTTGTAGTTGCGTCAGGCTGAGCCTTGCGCAAGTGGAGGTGGAGTTGACCCTATGCAGTGCTTCGCTCCAGAGTCCCCACCCTATCTCAATCCCCAGGTCGTCCTCCCATTTCATTCTTGTTGCGTCTAGTACGGTGTCGTCCCTTTCTACCAGTCGGTCATACATGTCGCTACAGTTCCCTTTCTCTAGGATACTTGCGTCCAGTAGGTCTTCCAGTAGTGTCTGTCGTGGCGGTTGTGGGTACGTCCTTGTCTCCTTTCGTAGGAAGTTTTTGAGCTGCAGGTACCGTAGCTCGTTCCCCCCGGCTAGCCGAGATTTCTCTGTCAGTGTTGCGATCCTGTCATCCGTGTATAGGTCCCTGACTGTCAGTGTCCCCCCGTCCTGCCTCCACCTTTTGAAGGTGGCGTCAGTCAGTGCTGGTGTGAACCTATGGTTGTTGCAGATGGGAGCCTTGTCCGACATTTTGGTCAGGCCAAATTGCTGCCAGCTTTCCTTAATTGACTAGCATTTGTCCAAGTGACTGTTAATTTTGTCCTGAATTAGTTTTCTAAATGCTACCCCATCATTGACGATGCAATGACTGGCCTACTAAGCTGGGCTTTTGCACCCTTTCTACACAAGAGTATTTTTTAAAAATACATCGATGGGATTTGGGCCTCACAGACGAGGCCGGCATTTATTGCCCATCCCTAATTGCCCTTAAGGTGGTGGTGAATTCCCTTCTTGAACCGCTGCTGTCCATGTGGTGTAGATACACCCACTATGCTATTAGCTAGGGTGTTCCAGGATGTTGACCCAGCGATAGTGAAGGAATGGCGATATATTTCCAAGTTAGGAGGGGAAATTCCAGGTGGTGGTGTTCCCTTGTATCTGCTGCCCTCGTCCTTCCAGATAGTAGCAATTTTGAGTTTGTAAGATGCTCTCAAAGAAGGCTTGGTAAGTTGCTGCAGGGCACTTTGTGGATGTTACACACTGCTGTACACATTGACACACTGCGCATTGTTCGTGGAGGGAGCGAATGTTTAAGGCGCAATTTACCAGTCTTCTGCTACCACCCCTTTAAGGAGGAATCGGAGATTATGACTGATGCCTTCTCAATTTCTACTTTGGCTTCCTTTAGAGGTATCTCATCTGTCCTGGAGACTTATCAGGGTGGATTTTGCAGGAACAGGTATTCCCTCATCTCCCCCAACCCCAAACTGAAAAGCCGATGGTCAGCCTGTCCATCTGAAGCCCAGCTGCTCCGTAATAATATTACACTGGAGTAGCATTAATTGAGTTAGAGTGGGACCTTCGGCACATCTGGGAAAAAGTCTTGCAGAGAGCAGTTGGCCAATCTGTTGTCCCAGCAGTGTCTGAACAGAATAGTGGCCACTGTTGGGTCTGCAAGCAGTCCCAGAGAAGAGGTGTTATGAGCCGTGGACCTCAGGAAAGTCCAGTGGTCTTCAACAGGCCTATCTTGCAGACCGCAGTGAGGTGGTTGTGGGGATAGTGGGGGGGAGGCGACTATATTTTAGAGGTTGGGTAGTGGTGGGGAGGGGGGATAGGAACCTCCCCCTCAAAGATGGTACCCCATATTCCTGTCAGTCAGCAGCCCGTTCAGTGAAAGCTGCTGGCCTACCCTCCTTGCATGTATGACAACAGCGAGGTGGAATGAAGCTATTAAGTGGCCTTTAATTAGCCATGTAAGGGTCTCAATAGGCCCAAGGGCAGGAGGACTGCCTGCACCTTCTCAGTCCATCATAACATGGGAGACAGGTGGCCGGAAAGACGGTGGGCCGATCACCCGTTTTTATTTTACAAGCCCCAAGCTTCAAGTGTGCTGGCTGGCAAAAGAATATCTTATGATAAAGTGTAGCCAGCCTATCAGGCCTCCTCTTTATCAATCTTTAGCCCATGCTGTGTCTCAGTTAACTCCTCTTATGACTTGGGCAACATCTTGTTCCTTGGGAACGAATGGTAAGTGTTCATTTAGTCTCTCAGCCATACTCTTTTTGGTCTTTAATCGGCTTCACTCCTCTCTCGTAGCTACACGAGAGTGCTGGATTTTGAACCTCAGTCTGGTCCTGTGGCCCTAATTGTCCGAGACGTGCCGTGTAAATTAACTGCAATGCAAAACTTCAAATGGCTTTTCTCATGATGGCTTATTTTTTCCTATAACATTCATTCAGAAAATACTCGGGGAGTAATTTGTTTGCGTTGCACATTCATCACCTTGAATCCCTAAGGGAAGCTCTAAGGCCAGCTCGCTGCCTGAGTAACCGACGAGGTATTCTTCAATTATATCAATGAAGATTGCTGCATGTGTGATCTGGTAGCGGCCAATGGCACAACCTGTCCCCAGAACATTGGAGTAAGCCTGCGCAGTGGAGATACAAAGGAATTTCTCCTCCACAGTGTTCTATTTTGTGTGCAGCTTCTAAAACTTTGATTTTCAAAAAGTTGAATTGCAAATATCAATTAGAGAGGAAAGTTGAATTTTCTGCAACTAAGTTGAAATGCACTTGCATTTGAAGTTATTTACCCTGCAACAAGTTAAAAGCTTCCGATTTATTTTAGAGCATTATAAAGTACCATGAGGAACTTTTCATTCTGTTACTCACTGTCATGACTTACTACTTCATAAATGAAATGAACCACACAGATAACCATTGTTTTTGGATGATATCATGTATAAATAGGGATAAATCTGATTTCAATTGAGAAACGCAGTACCACCAATATTCCCACAATGTAGTGAGCAGAATTGTATGTCTCTCACTGTCAGGTGATAGTGGAAGAGGATAGTAGGATGAACTTGCCCCTATATTCCCCCTTGCCCTCGACCTGTATGTGATTTTATGGGGAAGGAGAGGGGGAGTGTGTGAGTCCGATAGGGCCCATGTTTGCCCCAATTGAGGCCTTTCAGTGGCCAATTATTAATCACTTGAAGAAGGTGGTTTCCTGCCTCAATTGTAAGGCTGGTGGGAGAGGAGGGAAACCCAGCAGGCCATCAGGAGGGAAAGTGTCAATGATGCCTCCCTCCTGGGCCTCATTCATATTGGGTGCCGTGCTGTATTCCATTCTCCCCCTGCACACCCTGCCATGTGGTGCATGTCTCTTTCCCACTGCCAAGAGAATTAAAATAGCTGTAGGGCTGCCCTGATCGGCAGGGATACATTCCTCCGAGGCTCTTCAGGTGACGCGGAGGAAAATCCTGCCATGCGAATAATCCTGCCCAGTGTTTGCCTCTCTCAGTTAATTATTTTATACTTTATTCCTAAAAGCCTTCTCTAAATTGTTCCTGGTACTGTAATCAATTCAATCATATCAACTGTATTTGCTAGGTCAGGCATGGCAGTGCAAATCTATTGCAGTGTGATTGACTGTTGAGCAATACACTTGCCGAATGTCAAAAGGTAGATGTTGTAGTGCTATCCTTTGACTCAGCTTATGCGATTATACAGTTTGAAATTAATGCTTCGGAAGAAAGTCAGTGGACCACAGCGAGAATTACTTCTTCACCAACTTAATCGCAACCAAAAATTACTTACTGGACATGTGTCTGTGTATGTGCGTGTAGTGTATATGTGCCTGCACACACATTATTTCCAATTTATTTATTGATGATCTTAATAAGGTAGACTCCCTGCACAGAAGAACACAATGCAATAATCAGAAATTAACAGCAGATCATTGATCCTCACTCTCCAGACAGAAGGAAGGTCTTTTGCTGTATTTGAAACTATTGGTACATGTACAAATTATTAACAAGCAATCTAATCCTGATGGGGAGGTTGCGGGCAGAGTGGTAACATCATTGATCTTGTAATTCAGAGGCCTAGGGTTATGCTTTGGGACAGGGGTTCAAATCCCACTGCAGCAACGGGAGGAATTTAAATTCAATTATTAAAATCTGGAAGATAAATTCCCAGTATGGCAACATAGCCTAAGTTGTAATTAATGTCCTTTAAGTAAGGAAATGTGCCATCCCTGGCCTGTCCTATATGTAATTCCAGATCCACAGCAATGTGGTTGACTCTAAACTGCCCTCTGTATTGGCCTACTATGTCACCCAATTTAAGGGCAATTAGTGATGGGCACAAATGTGGGCCTTGCCAGTGACACACACATCCATGAAAGAGTAAATAATAAAAAATGTAATGTTGATTATGATGCTCTTTAATATGCTGTGTAATCATGCTTCATAGACACGAGGAAAAATATTGTCTGAAAGTTGACAACATGGTAGGACTGGTAATGTTGGTTACATAGGGGCTTTTCACAGTAACTTCATTGAAGCCTACTCGTGACAATAAGCGATTTTCATTTCATTGGTAATTATCTCTAAAAGAGTAAAATTGAGATATCTCCAACAACACTTAACTCCCACTCTAAAATACAACAGATTGTCATTTTTTCCTGCAGTTAAAGGTCGGAAGTTAACTGATCAAAGTTTTGAAGAAGTATTTTGATTAACACATTGATGTTGATTAACTTTTGTAATATAAACCAATAAATAGTTATTTTCTTGACATACACATGGATAGGATGGGTATAGAGGGATACGGCACAAGGAAGTGCTGAGGGTTTTGGCAGAGGTTGGTATTATGACCGGTACAGGCTTGGAGGGCCGATGGGCCTGTTCCTGTGCTATATTGTTCTTTGTTCTTAAAACCCAAACTAGAAAACCTAATTCCCATGCACATATAAGGAATTAATCAATAATACACCTCATCTCTCCAATTAACCCCACTCATCTGCTCTGTATCCATTGCACAAGACTTTTATCTTTTTCAAGTATCTCTAGTCTCTTCACATAACTAATGTCTTTCATCCCTGAGAATGTTCTATCATCTCCTCTGCACCTTCCCCCATGCCATGGCATCCTGTAGTGCCCAGAAATCATCGCAATTATCCAGCTGCATACAAACTAGTATTTTACAAAGGTTCAGCACAATTTCCTTGCTCCAGTACTCTTTGCCTCGATTTATAAAACAAAGAATTCATATGCCTCTTAAATTGCCTTTTTAAGTTGTCCTTCTAACTTGAAGGACTTGCGTTTATACACTTCCAAGTCTCTCTTGTGCCTTCGCCCCTTTTAAGATTGTACTGTTTGTGTATATTACTGCTTATCATTCTTTCCACTAAAATTAATTTCCTCACACTTACCTCCATTAAATTTAATCTGTCATGTACCTGCCCATTTTCCCAATCTTCTATCTCCTCTTGAAGTCTTTTACCCGCGTCCTCACTGGTTACCAAATTCTTAAGTTTCATGTCATGCTCCAATTTGAAATTAATGCCCAGTAAGCTTTATCCATGTGTAGGTCATTAATACATATCAAAAAAGCAGTGATTCCAACACCAAATCCTGGGGGACGCCAGTGCGCAGCTTACTCAGTCTGAAAAACAACTGTCCATTTGTCTTTTATCCATTATTGTGTCTGTGGAGTCATTACCCGTTCATCCCTTGTGATTCAATTTTTCTAAGATGCCTGTTATATGGCATTTTATCAAATGCCTCTTGAAATGTCCATGTGCACAAAATCAATTGCACCATCCTCATCCACCCTGTTTGTTCCTTTAGCAAGGTGTCATCAAGGTAACATGATAACTGATGAATAAAATAAGACTTACTGCTCAAGATATATAGGTACAGGGAGAATAAGGATAATCTTTGCCGCTTCTTATGTTGAGATTAAATGAGTTGGACCGAGTTTAGGGTAGAGAGAGAATTATGCATCTTTATAGAAGGAATGGGCTGCATCAACTAAATGGGTTTTTATCTTATTTTATTTTGTCTTATTTTATAATAGTTTTTTTGAGCTTGTTCCTCGGTGTTCCAAAAATGTCATCAAGCTGACTTACATTGGCATCAAAGTCAACGTTATTTTTATCAAATTTCTGGCATATTATGTTGAATTATTTGCAATTTATGATAGATTATTGCTAAACATCCCGCAGCCTATGTTGGGAGAGATATTGTTATTTCTTTAATTATTGTTGAGCGAATTTCAGCAAAACTTGATTTATCGAGATGAAAGATTAGCATTAAAAAGTGATTGGTAAATCACCAGAATAGTGGCCATGTCTGAGACAGATAAGTATTCTCCTAAGTAAGTCAATAGTCATGCTGCGTTTTGAAAGTAATTTTGACAATATGCTGATATTTTGTGTGAAACAAAGATGGTGGCAGGATGGTGGCCCACCGCTGGCTCGCGGCAGGATCTCTGCTGTCAATAGGATTTCCCAGTGAATCCAGCATCAATCATAACTTTTTAAAAGTTTCTTTGGAATAAAAAGAATAAAGTGAAAGTATGCTGGAAACATGCACCTGTTAATCCTTAAACGATGGGCGCGATTTAATGGAAATGAAACAGGGTCCATTGTTGGACGCATTGAGCGGTGTGTTTTCCGGCACTAGCAGTGCGAAGAATGACTCCGCTATTAAATAATAATAATCTTTATTGTCACAAGTAGGCTGACATTCACACTGCAATGAAGTTACTGAGAAAAGAATGGGACTCTGCTTTATTTCGTAGCCTTGGCGAGAAGCGCTGAGTCGAGGCTGTACTTAGTTCCATTTCCTGCACTAACAAGCTCTACTCACCAATGCAGGAACAGATTGGGGCACCATATTTACTGGACCCCCCACTGCGGCCTCCAGACACCCCACCCCCACCCCCCATACATCAACTTACCGTTTAGGGGTCCTTGAGGCCCCCTACACCCCCACCTCATAAGGGCAGGGCATCCCCGCACAGGCAAGATGCCACCAAGGTGGCACTCAGGTGGGACTACAGGGTGACCGGGTGGTGGTGCCAGGTTGGCACTGCTATGATGCTTGGGTGGCATTGGGGGTGTCAGGGTACTACCCTGCCCAGAGCCCGACCACCCAGGGACCCAAGATTGTCTGCCCCCCCCCTCCCCCAAAGCACCGGTACGCCTGGCCCATGTTTCTGGAAAGCAGTGCTAAATGCACGGGTTCACCGAGGCGAGGACGTGCAATCCCAAAAGTTGGTTAGATCCGGCGTAGACATATGCAAGTGAGGTTAACTGCTCACTTAAATGTGCAAATCTGGATCGTTACCTCAATGGATCTCGTTAGATCTCACAAGGCGTGACAATGACGGTAAATCTCGCAAGAGGCCTCATTCGATTGGGCAGATTAGGCTGATAGATTGCAATTGATAGATTTCATAGGCCTATAAAGACAATGGGCGCAATTCTCCCCCCCCATGCCGGCTGGGAAAATCGCGGCGGCTTCGGGCGGGTCCCGCCCCGGCACCCGCACGTGATTCTCCCAAACCCCCCAAAACCGGCGCGCTGAGATTTACGGCCGGCCGCTCGGAGAATCGCCGCTTGCCGTTTGTAACGGGCGAGCGGCGATTCTCCGGCCCAAATGGGCCGAGTGGCCTGCCCAGTACGACGGGTTCACGCGGGCGCCAACCATACTTGGTCGCTGCCTTCGTGAACAGCGCGGGAACGTTGTGGGGGCGGCCTGTGGGGGGGGCGGGGGGGGGGGGGGGTCGAGCACCGGGGGGGTGGGGGGCGCACAATAGGGGTCTGGCCTGCAATCGGTGCCCACGAGGTGGAGAATAGGGGGCGAGGAGCGGCCTCCGACACCAGAGTGAAACACTCCGGTTTTTACTCCGGCGCGGCACTTAGTCTCCCGTTGGGAGAACCCCGCCCAATATATGTTGATGCATAGCCTCTGGCTCCACACTGTCATGATGCTCTTTAATCCACTTGCATGTTAACAGTGCCTTGGCATGTTGAGGATGTGATAATTTCTTGTCTGTTGTTTCAACACTGCTCGGATTACAGCTGTTGTGATTTTCAGTGATAGGCCACTTGAACCACATCAAGCCCTTTTTATGGGCTTTTAAAATTGCTATTGTGCTGTGTGATTTTGTACTGTCAACCAGATGTAGTATTGAGTAATGCAGAGTGACTGCAAGATCCTTAAATCTGAATATTACCATAATTCTCACCACTAGAAGGCAGCAACAAAAGGCACCATCAAAATGTCTAAAAATGCAACAAAGAAGTGCGTTTAAGTGTTGAAGTAGGTGAAAATTATATTATTTTAGAAAATCAAACTCCAAGAAGCCTAATGGATCAAGAAATTTAGACTGGTGGCCATCATACAAATGGATAAACTTATTTGATTAAATGTCATTAGTTTTTGCGGGCTTTCGGAAATGTTGGGCGGAACCTTACCAAAAAACAGCAAAGTGTCAGTCCCGACGAGAAAAAAAAGAGTCAGCGGCATTTCTCATGCAATCTTGAGTCTCTTAGAAAAGAAAAGTGAGTGGCCATAGTTAACGCTGTCACTCTGGCAAAGTGGAAACCGGCTTCAAACAGATTGGGGTGCCATATTTAAAGGGTCCCCCGACCAGCGCTGCAGCCGGACGGCACCCAGGCCACATTTCTGATGTCTTGGGACTCTCCCCGCAACAGTCATCACTGGCAGAACAGCCCCGCCCCACCCAGCCCCCCTGAAAGTCATCACCGCCAGATTCACCCCCCCCCCCCCCCCCAACAGTTATCACTGCCAGATGAAGATCCATTCTCTTCCCCACCCACCACACATATGTGAGCACCTGGCACTGCCAACCTCTGCCCAGCCATGTCCCTCAACCCACCCACCCCTCTCCTCCTTGCCTTTGCGCCGGGAGAGGGGTCCCCTGGATTGCCTGACCCCTGGCCAGACTTGGTCTCAATGACACCAGGCGTGCCGAGTTAAGATTCCGTGAGTGGATATATTTCTGTTTTCTTTTAGCCTGCTTGAATCCGACCTCTTGCTGAGATAATTCTGACCTCATATGATGAAACTTAGAGCTTGGGCCGTCTCTTTCTTCCTCTCAGATAGAAGAAGGTTCATATTGGTGAGTAATCTGCAAACTAAGATAGGAGTGGGGAAATGAGTCATCTCATTTCTCATTCTCTTGTGGACTAATTCATGGAGGTTGATTGTCATATTTAATTTGTGACAACTGGGATGATAGAAGGTGAACTAGATGGACAGCATCTCCAATTTCAGACAACTTCCATGCAGTCACACTAATAACCATTTCAGGCAGAGTCCATGGAGGATGTGCGTTCTCTGCTCTGCAAAATCAGCAGTCTGTACTTCCGCATGCGACTAATTTGAATTTATAATGAGCTTTAATTTAAAACACAATAAAGTATGTATAATTGGTTATTTCTTAGGAAAAAGAATATTGGAGTCTCTTTATTAATTGCAACCCACAGTCGCATAATTGTCTCAAAAGATTTTAAAGTAAATAGAGCTTCTGTTCTTTAGAAAATGTTCAGCCACTAGAAGCACTTAATTTGCCTTTACAATTGAAAATAATATTATGCAGATCAATTACTAACGGCACTTGAAACAATGCAGAACTGCACTGATGTGCAGAACTGGGTGTACTATAAGTTATCAGCCAAAATAATGCATTTCCATATGAGAATGATGATGAGTTTTCAATAAACCTACAACAGTCATTGTCATAGTTGCACGTGGGACATTTTGGAGTTTGTAACCATGTTTGCACAGTGGTTAGCACCGCTGCTTCACAACGCCAGGGACCCGAGTTCTATTCCAACCTCGGTGACTGTCTGTGTGGAGTTTGCATGTTCTCCCGTGCCTGCCTGGGTCTCATCCGGGTGCTCCGGTTTTCTCCCACAATCCCAAAATCCAAAAATGTGCAGGGTAGGTGGATTGGCCATGACCCATTGCCCAAGTGTCCAAAGGTTAGGTGGGATTCACAGGGATAGGCTAAGGATTGGGTCTGTGGCTGGTGCTCCTTCAAATGGTTGGTGCAGACTCGATGGGCTGAATGAGCTCCTTCTGCACTGTAGATTCTATGAAAAGTAATATCTCCTTTCAGAATGTGGACAGAATAAAAGCAGATTTAAAATGAGATTACAGAATTAGATTGTTACTTCAAGCAGTGGTTTATTTACTCTCAACTTTTCCCTTGACATAACTGAGATGATCGATGAATGACTTCCACAGACTGCAATCACTTTCTGCTCAAGTGTCTTCAGGATCAGTTTTATTGATATAAGTTACTGTAAGAGGATAAAGAGACCTACTGTCTTGTGCTGCCAATTTCAGGCGCATTATAATGTTAGAGATTGGATGATTCCACAGTTCTATTTTCATGCTCTCTTAGTAGAGAGCAAAGAGGGAGAACAAAAGGCAAATCCGGGGCAGAATTTTATTGGCTGGCCAATAACCAGGATGCCAGTGCGAAACACTCACTCAAAGGCTGAGTGCTACCAGGGAGAGAAGGCGCTAAGGCGAGGAAGCCTGCAGTGGCTGCCGCTTCTAATGTGCTAGCGGACAGCCACTGCAGAGATGTCTGAGGGAGTAAAAAAATAAATTGCAACAGAAAAACTATGCAAAGAGTGACTCGGGGCTGCACAGTCAAACACAAACCTCAATCCCCAGACACCTTTTTAAAGTTTATTTCTGCCCAGACAGTTAATCCTGCCCTGTATCAAGGTTGAAGTTAAAACATTAAGGCCACCTGCCCATCGGCCGCCCACCAACCATAAAAGCTGACAGGCCACATAAAATTGCATTCAGTTGCACACTCAATAAGCTCAATTACCTGCATGATCGTGGGCAGGCATGATTTCAACTCTCACATATGCCTACTGACCGAAATATTGCGCAAGTATGCGAAGATGTCGAGACGCGCCAAATGTCTTCTCGTGTAAATTCATGCATTTCCGGGTCAGCCTCATCTCCGGCCGAGCAATATATGGGGCGGCACAGTAGCACAGTGGTTAGCACAGTTGCTTCACAGCGCCAGGGTCCCAGGTTTGATTCCCGGCTTGGGTAGCTGTCTGCGGAGTCTGCACGTTCTCCCCGTTTCTACGTGGGTTTCCTCCGGGTGCTCAAGTTTCCTCCCACAGGTCCCGAAAGGCGCGTTGTTAGGTGAATTGGACATTCTGAATTCTCCCTCAGTGTACCCGAACCAGCGCAGGAGTGTGGCGACCAGGAGATTTTCACAGTAACTTCATTGCAGTGTTAATGTAAGCCGACTTGAGACAATAATAAAGATTATTATCAATAATAAAGAAATTCTGGCCATTAAGGTTTGAAGCGAGTCGGAGCTAAGGTGACACTTTGATGCTGTTGGAATACATTTGATGTAAACATATAGTTCACTTGTTATCAACTGCCTCAACTGACAATATAAGTGACTGGCTGTACTTTGTTCCAGCAAAGATATTGTTTGTGCATTTTGTGAGTTGTCACCATATCTACTGTTCCATTTGTGGCTCAGTGAACCACCGGAGATAACTTACTTCATACAGATAGGACTGGAATTTATGGGGCGCTGCTGTTCCCACCGCCTAGCTAAATAGCCAGTTGGGGATGAGCGGGTGGGAGTGTTCACCATGATTCTGACAGCTGTCCCACAACAGTTTAACACTGGCCACCTGATGGATTTAACGTGAGTCTCCCGTCTCCCCACCATGAACCCCACTGATTGGGTAGCAGAAAATCCAGACCATAGAATCACAGACTTGACCAGCACAAAAAGAGTTAATTTGGCCATTTATACCAGTTCAGGTTGTAGGAAGAATGATCCAATTAGTTACACTGCCATGCTCTTTTTTCATTGGCCTGTAATGTCTAAATTATCTTTTCAACGGCATAGGGACAGATTCAGGCCATTCAGCCCCGTGAGCCTGTTCTGCCATTTGGTTCGATCATGGACCAGTATGATGCACTGACCTGCATCTTAACTCTACCTGCGTGACTGTGAATCTTTCCGTTTCACTATATGAATGGCATCAAAGCTGCCCCAAGACAGCAATGTATAAACCTATTATGCCCTTACACAGTGCAAATAGAGCAACATCAGCAGAGTGATGGAAGGGTGCAAAGGCCAAAGGGAGGTTTTAGGAGGTCAGTAAGGCAAGGGATCCTTCAGAGTTTAACACAGCAGCACGTTTTCAGGAATTTTCGTGTTTACAAATTAAATCACCAGTTTGAAATGAAAAAGAGCAGAAACGTTGACAGCAACAACCACGCTTTTGGAAATGTCACAAGTTTGTCAGAGCTTGTAAAAGGCAGCACATGTGTATGTTCGACAGACATTTGTGTTAAGTACAATAATCTTTTATCAGTACTATTTCTGACCTTTGGTGAGTTAATACTGACCCCTACAATAGCAATTTTAGCTGCTGCTAGGTCTTACTTTAATCATGCTGGTTGCTGAACGTTTGAGCAGAATTTCCCAAACCATGGAGGCAGCTTTCAAGATGGGGAGGCGAGAGAATTTGGAACAAATGGGTCGGTTCCCTGAAGTGTTTCTGCTTCCGTGCACTTTCCCTGAAGGTGATTTCCCAGTGGCACTGGCTACCCACCTGTCGATTAAAGTTGTTAAGTCCTCAATTACCAGCAATATTTATGATGGGAAAGCATTTTTTTTTTCTTTATGCTTTAAAAGGTTTCTAGTGTCGCTGGCAAGGACAACATTTGTTGCTCATCCCTCCTAACTCTTCTTGCACTGAGTGGATTGCTAGGCCAATGCACACAAGAGTCAACTACATTATTGTGGGTTCAGTGTCATGAGACCAGACCAGATAAGGATGGCAGATTTCCTTCCCTCAAAGACATTATAAACCAGATGAGTTTTTATAAAAATCTATTACTGAGACTGGGGGCGTGATTTGCCGGCCTCATCACACCAGACGTCTCGCAGGAAACAAAGGAATCGCATGATTCATCGCGATCTGGATAGCGTCCTTGCTGAAGTGTGGCAACGCCCTGCCGAGGCCAAAATAAACAGCAAAGTACCATTGAATAGTGAGGTATTTCACGGCGCCTGCAGGCACATCGAAACACACCGCTTGACGCTTCCAAAACAGGACTCTGTTTTTGTCCTGTTGAATCGCGCCCCACCTTTATATTCCAGGTTTATTAACTTAATTTAAATTCCACCAGCTACCATGGTGGGTTTCAAAGCCTTGTCCCTGGATCATTAGCCTGGGCTTCTGGATTACTGGTCCAGTGACACTTCGTGTCCGCCCCCATCTTCCCATTTGGCATTTTACTGCTCTCTCTGTGTCAGGAGTTTGGCAATGTAGCAAAAGCATCTTCACTGCGAGTGGTTGGAGCCCTATCATATGATCTTGCAGATATATATGCATTAAAAAAGCAGAAAAATTGTATGCAGCACATCTTGAGGCATTTAGAATTGTTCTTCTGATCCCCAGAGTTAAGTGCAGTCAATTTCTAGCTGAGCATTTCAAAATCACTCAAGCGTGAAGGGGGTGTTTGGAATGCACTTAACTCTCTTTGGAGTGGTTGATGTTTAAAGCCATTGTCCTTAGAGCACTTCAGAGTTACTCAACTGTGAAGGAAGATGAATGAAGCAAGGCTGTGTGGAAGCTGTGATTGGCAGCCCAGTAAGGGAAATGAATGAATGGCTTGCAGCTCAAGGATCTGAGGGGTTCAAACACAGGTCACTGGTTTCGTTTTCCAGGAATTGACACATGGTGCTTCCTCTGTCTTAGCCACCAGGTGTATTAGCCAGATGAGTGATACAACAGTATTTTTTTTTCACTGCCTCTGTCTGGACTGCTCTATAGCTTCCAGAAAGGGGTCTATTTTCTGGGGGGCTTCCAGACAGTGTTCTCTCGCCAGTATGCGGGCCCAAATGTCGATCCGCCTATACTTTCACACTCAATGTCAACTGAAAACATTGAAATGGAAGGGTGACTATCATGACTGTCAAGTGTACCTGATCTGACATTATATGACAAAACAGGCCAAATTGATGGTCCACTTCAACACTGCTATAAAATGAGACCACAAAAAACAACAATGAAACTGTGCACGAGACAAAGTTAAACATTTCTAATATTTCGCACTAGGAGAAAAAAAAACTCTCTCCCATGTTCATATTTGATTCCTAAGAAGCTGTTATTGAGTTGTGCAGAAATCACATCAATGCAAGATTTATTTATGTGAATGGTAACAAATGGCACAATCCTGCCAAATTGATTTGTTTCAGTTTTGGCAATGATATACAAGTCCTTTCATTTATCAATAACGAGCTGCTGGAAATGTTAGTGATGTGAGACCAGACTAAGTAAAGGAATCAGGGTTTTTTAAATGTTGAAAATGTTTGTTTAAACAGGAAACAGAGCATAGACATATAGGGGCAAGAGTAGGTTGTTTAGCCCCTTGAGCCTGTTTCAGTATTTTGTTAGATCATGCCTGAACTACACCTTAAATCTCTTTACTTGCCTTTTCTCCTTAGCCTTAGATACCATTGCTTAACAAAAATCTATCAGTCTCAAGGGTGAAGTATTTCAGTCAACTCAGCTTTTGAGAGAGCAAGTTCCAGATTTCCACTATTATTTATAAAAAATAATTTCCTGATTTCACTCCTTGTTGGCTGAGCTCAAATTTAAAGATTAATCAGTCATGTTCTGGATTTGGCAACCTGAGGAAATAGGTAGCCTGTGGTGACCTTTTAATCCCTTTTATCATTTTAAAGACCTCAATTAAATCACCCTTCCAACTTCTAAAACTCAGGGCATTGCAAACCATGGGCAGAATTAACCCACAATTTGTCAGAGTGTCAGACTCTGATCGAAAGCAGGCAGGTATCTCTTCAGATGCTCAGCCAAGTTTTCGACCACTCTGACAGAAAAGGGTCTGGGGGCGTGGTTTATGCCACCAGCCTGGCGGGGTGGAGCCTGATGGAGCCGGCCACAGAGAAAGATGGCACCCCAATGAGAGCTGAAGTTTAACTCCACCCCCCCCGCCCCCAACCTCCATCATGAACACAAAGGACCCACCACCACCACCACAACAGTCTCTGTGACTATCCTCTCTCTCTCTCTCTCTCTCTCTCGCTTCCCCACCACCTCCATGGCAGTATTGTACCCTTCACACTGGCAAGTCCTCCCTCCCCTTGACTCGAGCAACCCCTCCACTCCCTACTGGAAATTCTGCTTATGGTTAGTAATGCTGGAAAGTCCCCTCTCCATTTCATGCTAAAGTATCCCTGCCCCCCACTTTAAAGACATCGGCCTCCCCCCCACCCGAAAATTGCCCCGCCCCCCAAATGGGGCTTCCCTGAGGACCTGTCCTGATACTGTCCCTGGCACAGATTGGCAGTGCCAGATTACAGTTGGCATGCCCCTCCTGAGGCTGTGCTATACTTTGGCACCCCTGGCAGGTTCCCCTCAACTGAATTACATTCTTCTGAAACTGTTGTAAACATTGGCGAGGTTTAAAGGTTTAATACAAGGGCACCATGTGGTGGGGAGGCCTGTTAATATTAAAATTAATTTAAAATCCATTTAAATGGAGGGCAGTGTGGAAAATCGGGAATCAAGATCTCACTGGCGAAAATCCTGTTTTCTGACTTGAGGGATTTTGCCGCACGTCGGCGTTTACACCTGCGGCGAGCATGGGCGCAAAATTTCCCCCACATTTGTGAAACCTATCCTCATCAGTTAATCCTTTAAGTCTCCTCATAATTCAACATGTTCTGCAGAAGTATCTTTCTGGTGCATCTGCAGTGCATCCCATCTAATGCCAGTCTATCTTTGCTGAATGATGTATTCTAGATCACTTCTTCACTTTTGCATTCCCACTCTCATGAAGTACATTCAGAGAGCCTTCTTGATTGTATTTTGTTCCTGTGTATTAGCTTTTGGTGATTTGTGTGTATGGCGTCCTAAATGTCTTTGTTCGACCATAACTCCTAGTCCTCCTCATTAAGAAAATACGCCAGTTTAGGATTTCTTAGATCCAAATTGGATGACTTCATGCTCCTACACATGGAACTCCATAGCTGGTTGGTTGGCTTCTAACTCAGTTACCAGAAAATTTGGGCATTAAGATATATGATGAAAACTGAAGTCCCAGTGCAGATCCCTGAGGAACACCACTTGTCATTTCCTGCCGATATAAGTGCTCCCTTTATTCTTGCTGTCTATCTGTTACCTCCGAACCAATTACCAACCCATGTCACAAGGCTACCTCCAATTCTGTGCGCTTTCATTTCTCTTATCAAATCCCCGATGAAAGCCCATGTAGAGAACATTCATAGGCATTACCCTAGCCACCATGTCAGCGACACATTTAAAACGTTCAACTAGATTAGTGAGACATGACCTGTCTTTTACTGTCTTGTGGAGTGGAAAAATATTAATTAAAACTGCATTGCTCTTAACTTTAACCAGAATGAATGTGCCACTCAGACAACTATGAAATATAAAGCAAACAAACTGTATTTATTTCTTGTCTATCCATGAATGTATCGTTTTACTTTCTACTGCTGATCAATTGTATGAAAGCTTACATTACGTTTACATGGTGCTAATCTTTGTGAGATTCTGGGAATCAATGTAACTGATCATTGGTTACGTAATTGCTAGTCCGAACAGTCAGAAAATGTGTGTTGCAGGCCTGAAGAACGTAGGCTAACTCATTAAATACAGCACTAATTTAAAATAGTATGACTTAGCACTCTTTCATCCCTATTTTTAGTTTGATTTTTGTTTGGCCACATGAAGCCATTGTGAAAGGTTGTTAAATAGTGAATGACCAAGGTGAGTCAGGGTTTATTTCAGCAAAAATGCTTGGTGCAAACTCCATGTTGGTCTGAGCTACACTTACACGTGTACAATGAAATGCTGGCTTGTTTAGATATCACTATGGATTTGATTGACAACTTCATTCTTGTGTGTTGATGGTAGAGGATTACCTGCAGCACTCCAGCATTTTGACATTTCTTGCAGATCTGTGGAAATTGGTTGCTTTAGAAAATGATTTAAAACTTACCTTGGCTTTATCTTAACTGGCCTAAGTACTGCAATTAGAACATATGTAATATTTGCCTAAATTGTTTGGTAAATGTAGCATTATCTGAAGGCAAACTCATCTGTGGAAACCACTCTGCATGCAACAATTTTGTCAACTTCCGTTCTTGAATCCTTTGCAAGAAACTGCTGCAATGGCAGTTGCAGATTATTGTAAAGCTTTTAGTTTGCTGTAATGTGGTGAGCAAAGCTTATTTTCACCCAGATTCAGAGGTCAGAATGTATATTTAAGTATTTTTGAGATAGCAAAGCTTCCGGTAATGTGGGCATTGGGTTACATGTGGAGAACCTATAGTTTGAAGAAATAAAAACAAAAAATACTGGACAATTGCAGCTGATCGGACAGCATCTGTGGAGAGAGAAGGGAGCTAACGTTTCGAGTCTGGATGATTCTTCGTCCATGCTGGAGAGAACTGGAAATGGGGTCAGGGAAATAGGGCCCCTGCCCCACTTGGGCCATCTCATCCCTCTTCCTAGTCACCCTTTGACACTGGTTACTTTTGTTCTGCCACTAACACATCCTAATCTCTTTAAGTGCCATTATCAGCCCCCTTTCTTAGCCTCAATCACCCCGTTAATATTCCTTTTGTCTTTCTGTCCACAACATCTTTGCCAATCTCCAACTATCACTGGCCCTCTATCCAACCTCACCACCCTATGCCTCACCCACCCCATGCCACCACAGCAGTATAAATCTGACCCTATTTCCAGCTCTTTCCAGCTTTGACAAAGAGTCATCCAGACTCTGAACATTAGCTCCCTTCTCTCTCCACAGATGCTGCCAGACCTGCTGAGATTGTCCAGTATT
The DNA here is from genome assembly GCF_902713615.1 of Scyliorhinus canicula. Taxonomy (NCBI): domain Eukaryota; kingdom Metazoa; phylum Chordata; class Chondrichthyes; order Carcharhiniformes; family Scyliorhinidae; genus Scyliorhinus; species Scyliorhinus canicula. The sequence goes on from NC_052148.1 coordinate 81,205,683, forward strand.
TTCTGCTTTTGTTTCAGATTCCAGCATCCGCAGTAATTTGCTTTTATCTGATAGTTTGAAGAAATTCTATTCTTCTTGCTTTCTGCCACCACCAGCTGCATTGACAGGCAGGGGCCGGGATTCTCCCAGCCCCGCACTGGGCCGGAGAAACCCTGCAAACGGGCGACGCCGGCACGCAATTCTCAGTGGCACTAGCATGGTTGGCGCGGCTCCGGTCGCGGGCCGCTCTACGTGGCCGGCCCGTGGATTCTCCAGCCCGGATCAGCCGAACGGCCATAGGAAAAGAGCCGAGGCCCGCCAGCACTGTTCTAACCTGCTCTGAGCCGGCGGGAGGGTGGCAGCCTGTAGAGGGTCGGGGGGGGTCCGACCCGGGGGGTGGGGGGGGCCTCCGATGTGGCCTGGCCTGTGATCGGGACCCACCAATCGGCGGGCCAGCCTCTGTGGCTGCGGGCCTTCTTTCCTACGCGCTGGTCCCTGTAGCCCTGCACTATGTTGCGTTGGGGCCGGCGCGTTGAATGAGGCCACTGCGCAAGGCGCGCGTTGGCGCCGGCGCCACTGCGCATGTCCTTGCGCATGTGCTGGTCCCGCGGCGCCCAGTTTGCGCCAGGATCTGCAGCTGGAGCGGCCAGAAGGGGCCAGTATTAGACGTGGGAGCGGCCCGTTCACGCCGTTGTAAAAAGCGTGGACACTCTGCCGCGTGATTGGAGAATCCTGCCCAGGAGATATGACTGGATATAATAGATGTGGGTAATTGTTGCAATATTAAGGCAGGTAATAAACAATGAAGATGTCATAGAAAGAAGAAAGAAAAGCTTGGAGTTATCAATACATTTCACAACCTCAACATATCCAGCCTTCCTATACTGTATTACTGTCTGTTTGACTAGATTTCGATTAGATTTAAATTTAGATTTATTGTCACATGTACCGAGATACAGTGAAAAGTATTGTTCTGCGTACAATCCATACAGATCGCTCCATATGTGAAAGACATTGGTCACACGATAAATACACAATGTAAATACATAGACATAGATATCGGGTGACGTATGCGGAATATAGTGCTACGACTGTAGAGAAGATGCGTAGAAAGATCAGTTGAGACCATAAGGGCGTCACTCAGGAGTCTGGTAATGGTGGGGAAGAAGCTGTTTTTGAATCAGTTGGGGCGTGTTCTCAAACTTTTGTATCTTCTGCCCGATGGAAGAGGTTGGAAAAGAGAATGACCCAGGCAGGTGGGATCGTTTATTCTGCTACCAGCTTTCCCAAGGCAGTAGGAGGTGTAGACAGAGTCAATGGACGGGATGCAGGTTCGCGGATGGACTGGGTTAGGGCAGCACGGTGGCGTAGTGGGTTTGCCCTGCTGCCTCACGGCGTTGAGTTCCCAGGTTCAATCCCAGCTCTGGGTCACTGTCCGTCTGGAATTTGCACATTCTCCCGTATTTGTGTGGGTTTCCCCCCCGCAACCCAAAGATGTGCAAGGTAGGTGGATTGAACATGCTAAATTGGAAAAAAATTAATTGGGTACACTAAATTTTTCTTTTTTTAAAGTGATGGACTGGGCTGTGTTCACGACTCTCTGTAGTTTCTTACGGTCTTGGACAGAGCAGTTGCCATTCCAAGCTCCCATGTAGCCAGATGTAATGCTTTCTAAGGTGCATCTATAAAAATTGGAAAGAGTCATTGTGAACATGCCAAATTTTCTTAATTTCCTGAGGAAGTATAGGTGCTGTTGTGCTCCGTTGGTCATAGAGTCTGCGTGGGTGGACTAGGACTGATTATTGGTGATATTCACACCAAGGAATTTGAAGCTGTCGACCATCTCCACCCTGGCACCATTGATGCAGACAGGGGCATGTACGACACTTCACTTCCTGAAGTCAATGACCAGCTCCTTAGTTTTGCTGACATTGAGGGAGAAATTGTTGTCATTGCACCATGCCACTAAGTTCTCTATCTCCCTCCTGTACTCTGACTCATCATTGTTTGAGATCCGACCCACTACGGTCATGTCATCAGCAAACATGTGGATGGAGTTGGAGCTGAATTTTGCCACACAGTCGTGTATGTTTATGACAAGCATAGCAGGGGGCTAAGTACGCAGCCTTGTGGGGCCCCGGTATTGAGGACTATCGTGAAGGAGGTGTTGTAGTTTATCCTTACTGATTGTGAACTGTGGGTCAGGAAGCCGAGGATCCAGTTACAGAGAAGCCGAGTCCTAGGTTTTGGAGTTTGGAAATGGGCTTGGCTGGGATTATGGTGTTGAAGGCGGAGCTGTAGTCAATTAATAAGTCTCACGTAGGAGTCTTTGTTGTCAAGATGCTCCAGGGATGAGTGTAGGGCCAGGGAGATGGCGTCTGCTGTGGACCGGTTGTGGCGGGAAGCGAATTACAGTGGATTAAGGCAACCTGGAAGGATGAAGTTGATGTGTCTCATGACTAACCTCTCGAAACACTTCATAATGATTGATGCCAGTACCACTGGTCAGTAGTCATTGAGGCACATTGCCTGGTTCTTCTTTGGCACCGGTATGATAGTCGTCTTCTTGAAGCAGGTGAGAAACTCGGAACAGAATAGGGATAGGTTGAAGATGTTTGTGAACACACCCGCCAGTTGGTCCACATAGGATCTGCGTGCACGACCGTCAACTCCGCCAGGATCTGTACTATACTTGTTGTGATGAACGCCAACTTTTTACGAATACTTCAGATGATAATGTGTGAATAGGTTCATTTGAAAATATAAAGAAGATGAATAGTTACTTGTAAAGGAGAAATTCGAGGAAGGCTGGGGTGGGTTAGAGCCTCTTGCTAAAGAGCTGATACTGATTTCTTATCTATGTTGACCTTTGAACTCAGCCATTCTTGGCATATATAACTACTTGATTAGGCCTCTCCAATCCCAAGGCATTAAACTGACACAGTGGTGCGATGTAGCAGCCGCATTATGTCCAAAAGGCAGTGCAGTATGTAGATAGTCCAACTAGGGAAGGGGCTGTACTGGACCTGGTATTGGGGAATGAGCCCGGCCAGGTGGTAGAAGTTTCAGTAGGGGAGCATTTCGGGAACAGTGACCACAATTCAGTAAGTTTTAAAGTGCTGGTGGACAAGGATAAGAGTGGTCCTAGGGTGAATGTGCTAAATTGGGGGAAGGCTAATTATAACAATATTAGGCGGGAATTGAAGAACCTAGATTGGGGGAAAATGTTTGAGGGTAAATCAACATCTGACGTGTGGGAGGCTTTCAAATGTCAGTTGAAAGGAATTCAGGACCTGTGCGAAAGAAGGATAAATGCAGCAAATTTCAGGAACCTTGGACAACAAGAGATATTGTAGGCCTCGTCAAAAAGGAAAAGGCGGCATTTGTCAGGGCTAGAAGGCTGGGACCAGACAAAGCCTTTGTGGAATATAAGGAACGTAGGAAGGAACTTAAGCAAGGAGTCAGGAGGGCTAGAAGGGGTCATGAAAAGTCATTGGCAAATAGGGTTAAGGAAAATCCCAAGGCTTTCTCCATGTACATAAAAAGCAAGAGGGTAGCCAGGGAAAGGGTTGGCCCACTGAAGGATAGGCAAGGGAATCTGTGTGTAGAACCAGAGGAAATGTGCGAGCTACTAAACTTTGCATCAGAATTCACCAAAGAGAAGGAATTGGTGGATGTTAAGTCTGGAAATGGGTGTGTAGATAGTCTGGGTCACATTGAGATCCAAAACGACGAGGTGTTGGGCGTCTTGAAAAATATTAAGGTAGATAAGTCCCCAGGGCCTGATGGGATCTACCCCAGAATACTGAAGGTGGCTAGAGAGGAAATTGCTAAAGCCTTGACGGAAATCTTTGGATCCTTACTGTCTTCAGGTGATGTCCGGGAGGACTGGAAAATAGCCAATGTTGTTCCTTTGTTTAAGAAGGGTAGAAAGGATAATCCAGGGAACGACAGGCCAGTGAGCCTTATGTCAGTGGTAGGGAAATTACGGGAGAAAATTCTTCGAGACAGGATCTACTCCCATTTGGAAGCAAATGGACGTATTAGCAAGAGGCAGCAAAGTTTTGTGAAGGGGAGATCGTGTCTCACTAACTTGATAGAGCTTTTCGAAGAGGTCACAAAGATGATTGATGCAGATAGGGCAGTGGATATTGTCTTTATGGACTTCAGTAAGAACTTTGACAAGGTCCCTCATGGTAGACTGGTACAAAAGGTGAAGTCACACGGGATCAGGGGTGAGCTGGCAAGATGGATGCAGAACTGGCTAGGTCATAGAACGCAGAGAGTAGCAATGGAAGGGTGCTTTTCTAATTGGAGGGCTGTGACTAGTGATGTTCCGCAGGGATCAGTGCTGGGACGTTTGCTCTTCGTAGTATATATAAATGATTTCGAGGAAAATGTAACTGGTCTGATTAGTAAGTTTGCAGATGACACAAAGATTGGTGGAATTGCGGATAGAGATGAGGACTGTCAGAGGATACAGCAGGATTTGGATCGTTTGGAGACTTGGGCAGAGAGATGGCAGATGGAGTTTAATCCGGACAAGTGTGAGGTAATGCATTTTGGAAGGTCTAATGCAGGTAGGGAATATACAGTGAATGGTAGAATCCTCAAGAGTATTGAAAGTCAGAGAGATCTTGGTGTACAGGTCCACAGGTCACTGAAAGGGGCAACACAGGTGGAGAAGGTAGTCAAGAAGGCATACGGCATACTTGCCTTCATTGGCCGGGGCATTGAGTATAAGAATTGGCAAGTCATGTTGCAGCTTTATAGAACCATAGTTGGGCCACACTTGCAGTATAGTGTTCAATTCTGGTTGCCACACTACCAGAAGGATGTGGAGGTTTTGGAGAGGGTGCAGAAGAGATTGACCAGGATGTTGCCTGGTATGGAGGGCATTAGCTATGAGGAGTGGTTGAACTCGGTTTGTTCTCACTGGAACGACGGAGGTTAAGGGGCGACCTGATAGAGGTCTATAAAATTATGAGGGGCATAGACAGAGTGGATAGTCAGAGACTTTTCTCCAGGATAGAGGAGTCAGTTACTGGGGGGGGGGGGGGGGGGGGGGGGGGGGGGGGGGGGGGGGGGGCATAGGTTTAAGGTGCGAGGGGCAAGGTTTAGAGGAGATGTATGAGGCAAGTTTTTTACACAGAGGGTAGTGGGTGCCTGGAACTCGCTGCCGGAGGAGGTGGTGGAAGTAGGGACGGCAGTGGCATTTGAGGGGCATCTTGACAAATACATGAATAGGATGGGAATAGAGGGATATGGACCCAGGAAGTGTAGAAGATCTTAATTTAGACAGCAAGGTCGGCATGGGCTTGGAGGGCCAAAGAGCCTGTTCCTGTGCTGTACTTTTCTTTGTTCTTTGTTTGTTCTTTGTTTAGTGCAGCCAGTCGATGCTGGGACATGCCTCACGGAATCTAACTTGATCTCCCGAGATATTGCGATGTGAATCCCGCCCGCTGTGAGCAGGATCACGTTTTAGCAAATCTGCATATCAGAGTGAGACAGCTAGCCTCACTTGAATGTGCACTCCGACGATCTACCCAAGGCATGGGATCTAACCACTCGCCTTGGCAACTCGAGTGAGCACTGCTCAGTGCTGGTCTCCACAAACGGGGACCAGATGGAATGGCACTCGTGGGGTCTCCCAGTGGATCGAAGGCCCCTAGGTGCTTTCCCTTTGGACAGAGTGGCACCCTCGCACTGCTCGTCTCGCACCTTTGTACTGCAAACCTGGCACCTTCTCAGTGCCACCTGGGTGCCAGCCAGGATGTCAAGTTGGCATTTTATCCATTCTGCGGAACGGCTCCGAGGGTACCCCACACGAGTGCGGGGGGGTTTGCGTGGAACCTAAGAACCACCTTGTTGGTGAGCTGGGGCTTTGGGTGGGGTCGTGGGTCATGTAGGGGGATCAAGAGATTGGGATACCATTTTTAAATGCCGCCCAATCTCCTTCTGCACTGAGGCGTAATGGAGAGCGGAGCTCCTCACTGCAGAAAACAGGACTTAGTATAGCCTCGTCGGGGCATTCCCCGCTGAGGACCCCTACCTATCTGAATGGGAGTTCAATAGTGTGGTGTTTCTCAGCCCTCCAAATGTTGGGAAACAACAAGCCAAGCAATGTCCTCTAAGGGACTCTGTTACCATTCGGGTCGATCGTGCCCAGTATGTTTGAGGGGAAAGGATCTGCAATGCAAGGCATTCTGTTGTCAGTTGAAACATGAACCAGATGGGTGACAGAAGGAAATAAACATTTTCTTTTTCAACATGCTGAACATTAGCTTGGTGTAAAACACATTACGCTTTTCAATGTGTGAATTTTACTTCCTGGAAACATCAGATGGAACATGTTAATCCTTTCATCCCTGTGTTCTTTGCCAGAAATCGAGTGGTCTGCTGCTGTGGATTGCTCTAACCAGAGGACCCCACTGACAACTGACCGGACTGATTGACAGTTACTGTAAATCAAAGTAATGGACAAACTGCGATTCATAACTGGTCTGCTGCTTTGCTCGTGTAAATTGTATAATTTGAATTGTGAGTGAATTATATCCTTGCAACAGCTTCCCACATTTCTGCAGTTGAAACCCAGCTTCCTTATCCTGATAATAGCCTTTTGGAACGTCAATCTGCAGTTTTGCCACAAAACCTATAGTTGTATAATTCTGAAGGTGTGAATAGGGATTCCTCACCTGAGATCTAAACTCCTGTGACACCTAGTTTAAAATAATATGGAGATGATGTGTATACAGTTTGAAAACCAAGAAAGCAAAATACAGAATAGTGTACTGAATGGATCAGCTTGTGGAATCTGTAAAATCATTTTCAGTCGTAGATTGGAGGCTGCGAAACTTCAAACTGAGTTATTTGATGTTGCATTCTTTGATGTGAATTATTTTCTGTTTCCTCATTTACACCTTCACACTTTCACATGTATTTGAAATTGTAGGGTGTTACATTGCCTCAAAGCCAAGCTAAGTATTAGTTCACACTTGAAATGCTGCACTTCCTCGCAGACATGCAGAGCTCACAACTCTTGCATCACAAGCAAATGTTGTTGCTGTTTCATTAGGAGTTGCATTTTCAGGAATGTATCTGACATTCTGAATGGCGTATTTTACTCAATTATGATAAAAATAGGATACTTGTTCAATCATGCATCTTCACAACTCTATAGTTCATGTTTGTCATGTGCCTTCCGTGACCTGCTTCCCAAATGCTACTTTTCGAGGACCTTCAGAATCACATGTGGGCCCTTCCCCATCATTCCAAATATAATCATGTCCTAACAAAATGGCTGCAACTGTTCGGCGATCACTTAATTCTGATTATTATTTACTCAATAAGTGAAGGACAGTCTGTGGTGCAAAAGCCTAAAATGGAGCTCTGCATGAAAGTTGAAACGGTTGTTTGCGGATGTCATTTGATTCCTATTAGTCATGAGGAGGTGAAGCACAAAGATAGCAACCAAGCTTGGTCATTGGGGGATGTGTGTTGTGCGATTGGAAGGATCGTGGGTCATTGTCTCCATGAATATTTTAAACCTGCACAGGAGTCACGTTGATCTTGGTTTGCCAACAAGCCAATTACAGCACTGCACAAGAATTAACCCCTCAAATCTGATACAACATTAAATATGTTCAACATTCACCTGAGGAAGGAGCAGTGCTCCGAAAGCTAGTGTTTGAAACAAACATGTTGGACTTTAACCTGGTGTTGTAAGACTTCTTACTGTGCTCACCCCAGTCCAACGCCGGCATCTCCACATCAACATTAAATATGATTATTTCAATTTATGTTTCCAGCTGCTTTCAATATCCTCTGGTTCCCTGAGATACGAAAAGTCCATCTTTCTCAGCCTTGACTGGCCCAACACTGTGGTATCCACAACATCCTGGAGGAAAGAATTCCAAAGATTCACACCCTTCTCAGCGAAGAAATATTTCCTCATTTCAGTCCTAAAGCATTGACTCCTTATCATGAGTCTGTACCCCATATTCTAAGGTCCTCAGCCAGAGGAAACAACTATTGGTGTCAACACTATCAAACCATTTTCGGAACCATACATGTTTCAATGAGATCACCTCTCACTCTTCCCAAGAATCAATCTAGTGAAGCTTCATTGTACTCCTTCCTTGCCAAGTATACCCTTCCTTGAACATGGAAATCAAAACAGTGCTTCAGGTGTGGTCTCACCCAAATCCTATGCAATTGGAGCAATGCTTCCTTATTTAGGAAACTTCAATCCACTTGCACTAAAAGCTAAAATACCATTTGCCTTCCCAATAATTTGCAACACCTAGCTGTTAGCTTTCTGTGATTCCAGTAATCTTGCCTGAGGCCACCTTCTGGTAACCATGATGTGGAGATGCCGGCGTTGGACTGGGGTGAGCACAGTAAGAAGTCTTACAACACCAGGTTAAAGTCCAACAGGTTTGTTTCAAACACGAGCTTTCGGAGCACGGCTCCTTCTTCAGGTGAATGGAAAGGCTTGTTCCAGAAATGTTTATATAGACACAGTCAGAGATGCCCCGGAATGCCTCGCATTCCGGGGCATCTCTGACTGTGTCTATATAAACATTTCTGGAACAAGCCTTTCCATTCACCTGAAGAAGGAGCCGTGCTCCGAAAGCTCGTGTTTGAAACAAACCTGTTGGACTTTAACCTGGTGTTGTAAGACTTCTTACCTTCTGGTAAGATTGCAATGCTGTGCAGCCAGCCAATATCTGTGGGGTAGCTTGACTCAGAAGGGTGTTATTCTTTGGCATTCTTTCCTCCAGGATGTGTGGATACTGCAACTTTTGTTCCCAGTGGTAGAAAGGTTTCTATGGTGGTAAGATGCTGGCCATTGGTTTCTCATTGAGTCAAAATATCCACCCTTAAATCTTATACCCTTGGCTTCCATATAAAATAAACATTGGGCACCTGTTTTAAAATTGGAGTATGGAGGAGGTATAGAGAAGAAAGCTACACCGTAATGGATTGTGTGGCCTTTCGCAAAGGAACAAAGGCCACTTCTTTGATTCCCCATTTTTGTGAACAATGGCACTTTCGGAATATTATTCCAGTTAACTACTGAGTGTTTGATTGATGTCCCAGTCAGCCTTCACCCACTCAACATCTGTTACCTTCCTTGCTGTCTGAATTTTAATTTAGCTTGATAGAACAGAGATTTTCATACCATGTCAGCGTTAAGGGCTATTATTTAACTGTTTAGACCCAAGATAGTGCCACATGAATACTGCAGAATATTGATAATTTTCCTCAAATTAGCAATAAATGGCTAATTTCTCTGAACGTCAATGGGCAGGATTTACTGACCACCCTGCAGCATGTTTTTTCATGGCAGAGGCAGCCCGCCAGTGGGATCTACTGACCCCGCCGTTGTTCACGCAGTTTCCTGGTGACAGCACCCCTTGTTGTCGGGAAACCAATGCATGGGTCCAGAATTTCTTGCCAGTGTGAATAGCCGTAAATCCTGCCCAATTAAGGGTATTTAGTATGGGAAATTAAATTGGGGTTAAATCAGACTGGGAGTGGAGAACACTGCCCTAAACCTGAATGAGAAGTGAATGATAGGGACCCAGTAACGAGCAATTTTCCTTGCTTACTATCCTTCACCACTTTCTTAGCAGAATAATTCTGCCAAAGCAAGAAATTTATAAGAAAAAGAATCAAACAAGATATCACATAGGTCAAATAATAATAGTTTACTATCTTGATGTATTTTCATCAGCTAGTTTACGATTATTATGGGATAGTAAGGCATACTAGAACAAAGGACAGTACAGCAGAGGAAGAAGCCCTATGGCCCTTCAAGCTTGCGCATCCTTAGACTGTGCGAGAAAACCGGAGCACCCGAGGGAACCCACCCAAATGCAGAGAGAATGCGCAGACTCCACAAAGTTACCCAAGGCCGGAATTGAACCCGGTCCCTGGCTTGTGATACAGCAGTGCTAGCCACTGTGCCACCGTGCTGCCTGTGAATGTGGAAAGGGTGGATTGTAAAGATACAATTAATCAATTTATATCTAACTCCATATATCATTAATTATGACTATAAAAAAATAATTCATGGGGTATCGGCATCGCTAGCTCGGCCAACATTTATTCTCCATCCCTAATTGCCCTTCAGAAGGTGGTGGTGAGCGGTCTTCTTGAACCGTTGCAGTCCAAGTGATGTCAGGAAGGTAGATCCAGTATTTTGACCCAGCGACACTAAAGAAACGACGATATATTTCCAAAATCAGAATGCTGAGTGGTTTGGAGGAGAACTTCCAGGTGCTCCCATTTATCTGCTGCTCTTGTCTTGCTAGATTGCAGGGGTTGTATGTAGGTTTGGAAAGTGCTGTCTGAGGAGCTTAGTGAATTCCTGCAGTGCATCTTGCAGACGTTACACACTACTGCCACCATGCATCGATGGTGGAGGGAATAAATATTTGTGTATGGGATGGATGCCAGTCAGTCAGGCTATGTTGTTGTGGATGGTGTCACAGGATTCTTAGCCTCTGACCTGCTCTTGTAGCCACAGTATTTATATGGTTAGTCCAGTTAGGTTTCTGGTCAATGGCAACATCCAGTATGTTGATAATGGGGGATTCAGTGATGGTGATGCCATTGAATGTCAAGGGGCAATGGTTGGTTTCTCTCTTATTGGAACTGGTCATTACCCAGCACGAATATACTTGCCACTTGTCAGCCCAAACCTGAATATTGTTGAGGTCTTGCTGCATATGGTCATGGACTGCTTCAGTATTTGAGGAGTCGCAAATGGTGCTGAACATTGAGCAATATAAAGTCAACAGAGGAACTACCATAAAAGTATACTGTTTTGACATTCCATTGTGGGGGTGGGATGGAAGAATTAATAAAAAAGACGTGTAGCCTATGTTTAGGCCTCTGGTATTCCCTGTGTGAAATAATAATTAACACCTCGCATGCACTTTCATACCAGTTCCACATAAATAAGTGCATTGGCAGTTTTGACAGTAAGATTTTCCAATTGGCATCCTTTAAGTTTCTTTTTCATTTATGACAGGAGTGACATTAGCCTGCTATACATATACTGCTGACAAATCCTGGTAGCATTATATGTGCAAGGTTGGCAATATTGGGAGGTTTCAAAAAGGCAATGGAAATAAGCAACCAAGCTGATATGGGAAGTTGAATTAACTGTGGGAGATGCCTTTAACCCATCTGTAAATACACTGAGAAGTGTAAAGCAGTCATTCAGATTTAAATTTGCATCTTTATCAAGCATTTCAACCACCATCATTCAGAAGTACAAAGTGAATAATCCGTATCAACCTGAGGGAGACTGGCAAATAATGGCATTAAGAGGACCTTAGGTGTTCTTGCACACAAAATGCAGAAAGTTATGCAGTTACAGCAAGCAATTAGTAAATAAATTGTATGTTAGCCTTTAATAGAAAAGGGTTGGAATAGAAGTGTAACAAAGCCTTATTTATATTTACAGGACTGCACCTGGAGCACTAGAGTTTTACGGTGGCACAGTGGTTAATGTGCAGTTTAGGTTAGGGGGTTACGCGGCTAGGGCAGGATGGGTAGGGGGGAGTGCTCTTTCAGAGGGTTAGTGGAGATTTGATCGCCCAAATGGCCACCTTCTGCACTGTACGGATTCTATCATCAGTCTGAATGCATGACAATTAAAATAACAATCACAAAAAAAATCACGACCCATCAAGATACTGGGTGGGTTTCTCTGTCCCCCATCTGGTGCGGCACACTTTCAGGATGCTCCGTTTCACCAGCTAGTCAATGGGGATTCCCATTGTGGGGCAGCCCCATGCCATTGGGAAATCCCCGGGCTGCCAACAAAATGGAGAATCCTGACGGTGGAGAATTCAGCCTCAGATATTTATGCAATACCTCTCCACAAATTTGAAAGTTCATTCTAGTCTCTGGGTGACATTGTACACTGTCCTGTAATGTGGTGTGAAAGCATGTGTACAGATATATCCTGAACATAGATTACAGAGGTCCAATCTTAGACTGAGATAGTTATAGATTTGTGATAACACTTTACCTGATGTAATTATTCCAAGTAGAACTTTTTAAAAATTGTAACAGATTCAAAGTGAGTCCATATGATGTTCTTTGCAGAACTTGTTTCTGTTTGATCCAAGCCATTGCCTTAACTTACAGTCACTACTCTTCTGAGTTACAGTACAGGTTGTATTATGACGCACCACTTGGGGGACTTGAATTCATATCTCACACAGTGATCACCTATACACCAGGTTATTTGAGAGTATTTGTATTCAGGTGAACAGCAGGATATTCATTACATGTATTTATGCAAATCATGCAGTTATCCAGGTCCCTGCTGATGTCAACCTTGAGCACAGAAATATCAAAAAGTCCCCATGGTCTTTTTACTTAACAGGTGGGAAGTCAGAACAACTCATTAACTTCCTTTTCATTCAAATCCAAAGAAAAACCTGTCGTCCCTAGATTAAACCACTCTCTCTTTAAAAATTAAATCCTTTTTTCATCATGTCGCAGAGGTCACTTAATACCACTCTTCTGTCAATTCAAGATGAAACGGCATGAGGCACATTATTGGCTGCCTTAGATATTTTGTAAACCTTAAAATAATGGCCTGGATCTTTCGGTCAGTGTGGATTGCTGCAGCAATTGAAATTCCCTCCCATTTGATGCTTCTGTACATTTCTACTGGAAACTTCTGAGTCCAGATTTGGCAGAAATGCACAATGCAGCATCCAACAGCGAACTCTGTCAAAATGGAGTAGAGTCAGGGGAAGACATGTGCCTGCCCCCTTCCTACAGCACTAGCTACCATTAGGTAAGTTTAAAGGTCCAATTTAAATGTAGTGGGTGGGTGGATAAATGAGTAGGTGGGTGAGGTGGGCAGGGTTTGCTAAGTGAGCTGATCTCCATGAGGATTGGGTACAGTGGGCAAGATTCTAATTGGGTAATTGGGAGAGCAGTCTGGTGGAGGGGTGATTGGTTTGGGGCGGTCAGGCCGGGTTAGAGACTGAGACATTTGTGGCGAGTCCCCAGGCGCAGGGGAATTGCCCATTGGAATTTGAAACTTCCCGGGCAATTCTCATGGAGGTCAGTGTGACATAACTTCTATAGAGTCCTGACACACCTGGTCAGTCATACGTCAGTGACAATCCAGAAATCGGACACTTTGGGCCAATAATAAAGCTCCTTGCTTTGCTTGCCCGACAATTGATTGGGGTAGTTAAAGTATGCTATTGTAGTGGAGCCTAAATGAAGGAACACCTTTCACTGCAGAGCTATCAGCAAATGCTTTGACAACATGAAGGGTTTCAATTAGAACATGATAGAAGAAATATCAGCATGCTGAACAGAGGTTACTGTACATTTTTTCAATTGTTTTCTTCACCAATCACCTCCATCATTTAAAAGTTATTATGGATGAAAGTCAAATAACGTACCAATAGTTTTAGAAACCTAATGGTTCCACAGCAGGCAACATAGAAATATAGAAAATAGAAGGAGGAGGAGGAGGCCATTCGGTCCTTTGAGCCTGCTCTGCCATCCATTAAGATCATTGTTGATCATCAAGTTTAATACCCTGATCCTGCCTTCCCCCCATATCCTTTGATCCCTTCAGCCCAAAGAGCTATATCTAATTCCTTCTTGAAAATACACAACGTTTTGGCCACAACTACTTCTTGTGGAAGCAAATTCCACAGATTCGCCATTCTCTGGGTGAAGAAATCTCTCACCTCAGCCCTAAAAAGTTTACCCCTTATCCTCAAACAATGACCCCCCCTAAGCACATGGCTAAATTGCAGGCTTTGAAAGCAGACCAAGGGAGGCCAGCAGCACGGTTCAATTCCCGTACCAGCCTCCCCGAACAGGCGGCAGAATGTGGTGACTAGGGGCTTTTCACAGAAAGTTCATTTGAAGCCTACTTGTGACAATAAGCGATTTCTCTTTTTCTCTCTTTCTCCCTAGTTCTGGACTCCCCCACCATCGGGAACATTCATTCTGAATCTGCCCTGTCTAAACCTGTTAGAATTGTTTAAGTTTCTATGAGATCCTCACTCAATCTTCTAAACTACAATGAATATAATCCTAACTGATTTAATTTCTCCTCATATGTCAGTCCCGCCTTCCCAGGAATCAACCTGGTAAACCTTCACTGCACTCCCTCAATACCAAGAACATCCTTCCTCAGATAAGGCCACCAAAACTGCACACACTACTCCAGGTGTGGCCTCACCAATGCCCTAAACAATTGAAGTAAAACAGCTCTATCCCTATACGCAAATCCTCTCGCTTTGAAGGCCAACATATCATTTGCCTTCTTTACTGCCTGCTGTACCTGCGTGCTTACTTTCAACGACTGATGTTCGAGGATACCAAGGTCTCGATGAGTACCCACTTCTCTCAATTTACACCCATTCAAATAATAATCTGCCTTCCTATTACATCCACATTATACTGCATCTGCCATGCATATGCCCACTCACTCAGCCTGTCCAAATCCTGCGAAAGCATCTCTGCATCCTCCTCACAGCTCAGCCTCCCACCCAACTTTGTATTACCTCCAAATTTGGAGATAATACATTTAGTCCCTTGTCCAAATCATTAATATATAATGTGAACAGTCGGGGTCCTGGCACAGATCCCGGCGGTACTCCCCCAGTCACTGCCTGCCACTTAGAAAAATAATAATTTATTCAAACGTTTTGCTTCCTGTCTGCAAAGATGACATTTAAGTTTTATATCTGAGCTTCCAGAACAAATTACTGAGTTATATTCAAATATGGATATCAAAATGCTGATAAGTGACAGTTGTGTTGGTTTGATGCACCTAGTGGTAGGTCGAAAGGACATTGTTCCCAATACCTACCTGGATCTGAAAGTAATATGTAAAAAAGTAAAGTCGTAATAATAATCTTTATTAGTGTCCAAGTAGGCTTACATTAACACTGCAATGAAGTTACTGTGAATATCCCCTTGTTGCCACACCTGTTCGGGTACACTGAGGGAGAATTCAGAATGTCCAATTCACTTAACAAGCATGTCTTTCAAGACTTGTGGGAGGAAACCGGAGCGCCCGGAGGAAACCCACGTACACACAGGGAGAACGTGCAGACTCCACACAGACAGTGACCGAAGCAGTGAATCGTACCCAGGCCTCTGGTGCTGTGAAGCAACAGTGCTAACCACTGTGCTACCATGCCACCAAAGTCCCAGATGACCAGAGGCTGCTTTCACCTTTAAGTGGGAGAGCTAACTGGCTAAACCTGAGGATCACCACAGTACAGAAGGCAGGCCTTCATTTTTTTAAAATATGTTTTTTATTGAGTTTTCATATTTTATATCCAACAAATTACAAATTATTAGATAAAAAGAGAAAAAAAAACACGCAAAAATTAACATGTATATTTACAGGTAAGCATCTTCATAATAACCGAGGCACATGTTTATAGGCAATTATTTACAGTTTGGTTTTGGGCCTTAGCTAGCCATCAAACCCCCATGACAAACCCGTAGCCACCCCCCCCCCCCCCCCCCCCCCCCCCCCACCCCTTCCGGCTACCTTCCCCCGATTCCCGTCCATTTTCTTCTTGGCCACCCGACTATTCTTCCTCTTGTTCGTTGGCCACAAACAGGTCCTGGAACAGTTGCATGAATGGCTCCCACGTTCTGTGGAAGCCGTCGTCTGACCCTCGGATGGTGAATTTGATTTTCTCCATTTGGAGAGATTCCGAGAGGTCGGACAGCCAGTCTGCAGCTCTGGGCGGTGCTGCTGACCGCCAGCCAAACAGCATTCTACGGCGGGCGATCAGGGAGGCAAAGGCAAGGGCGTCCGCCCTCCTCCCCAGGAATAGATCTGGCTGGTCTGAAACCCCGAAGACCGCCACTATCGGGCATGGCTCCACCCTCACCCCCACCACTTTGGACATAGCCTTGAAGAAGGCTGTCCAGTACTCCACAAGTCTGGGGCAAGACCAAAACATGTGGGCGTGGTTGGCCGGGCCTCTTTGGCACCGTTCACATCTGTCCTCCACCTCCGGGAAGAACCTACTCATACGGTTTCTTGTTAAGTGGGCTCTATGTACCACTTTTAGTTGCGTCAGGCTGAGCCTTGCGCACGTGGAGGTGGAGTTGACCCTATGCAGTGCTTCGCTCCAGAGTCCCCACCCTATCTCAATCCCCAGGTCGTCCTCCCATTTCATTCTTGTTGCGTCCAGTACGGTGTCGTCCCTTTCTACCAGTCGGTCATACATGTTGCTACAGTTCCCTTTCTCTAGGATACTTGCGTCCAGTAGGTCTTCCAGTAGTGTCTGTCGTGGCGGTTGTGGGTACGTCCTTGTCTCCTTTTGTAGGAAGTTTTTGAGCTGCGGGTACCGGTGCTCGTTCCCCCCGACTAGCCAAAATTTCTCTGTCAGTTCGTCCAGTGCTGCGATCCTGTCGTCCGTGTATTGGTACCTGACTGTCAGTGTCCCCCCCCCGTCCTGCCTCCACCTTTTGAAGGTGGCGTCAGTCAGTGCTGGTGTGAACCTATGGTTGTTGCAGATGGGAGCCTTGTCCGACATTTTGTTCAGGCCAAATTGCTGCCGCAGTTGGTTTCAGGATTGGAGGGTGGCTGTCAATTTAAAGGCCAATTTATTTTTGTTTGGTAAAGTGGGAGTTGGGATTTGTTGACATCTAATTTTTTATTAATATAGTTCGTCTACATCCACATGTTGCAGACTTTTACAAGAATTTAATACACAAATGAGAAAATGTATACTTTATAATAAGTTTGTGCAGGGGGAATTTTCAAAGCTGTGCTGATGGAAAGAGCTTCATCTATTAGAGGTACACCTTAAAATTTCAAGCAGCATGCACCTAAGTTTTCAATATGCTCTCCTGTCGGGCAAGGCTTTCCTTTGGGAAATGAAATTACTTTTGTATATTGGTTCCTTCTTCAGAGGACCTATATTCTGGATTGAAACCACTGAGTGACCCACACATTTTTGACTGCCTATGGGGGCCGGTTTAGCTCAGTTGGCTGGACAGCTTGTTCATAATGCAGCACAACAGCAGCAGCGTGGGTTCAATTCCTGTACGAGCTGAGGTTATTCATGAAGGCCCGTTTTCTCAACTATGCCCCTTGCCTGAGGTGTGGTGATCCTCAAGTTAAATCACCACCAGTCAGCTCTCCCCCTCAAAGGCCTATGGTCATCTGGGACTATGGCAACTTTATCTTTATTATAGCTGACTAGTCTCTCCAGGTTGTTTCATATGCAAGAGATCATTTGGTGGCAATAAGGTGTAATTTTCTGCATTCATTTTTTTAAAGGAAGAAAAGCCATCTGAAAACACTATAACAAGTGGACATAAGCAAATGTAATAATGTGATCACCATCAACATGGTCCCAAAGCAATTTCAACTGAAAATCAGATTATTTTTAAATTATGGTGATATTGATTGATGATGTTGGAGTTCACAAGAGCATGCCATCTATTAGGCTAAGCAGAGAACTACTGCAAATTGCCTCTTAGTTTAAGGAAGAGATCGAGGAGTTGAAACATAAACAAATAGAAGTGTCATGTTTTAGTTGTGTAGAATTTGTGATCTGCTTGTTAAAATACCTCTGGAATTGCTCTTTACAAAGCAACACTGAGGAATTGTAAACCAGCCAAAGCCCATTTCACTTGATCTGTGTAGGCTTGTAGGACGCACGAACACAAGGGACCACAATAAAGGTGGAGAGATATACATGGCAGTACAATACATGATGTGGCAGTACCTTGAAGAAAATAGACAGCGCACATATTGATTTTGAAAACCTGTCACATCATTTATAACCGGTGTGGTGACCATCATTTGCTCCACAAATTACACTGCAAATTGAAAACACTGACTAAATACTTTAAAATGTAATCCTGATAAAAAGCATTGTCAGATACACTATGCACATTGGTGGCAATTTACATAAATACCTTCTCTACAGTGAATTGCCACTGGGTCAAGGCCTCTGGCTTTCCATACCTCTGCTAGAAGGACACCTGCAAGTGAAATATGGAGATGGATATATTGACACAGAAAGACAGTCACTGATAGATGTGACCTCTAGAGGCTGACTGCTTAGAAGGGCATTGGAAGAGGTGGTCAGAAACGCAAAGCTCAACTGGCTGACAAGTGGGCCCAAAGCAAACAGAGGGGGGGATTAAGTACCTGGAGCACCTGTAAAGAGAGACTGCTGGGACACAGGCATAGTAGGTAGGAAAAAAACATTGAAATGCTGCATTCTGTAAATAGATTATAAAGGAAACTATTAGTGCCTAGTTTCATACTTCAACAATTGGCTTGGGATCAAATTAACATTAATTAATCCTAATCAACACTGAAGCCTACTTGTGACAATAAGCGATTATTATTATTATTATTAATTAACAGCATGCTCATAGGTTTGTTTTAATACATGAGAGTTGATCAGCTTTCTGTTATTTGAACATAATCTCTGTTGTTAGATTGTCCTGTATTGTTATCGAGGCAGGGGTTATTGTTTCTTCCTACAGCTTGGTGGGGAAATAAACAATAAGTAGATTCCAGGGCTAATAATGCTAACTGTAAATAATATCTCCCACACTTCATGGTACATATGAACATATGAATTATGTATTAGGAGCACGAGTGGGCTACTCTGACCTCGAGCATGCTCCATCATTCATTAAGGTCATGGCTGATCTGATTGTAACCTTAACCTTATATTCCTGCCTATCACCGATGACCTTTCACCCACCTTGTTAATCAAGAATCTATCGAGCTGTGCCTAAAAAACATTCAAACTTACTTTTTTTTAAATAAATTTAGAGTATCCAATTAATTTTTTCCAATTAAGGGGCAATGTAGCGTGGCCAATCCACCTACCATGCACATCTTTGGGTTGTGGGGGCGTAACCCACGCAAACACGAGGAGAATGTGCAAACTCCACACGGGCAGTGACCCAGAGCCAGGATCGAACCTGGGACCTCGGCACCGTGAGGCAACCGTGCTAACTACTTGCGCCACCGTGCTGTCCCTCATTCAAACTTACTTGATTGACTTTAATAAAGCTGACTTTAAAAAAACCTATTGGCTTTAACAAAGTTCAATATTAGGTTACTGTAATAACTCAATCTCCAGGCACACTGTTTAACTGTTGGATTGGTTATCAGTGAATCATTCCCAATAAGTAGACAGTAATGTAGTGAATTTGCAAGGAATTTTCTCAAAACCCAGTTACAGCTCTGTACAAGGGCATAAGGAAATGGTGTTGGTAAGATTGTGTTCACTGCAGAATTTTGGTTAGATTAGTAATTTCTGTAATAAGATGAATTAATCAGTTTCTGTTCTTTAAGACATTCATTTGTATTTCAAAATTTTCCCTGCCCAGCTGTTCCTCCTCGACCTTTCCACAATATGTGATGTGGTTGAGCACACCATCCTCTCCCTTGTTATCCAGCTCCTTTGAACTGCACCTGCATGGACTCCATTCATTAATCTCGCAGTTGTTGCATCTCCAGCAATAGCTCCAGGTCCCTGTCCATTTTGTCAATGCCAGATTCAAACATTGGGCATGTATGCCCCTATTAAACGGGACACTTTTTTCTGGCCTTGGTTGTGAATGCCCTGCCAAGGCCACCACTTACCTCATTTTTAAATGTCATCCTGATCTCTCGACTGTCCTCAGACACACCCCCACCCCTCGCACACTGCCACAATTTAACTCTTATAGGTCCTCAACCCCCCTCACTCCACTTCTTAAGGGCAGGACACCTCAGGGCCGATCCGAGCATGGGAAACCAGGCACCTTGGCACTGCCTGGGAGACAGTGCGAAGGTGCCGGTCTAACAGTGCCAAGGTGCCTGGGTGGAATTGGGAGTGCCAGAATACCACTCTGTCCTGAGCCGAAAAGCCAGCGGAACTTTAATGGCCTGGGAGACCCACCCCCCATTTGTGTGGACCAGTGCTGAATGGCATCATGACGGGGTCTCTCAGGCATGGGTGTTTGCTACAGAATCTCGGGAGAATTGGGCGCTGAACATATTTAAATTAGTCTAATGGCTCACTTAAATATGTTAATCTGGATTTCACCCAGCAAGGACAAAATCCAAATCACGATGTCTGGTGAGATCTCGTTAGACACCTCATTGCATCACTGAATCTGGCGAGGCTGTTCACAGGCTTAGGGGTAACCTTTCACATCTCGCTTGTTACTGCTTCTCACCTGCATTTTGTGCAGTCAGATTGCTTTCCAGAAATCAAGTCCAGGATGAGTTGCAACCTTCCCCAGATCATTAGCTGGAAGACTGAAGCCAATGGTAGGATTTTCTGGTGACAGATAAGTTCACTATTAGCTGCTGGTGAGATCTTCCAGCAAACGCGATGTGCACAGCGTTTTGCATTGATCGCCTATCCCACCACCAGGAACCTGCTGCGGGGTGTCCCCTTTGGTGGGGCCAGAGATCCCATCGCAGGAAAGACCAGAGATCCCATCGCAGGAAAGACATCTGGCCCAAATTTAATGTCCTCGGTACGAACAACAAACTTTGCCTTTTAACACTGAGTCCATTTCTCTCACCCCTCACATTCTCGGATTGAATCAAGCCAATAATGTTTGACTTTGCACAGGGATTTTAAACCCACATCCCATAGCGACACAGACCACATAATTCCACAACTGAAACATTGCCAAATCCACCCCTACCCTAACCCTGCTGTGACTGAAATATTTATTCATACTCTTGACATCTCCATTTGACTACCATATTGCTGTTCTTGCAGCCATAATTTTCTCACCTAACATGCTCAATGTTCTATCGTAGATATCCCATTCCACATGTCAGTCTGCTTGTCCAACATCCTTGTTGACTTATACGAGCTGCTTATCCTCAATTTAATTGCAAATATAATTGTTCCGTAATAATCATACTCAAATTTTATTGTACATTTTGTACCAGTCATTTATCCCTTCATAAATATTTCATGCGTCTGATTCTTAGCTTCGGTGTACTTGCTTCTCATTTTATAATACTGTTGGTCACAATTAAGAAAATCTTGACAAATCTCTTGACGTAGCTTTTAATCCTCCAAATCATTTTTTTCCTGGCTCCATTTTTGCAAGTTCTGAAGCAGGGCTGGGACTTTTTTCTTAAGTTAAAGGCCCAACATACATAGGCGTTGTTGTCGTCATTGTTACTGCAGAGGGTGCAAAAGCATAATAGCAGAGTGACACCTGAGCGGGTGAACAAAGTCAGGATAGATAGACGAGGACAGGTACTGTAATTGGCCCTAAATGCCTCTGTTTATTGAAGAGATATTGATAAGTAAAATAGCGGGTTGGAGACTAAGTGCTCCCGTTGGAGTAGGTTCTGAGATGTTTTTGGTGTGGTGATGGCCTGTCAATCAAAGCAAGCGTGTGTATTAACACTGTGGTGATCATCAAAGTACATAATCGAGATGCATTCAAGCGTAAAGGGAAAGGTCAATAACAATTCACCAAGCAGCTGACTCTGGAGTAATAAAACTGTCAATCACTGGCTCATGCAATCTATTACTGTGTGAAATTGAGTGGAAGATTTGCATGTCAATTGCTGTCAAGGGATTTCAAGCCCTTTGAAGCTATCCTGGAAGCCTCTGACATTTGTAACAGCTGCTGCTTTGAAAACTTTTGTCTGAAGCAGCAGGTGTTAGGAAAGGAGAAGCGAAATTGCAAAGATTTTTCACCCTACTACCTGGACTGCTCTTCAGCTTTCAGGCAGGTGTCTCTGTTGGGGGGGGGGGGGTGCTGTCTTATGGGGCTTTGTTGGGGAGGGGCTGGGGAGCAGACTATGCATTCTGGGGGGAGGGGGCTCTCCATTGGATTTTGGGGGACACCTACTTTGCGCACATACCCCCTTGACCCACCGCAGGGTCCTCCCTATTGACAATGGCGGGACGAAAAGATCCCAATGCCATCCAATGGCAGGCCGTGCAGCGGGTTGCGTGGAAAATCCCACCCCTTATTTTTACTGCAGTACTTTAGCCAATTGAAGTGGTAGGGTCCAGGTTCTCTAGAAACGCAAAGTAAGGTACATTGTAATGTGAGCTTCTGTTTAAGTCCGCAACTGTGCTTTTCTTTTCAAACCTCAAAGTAGCAGTGCTATGGGGAAAACATACTTTTTGGAGGTGGTATTTGATATACCATCAATGACCATGAGACAAAATGGTGAAACTATTGAGGCTTTATTGCACTCGATGTTAAGCCTCCTGCAGCTGGAACCAGAATGTAGGCAGCGCAGGAGAGTATACACTTTTATACAGCGTCTGCTGGGAGGAGCCAGCAGGCTGGGATTTACTGTATTAACTGCAGTACTGTGGCAGTACCGTAATACACGTAGTGTGTGATCAGCGGTGTTTACCACATTCACCCCCTGCTTATAAAAAGAGTCAAGCGGGGCTGAAAACAGCGTTGCAGGTTGAGTCTGTCGGGGGCTTTGACCCTCAGCCGCGATTGCCTCAGTCCTGGTTGTGGTGTGGGTGCCAGTGTGGGTACCTGCGACTCCGGGAGCGTGTTGTCCTCTCCTTCTTCACCCAGTAGTGGATCCGGTGAGGGGACGGATGCTGCTGGGGTGGGGGTTGCGGTGAGAGTCGCTGGTGGGAGGGTGAATGGCGCAGGGGCGGGGGAGGCAACCGGAGGGGAAGGGGACGGTACCAGGTCGGGGGTGGTGGTGGTGGTTGTGGATGGGGAACCAGCGGTGCCAGGTCCCGGAGGGAGACTGTGTCTTGTTGCCTGTCATGGTGTGCCACATAGGCGTACTGTGGGTTCGTATGGAGGAGGAGGACTTTTTCGACAAGAGGATCAGATTTGTGGCAACTCGCATGCTTCCAGAGGAGAACGGGCCCAGGAACTGTCAGCCAGGTTGGGAGCGAGACCCCTGTGGTGGATTTCCTAGGGAAGCCAAACAAACGTTTGTGAGGGGTCTCATTAGTGGCAGTGCACAGGAGCGACCGGATAGAGCGGAGCGCATCGGAGAGGGCCTCCTGCCATCGTGAAACCGGGAGATTCCTAGACCGAAGGGCCAGCAGGACGGCCTTCCAGACCGTCGCGTTCTCCCTTTCCACCTGCCCGTTTCCCAGGGGGTTGTAGCTGGTCATCCTGCTCGAGGCGTTGCCCTTGCTGAGCAGGAACTGACACAGCTCATCACTGATCATTATGGATGTAGGTGGGGAAACCGAACAAGGTGAAGATACTGTGTAGGGCCTTTATGACCGTGGCAGACGTCATGTTGGGGCATGGGATGGTGAAAGGGAAGCGGGAGTACTCATCAATGATATTGAGAAAGTACACTTTGCGGTCAGTGGAGGGGAGGGGCCCTTTGAAGTGAATGCTGAGGCGCTTAAAGGGGCGGGAGGCCTTCACCAGGTGCGCTCTGTCCGGCCGGTAGAAGTGCGGTTTGCACTCCGTGCAGGCTTGGCAGCCCCCGGTCACAGTCCTGATCTCCTCGATGGAGTAGGGCAAGTTGCGGGCCCTGATAAGGTGGACGAACCGGGTGACCCCCGGGAGGCAGAGGTCATTGTGGACGGCCCTGAGTCGGTCTCCTTGTGCGCTGTCACGTACCGTGGGATAGGGCATCTGGGGGCTCATTGAGCTTCCCCGGGCGATACAGGATCTTGTAGTTATAGGTGGAGAGCTCGATCCTCCACCTCAAGATCTTATCGTTCTTGATCTTGCCCTGCTGTGTATTGCTGAACATAAAGGCAACCGACCATTGGTCAGTGAGGAGAGTGAATCACTTGCTCAGATTTACTGTATTAACTGTAGTACAGTGGCAGCACCGTAATACACCTAGTGTATGACCAGTGGTGTTGACAACAGTATTCACTCTGTGTCACTGGTGGCATTAGTACTGCCTTATCCAGAGGGAGTAATAAAAAGAGAACAGGTTGGAATCACTCAGCAGTCAGTCAATCTTTGGGAAGTTAGCATGTCAAGTATATACTCTACATTTTCTATGCTATAGTGATGCTGTCACCTGACTTTAACGCAGGTGCCTATAGGCCCCCAAATAGTAATAGCGATGTGGAGGAAGAAATTGCAAAACAGATTATGGATAGGTGTGGAGATCTCAGGGTAGTTGTCATGGGTGACTTTAACTTTCCAAACATTGATTGGAACCTATAAGTCGAACAGTTTGGATGGGGCAGTTTTTGTACAGTGTGTGCAGGAGGGTTTCCTGACACAATATGTGGATAAGCCGACAAGAGGTTGGGCCACATTGGATTTGGTACTGGGTAAAGAACCAGGCCAAGTGTTAGATTTGTTTGTGGGAGAGCACTTTGGAGATAATGACCACAATTCGGTGTCTTTCACTATTGCAATGGAGAGGGATAGGGCATATGGCAGGGCACGATTTATAATTGGGGGAGGGGTAATTATGATGTGATTAGGCAAGAATTAGGGAACATAAGATGGGAACAGAAGCTGTCAGGGAAAGGCACAAATGAAAAGTGGAGC
Organism: Scyliorhinus canicula; assembly: GCF_902713615.1. Taxonomy (NCBI): domain Eukaryota; kingdom Metazoa; phylum Chordata; class Chondrichthyes; order Carcharhiniformes; family Scyliorhinidae; genus Scyliorhinus; species Scyliorhinus canicula. The sequence continues at coordinate 81,230,166 of NC_052148.1, forward strand.
TTGTTCAAGGAACGAATACTGCGTGTCCTTGATAGATATGTCGCTGTCAGGCAGGGAGGAAATGGCCGTGTGAGGGAACCATGGTTCACAAAAGAGGTTGAACGTCTTGTCAAGAGGAAAAAGGAAGCATATGTGAGGATGAGAAAACAAGGTTCAGTTGGGTCGCTTGAGGGTTACAAGGTAGCAAGGAATGAGCTAAAAAAGAAAGGGCTTAGGAGAGCTAGGAGGGGGCATGAGAAGTCCTTGGCGAATCGGATCAAGGAAAGCCTCAAGGCTTTTTACTCTTATGTGAGAAATAAAAGAATTACCAGGGTGAGGTTAGGGCTGGTCAAGGACAGTAGTGGGAACTTGTGCGTGGAGTCAGAAGAAATAGGAGAGGCGTTGAATTAATACTTTTCTTCAGTGTTCGCCAAGGAGAGGGGCCATGTTTTTGAGGATGAGAGTGTGATACAGGTTGGAGTGTGATAATGGTTGGCTGGAGGAGGTAGCTGTTCTGAGGAAGGATGTATTAGCAATTTTGAAAAACCTTGGGGTCAACAAGTCCCCTGGACCAGATGGGATATATCCAAGGATTCTTTGAGAGGCAAGGGATGAGATTGCAGAGCCTTTGGCTTTGATCTTTGGGTCCTCACTGTCCACGGGGATAGTGCTAGAGGACTGGAGAGTGGCAAAGTTGTTCCTCTGTTCAAGAAAGGGAATAGGAATGACCCAAGTAATTATAGGCCGGTTAGTCTTACTTGGATGGTCGGTAAGTTAATAGAAAAGGTCCTGAAGGATATGATTTATGACCATTTGGAAAGATGTAGCTTAATCCGGGATAGTCAACACATATTTGTGAAGTCTATGGGCGCGATTCTCTGCTCCCCACGCCGGGTAGGAGAATCGCGGGAGGGCTGGGCGACTCATTTCACTCCCCCCTGGCGCCCCCCGCGATTCTCCCACCCCCCGCTCGGAAGAATCGCCGCTTGCCGTTTTTCACGGCGACCGCCGATTCTCCGACCGGATGGGCCGAGCGGCCTGCCGTTTGCGACCACTTCACGACGGTGGCAACCACACCTGGTTGCTGCCGTCATGAACATGGCCGCCAAAGGCCCGTTTGAAGCTTGTGGGGGGCGGAGAGGGGAGTGAGCACCACGGCCGTGCTCGGGAGGGGACTGGCCCGTGATCGGTGCCCACCGATCGTCGGGCCGGCGTCTCAAAGCAACGCACTCTTTCCCCTCCGCTGCACCGCAAGATCAAGCCACCATGTCTTGCGGGGCAGCGGAGGGGAAGACGGCCACTGCGCATGCGTGGGTTGGAGCCGTGAGCCTAAGTGATGTCAGCCGCGCATGCGCGGGTTGGAGTTGGCCAACCTGCGCATGCGCGGCTGACATCACTTAGGCGTGCAGGTCGCGTCATTCTCGGCTCGCCGCCTTGGCGCAAGCTTCAAGGCCCGACGGCTGAGAATAACGGAGCACCGCTCCTAGACCCCCGGGTGGGGTGAATACGGTGAGAGGAGCGGCCTCCGAGGCCGTCGTGAAACTCGGCCGAGTTCACAACGGCCTTCCCGATTTTTCCTGGGAGCGGAGAATTCCGCCCTATGTCTTGCCTCAAATTTGATTGAATTCTTTGAGGAGATAACTAAGTGTGTAGATGAAGGTAGAGCAGTTGGTGTGGTATACATGGATTTTAGTAAGGCGCTTGATAAGGCTCCCCATGGTCGGCTTATAAAAAAGTAAGGAGGTGTGGGATGGAAGGAAATTTGGCCAATTGGATAAGGAACTGGCTATCACATAGAAGACAGAGGGTGGTGGTGGATTGAAAATTTTCAGACTGGAGACCAGTTACCAGCGGTGCACCACAGGGATCAGTGCTGGGCCCTCTGCTATTTGTGATTTTTATCAATGACTTGGAGGAGGGGGCTGAAGGGTGGGTCAGTATATTTGCTGATGACACCAAGATTGGTGGAGTAGTAGATGAGGTGGAGGGCTGTTGTCGTTGCAAAGAGACATTGATAGGATGCAGAGCTGGGCCTAAAAATGGCAGATGGAGTTTAACCCTGATAAGTGCGAGATGATTCATTTTGGTAGAAAAAAATTGAATGCGGATTACAGAGTCAACGGCAGGGTTCTGAGGAATGTGGAGGAACAGAGAGATCTTGGGGTTCATGTCCACAGATCTCTGAAGGTTGCCACTCAAGTGGATAGAGCTGTGAAGAAGGCCTATAGTATGTTAGCATTTATTAACAGGGGGCTTGAGTTTAAGAGCCGCGGGGTTATGCTGCAACTGGACATGGCCCTGGTGAGACCACGTTTGGAGTATTGTGTGCAGTTCTGGTCACCTCACTTTAGGAAGGATGTGGAAGCATTGGAAAGCGTACAAAGGAGATTTATCAGGATGCTGCCTGGTTTGCAGGATAGGTCTTATGAGGAAAGGTTGAGGGAGCTAGGGCTTTTCTCTTTGGAACGGAGGAGGATGAGAGGCGACTTGATAGAGGTTTATAAGATGATGAGGGGGATAGAGTAGATGTTCAGAGACTATTTCCTCGGGTAGATGTAGCTATTACAAGGGGGCATAACTATAAGGTTCAGGGTGGGAGATATAGGAGGGATGTCCGAGGTAGGTTCTTTACTCAGAGTGGTTAGGATGTGGAATGGACTGCCTGCTGTGATAGTGGAGTCGGACACTTTAGGAACATTCAAGCGATTATTGGATAGGCACATGGAGCACACCAGAATGACCGGGAGTGGGATGGCTTGATCTTGGTTTCGGACAATGCCTGGCACAACATCGAGGGCCAAAGGGCCTGTTCTGTGCTGTACTGTTCTCTGTTGAGCAAGGCTTTAAATTTAGCCCAGATGATTGCAGTCCATTTTCCATTCAGATTGCTCTCAACATTTTGCAGTTGGGAGGTTAAACATTAAAAGGTTATTGCTTCATGTATATTTCTCAGGGGAAGGCCACTTACAAAATGCCACTGGCAACAGTTTTACAGCTGTTTTGTGTTCTTTGACTTCGGGCCAGAATTTCATGCTCCTAATCAGGACCAAACAGAGGCGGAATCAGAAAAGAATGGCAACTGAGTGGTGCACTACAGGTCTCGTCACCGCTCCCACACACAGCCATTTTTCTGAGCAACCGAGGAAGCAGGTCCCAGAATCCATCCTCTCATATTAACGATGTTGAGTGTTCATTTAGAGCCTGTCTCCATTAAGTTCCGAAACCTTAACAGAAGCAACAAGGCTTTAGCAACTGTTAGGGTTTGCACCAGCTGCATGGGCGTATGACCGTAGATTGGAGGCCAGCAGAGTTGAAAAGGTAATAACATAATTTTGCCTCCTTTGCCGTTCATCAATAAATGCTCTACCATAAGTTAGAAATCATTCAGATAAATAATGACAGTGTTATGATTGAAATATTTAACTATCCATTAAACACTGTTTTTGCCAGATTGTTGCTTCTGCCAGCTGGGAAGTTGCCAAGTAAAAAGGTCAGCATTGTGAATGTGGAAATACCTTCAGAAGTTAACCTAATCTATAAAAATGTTGAATAAACTTCACACTATTGAAAGGGTAGTCTAGTATGATAACAATGTTTAAATGTTTAATATTTTCGATTGCCTTTATGTATTCAGTCTACACCTTTGTTGAGATGGCAGTTTCAAAGTCTGTTTGTTTATTTGGGAACTTATAAGGGCTCTTGACTGCAATTCAGTTGCTTATTTGTTTTGCAAGTACTTGACTACACAGCTGCTTTGAGAAGTGTTTGTTTATTTAGGGAATTTTGTGGGCTATCCAGTGGCTTTCAAGTGTGATAATACGTTTTGTGAGTTTTGTTCATAAAGTGAAGAATGGTTAATGGGGTGAGGGGCCCGGGTTCGATTCCGAACTTGGGTGACTGTGTGCATATTCTCCCCGTGTCTGTGTGGGTTTCTTCTGTGTGCTCTGGTTTCCTCCCACCAAGTGAAGATGTGGAATTGACCATTCTAAATTGCCCCTTTGCATCCAACGGTTAGATGGGGTTATGGGTGCCGGGGTACACCCTGCTGGAGAGACTGCTGCTTCTGGATGTGGAACGGGAGGGAAGAATTGGGGATATATACAAGTGGTTGGGCGGGGGCAGATAGGCGAGTGGGTGGTGAAGATTAAGGAGAAATGGGAAGGGGAGTTGGGAGGAGAGATCAATTGGGAAGTATGGAGTGAGGCACTGTGTAGGGTAAACAGGACCTCCTCCTGTGCAAGGATGAGCCTGATATGACTCGGGTGAGAATGAGTGGGTTCTTTCAGGGGGTAGCAGACGAGTGTGAGAGGTGTGGGATAGGGCCAGTGAATCACGCGCACATGTTTTGGGGTTACGAAAAATTGGGAAGATTCTGGGCAGGAGTGTTCACGGCCTTAGCCAGGATAGTGGAGGAGGATGAGGTAGATCCAGACCCTTTGGTGGCGATATTTGGGGTTTCAGAGAAGCCAGAGCTCATGGAGAGGAGGAAGGCCGATGCTGTGGTCTTCGCTTCTCTGATTGCACGACGGCAAATTTTACTGGAGTGGCGGTTAATATCGCCACCGGGGGTGACCTGTACTACTTCCTGAGGTTGGAAAAGATAAAATATGAGTTAATGGGCTCTGCAGAGGGGTTTGAGAAAAGGTGGGGGATGTTTGTGACCGTGTTGGAGGAGCTGTTCGTCGTGCGGGGGCTGGGAGGAGAAATGGGGAAGGCGGGGTGAAGGGTGAAAAAGTTTGTACTGACTGTGTCGTTGATTTTTGGGAAGTATGTTTCCCGAGGTGTTTATGTGTTGTATCTTGTTTTGTAATAAAATATATATTTTTTTAAAATGGGGTTATGGGGATAGGGCGGGGAGTGCTCGTTCGTAGCGAAGACTCAATGGACCGAATGGCTTCTCTTCTGCACTGTAAGAATTCTATGATTCCATGATGAGGAAGGTGGGAGGGTGAGGTGGGTGAAGATTGAGGGATGGAAGTGAGAGGTGAGGTTGAATGTGGTAGGGGTTGAGGGGATAGGATGTGGACAGGTTTATATAAATGAACCACTGATTGCATCAGAAACAAAAGGCCAAAACCTTTTGGGACTGGAAGTGAACCTTTTAGCCAGACAACTCTGTACACAGCCCATCTTGGACCTGGACTCACAGAAAATCCAGCACCCCTGAATTCTCGAGATGGAGGTGAGGCTGAGCTGCAGGATTTGTACCACCTCCCAATTTCCATCTTGGACTTGAAAATCCAGCTTGTGGAGTCTATACAACTGCATTTTATGTTTTTTATTCTGATGAGAACGTGGCTCTGCATATTGTTGTGTGGCCTGGTTCTGTTTTTAATCAAGAACTACCGGTGGTTTTGAAACTGTTGAAAATAGGGCATAATTGGGTCATTCATTTGTTCTTACACTGGCTTGAGGGACCAGTCTGAGTGGAGCATTTTGACTTTGAGTCCCAGGGATGTCAGTCAACATTCTGGACAGCCCTGGGTACAAACGCAGGTGCGAGCAGTCAAGTAATTATACCTGCATTAGTATCTGTGAAAAACAATCTTCATTATTTTCACAGTGGAATGGTGGCAATAATTTAGCATATGGATTAAGATTTGATTTGGAGTGGTGGTGATTCACCAGCATTTGAGGATACAGTGGAGAGCTGCAACCACTTCCTGCCCACTGAAGTTCTTGCTGGCTTTTGTGTGCAACTTATTTGTACATAAATAGGGGCATACTTGCATGACTCCCGTTACATTAGTTAAATTAATGTTTTCTTATTATGGAAGAAATGTTGCACTCTAAATATAGTGGTATAGTGCCTTGTATTTGGTCTTTAATTGAGCCAGATAAAATTGAGGTATGAGAAATGCTGAGCCATTTTACCCTGGCAGGATTTTAGCCTTTTAATGTACTGCAAAAATATTTTCCTACAACAGTTTTTTCCTTGTTCTGATACTAATGGTAGCCTTTTAAAAACAATTTGAGTGCCCAATTTCTTTTTTCTCTAATTAAATGGCAATTTAGTGTGGCCAATCCACCTAGCCTGCACAGACCTTTGGGTTATGGGGGTGAGACCCATGCAGACAAGGGGAGAACATGAATACTCCACACAGACTGTGACCCGGAGCCGGGATCAAATCCGGATCCTCAAGCCGTGAGGCAGCAGTGTTAACCACTGCGTCGCCGTGCCGCCCTGTGCTGATGGTAACTTTTTAATTGCATTGACGCAAAGTACATGATGGCCTTTCTGTGTTCGGACAGAAAAATGTTGACAGCAATGTCGAATAAAAGGCCAGCAATTGTCTAAATGTGCTATAATTTGGAGTTTAATTTTTTTCTGCAGAAGGGATTCTCAACAAGCAGGAAAGGCATGAATACAAACTGCTGTGCAGCCTCCCTGTTTGAAAGGTTCAATATAATTACTCGTACATTGAAAATAAGGCAGCAGTATAAACAAAGGAGTTGGCTTGTCTACTAAATAATTTGATAGTTGGTGTCCAAACGAATCTTGTAGTGTGACAAAAAATGGTCAACATTACGGTTTCAGATGTCATCTGTAATCATTTTCCTGTGTGAATTGGAGACTCGACAGAGAACTGGCATAATTCAGTAGACTTGACGACAGCAGATAGACGGCACAGCCAAACAACTGCATCACTGTGACCCTTGTGAACATGCAAGCATTTTTATTGGCCCGATTACAGCTTTTCTGACATGTACTGCATGCTAAGTGTGAGAATTAAGGGGTAGGTAATGGGGGAGTAGGGGAGCCAGAGTACTGCAGGAGCTTGCTCTATTCAGAAATAATGAGACCGCTGGAAGATGACTGGCTGCATTTGAAATAAATCCCCTTTTCTCAGTTTCTCTGTGACTTCGTCACTATTTGCAGGGACAGCCACTGCTTTTTGTTCTGTGTTTACTTTCTGATGACAAGGACAAGGTGAGTGGCTTAAGCCTAATCACCTGACACTTGCAGCCATATCTGTGACTTGAAATGCATTGAAATGATGCCTCAGGGGTGAAAACATAGCAAAAACATTCATGGCTGAATGAGTGAAGTGCATTTCACTCTGCATTTTGGCTGACTTCACATGCAATTAGCTATCTTTATGCCAGCGAAAGGTCAGACATTGATATTTGTCATTGGAGATTTAATGCAGCATTCTCCAGGCTGTCAGCAATCCTCAAAGTAGTTGGATGTTGATAATTGAGATTGTTTTCATTCAAAAAATCAGCAAAATAATTTTTTAATTCATTTCTTGAACACCTTCGATCCAATATACTTTTTTTCAAGGGAATATCAACTGCATCTTTCATAAGTAAATGCTCTAAAGTTTGAAGATTGGGACAGATAAAAAAAACATTTTGAACAGTGAAGCGGCAAATCTGTATCTTTTAAAAAATCATCTCGATGCTCAGCAGGTCCAATAGCGTTTGGAAAGAACAAGACGGGTTTCCAGTGGCAATAAGTCATCAACAAATATTTGAAAGTCATTCTGCTTGTGGTACTTTTGATTGAGGACTGATTTTCACATATGAGATATCTATCAGCCATTTTTTAAAAGAAAAAAAGGTATTTAAGGGGAGCTGGTTCCCTGGAGGTGAGTATTTTGCTCCAGACCAGGACCGATGTTATTAATTTAAAAGAAAACAAATTCGCTGATGGAGGGCTCTGAACATCTGACTGCTTTCAATATGGCTCCACATGGAGAGCATGTTGTAATTAACCCAGAAGAACAATCAGCAGTGTATGTTGTTTTAAGCTTTAAATTTATTAATATATGCAAATGAATAGAGCAATGGTTCAGATGTTTGAGAATCACAGCAGGAAGCAATTATAGACACGCTAACCAGCAGCTTATCTCAAGACACGCGGCCTCTTAATAAAGGATTTTGCTTGAGAAATAAACTGCTCAGATGGAAGTGTGGCTGATTCACAAAGTATACTCAATAATTTCATTAGATTCAAATATAACCCATTTGATACTGGTAACCTACTGTAACTACTGTAACTGCATCTTATACTTGGGCACCAAGGAACTCTAGATACTTGCTGTTCAGGTTAACGTATGTCCCATATTTGAGCCCTGTGACTTGTGTAAGTTGATCTACTAATAGCTTCACCACCCTTGGGTCAGGAGAAGCAAAATTAGCCTTAGAACCTGATCACTATCTAGTGACCCTTGTGGATATTTGGTATGAATTAGATTGGGCTCAACTTAGAAAACGTCTAAAATTAAAAAGCCTGCCAGCTTATATAGTTTAACTTTACCATTACCATGAAGAGACGTATAGCAGAACACAGAGAGAAAGTGGTTGAGAGCAGGCAGCACTTCACCAATGTGCAGTTGTAGGTCGAGTCAACGCATTCAGGAAAGAAAATAAATTAGGGGATGAAGTACAATTCTAACTTTAGTAGAGTTAGTAAGAGGGAAAGACAGTATGCTGTTACCTGGTATAGTGTCAGGTAATCTGTGGGGTACCAGTGTTTTGTGGTCAGTGTGCCTCAACGGAATAATGTTTAATAGCCTGGAATTCTGTTTGATATTTGAAAATCATGTTGTGCCAACATGATCCAAATTTCATCTGTTAGGTGGTTCAAGAAATGATACGGCTCAGGCGTATAAAGTGCAGCAACATCAAAACATTAGGGCTTGGAGTTTCCACTTGATTAGCCTTTTTTTTTTCAACTCAAGTCCCTGACATTGATGTAACTGCCACAAAATAGTATGGAATTTTAAGTGCAAATAGCATTTAGTTCAACTCAGGTTTTTGTGAACTTTGTGCGTATTTAGAAGAATGATGTACTGTCAATTACCACGAGACGAGAATGGTGGAACAATCGAGGCTTTATTGAACAAGGTGTTGTGCCTCCTGTAGCTGGAACCAGAATAGCTGCAGCGCAGGAGAGCACACACTTTCATACGCCGCCTGCTGGGCGGAGCCTGCAGGCAGGGATTCACCATCGTACCTCTAATATACGGGTACAATTTATTACGGGCCGTAATACATATAATATACCACTAGTGGTGTTCACCACATTCACCCCCTGTTTAAAAAAAGAGTCCGGCGGGGGTGGTGGAAACATTACAAATTAAGTCTGTCGGGGGCCTTGACCCTCCTCCATGATCGCCTCAGTCCTGGTGGTGATGTGGGTGCCGACTTGGTCACCTGTGACTCTGGGAGCGTGTTGTCCTCATCTTCGTCAGCCCTGAGTGGATCCAGTGGGAGGACGGATGCTGCTGGGATGGAGGCTGTGGTGAGGTTCGCCAAAGATGGCGGCGCCCACGGGGCACACATGGTGGGAGGCATAAAAGATAGCGGTGCCCAAGGGCCGCACGTGGCTTGAGGAGGGGAAGATGGCGGCACCCCTGGGTCGCATGGGGGGCGGGGGGGGGGGGTTCAGGAATGTCGGGCCTGGAAAACAGAAACAAAGTGTCCTTTCTTCCCACACCCGTTGCAGTTCGCGCTCCGCGCCGGACAGCGCTACCTGGGGAGTTTGTTTTGTCCGCAAAAATAGCACTTGGGGCCCCCTAGAGTTGGCTGGCTGCCACGCGGTTCAGGCTTGCAGTGAGCTGGAGTCGGCAGCTGGTGGGGCCCACGATGCCCACGAGGGTGCCACGCGGTCAGGGGCATAGGATTGCACATTACGGGGGCCACTTCTAATGAATTAGCGAGTTGCGTAGTCCCCGCAAGATCGAGCATACCCCCTTCCGGTAGCCGCTGGCGGATGTACGCAGACTTCATGCCCGTGACGTAAGCGTCTCTAATTAAACGTTTGGTATGCTGGACTGCCGAAACTGCCTGGCAGTCACAGTTCCTACCTAGGATGTACAGGGCACACAAGAAATTGTTCAGAGTCTCCCCGGGGAGTCGCTGTCTCGTGGCCAGGAGGTGCCTGGCGTACACTTGATTTACCGGTTTAACGGAATTTCCCTTCAGGAGCGCCATCGCTTCGGAGTAGGTGGGCGCATCCTGGATGAGGGGGAACATTTCAGGGCTCACCTGTGAGTAGAGTTAGTACTTGGAGCTTCTGCGAGTCCGAGGGTTCTTCAGCGGCTGCTCTGAGATAGCCTTCGAAGCAGGCTAGCCAGTGGTCGAAGGTGGACGTGGCGTTGTCTGCTTGAGGGCTCAGCTGCAGGCAATCAGGCTTGATGAGGAGATCCATCTTTTAAAATTCCTCGTTTAAAATCTTGTTCAAAAAATTGATGTACCATCTATTACCACGAGACGAGAATGGTGGAACAATCAAGGCTTTATTGAACAAGATGTTGTGCCTCCTGCAGCTGGAACCAGAATGGCTGGAGCACAGGAGAGCACACACTTTTATACGCCGCCTGCTGGGCGCAGGGATTTACCATCGTACCTCTAATATACGGGCAGTGTCATAATACATATAATATACCACTAGTGGTGTTCACCACAAAGAAAAAATGATTGCCAACCCACAGGATGGGTTTCTGCCATTTCGGCTCATTTGCGGAGCTTCAAGGAGGCTCCAAAATAGCACATTTTGATAGAATCCTTACAGTGAAGAAGGGGGCCAATAGGCCTATTGAATCTGCGCCGACCATCTGAAAGAGCACCCTACCTAAGCCCACTCCTCACCCTATCCCAATGATTCCTTAACTTAACCTACATTAAGGGGTAATTTAGCACGGCCAATCCACCTAACCTGCACATCCTTGGACTGTGGTAGGAAACCTGAGCACCCGGAGGAAACCCACACAAGCATGGGGAGAAAGTGCAAACTCCACACAGACAGTCACCCAAGGCTCGAATTGAACCCAGGCCCCTGGCGCTGTGAGGCAGCAGTGCTAAACTACTGTGTCACTGTGCTGCCACCATGTCGTCCAAGAAAGACTGTGAATGATATTTTGTGAAAGAAATTGACATTGTCTATCTGTCTAGTGTTATCACACCCTGAGCTAGTGCATGGTCAATTCTAGACCCACTTGACCCGGAGTCATAGCACAAGTGAATTAACTAATAATTCTGAGAAACATGCCCAACGTATTTGGCACTTGGCTGCCCAATAATTATAGTCACCAGGTTTGTAAATGTAAACACAATTATTCTTTATTAGTAACAAGAAATATAATTAAATGTGCAGAAAATTCAATTGGTTAACGATTATCTAATTCCTAAGCAAAACGGCTGGCCTACTTCAGAACAATAGATAGATTGGGGACAGCTCTGGGTCACCGTGTGAGCCAGCTATGCTCTTAAAACAGCAGCCTGAAAAGGTGACAAAACAGTGTTAACAATGGTGCTTTTGGTAATTTGTTGGGTTTTTTTTTGTTTTTTTTAAATAAATTTAGTGTACCCAATTAATTTTATCTCTCCCTCTGGTGCCAAAAGTCTAATTCCTAATTCGCTGCTTAAACTTACCCCCATCCCTAAACAAACACACACACACAAGACAGACAAACACAGAGGGGAAGTAACAAGTAAAAAAAAGTATAAGTGAAAGGGAAAAAGAAACTTTGTTTTGGATGGTTGTTTCCAATATCTTACTTCTCTAAAAACGCTACTTTCAGTCCGAGGCTTTACTGTAGAGTCATGCAGGCCTCCATAGTTTCAGAAATACAGCACACATAGCTTTTCTAGAGAGTGTGTGACAGAGAGAGAGAGAGGAGTCCTGGTCTTTGTTTGTAGGCTGTAGTTGTGTTCCTGTAGATTCATTCAGGCTCTCTGCAGCTACAGAAATACAGCACTCAAGCCTTTATGGAGAAAACACGAGGAAGAGAGAGAGCCATTGCCCCTGTGCATCTCTGGGTCAAATCAAGCTAGTTTGGACTCTAAAAATCAGTTCACTGGGATAGGATCAAATCACCCCCTGTTACCAGGCAGAGTACAGCCTTTTGGCCAATTCATTGGCTACCAGCCAGTCAATCAAACCAAGACCAACCCACCTCTCCCTCTGGTGCCAAAAGTCTGAAGCTCCTGTTCAAACTAGCAGAGACATAATAGTGATAATCATGTATACATAGAACATACAGTGCAGAAGGAAGCCATTCGGCCCATTGAGTCTGCACTGACCCACTTAAGCCCTCACATCCACCCTACCCCTGTAACCCAATAACCCCTCCTAATCTTTTTGGTCACAAGATGAACGTCATATTTTTTATAAACAGAGTTGGAAAGTTGATGTTGCCAGCTTTTTGAGGCTCTGCCTGCTAGCGTGACGGTGCAGGACACCTCCAACACTTCTGTCTTCTAAGTGTTGGACAATATGGTTACAATTGCCGGTTGTGCAGCCAGTGAGCTGCACAGCGCTTTCCGTGCCTGAGCCAGCAAGAAAAAAAAGAAAATTCCTTTATGTTCAATAATATGCAAATAAGAGTTTGGGCAGAAAAAGAGGTTGGGAAACAACTTTCAAAATAGGCACAATTTTATGCCTAATGTGCACCAAATTGCAAATAAATATATAGTTTGGGGTGTTGAGGGGGGGGGGGGGGGTGGCGGCCCGAAAAGGTGTGTAGGAGAGCCTGTAAAGGGGAGGCCCTCGGCGGTGGGTGCGAATCAGTTTGTTATCTAACCGGCCCGCTCACAATGGCGAGTTCCGGATCTCGGCCAAAGTTGCCGAGAAAATCGTTAACCGCAATTTGCATTCATTTTAATCTCATTCGCAAGAATTAAGTCAAATTTATTGGCCTCCCGGATTTAACCAGCTCCCAGAGAGACATCACACCGGCATCGTTTTGTGCTCCATTTTAAAAACGTCAAGCTGGTGCAATGGCGGCTGAGAGGACCTGAGGAGGGGAGTGCTCATTTCCATTCGTGGACATGCAGCTCAAGGGCACCGGAGTTGTTCCTCCAATGCTCCGGCGTGGGGGAGGGAGACATTGGGATTGGGGGTTGGTCGGGGGCTGGTGTTTTCCATAATAGGGGTCGCCCTGGGGCCAGGGCCGGAACGGAGGGAGTGGAGGACAACAAGGGATAGGGGTGCAGGCAGGCCCGCTGTGAAAATTAACGTAATGGAGGCCTTACAGGTATCAGGTCTAACATGTTTTAATGGTGGACACAATAGATATTTAGGGGCTGGTTTAGCACACGGCTAAATCACTGGCTTTGAAAGCAGACCAGGGCAGGCCAGCAGCACGGCCCAATTCCCGTATCATCCTCCCCGAACAGGCGCCGGAATGTGGTGACTAGGGGCTTTTCACAGTAACTTTATTTGAAGCCTACTTGTGACAATAAGCGATTTTCATTCATTCACATTTCCATTTCCCCTAGCTACAGATAGTGAACCTCCTCAGCACCCCCCCACTGCCCATTCAGTGCTCCTCAATCTTCTTGAGCTTACATGCTACGTCTAGGTGAGGGCCACTCACAAACCTAGATTGTCCATTACTTCCCAGACCATGAGCTTTTATTTTTTTGCAATAAATAAGCTTTGATGTGGCATCTCATCAAATGCTTTCTGTAAATCTAAGTAAAGTACGTCCACCGGTTCCCCTTTATCCACAGCACATGTTACTTATTCAAAGAACTCCAATCATAGAACATAGAACATTACAGCGCAGTACGGGCCCTTCGGCCCTCGATGTTGCGCCGACCTGTGAAACCATCTGAAGCCTATCTGACCTACACTATGGTTAAAAATTATTTCCCTTTCACAAAATCGCATTGATCCTGCCTGCTTATCTTGAATTCTTCCAACTGCCCTGATATAAAGTATTTAATAATAATTTCTAATATTTTCCTGATGACAGACGTTAAACCATCTGGCCTGTAATTTTCTGCTTTGAATAATGGAGTTACATTCGCTACTTTCCAATCTAATGGAACCTTCCCCAAATCTAAGAAATGTTGGGAAATTAAAACCAAAGCACTAACTGTATCATTAGCCATTTTTAAAGATATTTTAGGAAGAAGTCTGTCAGGAACTGGGGACTTGTCAGTTTGCTGCTCCAACAATTTGTTCAGCACCACTTCGCTGATGACTATTTGTTCTTTGAGTTCCTCCCTCTATACCATTTCCTGATTTGCAGGTTTTCTTGGAAGGTTACTTGTATCCTCTGTAGTGAAAACCCATGCAAAGTACGTTTTCAATTCATCTACCATCTCCTTATTTTCATCATTAGTTCTCCAGATTCACTTTCTATAGGACTAACGTTCACTTTGTTTACTTTTCAAATATTTACAGAAGCTTTATATTTCTAGCTTGTTTTCTTTCAGACTCTTAATTTTTCTGTCCTTATACAGCTTCATTCTTTGCCACTATTGATATCCTGTCCAATCTTTTAATCTGGTACCTATCCAGCCCATATATGCTTTTCTTTCAATGTGATATCTTCTTTAGCATTTTTAGTTAACCACAGATGGTGGGTTCTCCCTTTGGAATTTTTCTTTTTTCTTGTAATGTATCCCTTCTGAAATGTTCCTTGAAATGTCTGCCACTGCATCTTTATGGACCTAAACTGCAAACTAATTTGGCCGTTCACTTGAGCTAGCTCTGCTCTCATGCCCTCATAAATGCCCTTATTCAAGTTTAAAATACTAATCTTAAACCCACTTTTCTCTCCCTCAACTGAATGTAAAATTCAATTCTATAAGGATCGCTGCTGCCCAAGGGGTGCTTTCACTATGAAGTAATTAAGTAATGGTATCTCATTGCACAATACCAGCTCTAGTATAGCTTGCTCTCTGTTTAACACCAGACAGTGCTATTGTAAGAAACTATCCTGAAAACATTCTATAGTATCTTCATGTATGCTACCTTTGCTTGTCTGGGTTTTCCAGTCTGTATGTAGATTTAAATCCCCCATGATTAGTGCATTTTCTTTCTGACAAGCTCCCATTATCTCTTTTTTTTAAAAACTCTGTCTTATCATGTAGTTACAATTAGGGGGCCTGTACACTACTCCCACAAGTAACTTCATGTCTTTATCATTTCTCATCTCTACCCAAACCCCTGCTATTTACTGGTTTGCTGAACTTAGGTCATCCCTCTGTATTGTGCTAATACCATCATTAATTAACAGAGCCCCTTGGAGAGCCAATAAAAAATGAAGTGTACAGCTCTGAGGGGGTGGAGGGGCAGAGGAAGCTGGGTGTCCATTATGTGCATTAGTCATTGAAGGTGGTAGCACAGGTTGAGAGAGCGGTTAATGAAACATACAGTATATACAGTATGCTCAGTTTTATTAATCAGAGCACAGCGTACAAGAGCAAGAAGGTTGTGTTGAACTTGTATCAGACATTATTTCAGCCTCAGCTGGTGTATTGCACCCAGTTCTGGATGCTATACTCTGGAAGGGCATGAAGGTATTGGAGAGGGTATAGAAAAGATTCATGAGAATGGTTCCAAGGAAGATTAATTTTAGCTACGAAGATAGATTGGAGAGGTTGTAACTTTTTCTTGGGAGAAAAGAAGGCTGGATGAAGGTTTGATAGAGGTATTCAAAATCATGAGGGGTCTGGACAGAATAGACAGGGAGAAACTGTTCCCACTCATGAAAAGATGAAGAACAAGAAGGCACAGATTTAAATTGTACTAACCCCCACAAGTTCCACAGGGATAACCAAATTAATCTCAATATGCACTCCTGGAACATGAGCTTCCCCGCTAGTAGGTGGAGGCTCGCCAGGCTGGGGCTGATAATGATCTAGTATAAAGGCCAGCATGGACAGGGTCAGGCATGTTGGTTGTCCCAATGGGACTAATACTGTGTGTGTATTTACTGCTTTAGGGCAGATTCTTATGCCCGTGACTAACCCAGCGTTCACCCGACCGCTCGGCTTGCTGGGTCTTTACCTCCTGTACCTGTGATTGTGCCAGTGGCTTCTGTGTAATAAGACTGAGCTCAAAAATTCCACTTGGAGGAATTGCCAGCACTAACTTGTATGCTGTTACCGAGTGGACTCTAGATTCTTGTGTCAACCGGCTCTGCTGCACCTCATCATTTTGGTTCTATCTTTAATCAAATAAAAGTATGTATTGAATATAATAACCAACATCAAAGGGTGAATTCAAGGACCAAAACTTTCTTACTGATCACGCCAGTGGGATCCTCTGGTCCTGCTGATGGCACATGTCCGCCGCAGGATTCCCACCACAGGGTGCATTTAATGGCACAACAAGAAGATCCTACCACCGGCCAATGTCGGGCTGCCTCCCGCTGCCCCAAAAAACCAGGCGGGTTGCTTGGTAAATCCTGCCCAAGGTTTAAATCTACTCTGCATGATGATGAAAACATTCAAGAAGGAAATAAATAAGTTTTCTAGACTCTAAGGGTGTCAAGGGGTATGAGTATGGAGAGAGCATGGGAGCATAGTGTTCAAATAGAGGATCAGCCATGATCATATTAAATGGCGGAGCAGATTTGAAGGGCCGAATGGTCTATTCTTGTTCCTAT
This sequence comes from Scyliorhinus canicula, assembly GCF_902713615.1. Lineage (NCBI taxonomy): Eukaryota > Metazoa > Chordata > Chondrichthyes > Carcharhiniformes > Scyliorhinidae > Scyliorhinus > Scyliorhinus canicula. Next base: position 81,246,500 of record NC_052148.1, read on the forward strand.
TTTCTATGTTCCTATGATGTTTAGAAGCTACTGAAACTCTGAGGCGTGATCTATCCGAATTGGAACAGAGTCCCAGGCGAGCGCATTTATCAGGGTGTTTCCCGGGAACTCCCGATGAGGCCACGCTTAGTCCCGTTTCCTGCACTGACGAGCTCTGCTCACTGGGCCAGATCTCTCAACCACCCGACACAACCCCTAAAGCTTCCGGAACCCAAACCCGCCCACCAGGAAGTTCTCAGGGTGCCTACGCACACCCCACTGCACATCCAGGTGGCGCTACCCAGGTGCCAGACTGGCAGTGCCAGGGTACCAGGCTGTCAGTGCCAGAGTGCCACCCTGCCAAAAAGGAAAGTTCCTGGGGGCCTCCGAGACCTTGGTAGACCCCCACAAGTGCTGTTGCGTCTGGTCCCTGTTTATGGAGAACGCTCTCTACAAGGTCTCCGAGGCAAAGGGGTTTGATTCCAACACCTTGGGTACCTCAGGGAAATGCATATTAGAGTCAGACTATCTGTCGTGCTCTAATATGCAATTTGCAAATAGTGATGTCGCCCACAATGAACGCGATTCTGTTCGCGATGTCTCGCGAGATCATGTTAAATCTCATGAGGCATGGCGAGCCGGGTAGATCCTGGAGGAGGGATCTCCGGCATCTACCAGCTACGCTCTCTTTCGGGTGCAAAGCGGCTGGTAAATGGCGCCCCTAGTCTTTTCATTCCTGTTGGTGTCTGAACCTCGTAACTAGAATTGTGTTCACTCCTGGCATGCTGTTTTTGATCTATGTAATTCATCACAGGGAAAGGTCAAACTTACTAAAAGGTTGATTTTCTCTTTACAGGGTGCATCAAGGTCTCACAACCAACCTGAAGTGCGATTTAGTGAAATTCCCTCAAGACTGCAACAAGACTTCAGTCCTGGCAGTGTGAAACCAAAGTACCAGGAGAGAATTAACCAGATCCAGCTTGAATGGCCTGCAACTTCTGGAGTCTCCCCTACTTTCCAGAGTAATGCAACAGATGTTGATGCTAGAAGGGGAGTAGCAAGCACTGCTAATACAAATTCCATTTCCGATCAGTTCTGTGACTTTGCAACTTCACAGCTGAACAGACCTGCTACTGGCTGTACCTGGAATCAGTTTATAAATGGGAATGCTGGACTGGCCATTGGCAATACTAATCGGCTGGTGGCGACTAAATTGTCCCACTCCATTGGCCACCCAGAAACTACAGCTATACCTACAAAATCGAAGGACAAATGCAAAGAGCCCACGGAACAGCCACATGGGAGTGGATCAGGAAAATCCTGCAGAAGAGATGCCAAATGCTCTAAAAACCTAGCAGTGGACAATTCTGCAGAGTGGGATAAAAATGGTCAAAAAGGAAAAGAGTTAGAACTGCATGGGACTGCAAAAGGAAGGAAAGACATTTTAACATGTCGTAGTGTGACAGCAGAGCCACCAGCAAGAGCATCTCCCAACAGGCCCAACACAATGAGTAGTCAGGAAAAGGATTCAAGTTCTGTAATGATTAGAATTCCAATACAACCACCGACTGCAGTGTCTACAGGTCCCAGAACAAGAAAGGAACAGCTATCAAAAACAATCATGGGTAAAAGCATACATTCAGAATCAACATGTGCTGAATCAAATGTGAAAAGTGCTGTTAGTAGCAACTTTCCCAATGCTGGAGATGCTGTAAACAACAGTCGGCGTCAGGTCAACAGTAAGGTTATCAAGCAGCAAAGTAGAAGTATGCAGAAGGAACTTGGTCAACTCAATCTAGCGGTAGGGAGAGCTGGTGAATTAGCCGACCTCTCGAATAATGGAAATAGGGTTCGAAAACCAACAGCAATATTGGCATCACCTGTTTTCATAGACCCCACCAAAAGCAGAAGAGGCTTCACAGAAATGAAGCATTCAAAACATTCAACTAAAAACAGCACAATTTCTGCCAAGTGTAAAACATTAAGTCTGCTGAAAGAAAATAGTGTTGCACAACAAGAAAATACAGTTGTGGAGCCTCCTTCTGCCTATCCGATAACTCCAGCCAGTCCACTCTATTCCAACACTGATAGTCTTACAGTTATTACTCCCATGAAGAAGAAACGGGGAAGACCAAAGAAGCAGCCTTTACTTACTGTTGAGACTATACACGAAGGAACTGCCACCAGCCCAGTTAGCCCCATCTGTTGTGAGTCTCCCAATGGTAGTAAGAAAAAGAAGAAAAGAAAAAGTCCTGTTAAACTGATACCAATGGATTCCGTCACCTTAGAGCCTAAAGACACATCATTTACCAAAAAAGATGGAAAAATAAATGTTCTGGATAAGAAAACAATCAAAACTATCAATAAAATGAAAACCATGAAACGGAAAAATATTTTAAATCAAATTCTCTCCTCTAATAATACAGTGCTAAAAAAGAAAGTACAGTCCTCCAGTGCTATTTCAACAATCTCATCTGTGCTTGAGACCAAGTTAGGGAAACAGATCAATGTTAGCAAGAGAGGGACTATTTATATTGGCAAAAAGCGAGGCAGAAAACCAAAATCCATGGTACAGCTGCAGCAAAATGGAAACAAAGGTGCTGAGAAGTACTCAAAGCCAATTTCTGCCCATTCAGAAACTCCGACTGTGCCTTTTGGATCACAGCTGACTGGAACAGTGTCACCAAACACTGCCCAACCATCACCTTCCCAGGTAATGGGGCCTACAGGAAACCTCAGCCCTGTCAGCAGTGAGACCAACTTATCTGAGTCAAAGGCAATGCCAAACCTTCAGCCAATTAGTGCACTTCCTATAAAAAACCCAAAAAGCTTGCATGCAAGCACTTGGAAGTTGTCTCCACCAAGGCTTCTGGCAAACTCTCCTTCTCATTTATCTGAGGCAGCTTCATTAAAGGAGATTACACTGTCACCCATCAGTGAATCTCACAGCGAGGAAACAATACCTAGTGATAGTGGAATTGGAACAGACAATAACAGCACTTCTGATCAAGCAGAGAAGAGTACAGAATCACGCCGCAAATACTCCTTTGACTTTTGCACACTTGATCCCTCAGAAGGTGCAGTTGTGGATCCTGGTGCAAAAGGAAAGCACAGTCACAGACAGAAACATCTGCTTATAGATGATTATCGTATTCATGAAAGTATGAAGAAACAGAAGCATAGACGGAAGAGAAAAAGCCTGCAGATGCAGAGCAGGGATGACCTGCAGTTCATAGCAGATCTGGAAGAACTAATTGCAAAGTTCCAGGTATTTCGCATTTCTCACAGAAGCTATTCTTTTTATGCTGATAACCCATATCCCAGTATTTTTAGGGTCAACTTTGATCATTACTACCCTGTGCCATACATTCATTATGATCCATTACACTATCTTCGCCGGACCACTGATCTTAAGTCTAAGAAGAGGCGTGGTAGACCTCCTAAAGCCCAAGAGACTATAACAAAGGTGCCTTTCTTACAGGGTTTTGGATACCCATTACCCAGCGGGAGTTACTATGCACCCTATGGCATGCCTTATACATCAATGCCTATTGCTACAGGTATGATGAACCTTGGGTATTATGGGCAATATTCAGCTCCTTTTTACTTGTCTCATGCACTTGGGTCATCAACTCCCTTCATGAGGCCTACGATGCCTCCACCCCAGTACCATGCCAGCTCTCACTTAAAAATGCCAACCACTGCCAAACACAAGGTAAAACATGCCATGCATTTGCAGCCTTCTATAGGGATGGATTTAAATACCATACAGCCTTCCTTAACATCACAAAGAGGTGGTGGCACTGGAATGCCCAGCAACCGAATTCATAAACGCAAACACAAGCACAAACATAAACATCGAGATGATCGGCTCATTGGGTCACGAGAAGACTTGGGTGATCTCTTTGGGTGTAAATCTGATTTTACTAAAGCTTTAGTACATCAGAAATTAGAAGGCTGTGACAAAGATCTCACACTGGGTGCTGACAAAGGAAAACAGAAGGAAAAACTGAGGCAGCAGTATGTTGAACCAATGTACACAGGACAAAAGACATCAAAGAACATCTTTGACATCGACACCTCATCAAAATTAGCCTTCTCTGACTTGCCACAATGGACAAGGACTACAGAAAAAAATGATTCTGTCAGTGAGTCAATTGATGCCTGTGTAAGAAGGTTCACAAGCACTGAAACCCGTACAAGGCGGGAGACCTCCATGGACCTGTATGGGGATCTGCAATCTGCAAGCAGCATGATTGAAAAGCGGGAAAGTGAATTAGGTGGGAGTAGAAAAAGGCACTTTGAGGGTTTTGGATCATATCGGGAGAAGAATGGACCTGTGCTAAGGACTAACAGGAAAGACTGGGGGCAGTATCAGTATGCTACCCCTGCAGCACCAGGTAAATATATGATTTTAAAATATATGTCATATTTATAAAATGTGCATGTAGTATCATTCAGATTTTTACTATGATTTTGATTACACCTCTGTTACTCTACATAATCTTATTGCCAAATAGCAGTCTAAGGTTCAGAATTATGCTGTTTCTCAATTCATTGTGTTAACTAGGACTTCCTCTGGCTTTTAAATTAAATTATTCTTTTGGAGTGGAACTCTAAAATTGTTAGTAAAATTGCTACTCTATTATTGTGACTAATTTCGACAATATGATGCACAATGGTGTGGATCACTTTTTTCCTGATTTACATTTCATTAAACATGTTATAAATAATGAGTTGATAATGGCATGCAGTGAATTTGGAGCAATGAAATAAAATGTATGGTAAGTTGCCAGCATGTGATTCTTGAGAAGTAATAGATACATTTTTAATTACTATTCCTAACTTGACAAAAGAATATGGCCCACATAACATTGTTCTTCCAAACACTAAGTGTTTTAAGTTTAGCTCTATGTCAAACAGAGTGTAGAAGCTTGGGGCATGTTGGTTGAGAGGCTGGTATTTGTGATAATTTCCTTGTGGGAAAGTTTTGATTTATGGCCTTGTTTTTACTTATTCGTGAACTAATGTGTGTGAATTGCAAAATGTCAGGGTGCAGGTACAAATAATTAGGAAGGCAATTGGAATGTTGTCCTTTATTGCAAAGGAGGTGGAGCATAAAAGGTTAACAACTGTACAGGGCATCAGTGAGATCACATATGGAATACTGTGTACAATTTTTGTTACCTTCCTGAAGGAGCAACATACTTGCATTGGAAGCTTTTCATAAAAATGTACAATAGGCTGATTCCGGCAATGAGGGGTTTGTCTTATGAGGAAAGGCTGAGAAGGTTGGGCCTATACTCATTTGAGTTTAGAAGGCTGCGAGGTGATTTATTGAAACATGCAAGATTCCGAGGGGTCTTGACAGGGTAGATTTTAGAGAATGTTTTCCCTCGTGGCAGGTAGGGTAAAAATATGGGTTCTATTCAACCCATATTTCAAGATGAGATCAGGAGGAATTTCTTCCCTTTGAGGGCCCTTAGTATTTGCAATTCTCTTCCACAAACGACAATGGAGGCTGGACCCCCAAATACATTCAGGGTTGAGTTGGACAGACTTTTGATTGAAAAGAAAATCATTATTGTCAGGCAGGAAAGTAGAGTCACAATCGGATCAGCAATTATCTTATTCAGTGGTGGAGCAAGCTCATTTCTTATGTTCATTCATGGGATGAGAACATCTGAAGTCCAGCATTTATTTCCCATTTCTAATTGCCTTTGAGACAACTAAGCAGCTTGCAAGGCCATTTTCAGAGGACATCTAAACGTCAGCCATATTATTGTGGGTCTGCAAACATTAATGTGCCAGATCAACTTAATTCCCTGAAGAACATTGGTGTACCAGATGAGCTTTTAAAACAATCTGATAGTTTCGCTGTCACGATTACCTATATTAAAGTTTTATTTCAGATTTATTTCAATGATTAGGATTTGAATTCAAGACTCAGAATTATGGCCGGCACGGTGGCGCAGTGCTTAGCACACCTGCCTCATGGCACCGAGGACCTGGGTTCGATCCCAGCCCCGGGTCACTGTCCGTGTGGAGTTTGCACATTCTCCCCGTGTCTGCATGGGTCTCACCCCCACAACCCCAAGATGTGCAGGATGGGTGGATTGGCCTTGCTAAAATTGCCCCTTAATTGGAAAAAACTAAAAAAAAGTCTCAGAACCATTTCCAGGCCTCTGCATTCCTAGTCCATTAACATAAGCACTATGCAACAATGCTCAGTAAATATGTGATAAATCATAGTACATCATAATTCCTTTGAGAGGTTTGTACATATACCTTCAAATGTACCAAGGTAGGCTGAGCGAAGTTCTTCAAACCTCAGAGTATTGGCAAAAAGTCCAACCCAAGTAGAATTTGCCTTTGCTTAATGGTTTCCAGTGAGGTTTAAGTGACTACAAGCATTGTACCTTAAAAATAACTTAATAGCTTTGGAAAGAGAGCAGCACAGATTGATCAGAAGAGTTAATTTTTTAAAATATACTTTTATTCCAAACATTTAATACACATAACACTCAAATATAGCACAACAGTTTGTAATTTTTCTGTTTTAACAAACTAACAATAATAACCCCTTCCTGTCTCAAACAATCACCCATATGTATTGAATATCTTCCCATCCCGTATCTCATTACGAGATAGCATCATGTCCATCAGTGTAGGTCTCGGTAACTGAGGGAATGAATAGAGTTCTTTGCAAACAAAGTACCGAACCTGCAGATACCTAAACCTTTGGGGTTTGAAATTTTTCCATCATCTCCTCCAGCCCCGCGAATCTACCTTCCACAAACAGATCCCCGAACCTTTAAACCCCCTCCCTCTTCCAAGCCTTGTACCTTGCATCCATCCTCGATGGCTCAAACCTATGGTTCCTACAAATTGGCGACAATACTGACATGCCCTCCAATATAAAATGCTGCCTAAATTGGTTCCAGATTCTCAGAGACGCCACCACGACCGAGCTCGTTGCGAATCTGGCCGGAGAGAACAGGAATGGGGCAGTAACCTGCGGCCATAGACATGACGCTGCACAGAAGGTTTCCTCCATCTGCTCCCACCCCAACCCTGCCTTCCCAAGCCACCCTCGCACCTTCTCAATGCTTGCCGCCCAGTAATAGAACATTAGATTTGGTAACTCCAACCTTCCCAAATGCCGTCCCCTCTGCAGGAAGGCTTTTCAAATCCTGGTGGTCTTACCCGCTCACACAGTGATTAACCTGTTCACCCTGATAAAAAAATATTTGGGGAGGAAGATCGGGAAAGGTCTCAACAGAATGTTCATTTTAATTGTCTGCCCTCGACTAGCCAAGGAAAACGGGTGGGCAGCCTACCTCTTCCAAGTCCCCTTTCATCCCTCTACCAGACTGGCCAAGCTCAGCTTATTCAACAGGGCCTAATCATGAGCCTCCTGAACCCCATGGTATCTAAATTTCAACTTGGCCAGCTTGAACGGCCATGGGGCTTACCAGGAAAATTTTGCTCATGCTCACATGAAATGAAATGAAAATCGCTTATTGTCACGAGTAGGCTTCAATGAAGTTACTGTTTAAAGCCCCTAGTCGCCACATTCCGGCGCCTGTTCGGGGATGCTGGTACGGGAATTGAACCATGCTGCTGGCCTGACTTGGTCTGCTTTAGAAGCCAGTGATTTAGCCCAGTGTGCTAAACTAGCCCCTGTCAGTTTGTACCCTGAGAAGCTTCCTCAGCAGCTCCATTATCTTTCCTGATAGAGGATCAGAAATGTACAATAGCAGATTTCCACATAAAGGGACACCCAAATGCTCCTTGCCCCTTCTCTCAATACCTCTCCACCAATAGACAACGCAAGCGTGATGGCCAACGGTTCGATTGCCAGCGCAAACAACAACGGGGTCAGTGTGCATCCTTACCTTGTGGCCCTGTACACCCAGAAATACCCTGAGCTTGCTGTGTTAGTTCACACACTCGCTGTGGGAGCACTCTACAACAGTCTCACCCAGGAGATGAATGTTTGCTCAAACTCAAATCGTCCCAGAACACTGACATCCCAGATGGGTACATGACCACATTCAAAAGTCACCTGATATTAGCTGACAACTGATAGCCCTTGTCAAACCCTGTCTGGTCCTCAGAAATCACCTCTGGCAAACAACCTTCCAGAGGCTTCATCAGAACTTTAGCTCATACCTTTGCATCTTGTTCAATAAAGAGATAAACCTGCAAGATCCACACTCCAGAGGATTGTTGTCCTTCTTCAGGATCAGGGAGATCGACACCTGCGCAACATGGCTAGCAGCTCCCCCCATGACAGAGGGTCATTAAACATCCCCAATAAATGTGGTGCCAGTAATGCTGCAAATTGCTTGTTAAATTCCACCGGGAAACCATCCGACTCCAGTGCCTTCCCCGACTGCATGGAGCTGATGTGCTCCAAAATCTTTTAAGCTCTTGAAGTGAGCAAACACTCGGATCTCTGAACTGGATCATTTAACCCCCTCACGTTCCATGTGACCATTCTGACAGGTGGTCTCTGAACCCCCCCATGAGGATCCTTCATATCCACCTTCTGAGGAGATCCAGCCAGATGCAGGCCTGACTCGGTTCCAGGCCTACTCAAAATGGCTGGCGTCACCACCCTCACCCAAATCCATCAACAAATAAACCTGCATCACCAGCATTCAACCCTCCCCACCTCCTCCACTCTGCATGCCCCCACCCTACCACACATCAGTCTCCTAGCCACCACCCCTCCCACCTGCCCTGGCCTTCAGCATTTTGTGGGCCTCCGACAATATTGATACTTCTAAAGAGACAATCCAGTCGCTGTAGTCCGAGACTGCCTTCTCCAACTTCCGAATCATCACGCCTTGCAATTCCAATCGCTGCTCCACCCTTTCCATTGCCATGCGAAGTGGAGCTACTGCCAACTCAATTGCCTTAGACCGGTCTTCCCACATCGCCAGTCTATGCTTCTGGAATTCTCCCATGATGAATTTCATTAGCTTCCCCGTCAGCAATTGGGAGGATGTCAAATCTGAAATGATAAATTTTTGCTCGACTGTGGTATAAAAAGATATGGAACTAAGGCAGATTTAAGATACAAATTAACCGTAATCTCACTGAATGGTCGCACAGACCAAATGGACTCAATGGTCAATTCCAATTCCTCTATTACTAAGTGAGATATTAAGACCAGAAATTCATGTGAGGTGTTCGTCTGCAGATTGCTTTTGGCCCAAAAAATCTACATATCAAATTTATGTAATTCAATGGAAAATTTATAACCCTGAAACTGAGAACTAATTTTCATTGTTTAAGTGTCTTTAATATGGACAAACGTCTGAATGACTTTGCAATGTACAACCACACACGTGACGGCATGGGCCATGCCTGAAGATTTTCTCTTGCACAGATTCTGCACAATATGGTGAGGATGACTGGCTATGCAGCTGGTGAGCTGCCGGTTTTCTCACCTCAACCAGCACTCTGTGCAAAAATCGGACAATTCTGCCCATTGTTCTGGTTCAGGTGGGATGGGCATGGCCTTTTGCCAAAAGCCCTTGTCCTCCTTCTCCCTTTTCTTGCAGCTTGCCCTCTTCATTCCCTCTGCTCATTCTCACTGTCGCCCTGTATTCCAAGGGGAATAGGACCAGTACACCCTGATCTGAGAACAACTAATTTGTGCAGAAATCTTCAAGCCAGGACCATCTCCTCCAACAACTGTCACATCATACCCTATTGACTTTCCAATTTCAAACAACTAAGCACCAAACATTTGTACAATCATAGCAACAACTAGTAGAAATCAATCAATAATTGATATGAAAGTTGCAACGATTCCTATAAATGTCATTGGTGGGGGTCCTTTCTGCTGCTGAGTACATGTTCACTCATGCACAAATGACAACATTGATGTCTAATACCTGCCTTCTTGAAACAAATGTCAACTGTGTGCGTACTGACACTCTGAACAATAAGGCTAGGATCAAGGTGTTGAAATAAATTTTCCAGTGTTGAGGAACCAGTTAAATGTTGCCAAAGCCTCTGGTGATAACGAAGCACGGTGATATTATGGGATAGGATCTGGCATTGCAATTCTGGATGAGTTGACGTAAATTGGAGCTCAGGAAAGGAGTGTTAGTTGTGCTAAATTTTTTATCTTCTTCCTGTTTTGTACAGTTTTATTCTTTTTAGGTGATTCAAAACATCATTGTAAAATGATTATGGGTGGAATTGTATGATCTGTTGTGGCAGAGGTGGGGCTGTAAAATGTGGAGAGCCATTCCAATGTCCATTGGCTGCAGTGAGACCAGAAGAGCCCTCCGCTGTAAAGTACTGTCCTATGCTTTTTTACCTCATTTTTACAACCCCCAAGTTAATTATAGCAAAGAAACATTTCAATTTATCTGTTTATATTTTCGTGTGAAAATAATTTATAGCACTAGAGGTTCAAACACATCACTAGCTGCTTGGCCTGGGTTTTCTCTTGTTATGTAGTGACATTTTCCTGTCATAAAATTTTCACTATGGTTTGACATTTGAAAATGAAATCAGCCTGAGTTTGGATAGCCCATCAAAGCTCAGGAGTGAAATGATGGCAGCTAATAGTTTATGGCCACTTGATGACTATCTTGTGTGATCCCCAGGCAATGAATGTCAGAGTTTGATGGAAAGACAATTGTCATAAAATTGTGAAGGGGTGATGAGCAGTCATTGCCAGTATCTTTTTGAGGAGATTAATGTCTTCTATTTTGCCATGGCATTGTCGGACTGATAGGCAGATAGCCTCATTGACTCCGATATTAATAAAGGATTTAAAACTCTTTCATTCCCATAAGTATTTTTTAAAATAAATTTGGAGTACCCAATTATTTTTTTCCAATTAAGGGGCAATCTAGCGTGGCCAATCTACCTACCCTGCACATCTATGGGTTGTGGGGGCAAAACGCACGCAAACACGAGGAGAATGTGCAAACTCCCCACGGACAGTGATCCAGAGCCGGGATCGAGCCTGGGACCTCGGTGCCGTGAGGCTGCAATGCTAACCACTACGCCACCACGTTGCCCTATTCATTCCCATTAGTGACTGTCTTTAGTCTAAATAAAATAATCCTGTCGATCCTGCATTCATGACACCTTGCAATGAACATTCTATAGTCAAAAACACCTTTTCAGCATAATTAGCCTCACTGAAAGTCATATTTTAACGATACTGAAACCATGGTCAGAATTTTAGCTTTGCCTTGTCGAAAAGCGGCAGTTACGATGCTTCATGAAATGGGACGTGATGATGTCAGGAGGGCTTCCCGATGTCATTGTGCTGCCTTGTGCTAATTAGGTTCGCGGCCATGTGTGGAAATAGTGGGCGGGATTCTCCGCTCCCGGACTAAGTGCCCGCGCCGTCGTGAACGGCGTTGCGTATCACAACAGCGCTAACAGGGCCGGGCACTTGGGGGCCAGCACGGCACTAGAGCGGTTCACGCCGCTCCAGCCTGGTGCCACGCCAACCCGCACATGCACAGTTGGGGCAGCTCATTCCTGCGCATGGCGTCGGTGTACTGGGGCCAGCCACAGAAGGAGGGGCGAGAGGCCGGCCCGCCGATTGGTGGGCCCCGATCACGGGCCAGAACCCATCGGAGGACCCCCGGTGAAGGAGCCCCCGTCCCCTCCCACCCCCACAGGCCGCCCCCACAGCGTTCCCCCCGCACATTTCCCGCCGGCAGTGACCAGGGGTGGACGGCGCCGGCGGGAACCTGTTGTGTCGGAGCGGCCGTTCGGCCCATCCGGGCCAGAGAATCGCCGCTCACCGTTTGCGGTGATTCTCCGAGCAGCCCGGCGCAATTCTCGCGGCGCTGGTTTTGGGAGGGGTGGGGGTGGGAGAATTGCGTGCGGATGCCGGGACGGCGTGGCGTGACCCGCGCAGCGCCCCGGCGATTCTCCCACCTGCCGTCTGGGGGGGGGGGGGGGGGGGGGAGAATAGCGCCCAGTAAGCATGACCATCTACATTTAAAGGGCCTATTGAGGTCATTAAAATTCCAATTCACCACAGAGTGGCCTGTGCCCTTTTAAGCTTGACGCATGGGCCAATCAGCCAGATGGCCATCATGTTTTGCAATTATTCCACATTCAGGGCTCCGAAAGATTTTGGTGAGGAGTTGGGAATTTTGAAATGAGTTGGTAGTGGGTAGATTATAGATCGTTTGGGGAATATTTTTGTTTATTTGCATAATTCTAGGAGGGTTAAATCTTTGTACTGGCTTTCAACAGACATGCCCTTTCATTGATGAAACCTCTGCACGTTTTAGGAATAGCATGGGAATTGTGTATTCAGTTGGAGGAACTCCTCAAAACAGGAGGAGACAGCCAGAAGGGAGAGGAGGCTAGTTATCCTCAGGTACCATTTGTCGTCTATCCTCAACACTAAGAGCCAGAAGGGATAGAGGGCTAACAGGCTTTGCTGGTGCATGAGTCGCAGAAAGTTGGTTTACAGGTGCAACAGGTGATTAAGAAGGCAAATGGAGTTTTGTCCTTCATTGCTAGAGGGATGGAGTTTAAGACTAGGGAGGCTATGCTGCAATTGTATAAGGTGTTAGTGAGGCCACACCTGGAGTATTGTGTTCGGTTTTGGTCTCTTTGCCTGAGAAAGGACGTGCTGGCGCTAGAGGGTGTGCAGAGGAGATTCGCTCGGTTAATCCCAGAGCTGAAGGGGTTGGATTACAAGGAGAGTTTGAATAGATGGGACTGTACTCGTTGGAATTTAGAAGGATGTGGGGGGGGGCGGATCTTATAGAAACATATAAAATTATGAAGGGAATAGATAAGATAGATGTGGGCAGGTTGTTTCCACTGGCGGGTGAATAGCCAGGTGGGTGAACTAGGGTGCATAGCCTCAAAATCAGGGGAAGTAGATTTAGGACTGAGTTTAGGAGGAACTTCTTCACCCAAAGGGTTGTGAATCAATGGAATTCCTTGCCCAGTGAAGCAGTTGAGGCTTCTTCATTAAATCTTTTTAAGATAAAGATAGATAGTTTTTTTGAAGAATAAGGGGATAAAGAGTTATGGTGTTCAGGCCAGAAAGTGGAGCTGAGTCCGCAAAAGATCAGCCATGATCTCATTGAACGGCGGTGCAGGCTCGAAGGGCCAGATGGCCTACTCCTGCTCCTAGTTCTTATGTTCTTATGTTGCAAGGGGGAAGGGTCAGGAGAAGGTGTGTATACCCAACTGGTAAACTGGACAGGCAGTGATCTGAGTACCTGGACATGACAAATGTTCAGTGCTGAAGTAGGCTCAGCCTCCAGGGAAACCATCACCTATCTCTATTTAATGAAAGGCCCCAAAATAGCCTGAAAACTGTTTCGGTGGCCTCTCAATGCCAGTGACTCTGAAGGTGACAATAACCCTGAACTTTTATGCTTCAGAATTGTTCCAGGAGTCTGGAAGATCTCTGCCGAGTGTCACAATCCACTGTGCACAACTGCATCAAGGTGGTTATACATGCACTGTTCTGAAGTGTGAACACCTTCATTCACTTCAAGACAGATGAGATCAGCCAAGCAGAGCGAGCCAGAGGTTTTGCTCCAATAGCAGGATTTCCTAGAATTCAGGGAACCATCAATTGCACACATGTGCCCATCAAGGCACCAGCGGGGGTGCAGGATATCTTTGTGAATAGAAATGGGTTCCGCTCTCTGAACTTGCAGACTGTGTGTGATCACAAGTTTGAGATACTGCAGGTTTGTGCTAGCTATTCTGCAAGCTGCCGTGATATCTGCATCCTGTGTCACTCCCAAGTGCCAAGGCACTTCATTCCACCAGCATGGTTGGATGGATGGCTATCGGGAGGGGTGAAAAAAAGCTATGCATTAAAATGGTGACTGATGTCATCAATCAGACAACCAGGGCTGGATTCTCCGCTTCAGCGGCTAAATGCCGGCTCGAATGGAGAATATGCGGGAGTTTTACGACCAAAAAATCGGCACCGACCCCTCACCGATTCCGGGACCAATGAGGGGCTAGCAGTGGCGCTGGGTGAAAACGGCCTGAGAATGGCCAGTCCCTGGCTGCGCATTGACACGGCTGACGACCTGCAGCGGTCGCGCCGCACAACATGGCGTCGACCATGCGCAGACCCGCCATCCGTGATCCCACGGGCCACCCCTTGGCCACACCCTAACAACCCCCTCAGCCATCACGGAAGCCTCCCCAGTCAGCGGCATGGATCCCGGCCGAGTGTGGTAGCACTGGATACAGTCCACAATCATCACGTCGGGTTCCCAACCACTGAGACCACACATGTTCTGCGCCGTCGGGAACTTGGCCCATCGGGGACGGAGCCTGCCGATGACGCGCCAAAGCCACTGCAACGGCGACGTGATTACGCCATTTCCAAGGGGTCAGAGCATGGCTGACCGGCGTTAAACCGGGACCAGACCCGATTTTGGTGTTGGAGTCGATTCTCCGCCCGATTACTATATCACTGTCAGACAACAGAGAATCCAGCCTCCAAGGACTCCTGCTTAATGCATATTGAGTTATACAGGTCAGCAAGAGCCTGTATTCAATTCTAAATCTGTGCTGAGTAAGTTCGTCTCAGCCGTGGTGATAATACCATCGACCTAAGCATCCCCAGCTAAGGAAAGTAAAAGTCAGCCAAGGTTTTCATTCCTCATCACTGTTCAATGGTCTTGTGGACTGTGCATGTGTGGAAGCCAACTGGAGCATGATTTGACTCGACTTCTATACTCCCTGAAGTAAGAAGCATTTCTAGTGTTGCCTCCACACATGTTAAGAATGACTGAATAGTGCAGATACCAGAAAGCACTAGAATAGAATTTTCCTGCTCAGGATGGTATGGTGGCGCAGTGGCTAGCACTGCTGACTCACGGTGCTGAGGACCCCCACCCCAGGTCACTGACTGTGTGGAGTTTGCACATTCTCCCTGTGTCTGCGTGGGTCTCGCTCCCATAACCCAAAGATGTGCAAGAAAGGTTGGATCAGCAAAGCTAAATTGCCCTTAATTGGGGGAAAAAAGAATTGGATACTCTAAATTTATTTTAAAAAATAACTTCCCTGCAGCACAACTTCAGAAAAGAAGATAGAAGAAGGAAGGAAGACACATCTAAACAAAAGAAAAGGATCAGGTATTTGTGAGAGTTACCCCTGCATTCTATTTCGAGTTCCATTAAGCCACTACAAAATGTCAAATCTTTGTGATGGACTGTGACTTACGGGCAGCACGGTGGCGCAGTGGTGTGCACTGTAATCCCATGGCGCCGAGGTCCCAGGTTTGATCCCGACTCTGGGTCACTGACTGTGTGGAGTTTGTGCATTCTCCCCATGTTTGCGTGTGTTTCGCCCCCACAACACAAAGATGTGCAAGGTAGGTGGATTGGCCACACTAAATTGCCCCTTAATTGGAAAAAAATGAATTGGGTACTCTAAATATATTTTTAAAAATAGACTGTGACTTAAACACAAGACATAATTTCACAGAATTTAGTAGCTATCCATTATTTAAAATGTTGTTAGTGTATTTTTTGTATTGATATAACCAGTTTACAGGATATTGTGGCTTTTACTGTCTTTCAGTATGTTAGAGGGAGACCTTTATAGACTTGTTCAACCCATTTATAGAGAACTGCTTGATACAATATCAGATAGAAGATGAGAAATCTTTATATATTTCTTCACCCCATTATACTGATATTCTGAGAGGTACATAAATAATATAGATATGTCAGAGGATTGCAGGCAATAATCTAATCTCAGGGTTCAGCTGACAAACAAACCCCAAGCTTTGTACTGGCACCGTATGGTGTCATTTGAACAAATGGATTGGATGCCTACCTTGTGAATCAGAAGACATTCTGACTGATTATAATATTTTCCAGAAATTGATTGTAAGCTCCAGCCTCGAAGTTATAAACCCCAATTATAGAATATTGCTGCTCAGCGCTTTCCTCCTTTATCATTTCCTCAAATACGCTATGCATACAAGCTTTCCACCGTCTTCCAGATTCAATGGGCAGAATTTTACAGACCCTCCCACCGACGGGATTTCTCAATCCCACTAAAGACAATAGACCTTTGTACAGCTTGCTGCATTTTGCAGTCCTGTGGCCATTTTACAGCCACAATGGGGCCAAAAAATACCACCCCATGTGTTGAGATTAAACGCACTATCTCATATTCTATTCTTTGCTTTGTAGGATTTCGGCACAGTAGACTTCCTTATCTTCATGATTTTTCCTTTCTGTTCCTTCAAATCTCCGAAAAAAGATTTGAACGGCCAGTTTCACGGCAGCCTTCACGACTCTCCGCATTTGCGGAGAATCGCGCCCATTTTTCATGGAATAGCTATAATTCTATAGGCTGGCACAGTGGTCAGCCTTGCTGACTCACAGGGTTCGATTCTGGCCTTGGGTGACTGTGTGGAGTTTGCACGTTCTATTAATGATCTAGAATTTGTTGCACAAGGACCAATTTCAAAACTGTGAGGAGGATAGTATAGAACTTCAAAGGGCATAGAATTGGTGGCCCAGTGGCAGATGAATTTCAATGCAGATAAATATGAAATAATATATTTTACTTGGAAGAATATGAAAAAAAAGTATAAATAAAGGGTACTACTCGAAAGTGTCTGCAGGAGCAGAGGGTGTGTACATGTGCACAATACATAGATATATAGAAGATAGGAGCAGTAGGAGGCCTTTTGGCCCTTCGAGCCTGCTCCACCATTCATCACGATCATGGTGATCATCCAGCTCAATAGCCTAATCCTGCTTTCTCCCCATAACCTATGATCCCATTTGCCCCAAGTACTATATCTAGCCGCCTCTTGAATATATTCAATGTTTTAGCATCAACTACTCCCTGTGGTAATGAATTCCACAGGATCACCACTCTTTGGGTGAAGAAATGTATCCTCACCTCTGTCCGAAATGGTTTACCCTGAATCCTCAGACTGTGACCCCTAGTTCTGGATCCACCCACCATCGGGGACATCTTCCCTGCATCTACCCCGTCTAGTCCTGTTTTATAAGTCTCCATGAAATCCCCCCTCATTCTTCGGAACTCCAGCAAGAACAATCCTAACCGAGTCAATCTCTCCTCATATGACAGTCCTGCCATCACTGGAATCAGTCTGGTAAACCTAAGCCACTAAAGGCAGCAGGACAGATTGGGAGAGCGGTTAATAAAGCTGTCATCAGTGTAGGAAGTACCACTGAGTCCATTTCCTGATCTTTGCAATGCAGCTTTGGCAACGCTGATCAAGAGGATCAGGGATTATGGAGAGAAGGCAGGAGAATGGTGATGCGAAAAATATCAGCCATGATTGAATGGCTGAGCAGACTCGATGGGCCAAGAGGCCTAATTCTGCTCCTATGTCTTATGGTCTTATGGTCTTAAGACAACTTTTTCATTATGGCAGGGCATTCAAATATCACGGGCAAAAATAGAAAATGAGGCAGTTAAGGCAAACTGGGCAAAACATTGTCCTCACACATAAGGGTAGAGTTTCTGCCTTGGGCACAAATGGCAATCCAGAAGTAAATTGTTGAACACTGTGCTCGTTGCCAGAAGTGATTTTTTTGTGCTTCATTTGCACATCACTGAATCTAGAATCTAACATGAAATGAAAATCGCTTATTGTCACGAGTAGGCTTCAATGAAGTTACTGTGAAAAGCCCCTAGTCGCCACATTCCGGTGCCTGTTCGGCGAGGCTGTTACAGGAATCGAACCGTGCTGCTGGCCTGCCTTGGTCTGCTTTCAAAGCCAGCGATTTAGCCCAGTGTGCTAAACATGAGCCATTGCATTCAGCAGCATTTTTGAATGCAATTCACTTTTTTATTGAAATATGTATAACAGTGGTGGCCTGGTGCACTTTTATTAATAGAGATCAAAATGGATTTATCACAAAAAAGAACATTTTTAATCAGAGTTACTCGTCATCACCTGTCAGAAACCTGCTTTTAAAAAAACTGAAAACGACCTTAAAAAAAAACAATGCAGGACCATTTAGTTATTTCATTGCTGTAAAGTTGTTAGTTTCTTAATATTCTTTTTATTTCTTTAACTTTTAAAAGCTGCTTTTTAATGTACTTCAGCCTAAGAAGAGCTTAATTTTAGCAGCCTTTTCAAAGGCCCATAAATATGCTGCTTAATTTGATCTGGAGGCATATTTTGTGGGTAGGGCTGGCTTTTGGCACGATGGTTTTTAAAACTAATGCAGAAGGTGGCAGGAATTCAGTTTGCACTGGATGTAATTTGCTCTTGAAATTTGTTTCTCTTTTGTGCTTCACGTGAATTCCATGAGAATAACAGCACAGCCAATTGGAGATTCTGGGCCACCATTTCAACTGCCTGCTCTTTAAGCAGACATTTTTTAATCCTCAGTTCATGTCGCTCAACAGCATCCATTAACGTAGCTTTCCGCCCTCTGTTTAAATGGTTTGTGGCATAGGGGTATGATTGTTCACTTTTAAATGACAAGTATCTATTTACCCTCCTTTTGGCTGCCTGGTAGATGTGTGATGTGATGGGACTCGGGGTAAGTGATCACTGAGAGACATATTATCAGAACCTTGAGGAAAATGTCAAGCAAACAAATTATGCATAATGTAAAAGATGAGACTCAAGGAAACATTGGGCTCATCCCGTTTGCCTGGGAACCCTGGCAGGCTCACTGTCCTGTCCTCACCAATCTTCATATCCAAATCTGTCCTGCTTCTGTGTCCCAAGATCTGATGCATCCACCCACTCTCTTACTCTATTTCCAAATGTATTTCAGGGCCTGTTTTAGTTGATCTTCTCCCAGAGTCTTTGATAACTCATTCCCCACCAAACATACCGCCCCTCCCCAATCTCAACCCTCCAGTGATGCTTGACTCGCTCACGCTCTACATATTACCAGCTTCACGTGGTTGGAGCTCCCAGTCATTGTTTGGCATTTTAAAATGGAAAACTGGGTGGCTCATATGCCAATAACTGCTTTATGCATGAATCAGAAAAGTTTTTTCAGAAGATGTCATGAAAACAATGCAATTAGGGGCAAGACAACTGGCAATTTGACCAAAAATGAACAATTCGTAACAATCTACCTTGATGTACTTTAATGTTGTCCCCTTTAATACAACTAATGGATTATTGTGCATAGTCATCATTTAATTCATTTGTCTGCCCTTTTATTGCACCTCCATTATAAATATTATTTTCTGTATATCAAGGGAATATTAAGGATCAAAACCTTGAGGTATTTAATATCAGCAGAGAAAAAATATTGCAGAAACATCAGGGACTAAAATCCAATTCTCAGGACGTGATGGCATACATCCTAGGGCTCCATAAGAGATGGTTGTCAAAGGAGTGGATGCGCTGATTATGATTTCCCAAATTTCCAAAGATTCAGGAGTAAATTGGCAGTATTCAAATAAAGCACCACTATTCAAGAAAGGACAGAGAAAACACGGAACTGCAGGCCAGTAAATCTAAGATCAGTGATCAGGAATATGGTGCAATCTATTATTAAGACTATTTTAACAATGCACTGTAATATGTGCAGACAAAGCCAACACGGTTTTATGAATGGAAAATCATATTTGACAACTTTATTTCAGTCTAACGTGTAGTGTAGGTAAAGGGGAACCAGTAGATGTAATATTTCTGGATTTCTAAAAGGCATTTGGTAAGGTGCTCCACAAACATGTAATATACAAAGTAAGGGCTCATTGAGTTGGGGACAGTCATTAGCATGGATGGGCAATTAGATAATGGGCAGGGAAGGAGAGAATAGGGATAAATGAGAATTTTCAAGTTGGCTGGCTATATTTAGTGAAGTGCCACAAAGAATCAGTGCTGGTACCTCAACTATTTACAATCTAGATAAATGGTTTTGGCAGTGACAGAGAATAATGCATCCAGATTCGCTGATGATACAAAACTAGGTGGAATGTAAGCTAAGAGGAGGACACAAAGAGGCTACAATGGGACATAGATAGGTTAAGTGAACAAGATTGCAGTTAGAGTTTACTTAGGAGTAAAAATAGATAATCAGAATACTTTTTAGAAGGCCTACGGCTTCTAAATGTTGATGTTCAGCAATGTACTCATCGAAGGAGCACAACAGAAAAGCAAAATACTGTTGATGCTGGAAATGTTAAGTAAAAACAGAAAACACTAGAAGTACTCAGCAGGTCTAGCAGCATTTGGAAAGAAAAACAAGTTTCAGGTCTGTGACCTTGCATCAGGACAGAACAAAAAATTAGCATGTAGGTGCAGCAATCAGTCAGCAAGGTAATTTTCATGCTGGTCTTTATTGCAAGGGGACTGGAATACAAGAATAACAAAATATTTCTGAAATTGTATACGGCTTTGGTGAGACCGCAACTCGAGTACAGTTTTGGTTTCCATGTTTAAGGAAAAATATACTTGCATTGGAGGTTGTATAGCAGAGATTCACAAGACTGGTTCCCAGATGAGAGGGTTGTCCTATAATGAGAGTCTGCATAAATTGGGGCTGTACTTTCTTGCATTTAGAAGAATGCAAAGTGAACTTATTGAAGCACATAAGATCCTGAAGGGACTTGATGGGGTAAATACTGAGCAGTTGTTTCCCTTGGCTGGGAAATCTAGAACACAGGGGCACAGAGTCAGGATAAGGGGTTGGTCATTTAGGGCAAGGTGAGGAGACATTTCTTCACTCAAAGGGTCATGAATCATTGCAATTCTCTGCTTCAGAGGGGTTGTGAACGGTCCATCATTGAGTATATTTAAGGCTGAGATAGACATATTTTTCAGCTGTCAGGAAATCAAAGGATATGGGGAGCATTCATGAAAGTATAATTGATACATAGGGCTGGATGTTGCTGCAGACCTTTAACAATGGTGGGTGGGACCCAGATGCAGTACTGCGATGCCCATTTCCAACAGATTCAATTTTTGGGGGGATGGGGGCATATGTGGTTTATACAGGAGGGAAACCCAAGCTTAGCAGGACATTTATATTTATTTTTATTTTTTTTATAACTTTCGAGTACCCAAATCTTTTTTTTCCAATTAAGGGGAAATTTAGCATGGCCAATCCACCTGGCCTGCAAATCTTTGGGTTGAGGGGGTGAGATCCACAGAGACATGGGGAGAATGTGCAACTCCACACGAACAGTGACCCGGGGCCGGGATGGAAACCAGGTCCTCAGCTTTTAAACAGGAAAAAAAGGCTTGAGCTGTCAGGGAAAGTAGAAAAGAACTGTGCTTCCCTGCGTTGATTGACAGACCATCTGGTGAAGGCTGGATAAAATACCATCCGTCAGTGCAGTTTCAGAAGAGGTCTTTCTTGGCATTTTCAAAGTCCTATTTTTATGTAAATATCAATGTTTGACTGAGTTTCAAAAGCTACAACGATATGAACATGTGGGGCGCGATTCTCCGCCCCCCACGACGGGTCGGAGAATAGCGGGAGGGCCTTCCCGACATTTTTCCCGACCTCCCGCTATTCTCCCCCCCCCCCCCCCCCCCCCCCCCCCCCCACGGCCGCCCCACGACACGAATCGTTGCTCGCCGTTTTTTTACGGCGAACAGCGATGCTCCCCTATCCGATGGGCCGAGTTCCCT
Source organism: Scyliorhinus canicula (assembly GCF_902713615.1). Lineage (NCBI taxonomy): Eukaryota > Metazoa > Chordata > Chondrichthyes > Carcharhiniformes > Scyliorhinidae > Scyliorhinus > Scyliorhinus canicula. The sequence continues at coordinate 81,268,077 of NC_052148.1, forward strand.
GGCCTTTACGGCCGTTTTCACGAACGCAAAGTTCCGTTCCCGACAACTATGGCACCGATTGGCACGGCCGCACCACGGCCATGCCAAGGGTGGCATGGGCCCGCGATCGGTGCCCACCGATCGCGGGCAGCGGGTCCGAAACCCACGCACTCTTTGTTCCTCCGCCGCCCCGCTGGATCAGTCCGCGGGGCGGCTGAGGGGCATGATGGCCCGCGCATGCGCGGGTTTGACGCATAAGCGTGATGACATCATCCGCGCATGCGTGGGTTGGAGCCGTCCAATCCGCGCATGCGTGGCTGACGTCATCGTGCGCGTCAGCCGCCGTAACCCTTGGTGCGCGGGCTTAGCGACGGTCGCACAGGTACACCCACATTTCGCACAGGTACACCCACAATGCTGTTTGAGAGGGAGTTCCGGATTTTGACCCAGAGACAGTAAAGGGACGATGATATATTTTATTTTAGGATGTTGTGCGGTTTGGTGGAGAACTTGCAGGCCGTGGTGTTCCCATGCATCTGCTTTCCTTGTCCTTCTAGTTGGTAGTGGCCGCGGGTTTGGAAGTGCTGTTGAAGGGGATTTGGTGAGTTTCTGCAGTGCATCCTGCAGATGGTACACACTGCTGCCACTGTGCATTGGTGGCAGAAGGAGTGAATATTTATGATGGTGGATGGAGCACCAATCAAGCAGGCTGCTTTGGCCTGGATGGTGTTAAGCATCTGCTTCTTAAGTGTTGTTGGAGCTACAATCAGCCATGCAAGTGGAAAGAATTCCATCACACTCCTAAAATATGCCTTTCAGATGGTGGACAGGCTGATTTCCAGTCTCTGACTTGCTCTTGTCGCCAAAGTCTTTATATGGCTCCAGTTCAGTTTCTTGTCAATGGTAACCCCCCAAGAAGTTGATATTGGGGGATTCAGCGATGGCAATACAAATTAATGTCAAGGGAAAATGTTTGGATTGTTCTGCATTACAAGCCAGCTGTTTAGCTCACTGTGCTAAACCAGCCCCTCCAAGCCTTAACTTTGGCCAGGTTTTGCTGCATATGGACATGGACTGCTTTAGTATCTGAAAAGTCGCAAATGGATCTGAACACTGCAATTATGAGTGAACGTCTCCATTTCTGGCCTTACGATGGGGAAGTTCATTGAAGAAGCAGCTGAAGATGATTGGGTCGAGGAGATTATCCTGAGCAACTCCTCTTGAGTTCGTGGGCGGGATTCTCCGACCCCCCGCCGGGTCAGAGAATCGCCCGGGGCCGGCGTCATTCCCGCCCCCGCCGTATTCCAAATTCTCCGCCACCCAAGATTCGGCGGGGGCGGGAATCGCGCCACACCGGTCGGCGGGCCCCCCGCGGCGATTCTCCAGCCCACAATGGGCCGACGTCCCGCCGCTGACAAGCCTCTCCCGCCGGTGTGGATTAAACCACCTACCATACCGCCGGGAGCAGGCGGCGTAGGTGGGCGCCTGGGGGGGGCGCGGGGCGATCTGACCCCAGGGGGTGCCCCCGTGATCAGGGCCCACCGATCGGCGGGTGGGCCTGTGCCGTGGGGGCACTCTTTTTCCTCCGCCTGCGCCATGGTCTTCACCATGGCGGAGGCAGAAGAGACCCCCTCCCCTGCGCATGCGCCGGGATGACGTCAGCAGCCCCTGACACTCCGGCGCATGTGCAGACTTACGCCGGCCGGCGAACTCCTTTTGGCCCCGGCTGGCATGGCGCCAAAGGCTGTTCACACCAGCCGGCGGAGCGGAGAATTCCCCGCCGGGTAGGGGAGAATCCCGACCCAGATCTTTTGTCTGTGTTTGAACCAAGACTATAATGAAGTCAGGAGCTGAATGGCCCTGGCGGAACCCAAACTGATCATTAGTAAGCAGGTTATTGCTGCACACGTGCTGCTTGATAGCACTATCAACAATCCCTTTCTTCACTTTGCTGATGATCGAAAGTAGACTGATGGGTGGCAGTTGGCTGTGTTGGATATGTCCTGCTCTTTGTGGATGGGAAAAACCATCCGGCTGTCCAATTCATGTGTATAGAAATGCATAGATATTATAACATGGCAGCAATCATTTATAGCCCAGTCTGTGTTAGTGTTTACCCTTCACGTCCATCGACGTCCTGGGATGGGGTCTCCGTTAGCTGTTGGCAAAATCAGGAAATGCGATTCAGCAGACAATCGTTTTCGACATCAAAATCACAGCAGGCGCGGATATCGCAAAATCATGATTCTCTGTCACCGAGAAAACGGCGTCAATGCGTTTCATTCCGCATGTACAGTAGGCACTGTTTGCATATAATAAGTGGGCCCGACCTGGTACTCTTCAGGGCCTCCGCAATTCTCTGCCTCCGATGGGCCAAGTTCCCAGAGGTGTGGTTCACTTGTGCTTTTAAAAATCGGCATGGCAGCTGCCTAAACTAAAACCGTCTGTACTTACAGAGCTGTATCCTTCCATTCACACCCTATTCTTATATTAAAGGTGAATGAAAGCTGATATAACGATCTATGGACAAAGGTTGCTCGCAGCATCTGTAAATATAGCGCATCAGTTTGGATTAACATGGAATGTCTTGGACCCACGAATGTTGTTCAGTAATTATGTAATGCTGATGTTGATTTGGGCACTACAAGAAATTTTGAAATTGAGGGATACGCTACAAAATACTGCAAGAAAGTTATGATAAAATCCTACCTGAAACCACTAAGTTCAAAAACTGTATCTTGCGTTTGGCAAATTCATTTGGCGAAGATATGTCCATAGAAATAGTTTAGCCTGGCACAATATATCCAAGAATTAGTAACACTAGAACTTTAGTAGCCCAGCAGCAAGCCCACCTTAGTTAACACCATAATGATACTTCAAAAATTACCATCAAATCTAGGAGACTAAACAAAAGGTGTTTGTTTTTTCAATTTCTTCTTCGACAGTACTCAATATATTTCTTATGTTAGGCTTACCCAGCATCATTCACATGAAGTAATGCGTGAGACCTAAATTACGTATAAAGGAATTGGAAAACTTTTAATTAGCACCAATTAACTGCAATTTTCATAGATTTAATGAAGGAGGTTCATTAACTAAAAACTGAAGAACTGGTAACCTCATGGGGTACAGCCATCTTTAAAAAAAATGAATTTCCTACCTGAGCTACTTTGTCAGTATTCATTAACTCTAATTAGTATCTGAAATATTGATGTATTCTATGAAGGTCCATTAGCTACAACAAAGAAAATTAAGACACCTGTAGTCCGCACAGGCTGACTAAAAACTGTTAATGAGATTTCCAATGCTAAAAGGTAATTAAGATTTATTAAACAATTGTGTGGTCATTTTCTTCAATACGATAGGTTGAGATACATCGGTGCACCTTTCTAACCCAAACACTCACTGTTAAATTGATAGGTCGCTGCTCAGGTACTTGCAACAATAGCCTATTTGAAGGTTCACTTTGTAATAATTGCATTAAGGTTCTTAATTGCAATGGTGATTATTCACCAATAATGTATGTACTCTTGGCAATTGTTGCTTAAAGCTGCACTATTACTTTGATCGACTTGCTGAATATGGAATATAATTACACCATAATTAGAACCCTACAGTGCTTCAAAGTGATTCCAGTAAAATGTTCACAATGCTGGGCACTTCAGCCACACTTGTAAATAAAAACTGGTTACTGGTAGCCTAATATTGCAGATGGTGATACATTGGTGACTGTAGAAGATCGGTTGAAATCAAATTTCCTATTTTCCATAATCCAAATTATAGTTGAGACATGTCTAAAATGGCTGCTGTTATACAACAATGATGTGCAGATGCCAGCATTGGACAGGGGTGGGCACAGTAAGAAGTCTTACAATACCAGATTAAAGTCCAACAGTTTTATTTGGAATCACTAGCTTTCGAAAATGGGATTTTGGATTATATAACGAGAAAGGTGTAGCTGCAGAAAGAACCGATCTGTGCTGTTCTTGTGTCTTCCAAGTATTGAGGACAGAACAATTTTGGAGGAAACCTAAATGTAGATAACCTGCCTACAGCTTTGGGCAACAAACAGCATGTGACGCAGACGGTGGAATACAATGCTCCCCAGAAGCCACATAAGTCTCTCATTTGTGTGAAGAGCCCGCCTGCCCTTTAAACTAACCTCCCCTCCCGGGGCCTCCTTGAAGTGCCATGGTAATCCCACCTCATTTACCTTTCCCTCCAAGCCTCCAGTGACGATCTTCAGGCTCGGCAGTACCAGCAGTGGCTGCCACCCTCTCAGAAGACTGCAGAACATCAACACTACAATTATACAAACTGAAATATAAATGCCTGCTTGAGCTGTTCATTCCTGTACCGTGCAAACGCACATCCTGTCCTGCTGGCGGCTTCTGATAATCTTCTGTCAAACTCCATCCCCCACTTTCGATTTTCCTATTCTACTAGTCCTTTATATATTGCCCTCAGTTCAGACTCCACCAAGTTCCCCTCTCTCCCCTCTCTTTAGTCTCCAAACTGAGAAGGGGAGCAGTATGATGTAGATACTCCTGCCAAAAGAGGCTCCTGCTGTTGAGCTGTATGAACACACCTTCTGTAGCCAATGAGACCTGGAGTGTGGCTTGAACCCCGGGATGTCCAGCTCAAAGGCAGAAGTACTACCAACTGAGCCACTCAAATGCCTGGGAAAGCTATTTGAGAAGCATGACATGAAAAGCAAAGGGAAATCAACAATAAAAGCAAACTATCAAATTCTACCCACCTTTTGCAATGAAGAGTGGAGGAGGCCATACCAGGTGCAGTACCAAGTATACCTAAAAATGAACTTTGAATCTGGTGAAGTGACAACACAGGACTCCTTGAATGCCAAACACAGGAAGCAGCAGTGAAACACAGAGTTCAGTGATCCCACAACCAACAGATCAGATCTAAACTCTACAGTCCTGCCACATCCGGTCATGAATGCTAGTTGACAATTAAACATCTAACAGAAGGAGGAGGCTTCACAAATATCCTCATCCTAAATTATGGGACAGTCCAGCACATCAGTGCAAAAGAGGAGGTTAAAGCATCTGTAACCAATTTCAGCCGAAAGTGCTGAGTGGGTGATCTATCTCAGTCCCCTCTTGAGATCCCCAGCATCACAGATTCAGCCAATTTGATTCACTCCATGCGAGAACAAGAAATGGCTCAAGTAACTCGAAACTACAAAGGCTATGGGCCCTGACAACATTTCCGCAATAGTACTGAAGACGTATGCTCCAGAACTTGCCGTACCCCTGGAGAACCTGTTATAGTACAGCTACAAACACCATTCTCTTACAGTTAATCAGAGAACTATGGCCCCTTACTCTTGACATCCCATGTTTTCATCATTTTAAACACCTCTATAATATCAGCCTATAACTGTTTCAATGAGAGGAAACATTGTTTTCAAGTATTCCTATACACTAGTATTTCTTCACACAGTACCAGATAACATCTGAGTATATTTGTTTTGTGCACTGTAAAACCTCAATATCTTTCCTGTGGTGTGGAGCCTATTTCATTTGATAGGGCAATTAACTTCTTCCTACTGTTGCAATTCCAACATAAAATTAGAATTCACATTATATTTTCTTTTACTTACACGTTGGGCTGGATTCTTCGCTCTCCCAGCTGCATGTTTCTCGGTGGTGCGCGGTTCACTGGCAGCATGATCCTATGCTCCCGCCACTTGCCAATGGAATTTCCCATTGAAAGCACCCCACACCGCCGGGAAATCCGCGGGCGGGCGTGCGCTGGTGGCGAAAAAACTGAATTGCAACGGTCGGAGAATTCTGACCATTGTTTATTTAACCCTTTTCTAATAAAATATGTTGTTTATTTTTTTTTGAATAAATTTAAGAGTACCCAATTAATATTTTCCAATTAAGGGGCAATTTAGCGTGGTCAATCCGCCTACCCTGCACAACACGGAGAATGTGCAAACTCCACATGGACAGTGACCCTAGAACCGGGATCGAACATGGGACCTCGGCGCCGTGAGGCAGCAGTGCTATCCACTTGCGCCACCGTGCTGCCCTTATGTAGTCAATTCAAAGCATGCTGCAACTAGTATTTTCTTTACAGAACTATGAGCCTGACTTTTCAATTCAATCCAAACGGAATTACTACTCCAACACATTCCACAAATGTTTTTAACTTTTCACTTTTGCTGATTGCCTTCTCAAGTTGCTCCTATAAACATGCTGGAAAGGCCGCTCCAGGTCCCATGCGTTTCAGCTGAAGGAATATTATGCTGTCTGGGTGGCCCCATCATCCATTCCACAGCCTCCAGACTTTATCTGACCTTGACTTTCCCTTCACCTAATCTCAGTAACAGAAAGAAACCAAATGCTAGGTGCTGATTGTCGGAAGGCAATGATTAAATGTACAATTAAACCAGTTCTAAAGATAGCCAGTCTAACAGCTTTGCCTGTTAGACCTAGCAGTGAAAGGATGCTTCAGGACTAGGACCAGATTAGAAATCTAGTAGAAGTGCCATAGTTCAAAGGGACCCCCCTCAAATCGATGTAATTAACATTTGGGAAACATTTTGATGCTGTTGACTTGATTAAGCATGAGAAAAAAATTCAGTATAAACTAATGTCCCCTGAAATGCCCATGAACCTTGCCTGTCAAAAATACCATCACTTTGCTCAAAACTTCCCTGAACAAAGTGATGAATTATCACATTAACACAAGCAGGTGCCTGTAGGAAAAGTGATCCCCACTCCCATCCCTGACCCTGATAGATTACAGAAAGCAGGAATGTATAAAAAAAACATGAATCCTTTATCTCCCATCCAGCCCTTAATTGTCCATGCTCAGAACTTAAATAGACAAATGTCAGTTTATTTTCTGCCTTGTAAGTACTGATTTCAGTCATCCCCTCCCTGTATTTTACTTTTTAATGATACTGCGGGACCTATTATTACCATTGTTCTCAAGTGATTATCAGTTATTGTCCTCATCAAAAAAATACAAATGTGATTTTGAAAACTGGTCTGTCTATCTATCACTCAGACATGGAAAGAGGGAGTAGAGTATTTGCAAATAATAATAATAACAATAATCGCTTATTGTCACAAGTAGGCTTCAATGAAGTTACTGTGAAAAGCCCCTAATCGCCACATTGTGGCGCCTGTTCAGGAAGGCCGGTACGGGAATTGAACCCGCGCTGCTGGCCTTGTTCTGCATTACAAGCCAGCTGTTTAGCCCACTGTGCTAAACTAGCCCCAATGTCACAAAAATGGAGGAATGATTCACAAATAGTAAGGACTTCTGGAGGAAAGAGACAGATTAGTGATGTGGGAGCACAAGTGGCAGATGCAACTGCTCAGCACTGCAAAATAATGCATTTTTGGAGCTGGAAGTAATGGAGTGGATCTTAAAAGAAAGATTCTGGAGGTGTTACATGAGCTGCAAATATGTAATTCCTTAGAAGTGTGAATACAGGTAGATGAAGCCATAAGAACACCAGTAACATTCTGAGTTTTGTAAATAAAAAAAGCGGCAAAAAGTACAAGAGCAAATAAGTAATAATTTCTATGAGACACTGGCTATATTATTCCACATAGATTTGGCACTCAGTATAGAGAGTACGATATACTTCCACCAGCATAATCTGTGAGGTGAGAAACTTTGGTAATGGGGAGAGGTTTGAGAAACGCCTGTTAGTATCACAGTAATAGAGGAGGTTAAGAGGAGATTCAGCAGACATTTCTGATAGAGCCAAAAATTAAGAATTGTCGCAAAAGAAAAATAAATGGCTCAAGCACAGAATATTTCACCACAAGACTTCGTTGAGGCGAAGACAATTGTACCTTTTGGGGAAAATGTTGATAAAACATTTGAAATAGAGAAAAAGGTAGAGTGGAATTTCCTTGTTATCCTGCATTCAGCGAAAGTGTGCCAAGTTTATGTCCTGCATTGCCTTGGCATCTGAGAGAGATGTGGTCCAGTCAGTTTTGTCACAGCAGTCAATGATAACATTCCATTCATAGAAACTGCTGAGCACTCAGGAGATGAGTTCAAGATGACTTTCATACCATTACTGCCCTCAAAATTGTCCATTTCACAAAGACCAATCCTTTCTATGAAACCTAAGTCATTGAGTGCACAGTCATGTAATGAATTCCACATTGATTTGCGTTCTGTGACTTCACAGAGGGATTCCATAAAGTAAATTTCAGATGTCCCCAGCAGTGGAACCAACTTCCATCGTTCAGCATCATGGGAGTGGAAACTAATCAAGGAATAATGTTCAGCTTTAAATGTAGAGATAAAATAACACTGCAGGGAAGTACAAAAGGCTATGGTGCTCAATTATAACAATCATAAAATAAACACCATTGCAATGTGCACTTGGGTGAAAAGACTCCAACGTCAGTCACAACAAATACTTATGACATCTACAAGCTGCAAACTTCAGTTGGACTGCACCAGGTGATGCTGGAGGTTGCAGGTGAACGCATTGATGCGTCGTCCTCTGATGCTTCTTCTGCTTCCTCATTTGAGGAGGGGTGGCATTGAGGCGCTTGCTTGGCATCCTTGTCCACTTTTTCTTGCTGATGGCTGGAATAGTGAAGAGATAATGAATGATTGACTGGGAAGGTTCCAACATAATAGGTCACTCACAGTCATTGTCCCCATGTTGTCAGTGTACACTGGATGAATCCTCACTTGCCTTTTGGGGTATGCCAATCTCGCCTTTGTGCAGCAGCTCAATGTCCTCACCAGCGAGCTTTGCCATTTGTTCCTTGTGGAAGGGGAGTGTCCACAGCTGCAGGTACCCCCTCTGGTCTTCACACACTCATCGATTGTTGGAGATCTTGCCCTGCATAAGGACTGATTGACTGGGAACACTGTGGATGAAAGAGCATTTTCAAAATGTGTTTGAGTCTGCAGAGCTCTCTCCAGTAAGGGATAAGATGCTGTTTGTGCAGCATTTTGAGATAGAATCATAGAAAAGTTACAGAACAGAAGGGCATTCAGCCCATCTTGTCCATGCCAGCTCGAGGACACCCATGAAGGGGGATCTCATTGAAACCTATAAAATTCTTACAAGACTGGACAGGGTAGATGCAGGAAGGATGCTCCCGATGGTGGATATGTTCAGACCAAGGGGTAGACCATTTGAAAATGAATGAAAATGAAATTTATGACAGATGAGGAGAAATTTCTTCACCCAGAGAGTGGTGAGCCTGTGGAATCCATTACCACAGAAAGTAGTTGAGTCCAAAACATTGTATTTCAAGAGGATCAAAAGACCTTGGGGAAAGCAGGATTAGGCTTTTGTTTGAATGATCAGCCTTGATCATAATGAATGGCGGAGGTGGGCTTGAAGGGTCGAATGTCCTCCTCCTGCTCCTATTTTTTCTATGTTTCTATGTGTCCTTTCTAATCCCACTTTCCTGCATCTGTCCCATAGCCCTGTAGCATACAGCACTTAAGGTACAGATCCAGGTACCTTTTTAAACAGTTTAGGGTCTCTGCCTCCACTACCTACTCAGGCCGCGAGTTCCAGACTCCCACTGCTGTCTGCGTAAAAATGTTCTTCCTCATGTCTCCTTTACACCTCTGCCACGTATCTTGAATCTGTGTCCCCTGGTTCCAGAATTCTCCACCAAGGGAAACAGTTTTACCCTGTCCACTCTATCTCATCTGCTCATTATTTTGTGCACCTCAATTAAGTCACCCCTCAGCCTTGTTTGTTCCAAGGAAAATAACCCCAACCTATCCAATATCTCCCCAAAGCCACACTTTTCTAGCCCTGGCAACATTATTGTGAACCTCCTCTGTACTCTCTCCAGAGCAATAACGTCCTTTCTGTAATGTGGTGGCCAGAACTGCACACAATATTCCAGTTGTGGCCTCACCAGTGTTTTATTCAATTCCAACATTATATCCTTACTTAAATATTTTATAACTCTATGAAAGTAGCTGGCAGTCAGTCAGTGCTGATGTCCCATCTGCTGGTCATGTATGATATCCCTGTGGACTCTAACCCTTACACTTTCATAAGGACATCGGGTCGACTACGTTTGGAGCGAATATCCTGGAATTTCCTGAACTGCATGGCAGGTCCTTTCCAGTAGGCCAGGCGTATTGACTTCCCTGGTGACCTCTTCCCAGGCTGGCATAATGAGGTGCAAAGGTCTCCAGCTACCAGCCCTTGGAAAGAGGACCACCTGCCTTTCCGAGACAGCCTGGAGGAGAATCCGCAGGGAAACCTAGCTGAACTTTGGAGCCATGGTAATGCAGAAGTTCACAATGCACCTGAGCTACAGTGAATGAATGTCTACGCGATGCTTTTTAAATATGGTACCAGGACTTTTGACCCCCATGAGATATCTGTAGGGCAGATTAATCCTTGCCCACGTCACCACTAAATTCTCCTCGATGCATAAGTAATTAGCTGCAAATTCAAACATTGGGTGCAATGTTCGCCCAGTGGGAATCGTGCCAACTTTCCCGTCTGCAACCGCATTTAGTCACCCATCAGGATTTGAGGTGGGAGTGCAACAGTAGGATTGTTTTTGGATTGCTATTTTGAAGAGCCAGCACAGCCAGGGCCAAAAGCTTTCCTCGTATACATATCTAAACATGAAATAATTTCAGGGCTACGTGAAAAAGCTGACATAGGAACGATGAGCTGAGATGCCTCTTTCTGTGCTTTGTGATTCCATAATTTTGTACAGTAAACCCCCATGGCTCAGATGGTGTATATCTGATTATATTATGCTGCAAGCTTTCTAGACAGATTGCAAAACTTTCCCATGTGACTGGGGAATGATCAACTTTAATTTGCCAAGTAATGATCATCAGAATTGTTTTATTGAAAACATTTTTCAGAAATATTTTTCTATACTCAAGTGGAGCTGTACATTTTTTAACTGGTGTCCTACATTGTTTTACTGTTTTTTTTCTGATGAATTACATATTTGAAATAATCATTTGCAGATATTTGTTTTGTAGTGAACTAAGACCTTGTGACAAAAATGCTAATATACAATGAGAACTTGTTTTTTGTGTACTTGTGTCCTGTGACCCCAAGGCAGATATTATTTGGATAAATTTTCAGAATAAAAACAATGTACGTTACTGTATTTAGGAACATAATTCACTCCAAAATGTTTATAAATGATAGAAACTGGGGCAATCAATATCCCCAGAAATAATAGATGTGAAATTCCAACTGTTGATCTTATTAATGTGAAGACGTAATGTGGAAGCAAACTGAAAAATGTATTTGTCAGCTCCCATGTTTGTTTTGGAACTTGCACAATGGCACAGAAGAGTAGACATCAGCCGGGATTCTCCGAGCCCGCGCTGGGTCGGAGAATCACCGTTGACGCTGAAAATTCTCGCAATGCTGCTTCGACACCGGGACGCGACCGGAGAATTTGCGGCAGTCGCACGTGCGCAGTCAACGCGGCGCCGGTCGGGGGTCGTTGAAAGTGGCTCCTGAGGAGATTCTCCAGGTCGACTAGCCGAGTTCTGCCGCCGTGGTTCGTATGTGGTACCACCTGACGGGAGCTCGGACCCACGGCCGCGGTGGCCGTCCTGGTTGGGGGTGGGGGGGGGGGGGGGGGGTGGGGGGGGGGATCAGACTCCGGGGTGGGCCTCCATGACAGCCAGGCCCACAATCGGGGGCTACCAATCGGCGGGCATGCGCGACCTGGGGGGGGGGGGGGGGGGCACCTTCTTCCTCGCGGGCCTGCTGTGTCGCTACACCATGTTGCACGCAGCAGCGCGGAAACGGCCATCACGCGCTTGTACCGGCGTGGAAACGCCACCATGCGCGGATCCACGCCGGCAGTGCAGGTTAGCGTATCAGCACCGGAGCTGCGTGCAGCACTCCGGTGCCGTTCTGGCCCCCTGTGGGCCACTGAATCCCTGTGCCAAGAGGGTCGTTGACGCCGGCGTGAAACACTCATCAACACTTAGCCGGGATTTTGGAGAATCCCGGCCATCGAATCACATCTACTGGTTGATCAACACAGTAAAATCATCCACTCCAGCAGCAACTTAGTTCAATATTTTCTGCTGTTGGGTACAAGAATAACATGGTGTGTCATGCTCAGTTCAAGAATGAGGATATTGGATCTTATATTGTTTATGAACATGGCCACAAACTCTGTTAAGATGCCTGGAACTTAACATGAGACTATGGACATTTCAACTGTGTATTCGATTATGTCGCCAATATTTGCTGAAACAAGGCCTTGAATAAAGGTACCGTGAAGTTTGCTCATCTCGTTGTTTGAGGATGAACCAGCATTTGAGGAAAATAGGATCTCGGCTGTTGATTTCTGAGTGCCATATTGAACAAAGGAGAATACTTGAGCTCAAGTTGGGGAAGAGATAAGGGTGAGTAGCTGTTGTGGGCTGTCATTGTTTTGTTGAGGTCTGGACCCCAGAAATGTTAACCCTGCAGTCATATCACAGAAACTACTTTTCCAAGATTGCAATAAAAACCCATGTGGTTCAGTAATGCCTTTTAGGGAAGAAAATCGTCCATCCTTATCAGGTCTAGTCTAAATGCAGCTCCAGACCCAAAACAATGTGGTTGTTTTAAGGCAGAAGTATAGATTTTTTTTATTTTAAAGCACCCAATTCTTTTTTTTTCCAATTAAGAGGCAATTTAGCGTGGCCAATCTACCTACCCTGCACATGTTTGGGTTATGGGGTGAGACCCACGCAAACACGGGGAGAATGTGCAAACTCCACAAGGACAGTGACCCAGGGCCGGGATCGAACCCAGGTCCTCAGCGCTGTGAGGCAGCAGTGCTAACCACTGCGCCACCGTACCGCCCCTAGAAGTAGTGATTCCTGACTCGCAAGGGAGTCAAAGGTTATCAAGGATAGGTGCAAATGTGGAGTTGAGACCAAAATCCAATCAGCCATGATCTTATTGAATGGCTGAACAGGCTTGAGGGACCGAATGGCTTACTGCTCCTACACCTACACCCCTTCAATTTACTGCTGTCCACGTGCCTGTCCAAGAGTCGCTTAAATGTCCCGAATGACTCTGACTCCACCACTTCTGCTGGCAGTGCATTCCACACACCCACCACTCTCTGTGTAAATAACCTACCTCTGACATCTCCCCTATACCTTCCTCCAATCACCTTAAAATTATGTCTTCTCGTGACAGCCATTTCCACCCTGGGGAAAAGTCTCTGGCTATCCATTCTATCCATGCCTCTCATCACCTTGTACACCTCTATCAAGTCACCTCTCTATCTTCTTCACTCCAGTGAGAAAAGCCCCAGCTCCCTCAACTTTTCTTCATAAGCCATGCCCTCCGTCCAGGCAGCATCCTGGTAAATCTCCTCTGTACCCTCTCCAAAGCATCCACATCTTTCCTATAATGAGGCGACCAGAACTGGACACAATTCCAAGTGTGGTCTCAGTAGGGTTTTATAAAGCTGCAACAAAACCTCGTGGCTCTTAAACGCAATCCCCCGTTAATGAAAGCCAACACACCATACGCCTTCTTAACAATCCTATCAACCTGGGTAGCAACTATTTTTTTATAAATGTTTTTTATTGGGATTTTGAACAAAGTATATTTACCGTTATGTACACAGAATAAGAATATATATATATACAAAAAAGAAGGGCACACACAAACATCCCAAAAGAAAAGTAATAATAAAATGAAATTTAAAATAAAATAAAGTAACTGGTAAGGTATTAGGCACCAACTCAACAGCAGCATATCTGTACAATTGGCAATATTATTTACAACACATAAGTAGGCATCTGTTTGTGGGGGTGGGGAGGGGGGGAGACTGGGGAGGTAGATATACATTTGGATGCCGGAGAAACAATTACAGAGGGAAATACTCGAATGGGTCTGGTGTTGGTGTTGTCACTTGTTCCTCTCGGACGGGTTTCGCTGCCGTTGTCGTCTCGCGCTCACCTCCCCTTCAGCCGTTCATCCCGTCTTTCGTCTGGATTCTCCTTGCTCTCTGTTCCTGTCGATGCCAAGTTTGTTATTGTTTCCTGTGCCCTCCTTCCTGCTATCATTTCCCTGCCTCCCCCCCCCTCCCCCCCTCACCCACCTCCCTGGTTCTCCTCTATTGTTCCCTGTCTCTTTACTCTTTCCCCCCCCCCTCCCTTCTGCCCCCTCCTGTGCTTCGCCTTTCTTTCCTCTTAAGTTTAGCTGCCCCCCACCCTCTCCCAGTCTTTCTCTCCCTCTCATGCCTTGGCTACTTTCCCATGATTCTTGGCTACCTGGCTATTCTTCTGCTTGTTCGTTGGCCACAAACAGGTCCCGGAACAATTGGGTGAATGGATACGACATTCTGTGGAAGCCATCGTCTGACCCTCGGATGGCGAATTAGATTTTCTCCATTTGGAGAGATTCCGAGAGGTCAGACAGCCAGCCTGCAGCTTTGGGTGGTGCTGCTGACCGCCAGCCGAACAGAATTCTACGGTGGGCAATGAGGGAGGCAAAGGCAAGGGAGTCTGCCCTCCTCCCCAGGAATAGATCTGGCTGGTCTGATACCCCGAAGACTGCCACTTTTGGGCATGGCTCCACCCTCATCCCCACCACTTTAGACATTGCCTCGAAGAAGGCTGTCCAGTACCCCCCAAGTCTGGGGCAAGACCAGAACATGTGGGTGTGGTTGGCCGGGTCTCCTTGGCACCATTCACATCTATCCTCCACCTCCGGGAAGAACCTACTCATACGGTTTCTTGTTAAGTGGGCTCTATGTACCACTTTTAGTTGCATCAGGCTGAGCCCTGCGCACGTGGAGGTGGAGTTGACCCTATGCAGTGCTTTGCTCCGGAGTCCCCACCTTATCTCAATTCCCAGGTCATCCTCCCATTTCTTTCTTGTTGCGTCCAGTACGGTGTCGGCCCTTTCTACCAGTCGCTCATACATGTCTCTACAGATTCCTTTATCTATTATGCTTGCATCCAGTAACTCGTCCAGTAATGTCTGTCGTGGCGGTTGTGGGTACATCCTTGTCTCCTTTCGTAGAAAGTTTTTGAGTTGCAGGTACCTTAGCTCGTTCCCCCTGGCTAGCTGGAATTTCTCTGTCAGTTCGTCCAGTGTTGCAAACCTGCTGTCCGTGTATAAGTCCCTGACTGTCGGTGACCCTCCATCCTGTCCCCACTTTTTGAAGGTGGCATCAGTCAGCCTGTTGTGAACCTATGGTTGTTGAAGATGGGAGCTTTGTCCAACATTTTGGTCAGGCCAAATTGCTGCCGTAGTTGGTTCCAGGACTGGAGGGTGGCTATCACCACCGGGCTGCTGGAGTGTTTTATGAGTGGGGATGGGAGTGCCGCCGTGGCGAGGGCCCGGAGGGATGGGTGGCAACTTTGAGGGATCTATGTACGTGGACCCCAAAATCCCTCTGTTTCTCCACACTTCCAAAAATCCTGCCTTTAACCCTGTATTCAGCATTCAAAGTCAACCTTACAAAATGAATCACTTATCAAGGTTGAACTCCATCTGCCACTTCTCAGCCCAGCTCTGCATCCTGTCAGTGCCCTGTTGTAACCTGCAACAATCTTCAACACTACCTACAACTCCCCCAACCTTCGTGTCATCGGCAAACTTACTAACTCACCCTTCCACTTCCTCATCCAAGTCATTTATAAATCTGTCAGGGTAAATCATCTGAGACAACTAGAAACATCATAGTTGGAAGCCTTCCATTGCAGTCAAAGCACTGTACTTGTTCCACCGTCCAAGTTTCTCTGAGAACCAATCTTCTGGCTATTCATCTACACGAGCCTTCACAACTTCATGAGAATCCTTTGTTGCAAAAAGATCTTCCCTCCAACTAAATATCAAATAAACTAAGAAGACATTAGTGCTCTGAAGAAGAGCCATACACACTCAAAACATTAACTGTGTTCCTCTCTCCACAGGTGTTGCCAGATCTGTTGAGTTTTTCCAGCATTTTCTGTTTTTATTTCAGATTTGCAGATTCTGCAGCATTTCGCTTCTACGAAAGCATCAGGCCTGCATTGACATTGAGACTGAGTTACAAATTCCATTTTTGTAATTCCTGATTCCACTTCATCTGCATCTATTCTTTGCTGTGTGCTAGTGTGAGTGAGACAAGTGATTTGAGATTTTATTTATTCATTCGTGAGATGTTGGCGTTGCTGGAGAAGCTAGACTTCATTGCCCTTCCCTAGTTACCCTTGAGAAGGTGGTGGTAAGCTGCCTTCCTGAACCTCTGCAGTCCATGTGGTGTAGGTAAACTCACAGTGCCGCTAGGGATGGAGTTCCAGGATTTTTCCCAGTGACAGTGAAAGAAAGGTGATGTAGTTACAAGTCAGGATAATGAGTGGCTTAGAGGGGAACTTAGCGGTGGTGGTTTTTCCATGTACCTGCTGCCCTTCTCCTTCTGGATGACAGTGTTCGTGGATTTGGAAGGTGACTTGGTGAGTTTCTGCAGTGCATCTTGTAAATGCTACACTGCTGCCACTGTACGTCGGTGGTGCAGGGAGTGAATATTTGTGGAAAGGATGCCAATCAAGTGGGCTGCTTTGTCCTGGATGGTGTCAAGGTTCTTGAGTGTTATTGGAGCTGCATTCTATTTCTGAATTTTGCCTTGTAGATGGTGGACAGGCTTTGGGGAGTCAGGAGGTATGTTACTCGCTGCAAAATTCTTAGCTTCTGACCTGTTCTTGTAGCCGTAGTAGTGCCATTGCTGGGCACTTGTGGCGTGAGTGTTACTTGTCAGCTCAAGCCTAGATATTGTCCAGGTGTTTTTGCATTTGGACATGAATTGCTTCAGTATCTGAGGAGTCGTGAATGGTGCTGAACATTGTGCAATAATCAACGAACATCCTCACTTCTGACCTTATGATGTAAGGAAGGTCATTGATGAAACAGCAGTGCTTCCACTTCATTTGCACCCTGCGTGCTGAAAAACGACCCCGCAAAATTTCTCTAACTTCAGGCAGGACAGAATATATGTACATGGTTGGGTGGACCTCTCCCACACCGCTTGCAAATGTCCTCCACCCCCTCAAACAACCGGCTCAACCTCAATCTCATCAGATGTGCCCTGTGCACCGCCTATAGCTGTATGAACCCCAGCTTCGCACACGATGTTGAAGCATTCACCCTCATAACACCTCATGTCACAACCCCTCCTCCAATGCCATCCCCAGCTCCTTCTCCCACTTGGCCTTAACCCCCTCCAGCAACGTCATATCCTCCTCCAAAATCTTCCCATAGATCGCTGAGATGATGCCCCCTTCCAACCCCATCACCGGCAGCATCCCCTCCAACAACAAGGAGGGTGTCACTGGAAAAGTCGAGAAAACCTTCCTTGCAAAGTCCTGCATTTGCCTAAAGGCCTCCCCCCCCATGGAATCCAAACTTCCCTGTCACCTCCTCCAAACTCGCAAACTGCCCTTCCAAAAATAAGTCCTTAATTTCCACCAACATCCCCCCGCTCCTTCCACCCCCGAAACCTAATATCCATTCTCGCCGGCTCACACGATTCTCTCTAACCGGCAACAGCTTTGACCCTGCCCCTAACTTGAAATGCTGGCGAAATTGCCTCCATATCTTCAGTGTGGCTACCACCACCATACGAGTATTTCTTTTGTCCGTGTTTGAATGAAGGTAATGAGGTTGGGGTCTAAGTGACTCTGATGGAACCCAAACTAAGCATCTGTGACCAGGTTATTGCAGAGTAAGTATTGTTTGATTGCACTATTGATGACCCCTTCAATCACTTTACTGATGATCAAGAGTAGACTGATGAGGCGGTAATTGGCTGGGTTGGATTTGGCCTGCTTTTTGTGTACAGGACCTACCTGGTCAATTTTCTACATTGCCGGAAAGATGACCATGTTTTAGCTGTACTAGAACAGCTTGGCAAGTTCAGGAGCACAAGCTTTCAGTACTATTGCTGGAATATTTTCAGAGCCCATAGCCTTTGCAGTGTCCAGTGCCTTCAACAGTTTCTTGATATAACTTGGAATGAATCGAACTGGCTGGAGATTAGCATCTGCGATGCTGGGGACCTCTGGAGGTGGCCGAGATGGATCATACACTCGGCACTTCTGGCTGATGATGGTTGCAAATGCTTTAGCCTTGTCTATTGTCTATTTAGGGCAACACGGTGGCACAGTTGTTAGCACAATTGCTTCACAGCTCCAGGGTCCCAGGTTCAATTCCTGGCTTGGGTCACTTCATACGGAGTCTGCACGTTTTCCCCGTGTCTGCATGGGTTTCCTCCTGGTGCTCTGGTTTCCTCCCACAGTCCAAGGATGTGCAGGTTAGGTGGGTTGACTATGATAAATTGCCCTTAGTGTCCAAAAAAGGTTAGGTGGGGTTACGGGGATAGAGTGGAGGTGTGGGGATAGGGTGGAGTTGTGGGCTTCGGTAGTGTGCTCTTTTCAAGGGCCGGTGCAGACTCGATGGGTTAAATGGTCTCCTTCTGCACTATAAATTCTATGATTCTATGATATGATTTTATTGTGCCGGGCTCCCCCAACATTCAGGATGGGGATATTTGTGGAGCCCTCTCCTCCTCCAGTGAATTGTTTAACGGCCTATCCTCATTCATGGCTAGACCATGTGGTTTATGAACCATCAATTGAACGCGAGACGAGTTGCTGTACAAAAGTAAGGCTTTAAGAAGCTGGATGTTAGCCCTGCGGTCGACTACAGTAAATGGACGTCCGCCGGGTGTGCTGGGTATTTATACCCCGCCCTGGAGGCGGGGCTACTCAGCCTCTCGACCAATCGGGGAGCCGTCACTTGACTGGTCTCAACCAATTGGTCAAGAGGCACATGACTGACCAGGGCCAATGGTAAGCCTGTGTTCTGCACCAATGGCAGGCAGCTATGTTAATCATACCACCACAGTGGTAATTAGCAGGAGGTTTTCTTGCCAATGTTTAACCTCATTACATCATGGGTTCAGGGGTCGATGTTGAGGACTCTCGTGGCAGCTCACTCCTGACTGCATAACACTGGACCACCGTCTCTGCTGGCTCTGTCCTGCTTGTGGGATGGTGATGATGGTGTCTGGGACATTGTCTGTAAGTTATGATTCTGTGTGTATGACTGTGGGGCTGTTGCTTGACTAGTCTGTGAGATAGCTCTCTTGATAAACCAATCAGAAGGCATTTCTGAGTCAACCATGTTGCCGTGGATCTGGAGTCACATGTAAGCCAGATCAAGTAAGGACGGCAGATTTTGTTCCCTAAAGGACATTAGTGAACCATTTGTTTTTTTTAATGGCAATCGTTTCATGGTCATCATTCGACTATTAATACCAGATTTGGTTTGAATTCAAACTTCACTATTTGCTGTGTGGGATTTGAACCCTGGTTGCCAGAGCATTACCGTGGGTCTCTGGATTATGAGTCCAGTGATAATGGACTGATGCCACCACCATTCTGTGGAAATGTGTGATAATAAATAACCTTCTTTGTTTCTTCTCAAATCACCAAAAGGCTTGCTGTTGCAATTTATTTTAAATGAGGAATATTCACTCTGAGGGTAAGGAAATGCACACACCATACGTGCAAACATCCTGATTACTGACTGGAAAAGACCACACAAACTCTATCTGTAACGTGTATTTTTTTAAAAATGCATTTCCATGAATTAGCCTTTGAAGTATTAAGCAATTATATGCTGATTAGATTTTCCTTGTTCTTTTCCTGCTACCTTTCGAACCACTTTCGCTGGCTTCACAGCTGTGACACATCAGACGAAGGCTGAGCCCAGCTACTTTATGTTTGAAAAATAAACTGTCACCCATTTATTTTGCTTTAAAAAATGAATAGCTTTATTGGAAATCATTTCTTAAATTTGAAGTGTTATTGCCTTAAGTTTTCATCACAAACTCAATTCTGCCTCAGAGTGAAACCAATAGGGCATATACCGCATTTGGTGCTCCAACTGCTCTCTGCACATATAGACCCTGTAAAAAACGGCAGAGTGTGTACAAAGGGTTCACCGCTGACAGCAAAGCAGTCCAGGCAGTTTCTGATTTGCTGATTTTTTTTGTCTCTATTTTCAGAGTTGGCAATTAAATACCTGTGTCATTATCATTCAAAATGCATAAACAAACATTATTCCCAAGGAAAACTGGCACATTATATTTTTTAACATCTTAAACGCTGAATACGGAACAGGGTTTGATCCTTGTTCTACCCCATCCCCCAACCCTCTTCTGAAAATAATTACATAATAGGCGCTAGCAAAATATCAGGAGCAAACAACAACAACTTCTATTTATATTGCACATTTAAAGTAATGAAATGTTTCAGGGTGCTTGAGGCCATAAACCAAAATATGACTCTGAGCCACACAAGGAGGTATTAGGTCAGATGACCCAAAGGCTTGGTCAAAGAGGCAGGCTGTAAGGAGTGGGTTAAAGGAGGAAAGTGAGGTAGAGAAACGGAGAGTTGCAGAGAGGGAATTTCAGAGTTTAGGTCCTCGGCAACTGAAGGCGCAGCCATATTTGGGGGAACAACAAATCAGAGACGCTCAACATGGCAAAATTTATTGAGCACAAATATTTCAAACGGTTGTGATGCTGGAGCATATTATCGCAGCGATGAGGCCATGGAAGAAGTGCTTTGGATAAAGGGGAACCTGTGGATTACCGTACTTAGATGGCATTTGATAAGTTATCACATCAAAGGTTATTGCAGAAAGGAAAAGCTCATGATGTTGGGGGTAACATATTGGCATGGATAGAAGATTGGTAAGCTAACAGTAAACCTAAATTGGTAATTTTTTAGTTGGCCAGATATAACAACTGCTGATCGGTACTGGACCCTCAACATTTTACAATTTATATGAATGACTTAGATGAAGGGACCATGGTGTGGTTCCTAAATTTGTTGATGATATGATGATAGATAGGAAAGTAAGTTGTGAAGAGGACATAGGAATGCTATAATGAGATAAGAGAGGTTCAGTGAGTGACCAAAGATCTGGCCAATGGAGTAAAATGTGGCAACATGTGAAATTGTTCATTTTGGCAGAAAAGTAAAAAAGAAGCTTATCTAAATGGTGAGAGATTTCAAAGCTCTGACATGCAGAGGGTCCTAGTGCATGAATCACAAATGATTTGTATGCAGGTGCAACAAGTCATGAGGAAAGCTACTAGAATGTTATTCTTTATTGCAAGGGGAATTGAATACGAAAGTTGAGAGGTTATGCTTCAGTTATACAATGCATTGGTGAGACGACAGGCTCTGTTGAAATGAAATTAAATGTTCTCCTGCAGGAGGAGAGTTGATACCAACTTTCATTCCTCCTGGGAGCGCAAATCAGGAAGCAATTCAGTATTCCTTGGCATGCAAATTTATGCATGGCGAGGAATGTGTACAATTCTCCAAGGAATCCCACTATCGAGCCGTCATTTTGAGCAGGTGGCCCGATAGCGAAGTCCCACGGTACAGTGAAACAGATCGCAGATGCCCTGGATCGCAAAGCATCCTCCCATCCCTGGATTTTCTGGGGGGCACCCCCTTCCTCCAAGTGTGGGGGTGACTTTCCAGTAACTAAGTGCATTCCAGTCACTCAAGCCTGTGCTTGCAAAGCACTTATCTCTCTTTGATGGGGTTGATGTTTGCAAACATTGGGGTTTCAGCACTTAGAGGCACTCACCCATGAAGGGAGATGAATGAACCAAGGCTGCAGCTGCTTTGTGGAAGCTGTCAATCAAAGCCCACTACTAGAAGCAATATTTTTGCAGCGACCTCATCTGAGGGGTTGAAACACAGGTCATAGCTACTCTCTTTTCAAGAATGGACATGTGGTGCCTCAAGGTAAGTGCCACAACTATAATTTCCGTCACTGCCCTGTCAGGACTGTTCACTAGCTTCCAGACCTGGGTCTTTTTTTCTGGGGGGTTCTGTGGGGGGTCCCTTTAGTTAGGAGGTTTCTGTGGTGGGTTGCTTTAGATAGGGGGTCCCCCTATTTAGTGGATCTTTGGGGTGGGTCTCCTATTTTATGGAGTTTTGTGGGCGGGTGGCTGGTAGAGGAGGGGTGGACAGGTTGTGCATTGTGGAGGTAGAGGGTGACCCACGGATGGACTTTGAAGGCAACTCCTTTCAAGAGTTACCCCCTTAACTCTCCGTGAGGGCCACCACGTTAAGCTCACATTTGGTGAAAGCTGTAGTAATCCCCCCCCCCCCGACGTGATTCTCAGCCCAATGGACCGGAGAATCACAGAGGGCCAGAGAATAGGGTGCCAGGCCCACTAAGTAAATACAAATGGGTCATTAAGACCCATTTGCATTCATTTACATCCTCCTGCTGGAACATGGATGAGATCCCCAATCCCTTCAGCAACGGAAGGCTGGAGCATCGTGATTTGGTGCCGATCCCGATTTTTGGATTCTCTGTCCCATCAGGAAATCTGCTTCGGGCAACCCGAAGAGACGGTTTGCTAGACTAATACCTGGAATGGGTGGTTTGTCTGATGAGGAAAGGTTGGACAGGCTAGGCTTCTAACCAGTGGAGTTTGGAAGAGTAAGAGGCGATTCTCCGCCGGCAACTGGCTGAGTTCCTGCCGGCGTGGTTTACTCATGGTTCCACCCGGCGGGCAGTCAGAGTGGCGGCTGCGGACACAGTCCGCGGCCGCGTTGGTGGGGAGAGGGGGGATCCATCACCTGGGGGCTTCCAGGATGGCCAGACTCGCGATCGGGGGCCACCGATCGGCGGGCGCGCGCGATCTGGGGGGGCCTGTACTGTAGGGGCTGGCCCGCTGCGTGGGCCCGCCATGTTGGCGGCCGCTGCGCACATGCAAAGACCCGCGGCCAGAAGTGCAGCGCCCCATATCGGCAGCCTGAGCTGCGTGGAGTACTCCAGGGCCCTGCTAGCCCCCTTCAAAATGGAAAATCGCTCAGGACGTTCTCTTGGAAAAGTCCAGAGTGATTCGCGCCCGTTTTCTTGTGGGCGTGGGACGTAGCTCCATTATCAGAGAATTACGCCCACTGTTCCTCAAAAAGAGAGGCACAGTCTTGGGATATTTTAACGGTAGAGTTAGATGGATTCTTGATACATAAGGGGGTGAAGGGTATCAATAGAGTTGAGCTTACAATTAGAATGCCCTGACCTTATTGAATGGCAGAGCAGGCTCGAGGGGCCGAGTGGTCTACTCCCGTTCTAATTCATATGTCTGTATGCTTGTTTGTTTGTATGAGACTTTGTGCGAGTTAAAAGATAGGCAGTAGACTTTTGGATCACCTTAAGTTTACAGGGGGGTCTGGGAGGCCAACCAGGAATGCATTAGAGTAGTCAAGTCTGAAGATAATACTGGCAATAATGAATGCTTCAGCATCAGATGAGCTGAAATGGGAGAAGTCACGCTATGTTATGGAAACCAAAATAGATGGTCTTGTAATAAATGTCAAGATTACATTTGCCTTCCTAATCATATTTCCTTCAACTGCACTTTCCTGACCCTGACTCCACCATTCTCTGGAGACAATTTCCACAAAATACTAGTTAGCCTGATTTTCTAACTTCATTATTTGAAGGGCGGAAGGAAGGGGTGGTTTGGTCTTCAGGGTTGCCCTTTCCTAACCTCCCTCATCCTTAAATCCAACAGCTCCCCGCCCCCAATGCCCCCTTCCTGACTTGCTGAAAGTCACCCTGCCCAAAACCCTCAACTTTCCGGCTTCGGGTATCCATGAGCCTTCTTAATCATCTTCTGGCAGTCCTGGCATTGGCCATTAATGCACTCTTGATGTTGCCAGAAATGGTGAAGCTGCCGGCCAGCCCAGAGAATGGGATCTCCTCTCTATCGACGGGTTCAGGCATCACATTATCCTGGTTAAGCCCGGCCACAGTGCATTATGGCTGTGGGACAGACAGCGAATCAGCTCCTTGCCAGCCTTCCTTTGGGAGGAGGGGTGCCACCCAAGCCCCCCCCCCCACCCACCCCCCACCTTCCCTTTATTCAGCCCATTGCAGTTTTCCCAAAGTTTTCTGGCTGCCTTTTGGATGCCTGCATCCCATGAAACAAGCTTTTTAAAAACACTGCTGATCTTTGTAGTTTTCCAGTTGAATGAGAAAGGTACTAGTGCCCTATGTGTAGTTGCTTACAGTAACCTGAGGAAGTTTCAATTAATTAATTTCAGTGTGATTGTTTTTTTTCCACACTTGCTTTGCCTTTCATTTTTGGTTTCCATTGCTTAACGTTTAAAACTGTGGTCTCTGAACTATTGAAAATCCATGGGAATCCTTGAGCCCATCAGATTTGTTTATTTTTTTCTTATCTAGCCTGTAAATTAGGACAGAGATCTGGGAATGTATCAGTATTTGCAAACATCCTCAGACCCGCAACCACATTGCTGGTTTTTCATTATGTAATTTGCGCCAACGTCTCTCGCAATATGTCCAGTCAAAATAGATAACTCTCTGTATTGTACTGGACAGTGATTGCTGCCAGCGTATCCAAGGTGACTCATCCTGACATTAAAATTTTTGCCATATTTGATGCAACCCACATATCACGATAATCAACCAACTGTTCTGGTTGCTGTTTGATTGAAAGACTCACTCCTCCTCTTGTCCATGTTTAAAATTGTTTGCCACCCACAGATCCCTGGCGGGATGAGTCTGCACACGGGGCACATGCTTGCATAGTTTGCTTTACAGATAATATGGCCGTGGATTCTTGCGACACGTAAAGTAAGAGATTGAGGCAGAGTACAATGCTGAAAATACAGTTTACAATAACACGCAGCAGCATAATAAGCCCTTTAAGATTTATATGGCATAATCCAAAGTGAAACTGCTTTCCATCAAGCAGGTTGCAAATGTGCGTTTTCAGTTGAACGTTTTGATAATACAGTTAATGCAGACTGACAGGTTCCTGGTGATTGGGGCTTGTCAGTGACCTTTGTTGTTATCTGAGGTCACAGAACATAAGTAGTGCTTTTGTTTTCAAGCACCTGGAAACAAATCCTATAGACTTCATGTCTGAGTCATTTGATAGATTGACAGAAACCATTTGTTGCCAACCAACGAAGTCCTTTCTCGCAGCCCAAGGCTGTTTCTTTTTTAATCCTGTGTTTACAGTCACTTTTTTCAGGAAAGCAGGTGTTGGATGCCAGACCACCAGCAACAGCATAAGAGGTTGACATGTATAGAATTGTGAAAACATTTGGGAATCAGTAGTTTGGCATAGTGTCTTCAGACTGTTAATCTGACATCTAACTGTAAAATGATCAAAGAGCTTTAGTCTTTTTGCCCCACTGCAAGTCAGCCAGCTGTGTCAGCAATAATGCATTTTATAAAACGTTTTTGTTTTATATTCGGACAAACTTTACATTTAAAAAGTACGATCATACCCTGCACAGAGGATAGCAGTTATTCCTTGACCTATTTTAGGGTCTAGAATGCCCTATTAGTATTACATTTAATGTATGACAGGCCCCTGAAGTCCGCAGTGAAATAAAAATGAACTGGTGTCCTCTTGAAGTAGGTTTTTATGTCCCCTGCTTCTCAAAGGAAATTGCTGGCACAGCCACAGCAAACAATTGCCATCAGCTCCAACATTTTATCAACATTTTGGGTATTTTAAATAAATTTAGAGTAGCAATTATTTTTTTCCAATTAAGGGGCAATTTAGCGTGGCCAATCCACCTACCCTGCACATCTTTGGATTGTGGGGGCGAAACCCATGAAAACACGGGGAGAATGTGCAAACTCCACCTGGACAGTGACCCAGAGCCGGGATCGAACCTGGGACCTCGGCACCGTGAATCAGCAGTGCTGCTGCCCTATAAACATTTTGTTGGAGTGGGTGGGCATCATGGAAGGAGCCAGTCAGAATCATAAAGGCACAAGTGACATTGTGAGAACAACTAATACACTGCTTAATCTAACTCCAGAGACAGAATGCAGAACAAAGATCTTGCCACTTCATGAAACATTTTAAAAGGATGGCGGATGATCTAATTGGGGTACAAATAGAGAATGCTATGCAAATAGTCAGCAGCTCAGGCAGAATCTTTGGAGAGAATTAACAAACCAGATATTTAATTGCTGGTAGGGTCAGGAAAGGGTATCACTCTCAGAAAAAAAGTTTGGATCCTGATTTTGTTGAAACACACTTCAATTTTCGATGTAAGCGTTGACGAAAAGGTGCCGGGAATCTGCTCGCCTCCAAATAATGACACATGAACCTCCTTGAGGAGTTTGTTAATGGTCCAGGAAGGCTAAGAACGGAAATTTCAATATAGAAATCAGCGATTCTGAACAGTTTTGTGTGCCTTAGTATGCAGATACTGGAAATGTTTATTTTAATGAGGTGAGAAATGTCATGACCGAGAGGAACTTGCAGTACATTATGCCCATTACCTCTCAAATGGCCATTATTGTGATGGGCTACTGACCTTCCGAGGAGCTGTCTGATCTCTTCCACTGCGGCGGTCGGCCCTCTCATGGCTTTTGGCTGCCTTTGCCACAGGTAACCCTGGCCTTCTGGAAACACCTGGCATTAATTGAGCACTGAACTCACCTCTTGCCCAGTTAGGGCATTTACATTTTACATTCTGTGATCATTGGAAATTATACGGTCATTGGGTTTCTGACCTTGTTTTACTAATCAGCCCGACAGATTCATCCCTTTCATCAGAACTGTTGTCAAATCTAAATGGGCGGCATGGTAGCACAGTGGTTAGCACTGTTGCTCCACAGCACCAGGGAACCTGGTTCGATTCTTGGCTTGGGTCACTGTTTGTACGGAATCTGCAGGTTCTCCCCATGTGGGTTTCCTCCAGGTGCTCTGGTTTCCTCCCACAAGTCCCGAAAGACATGCTGTTAGGTGAATTGGACATTCTGAATTCTCCCTCAGTGTAGCGACTAGGGGCTTTTCACAGTAACTTCATTGCAGTATTAATGTAGCCTACTTGTAACACTAATAAAGATTATTATTATTATGAGGCCTTCTAAAATAATGAAGAAATTCAATATCATAAATACAAAGAAATTATTTCCTCTGGTAAAGGAGTATGAAACAAGAGAGCACAGTCTAGACTAGAGGAAACCTGAAATTCTCTCACCTAAAATTGTGTTAAATCTAGATCAGTTGAAAGTTCAAAGGCGAGAATCAGTTTGCTTGTTAGGTGTGGGTGTTAAGGAATATGGAACAAAGGTAGATAAATGGAATGAGGTGCAAATGAGTCACATCTAATTGAATGGTGGTATAGGCTTGAGGGTCTGAATTACCTACACCCTATGTTCCAAAATACTCCTTCGCCAATGAAGTGCTTGTGAAGTACTGTTTGTATACTGTTGTTACATATACACACAGGTAAACAATTTAGAATCATGGAATTGTTACAGCACAAAAGGAGGCCATTCGGCCTGTTGTGTCCATGCCAGCTCTCTGCATGAGCAACTCATCCATTCACTTACCCATTCTCTGTAGCCCTGCAATTTCTTTTCTGTTCAAATAATTAGCCAATTCCCCTTTGAAAGCCATAATTGAATTTGGCTCCGGTACATTTTTTGGCAGTACATTCCAGGTCTCAACCACTCACCGCAAAAAAAAATGTTTCTTCATGTCACCAATTGCTCCTTTTGCCAATCACTTTAAATCGGTGTCCTCTGGTTCTCAATTGTTTTGCCAATGGGAAAGGTTTCTCTCTGTCAACTCTGCCCATGATTTTGAAGACTTAAGTCAACATCTCCACTTAATATTCTTTTCTCCAAGGAAAATTGTCCCTGCTTCTCCAATCTATCCACATAACTGAACGTTCTTCATCCCTACATCATTTTTGTGACTTTTTTCTGCACTCTCTCCAAAGCCTCCACATCCTGCCTAAAGTGTGGTGCCTAGAAATTGATGTACTCAACTTGAGGTTGAACCACTGCTTTATAGACGCTTATCAAAATGTTGTGCTTTTGTACCCTATGCCCCTATCTATAACACCAGAGTCCTGCATGCTTTATTAACTGTTTTAGCCACCTACTCTGCCACCTTCAATGATTTGTGCACATGTATACCCATACCCCTCTGCTCCTGTAGCCCCCTTTTGAATTGACTGCTTTATATTGCCTCTCTGCACTTTTCTGACCAAAATGGATCGCTTCACTCTGAACTCTGGATTAAATTTCATTTTCCACTTGACCACCCGTTCCACAAGCCTGTCTATGCCCTCTTGATGTTTATTACTCTGGTCTTCACAGTACACAACACTTTCACAAATTTTGAAATTGGACCCTGTACACCCAAGTCTAGGTCTTTGATGTATATCAAGAAAAGCAGTGATCCTAACACTGAACCCTGTATACATTCCTCCAATCCCCCAAAAAAACAAGCATTCACCACTTCTCTCTGTTTCCTGTCGCTCAGCCAGCTTTATTTCCCTGCTGCTACTGTCCATTTATTTCAGGGGCTCTAACTTTGCTGATAAACCTGTTATTTGGCACTTTATCAAAAACTTTTTGCAAGTCCATGTATACCACATAACTATATTATCCCCTCTGTCCGCTCATCAGAAACATTTAAGCAGGTTAGTTAAATGGAGTTTTCACATAACAGATCTATTCTGGCTTTCCTTAATTAACCAGCATTTGTCCGAGTGACTGTTAATTTTGTGCCAAATTATTGTCCCTGAAAGCTTTCCCGCATCTGAGGTAAAACTGATTGGCTTAAAGTTGTCTCACAGGCAACAGTGAAATAAATCACCGCGTAATCCCTTTAGGAAATGGAGTTGGCCATTCAACAATTAATTGTGAAATATCTGATGAAGGTTCAGACGTAATCAAAATGTTAACTCTGTCTCCTTCTTCGTAGATGCTGCCAGACCTGCTGCGTTTTTCCAGCATTTTTCTGTTTTTATTTGATGATTCAAATAGCCTTTTCCCATTACTCCTCTTAAGGAACATTTCAAAAACCACCTTGCAACAGATACTTCAAAAACCACCTTGCAACAGATACTTCATAATTCATTGTTTTGTAAACAGTGATATTTCATTTGGACGTTCACAGTCAGGACAGCTCCCTTTGCTCTCGGTGGAAACAGTATTAGTGCACACAGCAACAGAAATGGTACCCCCCTGTATGGAGTTAGCCTGTCACTAACAGGCACCAAAATTGACTCTTCACTTGGATCGGAGAAAATTCAACAAGATTCCTTCTTCTCACAACTGTTCCATGGCCCCATCTGGAAAGTGTAGGGTACTTTTTCTGACATTCTGGAGGCGATTCTCCGATATGGCGGCCAAGTGTTCGCGCCGTCGGGAACGCCGTCGCGTTTCACGACGGTGCGAACAGGACCCGGGCACGACCTATTCTGGCCCCCATAGGGGGCCAGCACGATGCTGGAGCAGTTCTCGCCACTCCAGCCTCCGTACGTGGCGCTAAATGGGTGCTGCGCCAACCCGCGCATGCGCAGTTAGGCCAGCTCAATCCTGCGCATGCGCAGGGAACTTCTTACGCGCATGCCCCAACCCAACATGGGGTCGGTGTTCAGGGGCCAGCCGCGGCTGAATGTAGGCCCGGGGGGGAGAGGCCAGCCTGCCGATCGGTGGGCCCCATTCGCGGCCAGACCTCTTCGGAGCCCCCCCCCCCCCCCCCAGGCCACCCCCCGTGCGTTCCCGCAGAGTTCCCACCGGCAGCGACCAGGGGTGAATGGCGCCAGTGGGACGTTGTCATGTCGGAGCAGCCACTCGGCCCATGCCAATTCCAGTGGCCTGTAGCCGGCACCACGCCAAACGCGCTGGCGCAAATGGCGCCGTTTCTCCGCACCTCTGAGAATCGCGCACCGGCGTCGTGGCGCGGTTGCTCCGATTTTCCGGCCCGGCGCAGGGCTCAGAGAATCGCCCCCTCTATTTTTGGAGAAGCAGCTGATGGAATAGAAAGGCTGACTGCCCGATGGTGCCAATGGGGGCCCAATTTAGATATAGATATAGAACAGTACAGCACAGAACAGGCCCTTCGGCCCTCGATGTTGTGCCGAGCAATGATCACCCTACTCAAGTCAACGTATCCACCCTATACCAGTAACCCAACAACCCCCCCCCCCCCATTAACCTTATTTTTTAGGACACTAAGGGCAATTTAGTATGGCCAATCCACCTAACTCGCACATCTTTGGACTGTGGGAGGAAACCAGAGCACCCGGAGGAAACCCACGCACACACGGGGAGGACGTGCAGACTCCGCACAGACAGTGACCCAGCCGGGAATCGAACCTGGGACCCTGGAGCTGTGAAGCATTTATGCTAACCACCATGCTACCGTGCTGCCCCAATTTCTTTGGAGTGTTAGGGCTTCATAACAGAGGGTTAGTTAGTGGGTGACACATAGAAGACGAACACCCAAAGCTGTTTATTGGCGAAGGAAGGAAAGGCACAGCACAGAATAAAAATGTAATATAAATTTGAAATAAATAAATATATTATCTTAATGAATATATTTTAAATAATAAGAAGAATCTGGTTGGGAGTGCTTTACAGCTGTAATCCGGACTTTATTCCCCGCTGTTACCTAAGCAACCCACTTATGGACTGATTAACACTACACTCCTGTATGCCTCACCTGATACCGGTGTCCATGTATTTACGTTGTATACCCTGTGTTGCCCTATTAAGTATTTTCTTTTCATGTACTAAATGATCTGTTTGAGCTGCATGCAGAAAAAATACTTTTCACTGTACCTCGGCACACGTGACAATAAACAAATCCAACAAATCGAATCCAATCTGGGCTCCTATGATGGTTGTGAATTGCTCAAGAATTACTTTGCAGTAATGATGTCATAAACCCTTCAGTTAGATTGCTCCCACTCGTGCTTGGATATCTATTATTTAGTTTTAGTGAGTTTTTGTGCTTGTCTTGGTGAAGGATGCTTCGCAGGGAATAAAACACTTCCCCACATTAAACACTCTTGTCAGTATCAAATATTTTTTATTCAGTTAATACAGTAACCATGATCAAAGCAAAGGCCCTTCTATTCTGTCCGAACATCTTTGTAATGTAAGTCACACATGTGCAGCATTAGTTCATAAAGGTCTGAACTCTCCATATCCAAGTAAATATGTGTTATTCGTTGTGAAATAGGTCTGACAGAAAAGAAGTGCGGGAAAACGTTGTACCAGCTGAAGAGAGTGTTGTTCCTGGGAAGGGCAAATAGATGAAGATTATGTTTCCTAAATGTACCTGATGTAACCACATGGTTAAACCTGATTAAGAGGGTTCTCAGTGATACCACCTACTCAGCCTGTGCCAAACATGCCAACTTATAAAACCTAGAAAACAACTTCAAAAAGCTGATGAATGTAAAAAGTCCAATGTACCAATGGAAAATAATAATTTAATAATTGCAAAAATAGCACCTTCAAAGGCACTTTGCAGGAAGATAATCAAACATAAAATGACACATAATAGGAGAGGTAATTAAGAGGTAGATTTTAAGGAGGGTCGTGAAGTAGGACGGAGGTGCGAAGACACTGAGAGGGTTAGAGAGGGAGGATTAGAGTTTAGACAGTTGAAGACATAACTGCTACTTGTGGGGCAAAGGAGTGTGTGTTAGCTAAGAGACCAGGATTGGCAGTATACAGATTTTTCAGAGAGCAGTAAGGCAGGACCCACTGAATTTCCACTGACCCTGGAAAGAGTTTAGAGACAGGTGGTGAGGCAGGCTGTTGAAAAGGCTCACCTTGGTGTTCAGAAACTTTGTCCCAGTTACAATACAAACAGTCCTCCAACCCTTATATTCCCTCCCCCCTTTACACATACCCATGCCCCATTGATGCCAACAGATACCCACACAGCCATGGCCCTTCATATCCTCCATGCCAACCTTTGTCATTCTACCCACCCTATGGCCCCTCAACCATTCGGCCAACCTATGTCTCTACCAACCCACCTATGGTCTGTCATATATGCCATGCCATCCTACGGCTCTCTTGACAGCTCCCTATGGCACCTCATACTTTCCATGACAACCTAGAGCCCCACTAATCTCCTGGCCCTTTAGAGCCCCATGCCAAATTTGTGCCAACTCATATCAACCCATAAACTTGCCACTCTTCCCCATAGCCTTTTTCTCCTCAATGCAAACTCACAACAATCCATGCCCCTCACCCAGAACCCTTTTATCTTACATCCTCCAATCCAACTCACCCACGATTCATCATTGGCAGACCTCAGGCGCCATGGTGATATGAAATAAAATAAAGTTTGAAGTGTCTTTTACAAAATTCATTACATTTACACAATGCACTCATTCTAGAATTTCAACCGTTTCTAGTATTTAATCCCTTAGAAATACAAACATTTCCTTCAAGTACTTAATCCCTTATGAAAACATTTATATTGATCCCCAAATCAAGGACAACAAATCTGCTTATAATCACTTAGTGCTGTCATTAAGCTATGAATTTAGTTTCGTCCCATTGTGATAATGATTCTGGAATCAGTCAAGCAGCACTAATCCTTACATCAAAAAACAGCAAGCATCATTTTTTTTCAGCTGCAATTTTTTCTCCAAAAATTCAAAAGCATTTGGGAATTTAAATGACTTGACAGCTTAACAACTCCACAAAACTTATCTACTTTTTACACACATTCATGTCTACTCTTACAATTCCAAACAGGTACCTGGGGGGCGATTCTCCAATATTGGGCCCAAGAGTTTGCGCTGACGTGAAACCGACGGCGCGAATCGGGCCTGGTTACGTACGATTCTGGCGGCCACAGGGGGCCAGCACGACGCAGGAGCGGTTCATGCCGCTCCAGCCTCCTTACGTGGCGCCAAACGGGCACCGCGCCAACCCGCACATGCGCAGTTGGGCCGCGCCAACCTGCGCATGCGCGGGGGACTTCTTTTGCATGCTGGCCCCGACCAATATGGGGTCAGTGTTCAGGAGCTGGCCGCGCCAGGAGGTAGGCCGGGGGGGGGGGGGGGCGGCCCGCCTATCGGTGTGCCCCGATCGTGGGCCAGACACCATCGGAGCCCCCCCCCCCCCCCCACAGGCCGCCCCCCCTGACCGTGCCCGCAGAGTTCCCGCCGGCAGCGACAAGGAGTGAACGGCGCCGGCGGGACTTGTCAT
Source organism: Scyliorhinus canicula (assembly GCF_902713615.1). Lineage (NCBI taxonomy): Eukaryota > Metazoa > Chordata > Chondrichthyes > Carcharhiniformes > Scyliorhinidae > Scyliorhinus > Scyliorhinus canicula. The sequence continues at coordinate 81,301,117 of NC_052148.1, forward strand.
ATCGGAGCGGCCCATCCGGGCTGGAGAATCTGCAGCCCCACCCATTCCCACGGCTGGCGCTACGCCAAACACTCCGGCGCAAATGGCGCCGATTCTCTGCACCTCAAGAGAATTGCGCGCCGGCGTCGGGGCACCGTGGCACAGTTGCGGCGATTCTCCAGCCCGGCGCGGGGCTCGGAGAATCGCCCCCCCTGATCTCTCCAAAAAGGCACAAAACCTCTCTTAAAAGGGCATCTTACCTCTCCAGAAGCGGTACCTTACCTCTGCATAAGGGTATCTTTCCAAAACATTCTGGCAGCTTTCGATCTTATCTTCAAATATCTAAAGCCAACAAGTCACATTTTGGAAATTTCAGTAATGTAATTTAGATCTTTTTTGTGTGCAGCTACCTCCGTGAACTACAAATATGCAAAGTATAGCACACCATCCCATGTTTGGTACTAGGTTTGGGGTTGGGACGTGGTACCATTTTGGAATGCTGCAGAGCCCCTCCGTCGCCGCAAAAATTCAGGCCCATGGCTGCGGCCGCTTCCTCAAGACAACTGAATAAAGACATTTTATTTCATTGAGTTTTGTTATATTCATTGGTGTTTGTGGGTCACATTACGGTATTCAATTTGTGCTTTGTGAAAACTGAAACACGGAGGTCCCACAGGTAATCGAATGTCAATTTGTCATAACTTATGCTGCAGCTCTACACACGGGAATCATTTATGTTTTATGATTGTGGGAAGAAAGTAAGTTACAGAAAAATTTAATTTCTGCAGTGGTAGATTTAGAAATTGTCAGATCTGCCTCTTACCCTATCTGTCATGGAGTCATGTATCAGATCTACCTTTGGCTTATATGGATATATAATAATAATAATCTTAATTAATGTCACAAGTAGGCCTACATTAACATTACAATAAAGTTACTGTGAAAATCCCCCAGTCGCCACATTCCGGCACTTGTTCGGGTACTCTGACGGAGAATTCAGAATGTCCAATTCACCTAACAAGCACATCTTTTGGGTCTTGTAGGAGGAAACCGAAGCACCCGGAGGAAACCCAGGCAGATATGGGGAGAAGGTGCAGATTCCCCACAGACAGTGACCTGTGCCAGGAATCGAACCCGGGTCTCTTGTGCTGTGAAGCAACAGTGATAACCACTGTGCTGCCCACATATGTAGATATATTTATATTTGGACATATGTCTAATTGATGCTTTAGTTTATATATAGATTAATGAAGTCTGGAATTCAATCTCCATTATCTTTCACTAGCGCATAATTATCAAACTTGGCAGCTTGCTGCATACTTTCCAACTCCTTTTGATGTCAATCTGTTTTGTCCCTGTTTCTGTGAAAGGGAATTTTTGTTGCAAGTCTCCAATGCACTGGCGACACTTGGAGCAGAAAAAAAACAACAGGAGGGGAGTTTGAGGTGCTGCAGTTCAGCAGCTATGGAACAAAGTTCATGGTTCATGTGTCATCGCGGAACAGAAGACACAGAGTTGCATTTGTTCAGAAGAGGAGAGTTGCTCTGCTCTCAGGAGAGAATCAGCCAGATCCTAAAGTTTGGGGCCAATACTTGGACAAAAACCAAATGTCTAATCCAGATGCAGATGATTAGTGACAATGTCGTAAGCACTGATTTTGATTTTCTTGACATTAGCCAGAGCACCATATTCAACCTGCATTCGGAATGTGGCTGGAGTTGCTTTCTACATGCCTCAGCCATTGCACTGGCATGCAGAAAAACAGTTGGTTGCAGAGCTGGTTCCCCTGTATGCTGCACATGGTAGATTGCACAAACATTTTTCTTTATTTATTTACGGGATATGGGCGTCGCTTGTTAGGCCAGCATTTATTGCCCATCCCTCGTTGCCCTTCAGAAGGTGGTGGTGACCGAATGGCCTCCTCCTGTTCGTAAGTTCCCAGGTTCTGGCTTTAATGTATTTAGAGGTAGAGTTCTGGCTCTATCTTGTCCAATCCTGCATTGATATCTTAATTGGGCTGAAGCTGAGTGCACAATGCTGTTGGGCTCCCAGCCTTAAATATGCTATTGTGCGAAATGAGTGGAGGCCAAACATTGTGCTACCCAATTAAATGTTTCTTTAAAAAAGTAGTGTTTCAATATTTGAGAGAAATAATGCTTCCATAGATTTAGGACTGGATTGTTTAATAATGACAGATTCTTCACCATTAAAAGTAAAGACCATAGATCAGTGCTGCAAGTAGTGAAATGTGAGCAGCTTAACCTTAAAGATTCCCACAAAAGACTTTATAAATGTCTATAAGAAATTAAACATGATAGACAAGATAGAGCCAGAACTCTACCTCTAAATACATCAAAGCCAGAACCTGAGAACTTGTGAACAGGAGGAGGCCATTCGGTACATCGAGCCTGCTCCGCCATTCAATTAGATTATGGCTGATCATCTACCTGAATGCCACGTTGCCGCACTATCTCAATGACCCTTGATGTCATTAGTCCCCAGGAATCTATCGATTTCTGTCTTGAACATGCAAAATGATTGAACCCGCTGAGATAGAGAATTCCAAAGATTCCCCATCCTCTCAGTCAAGAAATTCCTCCTAATTTCAATCTTAAATGGCCTACCCCTTATCCTGAGATTATGTTGCCCAGTTTTAGACTTACCAGCCAAGGAAAACATCTTATCTACATCCACCCTGTCACACTATGTGGGAGTTTTCTAAGTTTCAGTGAGGTCACTCCTCATTCTTCGTAATTTTAGGGAATAATCTCCTCAATCTCTCCTCATCAGGAAATCCCCTCGTCCTAGGGATTAATGTGGTGAACCTCTGTTGCAATCCTTCAATGTCAAGTATATCCTTACTTGGATTGGGGACCAAAACTCTGCACACTACTCCAGTGAGATCTCACTAAGGCGCCATATAACTGATGTAAGATATCCTTACTCTTGTACTTAAATCCCCTGGCGACAAAGGCCACCATACCATTTGCCTTTCTAATTGTTTGTTGCACATGCATGCTAGCTTTTAGTAACTCATGAATAAGGACATACAGGTCCCTTTGGACATCCACACATCCCAACCCTTCACTAGCTAAGAAATATTCTGCCTTAAACAAAATCAGCAAATAGTGGACAATCTCAATAGCCTGACAGCATCTAGAGAAGGGAGCTAAGGATCTGCCTCCTTGTTTTTTTCTGCTTAACTTCACATGTATTCACATTATATTAGTGGCACCCCACTACAGTAGTAACAGGCTGCCATCCCGAGAATGATCCGATTACTCCTACCCTCTTCTTTCTGACTGATTGCCAATTCTCAGTCCAAACTAGTCTGTTTTCCCCAATACTATGCACTCTAATTTTAATTACTAACCTCCTTTGTGAGACCTTAGCAAAAGCTCTCTGAAAATCCAGATACACCACATCCACTGGTTCTCCTTTATCTATGCTACAAGTAACATCCTCAAAACACTCCAAAAAGTTCATCAAACATGATTTCTCTTTCTTAAATCCATATTGACCCTACTCAATTTTATCATTCCTTTCTAAGTGTACAGTTGTCACATCCTTAATATCGACTCAAACATTCTCCCTACTACTGACATCAACTTAACAGGTCTGTAGTTCTCCATTTTCCCTCTTCCTCCCTTCTTAAAGGGGTTCACTGAACCCCCACCCCTCACCTCACCTCATCAGGGCAGGGCATCCGGGGCCTGATCCCTGGTGTGAGAAAAATGCCACCCTGGCAGTGCTCCTGCCAACCTGGCAGTGACATGGTGCCCTCGTGGCATTGGGGTGCCAGGTATCATCCTGCCCAGAGTCCAGCCATCCAGTGTCCCCGATCCCCCATTTATGGAGACTAGTACTAACCGCTGCTCGTCTGGGTCTCTGAGGCAAGGGGATTCGATCCCAATGCCTTGGGTAGATCAGGCGAGTGCACATTATGGACATTATGAATATGAAACAATGTGCGGGATCCAGATCAGGTGAGATGTGGCGAGCCGGGTAAATACCAATTCGGGCAAGAAGCAGCCGTTAGATTTTGCTCTTTATTTAAAAGTGGCATTTGAACTGTATTGGATTGGTTAATTGGAATTACTGGCAGGTGTAGCTCGTAAGTTAAAGTTTTTCCTTTTACTTAAGAACTGTTTGACTATTAATTGTGAAGCTATTTACTTGATGTTAATGTGGTTAATTCTGTGTTTAAATTAAAGTTTGTTTGACGATAAACAATACCTATTGGTCAGAGACATCACTCCTGGGGTGAACTATCCTTTCCTCACAGTATTAAAAATTGAAAAAATGTTTGGGGTTCTCATCCAGTATCCTAACGAAAGCTGGGGTCTGAGCCAATATCCTAACAAAAGCTGGGGTCTGGTCCAGTATCCTAACAAACCAAATTCTATCATGGTAGAAAATGCATGGTCTTCAGATCTGCTAATGTGGCGGAAGTGTTACAGCACCTAATATAAACATTCCGAATCACAGAGTTTTGAAATGATTTTGCTAATTTTAACTTTTGGCTGTTTCTTCCCACCCAGATATCTCCCCAGTGAATTCCTGCTATTGGGAATATTTCCCAGGATGCAGATAGGAAGGGTAACCAATGAAAGTGGGTAATTAATTAAGCTAGTTGAAATCCTAAATGATTTTGTGGTGACCCTTGAATTTTGCCATTTGCGGCGCGGGTTAAAGAAGTCAGCCTCCTTGTGGCGTGCTGGGGTATCTACTGGTGCCAGGGTCACAAGCGTGAAAGGCCATAACTGTGGCTGATCCTGATCTTTTATTTATTTTAAAGCACCCAATTAATTTTTTTGTACAATTAAGGGGCAGTTTAGTGTGGCCAATCCATCTACCTGCCCATCTTTTGGGTTGTGTGGCTGAGACCCACGCAGACATGAAGAGAATGTGCAAACTCCACACGGAGAGTGACCCGGGGCCAGGATCGAAACTGGGTCCTCGGCGCCATGAGGCAGCAGTGCTAACCACTGGACCACCGTGCTGCCCTGTGGCTGACACTAATCGAAGGAAGTAGTTTCCCCACCATCCTGAAGAACCAGTCATCCTCTATTTCTCTCCTCGCTCCTGGCATGCTCCTCTGTACTCCTGTGTCCCATTTGAAAGGATCTTTGTGGCTGTAAAAGAAAACATTTTATGCACAAATGTAATGAAATCTAATCCATAGTGAGAATCTGATGTTTCAAAATCTGTTTTTTATGTGAGGGGTGGTGTTGCAAAGAGATATTTGTGGACCTTCCTCTTGAACCACTGCAGTCCTTATGCTGGCACTTCCACAATGAGGTTTGGTCGAGAATCCCAGGATCTTCACCCAGTAGACATTGTCCAGCTGGCCCTACCTCGAATCAGCTTAACTTTGAACGAAATGAACTGATGTTATAGTTGAATCTATCATGCACATTGGCACTATCCACTGCTCATGAAGTGGAGCAAGATTCAGCTGGACAGGAACACACAACTATATAGTCTGCCAGTTGCCAAAATGACAGATCTGATTTGAGAGGGTTAAGGAAAAGAGAAACTGTTCTGCTTGAAATTATTTATTTTAAAAATGAATTACTTACATTTGACTGATTATCTGCAGAATCATAATAATAGCAATTTTACCACCAGCCATGCTAAATTCAAGTGTCGAACTTTCATTTATTATTTTAGGTAGAAGTACCAGTGAGTAATTCAGCACAAAATCAAATGCTTGATAATTGGCATCCTGGGTCTCTGAGTACATTATCAGATTCTATCAATCAAAAAGGTAAAACGGTTCTGCTTACTGATTGCTTCGCCACTGCTACTATTCTTCTTCTCCAGCGAACCCAAACCAGCTTTGCTTCGTGTGGTAGTTGCATTCCAAAAATTTGAATTGTGTGCATTAATTGCTGAGCTGGATTCTTAACTAGGTCACTCAGACATTCATTGCAGGGGTTTGATTCTGAAAGCTGGCTTTAGTGGAAGTCTATTATTGGGCTGTGAGCTACAATGCTTCAACCATATTTCTGCTCTTTAAAGTGTAACTTCAGCTTGAAATTTGCGGGCCTGACCACACCCTGGCTGGCAGGTGAAATTTGGTGACAAGAAGCCACTCGTGGAGAAGCGTGGGAATGGTGCCAGCAGTTTGTGAAGGAGAGAGGGCAACTCTGGAAACAATCTGAGTGGAGTCATTTGACCACAAATGGGGTGTGGGCTTTGTTCTCAATTACATTTTTGAACCTGACTTTCACATTTAAAGATGGACCCCGCTGCCTTCCAGACAACGTTCATTCACTTGGCCAAAAGAGCAGGTTAAGATCGGGTCACAGTGGATAGGTAGTGAGATCAAAGGGGTTAAGTGACTGGCCTTATTTTTAACTGGCCTCCTGCCCAGTAACCATCAGAGCCAACATGTAATGGTGCACTTTATAATGATTGCACTTGTTTACCAGTGCTTGTTTTGAAATGTGGATTCATCTTGTAATTACTTAAGTAAAATGGGCTGCATGTGGTGCGTGGTCCATTGATTTGTTTTTGGGCTACGTTTTGGTGAATATGGCAATTCTGAATGTAATTAAGGTTTTATTCCAGAAATAGTATACATCCCAACATTAGGAAGATTCCCTTTCCTAGTATCAAGGTGATTTTCTGACATTGTCATGGGAGTGTCCGTTTAAGAAATGTTTTGTCTTCTCAAATGGCTTCAGTGATGTCATTGTGTGGGCGGAGCTGTGCTGTGGCCCTGGGTTTTTGGTTTAGTTTTTGAGCTGGGAGCTGGCTGTGGCTCTGAGTTTTACTTTTGTTTACGTATTTGGAAGCTGGATTCAGACAGACAGATATCTTGTCCTCTCTCTCTCTCTCTCTACATGTTAAAAGGTGTCTCCAGATCACTTGGATAAGTTAAAAGTGATAACTGTTTTCTGGACGGAATCCAAACTAGCTGTTTTGAAAAGAACAAGAAGTATCCATACCACAGTCTTAAAGATACCAGGTCTTGAGTGCTGTCTGCTGGGCCACACCTTTGATCAAGTAGTGATCTAGAAGAAAACTCCAATGTCAGGTGTCATACCTGGTGTGGTTGTTGGAGGCCAATCACAAAAGCCCCAGAACACTGTTGCAGAAGTCCATCAGGGCAGTGTCCTTGGCCCAACCACCTTCAGCTGCTTCATAGGAATATAGGATCATGAGTAGGCGATTTAGCTCCTCGAATCTGTTACTGCCATTTAATGATTTGTGAACCCATACACCCACCTTGGCCCCATATTTCTTAATATGTTTAGTTTAGGGGCTGGTTTAGCACAGTAAGCTAAACAGCTGACTTGTAATGCAGAACAAGGGTAGCAGTGCGGGTTCAATTCCCCTACCAGCTTCCCCGAACTGGCACCGGAATGTGGCGACCAGGGGCTTTTCACAGTAACTTCATTGAAGCCTTCTTGTGACAATAAGCGATTATTAGCAATAATATAAATCTATCAATTTCAGATACAAAATTAACAAAAGACCCAGCAAGAACTGAAATTTGTAGAAGAGAGTTCCAAACATCTATCACCTTTTGTATGTAGGAAATCACCCTGTGAGGACTGACCAGGCCCTGGTCCTGGATTCGCAAACCAGTGGAAATAGACTCTCCCTATCTACCCAATCAATTCCCCATCATATGTTGAAAACTTCAATCAAATCACCGCTTCATCTTTAAAATTTTGAGAAATACAATAATTGCCTGCCTTTCTCATTGTAATGAACTCCAATTAGCTTTATTGGTTGGCCAATTGAAGTATGAGCTCCCTCAATGATAGTTCATTGAGGGGGGCCATATAAGCACCTGTGTAGGCTTTGTGAGCAGTCTTAAGTTGACTGGACTGCTAGCAGCACTGTTTGGAGCTGCTCCTGTAATATCGTTATTGTAAATAAATATTGGTGTGGTGACGGAACTCCTGCCTCCCGTGGATTACTACACTCATTATAATTTAACAGGCCACACATCATGCTAGTAAACCAACACTGCACTCCCTCAAAGGCCAACAGTATGTCCTTTCTGATGTGTAGTGCCAAAAATAACAGAGTACCTCAGGTGTTCAACAAGGACATTGTGTAGCTGTAACACAACTTCTTGCCCCTTGTGTTTTAGACCTCAAGGTATAAACGCCAGCATTCCAATCGTTCGTTTGATTTTTTCTTGTACCTGTACATGGCATTCTAATGATCTATGAACTTAGATCTGGCTTCCAGCTTTTCATCAATGAAATCTTTCCTCCATCATACAGCCATATGTGGAGCTGTCGATTAATGGCAGGTGCAATCCTCAGCTCCATTCAAAGTTTCTCCAATAAATGAGGCAGTCCATACAAACATGCAGAAAAACCTGGGCAACATCTGGGCTTGAATGTCTAATGACATTTTCCCTACAAGTTTCAGGCAGTGATCATCTTGAGTAAAAGCAAAGCCAAACCTCTTGACTTTCAATGGCATCTCCATCACCAAATCTCCCACTAACAGCCTGGGGCGATCAATATTAACTGGAAACCGAACTGAACTAGCACATAAATACCATGGCTATTGGAGCAGATCAGAGATTGGATACAATCTGTACCGAGTAGCTCGCCTCTTACCTCCCCAAACATAAGAACTAGGAGCAGGAGTAGGTATTTCAGTCCCTTGAGCCTGCTCCACCATTCAATACGATCAAAGCTGATCTAATCTCAGCCTCATTTCCACCTTCCTGCTTGTTCCCCACAACCCTTCATCCGCTACTAATTAAAAAAACCTATCTATCTCTTCTTTAAATTTGTTTAATATTCTGGAGCCAATGCACTCTGGGGTAGAAAATTCCACCCTTTGAGTGACGTAATTCCTCCTAATTTCTGTTTCAAATCTACCACCCCATAGCCTAAAATTATAGCTACTCATGTCCAACAAGGGGAAACATCCACTCGACGTCTACCCTATCAATCTCCTTTAGCATCGTATATACCTCAATTAGATCTCCTCTCATTCTTCTAATAAGTATACTCTAGTGAGTATAGGCCTAAATTGCTAAACCTCTCTTTATAAGTCAAGCCCATTAACCCTGGAATCAATACTGCCTCAAGTAAAGGGACCAAAACTGTATGTAGTACTCTGGATGTGGTCTCACTAATGCCCTCTACAGTTGCAATGGTAGTTTCTTACTTTTGTACTCTATTCCATTAGCAATGAATGTCAGAATTCTATTTGCCTTTGTTATTACCTGCTCCACCTACATTTTAACTTCCTATGATTCATGCATGAGGACACCCAGATCCCTTTACATCAATGCATTTTGAAGTTTCTCTCCATTTAGATAATAAGTTGCCATTCCAATTTTCCGACCAAAATGGATAACCTCACACTTATCCACATTAAATTTCATCTGCCAAAATTTGGCCCACCCACCTAATCTATCCATATCCATTTGTAAATTTTATATTTCCTCATTGCAATTTGCTTTCCTACCTATTTTAGTATCAGCTGAAAATTTGGCTACAGTTTAGATGAGAATCACTACAATGCAGATGGAGGCCATTCGGCCCATTGAGTCGGCACCGACCCTCTGAAAAAGCACTTTAATTAGGCCCACGCCCCCACCCTATCCCCATAACCCAGTAACTCCACCTAACCTTTTTGGACTCAAAGGGGCAATTTAACGTGGACAATCCACCTAACCTGTACATTTTATGGACTGAGGAGGAAACCGGAGCACTTGGAGGAAACCCACACAAACACTGGAGATCATACAAACTCCACACAGTCACCGAACATCAGAATTGAACCCAGGTCCCTGTTGCTATGATGCAGCAGTGCTAACCACTGTGCCTGCCACCCATAGTGCATTATATCACTACATCCAAGTCATTAATATGGGTTTTAAATAGTTGGGGCCCAAGGACTGAACCTACTAGTTACATCTTGCCAACTGAAAAAAATACCCATTTATCCCACTCTCTGCTTTCTATTGATTAGTCAATCCTCCATCCAAGCTAAAACTTGTTCCACCCACCTGCAAAACACAAATTATGATTGTTATGGAATATTCTGCATATGGTTGCATGTGTGAATCTCCGCCAACATTCAAGAAGTTCAGCACTATCCAGGATGAAGTCATCCTTTGCCTACAGAATGCATTGCAGCAATCGCTCAGGCTTATTCAACAGCACCTTCCAAAATTCACATCCTAGGACAAGATGCATGGAAACACCATCATCTCCAGGTTCCCCTGCAAGTTTTCACTATCCTAAGACAAGGATATATATCATCATTCCTTCATTGTCAATTCGTCAAATTCATGAAACTCCCCATCTAACAGAGGTGTGAGTGTGCCCACATCACTTGAACTCCAGTAGTCCAAGAAGACAGCTGCCCCCTACCTCAGTGGAAGCAATGAGTTAACTACTATTAACTACTGGCCTTGCTTCATCCTGAGTCTGAACTTTTAAAACATCCGTGAAATTTAAACAGGGCAAACTAAGAAGTAATACATATAAGTGCAAATGGAAATGAGTTGCTTTGACCTTATGGAAGGTTACCAAGGTTCAGGTGTCAGACTTAGACAACCCCAGACCATAGTGTAGATTTTTAAAGGATCATAGTGACAACTAGTGGTTGAAAATCATACGACAGCAATTAGTTGAATGGTTATCTCCTCAGGTTTTCTGTTGCAGGTTGTAATCGTATAAAGTTAGATGGTTTCAGACTTAGAGCAGAAATTACATAGTGGCAAAGTGTATTTAAATAAAGTACACTTTCCATCTGGGTAATAATCAAAACTTATGAATAACCCTGCTACTAACATAGTTAAACACTGAGTAAGGAATGTTTGTATTTTAAATTGCATTTCCTCTTCCTCCAGAGACCCGCCATTTTGGCTGGGCAGCGACATGTGTCCTCTGACAGGTGTTAATGGAGCAGTTTCCAACAGCTCCCAACCAGTGCGATGGCCTGAAATGACAGGTCTCCAAAAAAAACAAAGGACAGGGCTTGTACAGGAATATTCGATGGTGTGGAATTTTTGGAGCTTTGAAGTCGTCCCAGTCAATGCAGAGATCTATGGAACCAAGTATTGCAGAATTATTTTTATTCCTTAACTGGACATGAGCGTCACTGGTTAGCTGGCATTTTATTGCCCATCCTTAATTGCCTATGAGAAGGTGATGGTCAACCACCTTCTTGAATCATCACAGTCCATGAGATGTAGGTGCACCCACAGTGCTATTAGGGAGGGAGTTCCACGATTTTGACTCTGTGACAGTGAAGGAAAAGCAATATAATTCCAAGTTAGGAACATGTGTGCCTAGGAGGGCAGGTGGTGATGTTCAAATGCATCTGCTGCCCTTGTCCTTCTAGGTGGTAGAGGTTGCGGGTTTCGAAGATGCTGTTGAAAGAGTATTAGTAAATTGCGACAGTGCATCTTGTAGATGGTTGATGCTGCTGTCACTCTGCATTGGTGGAGAAGGGAATGAATGTTTGTGGAGGGGGGGGGGGGAATCAAGTGAGCTGCTTTGTCCTGGATAGTGTCAAACTTCTTGAGTGTTGTTAAACTTGCACGCGTTGAGGTAAATGGAGAGTATTTCATCACATTCCTGACTTGAGCTTTGTAGATGGTGGACAGGCTTTGGGGCATCACAGAATGAGTTACTCTCTGCAAATTTCCCAGCCTCTGATCTGCTCAGCATTTATACGGCTGGCCCAGTTGAGCTATTGGAGAGTGGCAACCCTGAGGACGTTGATAGTGAGGGATTCAGCCATGGTAATCCTATTGAATGTCATGGGGAGATATTGGATTCTCTCTTGTTGGAGATGGTCAGAGCCTGAAATTTGTGTGGCACGAATGTTACTTGCTGCTTATCATCCAAAGCCTGGATGTTTTCCAGGTCTTGCTCAATAAGCTTCAGTATCTGAGGAGTCGTGAATGGTGCTGAACATTGTGAAATCATCTGCGAACATTCCCACTTACGATGGAGTGGAGGTCATTGATGATGCAGCTGAAAATGATGGGGTGAGGACAATAAACTTAGAAACTCCTGCAGTGATGTCCTGGGATTGAGATGATTTACTTCCAGCAACCACAACCATCTTAAATTGTGCAAGGTATGACTCCAACCATTGGAGAGTCGTCCACTCCCCCCTCTCTCTCCACCCACCCGATTCCCATTGACTCCAGTTTTTCTAGGGCTCCTTGATGCCACACTCCATCAAATGCAGCCTTGATGTCAAGAGAAGTCACTGTCATCTCACCTCTGAAGTTCAACTCTTTTTTCCATGATTGGACTAAGACTGCAATGATGTCAGGATCTGAATGACACTGGTGGCACCCAAACTGAGTATCAGTGCACAGGTTATTGCTGAGTAAGTGCTGCTTGATAGCACTGTTGATGATCCCTTCCATCACTATGCTGATGATCGAGAGTAGACTGATGGAGTGATAATTGGTCCAGTTGAATTTGTTCTGCTTTTTTTGGGCAAGTCATACCTGGGCAATGTTCCACATCGCTGGGTAGATGCCAGTGTTGTAGCTATTGGAATAGATTGGCTAAGGCCGCAGCAGGTTCTTGAACACAAGGCTTCAGTACTATTGCCGAATATTGTCAGCACCCATATCCTTTGCAGTATCCAGTGCCTTCAGCTGTTGCTTGATATCACATGGAGTGAATTGAGTTGGCTGAAGACGGGCATCTATGTTGTTGCTGATTTTAGGCAGAAAGTTGCCGTGCTAAGGCAAAGGAATTTAAAATGAGAAAAATCGCCTTTTCAGGTGGCACATTTCCACAGCATTACCCAGCTGAGAGGAACACACCCTCTCTATTCACTTCCTCTTTTAAAGAGATTTAGTAGTCATCTGAAGCTAAATTCATGTAATTATTTTTTGTGGGATGTGAGACGAAGAGAGATAACTCTAACTTTGAGACCTTCTGTTTGGCATGTTGAATGATCACGACAAGTGCTTACACTTTTGATGAAAAAGTGCCATAGGTGATGGATAGCAGAATGGAGCATCAGTTTTTTTTTGAAGGGGGAATATAGAGTATACAGGCTTCAGGCTTTGAAAGGAAAGGTCCAGGTCTTCTTGTCTTCAGATCGTCGGAGACCAAACATACGACCAAAGATGCTCTTGGGGAGCCTGCAGAGGTCCAGCCACACTGTCTTAGTGGGAATTGCCCAGAATGTTTAAACTTCCAAGGGGCAATTCCCTGGGACCCTTCAAAGGTTTCTTCAACTCTGTGTTAGTGGCAGAGACTTCTGACAGTTCAAACTCACCTACCTGGATAGTTACCTTTGAAATAATAGACAGAAACATCCAAGTCTAAATTTTGGATTACTGTTCAACTAGCCCCCCCATTCAATCACACTGAACCCCCCCCCCCCCCCCCCCCCCCCCACCCGTGATTTCCTGACTGCCCCCTCTGATCAACCAACTACAAAGGGCAGCACGGTAGCATGGTGGTTAGCATAAATGCTTCACAGCTCCAGGGTCCCAGGTTCGATTCCCGGCTGGGTCACTGTCTGTGCGGAGTCTGCACGTCCTCCCCGTGTGTGCGTGGGTTTCCTCCGGGTGCTCCGGTTTCCTCCCACAGTCCAAAGATGTGCGGGTTAGGTGGATTGGCCATGCTAAATTGCCCGTAGTGTCCTAAAAGGTAAGGTTAAAGGGGGGGGGGGTTGTTGGGTTACGGGTATAGGGTGGATATGTGGGTTTGAGTAGGGTGATCATTGCTCGGCACAACATCGAGGGCCGAAGGGCCTGTTCTGTGCTGTACTGTTCTATGTTCTACCCCACCTGACTCACCTCATGCACCTACCACCCGACCCAGCTGCCACCCAAACAGTTGTCACAAAACCCACCGACCATACTAGCCACCTGCCAGCCTACCCACGCACCTCACCACCTACAACAGTGCTGTCATGCAGCACTTACTCAGCAATACACCTATACACTCACCTATTTACTCATACACTCATTCACTAACAAACTGAGAAGCTTGGGATCTTTAAACACTTACCAGAATACAACAGCTAGTGCTGTAAAAGGGGCGTAGTGCCTGCACATATTCTCTTTGCTGCTCTCTATGAGGATTCCTGTGCTGAGAAAGTTCTTCTGCATTGTGGATCAGAAGTCAGAACCTTTTAAATAAGTGGGTGGTGTTCTGCCTGATCAACCTTCGACACAGGGGTTCCAACTCTGATCAGAAGTTTTGACCAGCATAGTGTCACAAGCACCATATCTGTCTGTAATGATACCATAGTAACAATGCGCAGAGTACTGGGCTAATGGCAAGATTCTTGGTAGTGTAGATGAACAGAGAGATCTCGGCATCCAGGTACATAAATCCCTGAAAGTTGCCACCCAGGTTAATAGGGCTGTTAAGAAGGCATATGGTGTGCTAGCCTTTATCAGTAGGGGGATTGAGTTTCGGAGCCACAAGGTCATGCTGCAGCTGTACATAACTCTGGTGCGGCCGCTCCTGGAGTACTGCATGCAGTTCTGGTCACCACATTATAGGAAGGATGTGGAAGCTTTGGAAAGGGTTCAGAGGAGATTTACTAGGATGTTGCCTGGTATGGAGGGAAGGTCTTACGAGGAAAGGCTCAGGGACTTGAGGTTGTTTTCGTTAGAGAGGAGACTTAATAGAGACATATAAGATAGTCAGAGGGTTAGATAGGGTGGACAGTGAGAGTCTCTTTCCTCGGATGGTGATGACCAACACGAGGGGACATAGCTTTAAATTGAGGGGTGGTAGATATAGGACAGATGTCAGAGGCAGTTTCTTTACTCAGAGAGTAGTAGGGGTGTGGAACGCCCTGCCTGCAACAGTAGTAGACTCGCCAACTTTAAGGGCATTTAACTGGTCACTGGATAGACATATGGATGAAAATGGAATAGTGTAGGTCAGATAGGCTTCAGATGGTTTCACAGGTCGGCGCAACATCGAGGGCCGAAGGGCCCGTACTGCGCTGTAATGTTCTAATGTTCTATGTTCTAAAGCTAATTTCAGCTCAGAATATCTTTCTCAGCAATCTAGACTGGCATGCAGAATTAACCACTCTTTATTACACAGTACATTCTAAATTAGTACAGTACAAGACTACTTATCTAATTTCCCTATCTGTCAAAGGTATATCATTAATGCATTTGCAGATTTACTGCATAAAACTGTAACAATACACTGCTGTAATTAAAAAAAGGAAAAACTGGAGTGCAGCCAGTGTTCATAATGAAACCAGCACACTTCATCCAAAGGGAAAGGAAAACGGACTCTGAGCACATAAAGATAACACTAGCTTTCCCTTTGGCTAAATGATTCATGTCACTGAATTGTTAGATCTAGACTTGGGTATAGAAATTATAACAAGCATTTATTGTTGGAGTTTTGCAGCCACGGTTGTTTAAAAATCACTTAATGTTGTAAATCATTTTTGGCTAGCTTGAAATTGTAAGGGTGTTGAAGAAAGTATTGAATCTCATTAATGAATTGCAGGATTCAAACATTGACAAAACCAAGTTACCATCCATATTTGTACAAGAACAAATATTGCAGATGCTGAAAATTGAAGCACAAACAGAAAAGGCTGGAAATAGTTAGCAAGTTCGCCGGCATCTGTGGGGAGAGAAGCAGAGTTAGTGTTTCAGACTGGCTATAAATCTTAATGGTCACTTTACCAATCTGCAGCTGCAGCTACTGTAACACTATTTACATGGTAGAGCTGCTATGGAACTACACTGAAAAACTGCTGCACCAAGCCAGTAGAGATGGATTTCATTGCCCACCTAGAAGGAAGCTGTGAACACTTGCATCAAGCTGAATAAGCTGCAGACAAACTAAACAAATCCTGCAGGAATGCATCACCCAAAAACTGAATTACTGGAGAGCAATATGAAAATGACAATATCAAGATGGTTTTATTTCAAATTATCTGTCCTCAATTGCTGCAAAGAAAATTAGGTTATGGTCACAAATGATGCTTCATCAATAAGACCATAAGAAATGTGAGCAACAGTCGGCCATTTGACCCTTCGAACCTGCTTCACCATTCAATAAGATCAAGGCTGACCTGATTGAGGCCTTAACTCCCCCACTGCCGCTGCCCCCACTTCCTGCCTGTGCCCCATAACCTGAGAGGGGGTTACTGGCGGTTATTATTTGGTAGGCCGGGTCCACGCACGACCAACGCCATGTTGCACGGCTCGACCGCAGCAGGCTGCCATGCGCATGTGCAGCCACGGACCCGGCCATTCTCCAGCCATTTTTGGCGTGGGAGGCGAGAGCTTTACCCGGCATGGCTGCAAGCCCCCCCAACAGTCCCGAATCAGTGCAGCTGTTGCACCTTTTTTCTGGCGTAAAACACCATTGTTCCCACGCCGGCATCAGCACTTAGTATGAAAATCGGATAATCCAACCCTATGGATTTGAGCTCATAATTGAGGACTGTAGTATTATCAGAGCTGCTGTGATTTCGATGAGGTATTAAACCGTCTACTCCAGCGATTTATGTGTATGGTAAAAATCCTGAGGCTGTCCAAGGAGAACAGAGAATTTTCCGGTCTGCAATTGTGTTACGTTCTGAATACTGAATAAGAACATAAAAAACACAAAAGCAGGAGCAGAGCATGAGGATCCTGGGGGTGGTTCCGCCATTCAACATGGTCACAGTTGATCTTCTACCTCAGTATAACTTTCCTGCCAGTTCCTCATATACCTTAATTTCCCCAAGAGATCCAATATCCGTTTATAAAAGCATTCATGGAAGTTAAAAAGTCGATCATGTTGAAGTCTGACCTTTCCTATATCTGTGAAGTTTGTAGCTAAGAGCTTCGTTTGATTTTGGATTGAATCAGAGGAGGTTTGAACCTTGAGTTGAGGGTGGAGTAAGACAGCAACAGGATGTGACTGCTCTTTCCAAGATATGGGTCGGGACTTTCCAGCTGTTCACGTTGTCGGGATCTTCCGTTCTAGCCGATAGCACATCACTGCCGCTGGTGATGAGGGGTGCATTCAACAGGAAAATCCATTGACAATGGTGGGACCAGAAGATCCCACTGCCAGCCTATGGCGGGCCACCTCCCGCCATGGTAAATCCCACCCATGGCTTCATAAATCAAGCATCTAAAGCACTCATTCGTGTTTTGTGACAGTGGGTTTTTGAAAATAAATGGTTTGATTATGTTTGTGCCATGCTTCAGAAAGACTTTTAGTGGCTGACAGAGGTTTGAGGGGAACATCAGAAGAGCTATAGGCATAAGCTTGACTCTGTTTTGACTAGAACCAAATGTTGAAGAATTCCACAAATTACCAATGTTAACACTAAATTGCTACTATAAATGAGTGTTTCAGATCTCACTGTCTGCATTCAACTTTTTCAATGTGAGGCATTCTTTCCAAGCAGTAGATCTCTGTGACAGCACATGCTATTACATTGAAAAGTCCAACGTTCATTTTTACCAAGTAATAGTTATTGTATAAATTTATGCACTTTTCTTTATTACGAAGGGTTGAATGTATGTTCAGGAAATCTTTCCGTTGCTTTCATTTCTTCCATTTTATTTCCACAACAATTTAAAGTGTGAATTAAATAAGGTGCATTATTAATGAGGCAGTGAATTTTAAATAGCAGTAATATGAGCAACCTGTGCCAAATCAAATCCCCAAAAGTTAGGAGAGTGTATTGATGCTTTACAATTTTATGCTATGTTGCAAATTAATCCAATAAATCTGAATGTTTAGATGAGCAGTTGGATAAATTTGTTATTTTTAAGACCCACTTTATTAGCTCACAGACAAGCAGCATATTTCTCATCTTGAAACAAAATCTCTCACACTTTGAAGGGAAGCATTAAAAATTAATACACATTTTATCATTATGGCTATTTAGGGCTATGGTATGATCGGTAATTACATGTTGAAAGAGATTACTACTTGCATCTTTAAAAACTGGGATATGCTATGTGTGGTTTTATCTTGTAAATTGTATTAAATCGTTCAGTTTGGCTTCTGCCAGGTCCACTCCCTCCAGACTATATACCACTGTGCTGCCACCTTTGGTGAAACAGAACTTACCCAGAGATTAAAGTTGCGATGACTATATTAGCCTCTGGGTTAATAGTCCAATAATGTTACCATTATAATCCCATTGTTCTGTCAGTGGCATCAATATTAGCACTCTAGCTGAAATGATTAAGCCCGGCACACATCAAATGTAATCCATTCCTAATCAGTAGGACTGTTCAATGCTGGAAAATAAACTTACTTACTTTACACTATGAGTTCGAAACCAAGGATTACTTTGTCAACCTTGCCTAGTTTTGAGCTAATGTGGTTAATTTGTGTTTTTTCTCTTACTGTTAGGTTTAATAAGCTCACACTCCAAGCTGGACCAAATGACATTGCACAAAAATGATAGTGGCCTTTCCATTGTAACCAGAAAGAAAGCTGTTTCTACTGAAAGTATTACAGTCTCAACTCTGGCATCGTCTCCCCTACCTTCGCCGTCTCCATCGTGTGAATCAGGTTAGTTGACAGCGTTAACACCAATTGTCTGCAGAAATGCTCAGAAAATTGATTCAAAGCTGAATGTTATCATTTGAATTCTCACATTGTGTTCCTGCACATCAAGTGCTTAAGAAATGAATCGTGACTCCTATCAGTTGTTGGCCTGTGAACTAATTAGCCAATGTTGGTCAAATTTATTGGATGCAAGCCAAACTTTATTCTTTCCAAACTATGAATCTTTGTGCAACAGCAGAATTGTAACTTGCGTAAGAAATCTGAGCCTGGCTTCAAAACAAAACAAAGTTCAAAGCTGAACCAAGTTGGCAATACATGGGGATGATTCTCAGCCCGCCTTCGCCATCAGCAAGAATGGCGACGCGGATGGAAAATCCGGCAAGAATGAGGAAATGCATATCGGTGTGGTTGGGTCACCTGCAGACCTTAGCGACCCTTCTTAGCTGTGAGCCGCTAGGTTTAATGGGGTCTGGCTACTGGTTTTGCAGGCATTACTTCCCGTGTCCCCCTCGCTGGGCCTGTGGTGATATAACCACCGAGGGATTGCCCTTCTAGAATGACAGCGTAAAAGTGGGTGGGAGCAGGTGAATTCACAGGATCAGCACAGGGCGCGACTGTGAGGTGCTTGGGTGGGGTCCTGTGAGATGCCAGGTTGCATGGGCAGTTCTTTTGATAGCTATCAAAAAGAGCTATCAAACAGCAGCAGTGACATCGATGTGCTGCTGCATGCAGCCAGGGCCACCTCCCTGTGAAGGGGGCGTGGGGAGGCTGCGCCCACTTCGAGGATCGGGGCCACAGATGGCAGAGCCTTGGAGGAGACACTAGTGGCCCCAGGTCTACCACTGTAGAACTTCCTGCCTCCGGAGGTCAGAGGTCCAGTTCCAGAGATGATGCAAGAGTTGGCATCTTGAATCTGCTTTCCATTGAGATAATAATTTGCCTTGCTATTTTTTCAGCCAGAATGGATAACCTCACACTTATCCACATTAAATTCCATCTGCCAAATTTTGGACCAATCTCCTAGCTATCTAAATCTGTCTGTAAAATCTGTATCTCCTCTCACTGCTTGCTTTCCCACACATTTTGCTATATTACACTCTGTCTCTCCTTGCAGATTATTTATATCAATTGTAAACAGTTGAGGTCCGAGGACTGAACTCTGCGACATCCCGCTAGTTGCAGTTCACCAACCAGAGAAGGATCCATTTATCCCGACCCTCTGCTTTCTGTCAGTCAGCCAATCCACAATCCAATCTTGTACTCTACCCCCAACCCCCTGCAATCTCACCTTCTAGAACAGTCTTTTATGTGGCCCCTTATCAACGCCTTCTGGAAGCCTAGATATACCACAACCACAGGTTCCCCATTATCCACCTTGCTGCTTATGTCCTCAACAAACTCAAGTAACTTTGTCAAGCATGACTAACTCCTCATAAAACCATGCTGACAATGGTGGCTTGAGCTTTGTCTTTCCAAATCTTCAGTCTTCCCTTCCTTAATTATTGATTCCAGCAACTTCCCCACCACAGAGGCCAAGCTAACCAGCATACAGTTCCCTACTTTTTCCTCTCTCCCTTTTTAAATAGGGGCATCACTTTAGCATGTTTGCCTTACATTGGTGACATATCTCTATGGGTGTCTATGTTTACCCATATCCTTTAGTCTATCCATAGTCTCTTACTCTTCCTCACCCTCTAGATGTATTCCCAGGATCCATAGCTGAGGTTGAGGTTGCTTGCTGCCTTCCACACCCTGTTGCCTGAGATGACCTTGGCAGGCATGCGACCTTGGCAGGCAGTCCTTGAGGTGTGGGCTGGAGGTGCGTCACCCACAGTGAGTGGGCTGTCAGGTGATCTGGACACCCCTAGGGTTTCCTGGGTGGAAGGCCCCACACTGCGCTCCTACTGATCCTCTTCCATCTGGTGCGCACATACTGCACCAAGATCTCCACTGCATATGCCATCTTTGTGTTGGAGTGATGGCGCTATCTCTTCGGACAGAAGGCGAGGAGACTCCTCCAGTTGGCTTTGCAGTCTGGTGAGGGATTCTTTCATCCCTTCCTGATGATCACAAATCTGCCTTTGTAATTCCAGCAGCTCTGGGATGACCGTACCCAGGGTCACGCCATCAGTGTGGGATCAGCAAAGTCCTGGGCTTCAGCATCGCACGTGAGGCTTGCACCATAGATGAATGTGTTGTATGTTCTCAGTTCTGTATCTCGCCCCATCTCATCTCTGCACAGGTGCGATTCTGCTCCTGCTCCTCACTGGCCAGCTCAAGGGTTCTTTCTTCAAAGGGCATTAGGATTCTCAGCTTAGACCTGACTCCGGAAGGCTGCACCAACTCACACCGGCAATACTCAGGATTGTCCTGCAATGAGACAGATGGGAGGAGTGTAGGCGGGAGTCTTGTCAGGTCAGATAGTGATGAAGTCTGGCATGTGTGGGATATGACTGGGAGCAGGGATGTGAGGAGCTGAAGAGCTGCTGGGAGGGTTCAAAGTGAGTTGGGAGAGTGCAGCATGATAGGTGTTGGGAGCCCATGAGGTGGCTGGGAGTGTTGCTCGTTATGCTTTCCCTTAATTTGCTCTGTTTTAATTACCTTTGCTCACGAGTCGCCAGGTATCTTTCTGATACCACCACAAGGTTCAAACCGAACACTGATCAATGACTCGATACACCAGTTAGTAAGTTTGAAATCAATACACATTTATTTATACACACAGTCAATTATTACTCATGCACAAACTCTACTCACTAAACTACAACTACTACCAAAAGCCTATACTTAGCTTTGAGTGCCTACAGTCAGTGGAACAATGCCCGTTCTCCGGTTCTGATACTGTTGGCTTCAAACTGGTATAGAATAGTAGCTAGGAGCGTCTATCTCGTAGTGTGCGTTGACCTTAGGCTTACTTGGCTGGTGCTTGGCGGGCCTCTCGTCGCTGAGAGCCAAAGGCCAAGGTGAAGGTGAAGATGGAGAAAATAAGAGAGCGAACTGACCTTGGGGACTCTGCTTTATAGCTCCCAGGGTTTTGCGCCCTTCTGGGCGGACCCTGGACTTGGTCCCAATTAATTGGACCATGTCCCAATCGTTTGTATCGATTCTCTCCAATAACGGGGTCATTCCCCGATCGTTGGGTGGGCCCTAGGTAACCGTTGGCCTGCCTTTGTTTTAGCTTCCACTGGTGCCGGGGAGTCTGCCCTGGTACCGATTGTTTCAATGTTTCTTTTTGTCCCCGGAGATAGCTCATTACTATTCTAATGGCTTGTAGTTTCAGTTCTGTCTGGGTTCTGCAAGTTCCAATCCACAGGAAACCTTGCACCTGCTTGTTTTTCTAGGGCTGTCCATTTTTTCCTGCACTCTGTACGAGTATCCATTTTGGAATCAGGACGTGGCCACCCCAGGTGGCTACAGGAGTGAGATCACCGAGGAGGTGTGATGGGTGTGTTAAGGGGTGCAGGGGAAGACATGAGGAGACAGACCTATCCTGACTGCACAAAGAAGGTCATTCATCTTTTGGTAATGTAGCCCCATCCCCTTATTTAGCGAGCTGGCACTCACTATCGCGGCCACAGCCTCCCAGATGGGGCTAGTGACCTTGCTTGCTGGATGTCTGGCTGATCGTGGGTACGGGATGTTACGCCCCTGCTCGATACCATCCAGAGGTTTGGTGAGGGCTCCCTCTATAAATCATGGTGCTGTTTAAAAGGAGCATCCCACTGATTACAGAGAGTAAGGTTTACCGGGGGTGAGCGAATCAGAGGTGCAAACACAGCATGAAACACATGGGGGGAAAAAATTGTGTTAAAGAGGCTGAAAATACGCAAATTTTTCCCATCAACGGGATTCTCTCGGGTTTTCTCACCTGGATCAACACTTAGAAAAAATATCATAAAATTCTGCCCCGTGTCTATTTCCCTAATTGAGTTCCAGTTAATTTGGGTTTGTTTTTTTTCCTCCCAATTTTGTTCTCTTTCCTCCCATCTTCCACAGTGTACTCAATAGAATTGCTGTTCCTCATGTGAACCTTGCCAGTCACTGCACAGTGATATTAAGCAGGAAACATTTTTTATTTACCCTCCAAGATTCTGATCCTAAGTGTGCAGCTGATGTTAGTACATTCACAGCAATTATGCATAACTGACTCATTGATTCTCACATCAGGCACTTAATATTGCACTCCACTGGTGGCTTTGTGCTTTTATATGAAGAAATTATGAATTTTGTTATTATGTTATTCTTCCGAGCCTTGATAGGGCAGTATTAGCATTAGAAATATCTTGATGGATATTTCCCACTCATGCTATTTATCCACAGTAAGAAGTCTTACAACACCAGGTTAAAGTCCAACAGGTTTGATTCAAACACGAGCTTTCGGAGCACTGCTCCTTCCTCAGGTGAATGAAGAGGTATGTTCCAGAAACATATATATAAACCATTGTTTGCAGCAAACTACCCAGCCTTCAGAACAGCGGCCACGACACCACACAACCCTGCCATGGCAATCTCTGCAAGACGTGCCAGATCATCAACATGGATACCACCATTACACATGTGAACACCACCCACCAGGTATGCGGTACATACTCGTACGACTCGGCCAATGTTGTCTACCTCGTACGCTGCAGGAAAGGATGTCCCGAAGCGTGGTACATTGGCGAGACCATGCAGACGCTGCGACAACGAATGAACGGACATCGTGCGACAATCACCAGGCAGGAATGTTCCCTTCCAGTCGGGGAACACTTCAGCAGTCAAGGGTATTCAGCCTCTGATCTCCGGGTAAGCGTTCTCCAAGGCGGCCTTCAGGACACGCAACAATGCAGAATCGCCGAGCAGAAACTTAAAGCCAAGGTCCGCCCACATGAGTGCGACCTCAACCGGGACCTGGGATTCATGTCGCATTACATTCATCCCCCACCATCTCGCCTGGGCTTGCGAAATCCTACCAACTGTCCTGGCTTGGGACAATTCACACCTCTTTAACCTGGGGTTACCCCTGTCTCTGGATCTGTAAAGATTTGGTTACCTGCAAATGTTCACATTCTAAGCATTGTCTAGCATCTTTGAATTTGTCTATATATATGTTTCTGGAACATACCTCTTCATTCACCTGAGGAAGGAGCAGTGCTCTGAAAGCTAGTGCATGAAACAAACCTGTTGGAATTTAACCTGGTGTTGTAAGACTTCTTACTGTGCTCACCCCAGTCCAACGCCGGCATCTCCACATCATGGCTATTTATCCAGTGAGTTATAGAGCCATACTGACCAACTAC
This sequence comes from Scyliorhinus canicula, assembly GCF_902713615.1. NCBI lineage: Eukaryota > Metazoa > Chordata > Chondrichthyes > Carcharhiniformes > Scyliorhinidae > Scyliorhinus > Scyliorhinus canicula. The sequence goes on from NC_052148.1 coordinate 81,324,869, forward strand.
ATGGCAAGTTCAATCTCTAGTCTGTTGACTTACATCTGTTCTCCCACCAGCTGCTAAAGTCCCTTGTGCACCATGAAGCTATTAATCACTTCAGTCCATATTCATGGCTGTAATTTCCAATCCAGTATCTAACCAATACGAGTTTTTTGCTGGAATCCTTGAATAAAGCAGCTGATTCTAATGGGAGTCTGATCCACACACTTATTGGACTATTAAGGACCAGAAAGACCATTGTCATCTGTTTGGTGAAATAATGGGTGGGAATTTCCTGTTCTCCCCCCCCCGGTTCATGTTTTCCAGCGGTGGAGGCGGGCAGAAGCTCGTCCCAAACAGCACTGTGCATGTACCTACACCTCAGGGACTCCAGCGCTTTAAGAAGGCAGCACACCACTATCTTATGAAGGGCAACTAGGGATGACAATGAACGTTGGCCTAACCACCTTCGCCCCACATCCCGGAAATGAATTTTTAAAAACCCTGCTGGTGGAGAGGGTCGGATGATCTCGTCCAAGGCTTTTCTTCTGCAACTTCAGTTCACTGACTTTAGTGATGTTGGCTTTTACAGTAAACATTTCTGCCATACTTAAAAATTGAAGTAAAATACACCTTTCATGACCCCAGGTCATACCAATACACTTCTAAGCAATGACGTTATTTTGGCGTGATGTGGAGATGCCGGCGTTGGACTGGGGTGAGAACAGTAAGAAGTCTTACAACACCAGGTTAAAGTCCAACAGGTTTGTTTCAAACACGAGCTTTTGGAGCACTGCTCCTTCCTCAGGTGAGGAAGGAGCAGTGCTCCGAAAGCTAGTTATCTTGACATTACGTTGGGAATTACAGCAGCCAATTTCTGCACAGCTAGGTCCCCACAAAGAGCAATACGGTGAATGACTGGTTAATCTGTTTCAGTGGTTTTGAGATATGGGATAAATATTGATCAAGATGACAGAAAATCCTACTATTCTTCTTTGGATTGTACCATAGGATTATTGCAAACACATAAGAGGGCCGGGAATGTCTCCGTTTAATGGTTCATCTGAGAACAGTTCTGCACTGTGGTGTCAGCTTAGTTTATAGCATGCAAGTCAACTGGCTGGGGTTTCACCAAGTTGGGAAGACTCCACAGACCTTTAAAAATAGTGGTGGGGCCTGGATGCAGCGGTTACACCCCCTTTTGCCAAGAGCTAGAACCAAAGAAACCAAAGAAGTTACAGCACAGAAGGAGACCATGCCAACCCAAGGACACCCCTTTCTTTTTTTAAATATTTAATTTGGAATTTTGCAGTTCTTACATAGTTTACAAAAAGCGATCATCATGTATTTACATATGAATAGTTCCTCCCCCCCTCCCCCCCCCCCCCCCTCCCGCCTGTCAGTTAGCTCCACCCTCCTGGTCCTCCCCCTTCCCTGTTTAGCTGTTCCCTTGGGGTCTTGGTTTATGTAGATTTTGGTAGGGTTTTACTTGTTTGCTTGCGCCGACCCCAGCAGGGCCCGAGGTCGTTTCACTGGTTCTGTTTGTTTGACAGTTAGAATGGTATTTTCCGCCCGGGGTGGGGGGGGGATTGGTACCCCTTCCCATACTGGGTGATTTGGCGCCCTCATTCTGACCTGAGACCCTTCGTCCCTGCCGCAGGGCCTTGCCTTTGTGACCATGTTCTTGGCCCTCCGTTGTCTATTTTGTCTGTTCTCGCCCCCACACTCCCTACCCTTCCCTTTCCTTCTTTCCTCCCTTTTCCTGTTCTTTGGTGCCTTAGTAGCCTCTATACGAACTCCCCTCCCCTCACTGTATTGCTGTTGGCTTAAAACCGGCCTTGGACCAAGTTGGTGAATGGCTTCCATATCTTTTGGAAGCCTTCCTGTGGCCCTCGGATGGTGAATTTGATTTTCTCCAGTTGGAGAAATTCAAACAAGCCGGACAGCCAGTCTGCAGCTTTTGGTGGTGCTGCTGATCTCCAGCCGAGTAGGATTCTTTGGCATGTGTTTAGGAAAGCAAAGGCAAGATCATCGGTCCCCTTCCCCATAAATAGCCTGGCTGGTCTGATACCCCGAAGACTGCCACTTTCAGGCTTGGTTCCACCCTCACCACCACAACCTTGGACTTTGCTTCAAAGAAGGCTGTCCAGAACCCGACCAGTCTGGGGCAAGGCCAGAACATTTGGATGTGATGGCCGGGCCTCCCTGGCACCGCTCACATTTGGCCTTCACCTCCGAGAATATTCAGGTTCTGGTAGGTGTGCTCTGTGCACCATTTTCAGTTGCATGAGGCTTAGCCTTGCGCAAGTGGAGTTGGAGTTGGCCCTGTACTGTGCTTCGCTCCAGAGTCTATTTCAGCCTATTTCAATCCCTTGCTCTTCCTCCCATTTTTCTCTTGTCTCATCGTGGTGAGCATGCCCCTTCTAGTAGTCATCCATACATGTCCCCACAGATCTCCCATCCCAGGTTGCCCGCATCCAACAGTTCCTCTAACAATTAATGTCTTGGTGCCCATGGGTAAGATTCATCTCCTGGCAGAGAAAGTTCTTTACCTTTAGGTGTGGCAGTTCATTCCCGTTGGGTAGTTGTAGCTTTTCTTTCAGTTCCTCAAATGTCACTAGTCTGTCCTCTGAATAGAAGTTCCCCCCAGACCCGTCCTGTCTCCAACTCTTAAAGGTGGCATCTATCATGGATGGCGGGAACCTGTGGTTGCCGCAGATGGGGACCATAGTGGACATTTCGGTTAGGCCAAAGTGCAGTTTCATTTGATTCGAGGTTCACAGTGCGGCTACCCCCATTGGGCTTCTTGAATGCAACCCTAGTGGGTTGTCCCTTTACAGGAGCTCTCATCCATTCAATTTCCGGTTCTTTCACCAATCCCTCACTCTTTCTCCTGTGGCTGCCCAGTGGTACTATTGTAGATTTTGGAGGGCTAGGCGCTCTATGTTTCTTTTCCTCTGTAGGACCTTTTTGGGGATCCTTGGGTTCTTCCCCCCAGCACCCCGATCTCTCTCCCCCACCCCCTTCCACCCACACACACACAAACGGCATAATAATTTTGTCGTCCAAGTTAAATAAGGCCTTGGAGATGTAGATCGATGTAGATGCAGATTTGGATCTGGACAGGAAGAGGAGCCTGGGCGGCACGTTCATCTTGATCATCTGCACCCTCCACACCCGGGAGAGCAGGAGTATGTCCCATCTCTGCTGGTCTTTCTTTACTTCCTCCACCAGACTTGTCAGGTTCCATTTGTGGATCCATGTCCAGTCATGGGCAATCTGGATCCCCAGTTGGCAGAATTTACATTCGGCTCACTTGATTGGTCATCCTCCAGCTCTGCCCCTGCCCCTTTAGGGTTCACTGAGAAGACTTCACTCTTGCTCAGGTTGGGCTTGTAGCCCGAGAAGGCTCCAAGCACTCTCGGATCTTCTTGATCCCTTCTGTGCTGCTTTGCGGGTCCGAGATGGAGAGGAGAAGGTCATTTGCATATAGTGAGATTCTGACTCTCTGCCCCCTCTTCGGATTCCCTTTCAGCTTCTCGCCGCTCTGAGGGAAATCCGCAATGGCTCTTAGGAAGGCAAATAGGAGCGGGCACAGAGGGCGTCCCTGCCTTGTGCTTCTGTGCAGCTGGCAGTATTCAGAGCTGATGGTGTTGGTCCGTACGCTCACCTTGGGGGCTTGTACAGGAGTTTCACCCATGAGATGAACACTGTCTCGAGCCCAAACCACTCCAGTACCTCAATGAGGTGCTTCCACCCGACTCTATCAAATGCCTTTTCTGCATCCAATGAGACGATCTCTGGTGTTCTCTTCCCGGATTGGGTCATTATCACGTTTAGCAGTCGCCTGATGTTTGCTGTTAGCTGTCTACCCTTAACAAAGCCTGTCTGGTCTTCTGTGACTACCAGTGATAGGCAGTTCTGCAGCCTTCTGGCCAGGATTTTTGCGAGTATTTTTTCATCTATATTTAGCGGCGAAATGGGTCTGTAAGGTCCACATTCGGTTGGGTCTTTGTCTTTCTTGGGTTTCAGCGATACAGTGGCTTGTGCCAGCTTTGGAGGCAGAGTGACCCTCGCTGGCAAGTCTGCAAACATCTCCTGCAAGTGCGGGGCCACTGCTACCACAAATGTTTTGTCGAAGTCCGCTGGGAACCCATCTGGTACCTGTCTTCCCCGCCTGCATGGAGCTGATGCTCTCCATGACTTCTCCCAGTTCTACCGGTGCTTCTAACCCCTTCCTCCTATCTTCACCCATGACTGGCATGTCCAGTCCATTGAGGAACTGTTTCATCCCCGAGGCCCATCAGGTCCAGAGATGTACAACCCTCGGTAGAAGGCATCAAATGCTTCAATAATAATTTTTGGTTTGGCTACCAGTCCGCCTTTGCTATCCTTCCCCTGTGTTATCTCCCTTGTGGCTGCCTACTTTCTCAACTGGTGGTGTCTCCGTGTTCATCGAAGGTCCCCTGTGCTGGCGGAGTTGGAGCACTGCTTTCTTGGTGGACAGCAGGATAACGTCTATCAGATCCACTTTCTAATCCCACCTCCCTGCATCCGGTCCAGAGCCCTGTAGCTTACAGCACTTAAGGTGCAGGTCCAGATATGTTTTAAAAGAGTTTACAGTCTCTGCCTCCACCACCAACTCGGACAGTAAATTCCAAAATCCCACTACTCTCTGCGTAGAAAACGTCTTCCTCCTGCTCCCTCTGCACCTTCTGTCATTTTTTTTCATAGAATTTACAGTGCAGAAAGAGGCCATTCGGCCCATCAAGTCTGCACCGGCTCCTGGAAAGAGCACCCTACCCAAGGTTAACACCTCCACCCTATCCCCATAACCCAGCAACCCCACCCAACACTAAGGGCAATTTTTGACGCTAAGGGCAATTTATCATGGCAGTACTACTCTTATTTTTGGAGGGGACATGTCTACTTTGTACATTTAGGATCTCGCTTTTAGAGATAAGAACTAGGAGCAGGAGTAGGCCATCTGGCCCCTCAAGCCTGTTCCGCCATTCAATGAGATCATGGCTGATCTTTTGCGGACTCAGCTCCACTTTCCTGGCCGAACACCAGAACCCTTTATTCCTTTATTCTTCAAAAAACTATCTATCTTTATCTTAAAAACATTTAATGAAGGAGCCTCAACTGCTTCACTGGGCAAGGAATTCCATAGATTCACAACCCTTTGGGTGAAGAAGTTCCTCTTAAGCCCAGTCATAAATCTACTTCCCCTTATTTTGAGGCTATTCCCCCTAGTTCTGCTTTCACCCGCCAGTGGAAACAACCTGCCCGCGTCTGTCCTATCTATTCCCTTCATAATTTTATATGTTTCTATAATGTCCTACCGCATCCTTCTAAATTCCAATGAGTACAGTCCCAGTCTACTCAACCTCTCCCCGTAATCCAACCCCCTCAACTCTGGGATTAACCTAGTGAATCTCCTCTGCACAGCCTCCAGCGCAAATACATCCTTTCTCAGGTAAAGAGACCAAAACTAAACACAGTACTCCAGGTGTGGCCTCACTAACACCTTATACAGTGGCAGCATAACCTCCCTAGTCTTAAACTCCATCCCTCTAGCAATGAAGGACAAAACTCCATTTGCCTTCTTAATCACCTGTTCCACCTGTAAACCAACTTTTTGCAACTCATGCATTAGGACACCCAGGTCTCTCTGCACAACAGCATGTTTTAATATTTTATCATTTAAATAATAATCCCTTTTGCTGTTATTCTGACCAAAACGGATAACCTCACATTTGTCAACATTGTATTCCATCTGCCAGACCCTAACCCATTCAATTGAACTATCCACATCCTTCCGCAGAATTCCAGTATCCCCTGCATTTTTTGCTTTATTACTCATCTTAGTGTCATCTGCAAACTTGGACACATTGCACTTGGTCCCCAACTCCAAATCATCTGTGTAAATTGTGAACAATTGTGTTACACTGATCCCTGAGGGACACCACTAGCTACTGATTGCCAACCAGAGAAACACCCATTAATCCTCACTCTTTGCTTTCTGTCAATTAACCAATCCTCTATCCATGCTACTACTTTACCCTTAATGCCATGCATCATTATCTTGTGCAGTGACCTTTTCTGTGGCACCTTGTCAAAAGCTTTCTGGAAATACAGATATACCACATCCATTGGCTCCCCCTTGTCTACCGCACTGGTAATGTCCTCAAAAATTTCCACTAAGTTAGTTAGGCTCGACCTGCCCTTTATGAACCCATGCTGCGTCTGTCTAATGGGACAGTTTCCATCCAGATGCCTCGCTATTTCTTCCTTGATGATAGATTTTTAGTGTTTTCCACTGGTTTTCCATTGATTGATCCTCTCGCAGTGCTGGCCAGTCCATCTCAGCCAAGTTCCTTCTATTTCCTGCAAAATTTGCTTTCCCCCAGTTCAAAATTTTACTCCTGCTTTATCTCAATCCTTTACTGTGGTAATACTGAATCTAACTGAATTGTGACCTCTATCCCCGATATAGTCACCAACTGACACTTCACCTACTAGTGCTTCTTCGTTCCCCCAATCTAGAGTTGCATCTCCTCTCATTGAGTTTGTCACTAATTAGTTGAAAACATTTTCCTGGACACACTGCATGAGTTTTTCTCCATCAATTCCCCTTATATTGATTGAATCCCAGTTGATTTTGGAATAGTTAAAGTTTTCTACTGATATTTCCGTCTTGTTCTTACAGGCAGAAATTTTCCGACAGATTTGTTCTTCTATCTCCCTTTTACTATTTGGGGGTCTGTAGTCCACTCCCCGTAGTGTGACTGCCCCTTTTTATTTCTAAGCTCAATGCATAAAGCGTCGTTTGTTGACCAGTTTAGTATATCATCCCTTCTCACAACTGGAATTGATTCTTTAACCATTAGTGCTACTCTCACTTCTTTTTTATCTCCCACCCTTATCATGTCGGATGATCCTATAGTCAGGGGTATTGAGCTGCCAATTTTGCTCCTCCGTTAGCCAGATTTCCATTATACTAGTGACATCCTGCTGCTATGTGCCTATCTGTGCCATTAACACATTTACTTTGTAATACCACTTGCATTGACGTAGAAACAATTTAACCCCACCATTATCCCCTGCTGGACACTTTTTAAACTTTACCTCCCCTGTAATTCCAAGCCCATCACTCCGGGCTCAATCTACCGGCTGCGTTGTGCATTAACGGGAGCACAACACTCAATCTAACTGTACGCCTCGTGAGATCTATCCATATCTCGCAAATAATCGCAATCAGGATCCCGCCCACAATGGGCATGACCAAGCCTCGGGCACTTAAGTCGGCTTTAAACCCACTTCTGCACGCTCACCTGGGATCTAACGGCCTTCCCAAAGACTCCTCAGCTGGGCGCCATTCAGAACTGGTTCGCACAAACGTGGATCAGACAGAACGGCACCCGGGAGGGTCAGAGACGGGCAGGGTGGTCTCCTGGCCCTCCCCATGGAATGCAGGCACCTTGGCACTGCGAAGCTGGCAGCTTGGCATTGCTACCCTGGATCAACCTAGTGAACCTTCTCTGGACTTCCTCCAATGCCAGTATATCTCTACTTAGATAAGGGGACCAAACAATTCACAGTACCCTAAGTGTGGGCTAACTGGCGCCTCGTATAGTTGTAGCAGGGCTTCTCTATTTGAAATAAAGGCCAACATTCCATTTGCCTTCCTAATTACACGTTGAACCTGCATGCTAGCTTTTGTGATTTATGCATGAGGACCTCCAAATCCCTCTAATCTACAGTTTTCTGCAGTCGTCCTACCAGACTGCATAACTTTACATTTTCTGACACTATATTCCATCTGCCAGGTTTTTGCCCACTCAACTAACCTGTCTATATCCCTCTGTAGACTCTGTGTCATCCTCATCACTTGCCTTCCATTTTCTGTCATGCGCAAATTTGGCAATAGTGCATTCACTTCCCTCATTCATATCACAAATATATTGTAAGTAATTGTGGCCCTGAGCACTAATCCCTGTGCCTTCAATAGGGGTTCTGAATAGAAATTTGTTTGTTTTATAAGGGATTAACAACTTGAGGAGTTTTACAAGCTTTGCATGTGTCACATGATTTTTTTTTTAACTATCAGGCGTGTATGAGTGAGAGCTGTGCTAGATTGTTGGAATATATTTTTCATGGTTCCTGGGGTCTGCCCATGGTGAATTCTGAGTGAGTGACTATGGAGATGGGGTATGAAATGGCATGGGAAGGTGGATGCGGAGCATGAATTGGCTTGGAGGTAACATGGAAGTTGTGACGGGGAAGGTGTTGGCATGGAGGTGGCATGAGCGAATGAGGAACATTGCATGTGGGTTGGTACATGAGTGGTGAGGGATTGAGGGCCGAGCAGCTATTAAAACAACTGAAACAAAAACCCAGAGAACTGAGGTGGGCCTTTTAAACTGCCTTGGCACTCACCTGCCTCTGTGGCCACCTAGGATCGGCTTCCGGGGCACATTCTATCCCGGCACCCAGTCCTGCCCCCACAAGAGTGAAAATTAGATTTAACAAGTCCCTTTAAACAGAGCCAGTCTGCAGAGCCATGAAATTTCCCACATGAGCTACCTGCCTTTGTAGCGAAAATCTGACGCAACACGTCTATTTTAAATGAGGGCGTAGGACGTTAGAATGAAAAAGTTGACAAGTAGTACATACAGAGATAATTTTTTAATAAATTAATGATTTCTTAAAATAAATCAATGAAATATTGCATAACAGGACTGAGTACAGAGCATATATGGATATCTGAAAAAGGAAGGGAGTTCTATGTCCACATCCTTGTCCAATTATCTTTTGCACTTCAATCACACTTCATCTAAAGATGACCCTTGTCAACTCCCATATGCAATGCCATGAGAGATCAACTAGTACTTTTAAAAAGATCAGTATGTCTCTAATCATCTGATGGAAGATTTAATTGTGGATGAAACTACATGATGACAGTTTAATATGTATACATCTTGTTATTTCCAAGTTTTAAAAATGCTGGCATGTCAGTTCATCTCTTCACTTAAGATTCTGATCATTTTGCCCCTGACTCTCCAAGTCAGGATAACAAGAGTATTCTTTAGCCTCCAGGAAAAGTGTTCAATTTTCTTGAAGCCATTGAACCCAGTTTGTGCCTGTTTACCGCAACACTATGAAAGGCACTTTTGTATCAATTAGAGTAATCCAGCCCGAACCACTTCTCTACAACCCATATGTTGAGGTAACAAACAGAAAACTTAAGAAGTTCTCTTAATGGGAAAATTGGAGGTTTCTGAGAATTTCCTGTCATTAATAAGCACTCCTTTGAAAGTCTTTCTTTAAAAAAAAACTTTTTGTGGGAGGAAAGAGATCCACAAATGAACCCAGCTGTTCAGTGAAACTTGGAATAAGTTGATGGGAATCTATGAAGGCGTGCTCAGCCTTGAATAATAATAGTAGTTCAGCAAAACTGAAACATGACCTGTTTTGCACTAAAATGATTTTAAGTGATGCACATTTGAAAGCAGTTCTCACTGCATTTAGAAAGCATTGCTCAATTATCATTGTTTAAAAAAACTTTTGCTAATTCTTTTAGAGATTTTTACAGGTCTTTATGCTGGGGTTAACAAACAAAATGTGTTGTTCCTTGATGATTCCTAGAGGTCTATGCTTTTATCACCACCCTCCCCATCCTTGCTACAACCACAGAAGTTGGATCATTTTTATGGGACATTGATCATGATAATATTATGTATTTTATATGGGCGGGGGGGGGGAGGTTGTAGAAGTACAGAAAACAATGGGCTGGATTATATGACCCCCCCCCCCCCCCCCCGGGCCAGGCCAGAGTATCAGCAGGGGGCGGTGTGAATCCCGCCCTGACGCCGGCTGCCAGATTCTCCGGCACCGGTTTTTCAGCGGGGGCGGGAATCGCGCCGCGCCATTCGGGGGCCGTTGGCAACGCCCCCCCCCCCCCCAGCAATTCTCCAGCCCACGATGGGCCGAGTGCCCACCCGTTTTCGGCGGGTCCCGCCGACGTACATTACACCAGGTCCGTACCGGCAGGGCCTGGCTCTGCGGCGGGCAGCCTGCGGAGTCCTCGGGGAGGGGGGGGGGGGGGGGGGGGGGGGCGTGAGGGTGTGGGGGGCGTGGGGAGATCTGGCCCCAGGGGGAGCCCCCACGGTGGCCTGGCCTGCGATCGGGGCCCACCGATCTACGGGCGGGCATGTGCCGTGGGGGCACTCTTTCCCTCCGCGCCGGCTGGTGTAATGGTCCGCCATGGCCGGCGCAGAGAAGAACCCCTCTGCGCATGCGCTGAGATGACGCCAGCACACGCTGGCGCTCCCACGCATGCGGCAATCGCGCCAGGCAGCGGAGGCTCTTCGCCGCTGGCTGGCGCGGCGCCAATCCTGCCGGCGCCGGCCTAGCTGCTGAAGGTGCGGAGGTACGGCCCGCTCCGCCAGTTAGGGGAGAATCCCACCCATGTTGTGCATTGGCAGCACATGCAATAGTTTTATTGCTTTGATTAATGTTCCATGCTTCCAGTCACTCCACCTCTTTTTTCCTCAGTTATCACAAATTAAGCAATTGAATACAAAACATTTGAATTTACATTCTCAATAGTGTAATTTATAAGAACATAAAGGAAACAGGGACAAGAAAATACCAGTTGGGTCATTGAAGCTCATCCCGTTAAAGCATCCAACTACATTTTGAATGACTAATGTTTTGACTCTCTACATTCCTGTCTGGCAGATCACTCCAAACCTTTATCACACTTTTGACTAAATCAAGTAGGATAAAGTTGTAAATTTGCATTCCACTATTCAAATGTATGTGCTACTAGAATTTATGTTCTATATGGACTACAGCAGTTCAAGAAGGCAGCTCACCACAACTTTCTGAAGCACAATTAGGGATGGGCAAAAAAATTCTGGTCTAACCAGCGATGCCCACTTTCCATGAATAAATAAAAAAATCTGTCATCTGACTTTGATGCATTATGCTGCAGCTACCTCATCAATACCAGTTACAACTTCAGGGGCGCGATTCTCCGCAAATGCGGAGAGCCGTGAAGGCTGCCGTGAAACTGGCCGTGTTTCACGGCAGCCTCCGCGCCCCCTCCCGGGACCCCATTCTGCTCCCCGTTCGGGGCTAGCAGCAGGGCCCCGTGAACCTCGGCATCGCAGGCTTAGCGAACTTCGCTAAGCCCGCGCGCCAAGGTTAACGGCGGCTGACGCAAACGATGACATCAGCCGCACATGCGCGGATTGGACGGCTCCAATCCGCGCATGCGCGGATGACATCATCACGCATATGCGAGAACCCGCGTATGCGCGGGCCGTTATGCCCCTCAGCCACCCCGCGGACTGATCCAGCGGGGCGGCGGAGGAACAAAGAGTGCGCGGGGTTCAGACCCCGCGGTGCGGCCGTGCCAATCGGTGGCATGGTTCTCCAGAACGGCACTTTGCGGCCGTTTTCACGAACTGTGATAGCAGGTGTGTTGGAGTTCGTGAAAACGGCTGTAAAGGCCTGGGAAATCGGCCCATCGGATAGGGGAGAATCGCTGCTCGCCGTAAAAGAACGGCGAGCAGCGATTCGTGTCGTGGGGCGGCCGTGGGGGGGGAGAATATCGGGAGGTTGGGAAAAATGTCGGGAAGGCCCTCCCGCTATTCTCCGACCCGTCGTGGGGGGCGGAGAATCGCGCCCCAGATATCAGAGTGACATTGCCCCTGCCCCGAAATTCGAGAATATAGAAATCTGTAAACTTCTTCACAGTGATAATAGAATCATAGAATTTACAGTGAAGAAGGAGGCCATTTGGTCCATCAAGTCTGCACCGACCCTTGGAAAGAACACCCTACTTAAGCCCACACCTCCACCCAATTACTGTAACCCAGTAACCCCACCTACCTTTTTGGACACGAAGGGCAATTTAGCATGGCCAATCCATTTAACCTACACATCTTTGGACTGTGGGAAGAAACTGGAGCACCCAGGGGAAACCCATGCAGACACAAGGAGAATGTGCAGACTCTGCACAGACAGCGACCCAAGCTGGAAATCGACCCCAGGTCCCTGTCACTGTGAAGCAACAGTGCGAACCACAGTGCTACCATTGAAATAGATTTCCAGATAAAGTAGTAAAGGAAATAGAGACCTTGAAATCATTTGAGAGCAATTTGATGCTGCCATGAGGGAGACCAGTTTTTTCTGGATGGATAAATTAAGATAAGTGGAATGGCTTTACCCATCCATACTAATCTTGAGATCTTATCATCTTTCTTTATTTAAATTATCTGCAAGCAGGGACAAAGTGTAACAAAGCATAATGTACAGATTATACTAAAATAGGCAGGAAAGCAGGCAGTGAAGAAGAGATAAAGAGTTTACAGAGGGATATAGATAGGCTAGGAGAATGGGCCAAAATCTGGCAGATGGAGGTTAATGCATATTTGTGTGACTTTCCCCATTTTGGCTGAAAGAATAGAAAGGCAATTACTATCTAAATGGAAAGCAGATTCAAGAGAGATCTGGGTATCTTTGTTCATGAATCGCAGTAAGTCAATATATAGGTATAGCATGTAATTAAAAAGGCAAATGGAATTTTAGCATTTTAGCAAGAGATATAAAAGTAAAGAGGTGTTGTTGCAATTGTATAAGACGTTGGTGAGACCACATCTGGAGTATTGTGTCCAGTTTTGCTCGCCTTATTTAAGGAAGCATGTGGTGGCATTTGAGACAGTTCAGAGGAGGTTCACCAGATTGATTCTGAGGATGTAAGGGTTGACGTTGAGGACAGATTGAATAGTTTGGGCTCATACTCATTGGAGTTTAGAAGAATGAGAGGGGCTCTGATCGAGGTATCTAAAATACTAAGAGCGGTTGATTAAACGTAGACCAAACGAATGAAATGAAATAAAAATCGCTTATTGTCACGAGTAGGCTTCAATGAAGTTACTGTGAAAAGCCACTAGTCACCACATTCCGGCGCCTGTTCAGGGAGGCTGGTACATGAATTGAACCGTGCTGCTGGCCTGCCTTGGTCTGCTGTAAAAGCCAGCGATTTAGCACAGTGTGCTGTTTCCCCTTGTGGGGCAATCTAGAATGAGAGGTCACAGATATAGGTTGAGAGGTAGTAGATTTAAAACTGAGATGAAGAGGAACTACTTAGCGCAGAGGGTGGTGAATTTGTGGAACTCGCTGCCACATAGTGTGGTGGAGTCTGATCATTAAATGGTTTCAAGAAGGTGATAGATATATTTCTGATTTTAAAAAACAGGTTAAAGGGATATGGGAGATGGATTTGAGACTAGGAAAAGATCATCCATAATCTGGTTGAAAGGCGGAGCAGGCTCGAAGGGTTGAATTGCCTACTTCTGCTCCTAATTCCTATGTTCCTATGGGCGCGATTCTCCGCTCCCCAGGCCGGGTGGGAGAATCGCGGGAGGGCCGCTTTGGCACCCCCCACGATTCTCCCATCCCCCCCCCCCCACAATGGTGTGTCGCGTTTTGCGACACGCCGCTCAGAGAATCGCAGGTCGCCTTTTTCACGGCGACCCGCGATTCTACGGCCCGGGTGGGCCGAGCGGCCTGACGTTCCTGACCTGTTCACACCGGCGGCAACCACACCTGGTCGCTGCCGGCATGAACATCGCGCGAAAGGTAAGTTTGGGGCCTGTGGGGGGGGGGGGGGCGGAGAGGGGATCGAGCACCACGGCCGTGCTCGGGAGGGGACTGGCCCGCAATCGGTGCCCACCGATCATCGGGCCGGCGTCTCTAAGAGACGCACTCTTTCCCCTCCGCCGCCCTGCAAGATCAAGCCGCCACGTCTTGCAGGGCAGCAGAGGGGAAGACGGCAACCGCGCATGCGCGGCCAGCAGCACCGACCCCGCCCGACTGTGGCGGTGCTGGACACTGTCCGCTGCCGCCGCGCCCGGTTCCTGTTACCGCTGAGACTACACGTGGTAACAAGAACTTGGCCCATCGGGGCATTGGGGGAGGGCCTTCCGGTAACGTCCTCAATTATGCCATTTTGGATGGGGTGGAGTGTCCGAAACAGGCGCTGCCGCCCGATCGCTGATTACAAAATTGGCGTCAACAAGTGGAGAATCCCACCCTGGGTGTTGACGCCGGGACTGAGTTGCGTGTGGTTCGCGTTCCTATTGGGGGTGCTTTTTGTGGAGCAACGCAGGACATGCTAATGGACCAAGACCTGCTGATGCAAGTTCCATGCAATTCAGGGCCCGGGAGGCGTTCTAATCGCTGGGGCCGGAATTACCGCCAAAGACACTAACAGCTGGAGCTGTTTTTAAGCGCTCCACTTACCACACACTCACTTCAGCCACTATGATGACTCAGAGAAGACCCCCCCCCGAGATCCGAGGTGGCCCCACAGCTCAATGTCAGTGAGGAGCAGAGGGACACCCTCTTCCCCAGCGTGGGCTTCAGACTCGAGCCTGCCCTCCTGAATACTGCCTGGGAGCTGTAGGCAGAATCAGTCAGCGCTGACATTCTCACCAAGAGTAGACAACTGGTGATCCACAGGTGAGAGTTCTCTTTCCTTAAAGGTGCAGAGAATCAGGTGGCTCACCCAGGCTGCAGTGCAAATGTCCTCTGGTTGGGGTGAACTCTGCTGATCCCCTGCTCCCTCGGCAATGGGGCAGCGCTTCTGAGGAATGCCAACACGTATTGCGCTCCTAATTGAGCTTGGCCCTTGATGATATAGCAGGGGTATGAGGGTGTCCAGAGGGACAGCTTGGGTGGGCTTCCAGATGACCAGAGGCCTTCTGTGTGTTTAAAGGGCACAGGCAGCACTGAGCAGTGTGAGCAGCCAGGAGACTGTACGCAGCACCAAAGGGGTGTGTTTAAAAGACAGATTGCAGCAATGGCGGTCTGAGCCAGACTACCCCCATCATGAGCGGAACAACACAAGTCCATGGACTTGCCACCAAGACACTACCATCCCCGGCCCGGGCAGCCATCCCCCAGCATGCCTGACAGTTTTCAACAGTTTTGCAGTGTTATTTTAGCCTCCCACTCCCCCTCCGCAGCCATGACACCCAGTCCACATTTATACATACTTGTAGTAATTCACACTCGTGAGACTTCCGCCTGAGAGGAGTAGAGCGTCGCAGAATGGCGGAGCATATTGAGTCCAACCCGCTAATCACATTTAAATGCATCCAAATGCTGGTTTTGCATGTCACCGCCGACGCAGGGCGCATATCTCATTCTCACCATTAGCGAGCGACCGGAACATGTGCCTGAATCGGCGCCAGGCGCATTACTCGATTTTGACCGGACGCCTGATTTTCCGCCTGATCATGATTCGCGTTTGTGGCATCACGAGATGGAAGATTTTGCCCACTATTTACCAAGACCAACATTCATGGCTTCTAAATACTGATTACATTTTCATATTGGAAGAGAGATGATGGAACACACATTTAACATTAAAATACTTAATATTTTCAAAATTCCTCCATTTTGCAAGACCTATGATAATGCAGATGAAGCCATAACATGGCAATAATGCATGCTAATGATGGTGGCTTGCAAAGAGCGTTTTATGTGACTTCATGTGTATTGTTTGCATCAATATACAGGCAAACCTGGTTTGTAATAGGACAAATTGTGCACTGCGTCTGGCTTTTTAATTGATGATAGCTTTTGTCTGTCAAAGAAACCGATCTTAAATGCAGTTGTGTTAAGCGCTTATTTGATATTTTAACCTGAGATAAAACTAGCGTAAGTATTCATTAAAAATTTGACTTTGAACCCCTTAACATTTACATGTACAGTAGACCCACATGGAAAGATAGCTACTGAGGTGACCCTATGCCCTTCTCTAAGCTGCTTTTCATTAAGACCAGGTTTTTTTATGTCCTATATTCTTGAGGATACATTAAAAACAATTTGTGGCCACGGAAGTTCAGTGATCAAAAAGCAGGTTTTGTATTAGGTAGTAGAAGCTGTATTCCATTTCCTGAGCAAGCCGTCTAGCTGGGTTTCAGCAGTGGTCCAAAAGGTACTTCAAATATTAAGCTGTCTGTAACTTCAAAAGCATATTTAAACCATTTTAACATTGGTCTGGCATTGGACAGTGTATAGTTTCATGCTGTGAAACTAATTAAGTGATCATGTACATCTGGTGATTAAAATGATTCCTTTTGTTTATCTCCATTCAGTTCAAAGTTCCAGTTCCTCACCCAGGAGAAAGCTGAAGAGGAGAGAAATTGAAGCTATTCAATGTGAAGTCAGGAAGATGTGCAATTATGATAAAATTCTCGCAACAAAAAAGAACTTGGACCATGTCAACAAAATCCTGAAAGCCAAGAGGCTGCAAAGGCAGTCAAAGACTGGCAACAACATAGTGAAAAAGAGGAGAGGCCGTCCAAGAAAGCACCCGGTGTTGTTAGACGATGACTTCACAGACCAGATGCCAGTATTGGAGAAGTGTGTGGACCTTCCCAGTAAACGTAGTCTGAGGTACAGTTTAGCCCCCGAGACGCTGGCCTCAGCCAGTCAGGACACAATCATGGACACAATCGAAGCTGTAATATGCATGGTACAGCAACAGGAGCCGAAGTCAGATAAAGGCACCAAGAGAAAGCAGAAAGAGGAAGCTGGGCAGAAAGCAAAGAGACATAGGAAGTCCAAAGAAACTGAAATCGGGGCAATCACCACAAATTCTAAGAGATACAACAGTTTGACCATCTCTGCCACCAGCTACCAAACTATAGCCTCCAATCACTGATATCTTCCTGCACTTTAATGTTACTTGGTGACTGAGAAGGGACTGAAACTCGGATGTTGGATAATTTTGAAATAATAACCATTTTCTCATACAATCCACCATATGAAAGGGATAGCCTCTTTCCAGCATTCACTGCATTCTTTACAAACGCCGGACTCTCCTGTCAATGTCTGGCATTGTAATATTGTCAATTCAGTTTCACAACTTTGTACAAACATTCCTTCTCCCCGTTAACCGCGCTCTATCCACCAACCCATTATTTGCGAGTGGGCAACATGTAAAGGCATATAAAAGGGTAAGTTAGTACAAGTACTTTTGGCAGCCTGTTAGAAGAATGTATTAATGAAATATTCCTTGGGAAGGCAGGCAGCAATAACATTTTGCTTGCAGCAACGTTTCTTATATACTGGATTTATAATCAATATATGCTAGTCGATTAATGGAAAAACAAACAAATTTTAAATATTCTTGCCATCACTTAGGCAATACTGTACTCACAGAGCCTTAAATGCAAAAGTGTTAGCCACATAAAGCACTTTCTGCTTCAGTTCAACATATGCTGTTGGTAACTCAGCAGAAATAGAAAAAAGTCATTAAAGGGCATTTTCAATCAATAAGTGCCCCAGGTTTATTTTATGTAGTGAAAATAAATTTTCCCGCCTTGATAGACAACCCTGTCAGAAAGTGACATTAATCAGAAATAATGGATCTAAAAGAGGTGCAAAGCGCAGAATAGATTCAGGCTGAACTTCTCAAGGGATCAGCTAGATTTCCTATTTACACCTATACTTTTATCACCAGGCATATCCTTTGAGAAGCAATATCATAAAACACAGGAAAAAGAAATTCAATCAAATTACACTTTTAATGATGAGAATTGCATTTCACTTTTCGAAAATAAATAATAATTGATCTTCAACTCCCGCTCGTGTCACTAAAATTTGAGCAATTAAGTTCACAAGCGACTTTCTGTAAAGGTAGGAATTGATGTTGTAATCTAGATCATTTAAAAATATAACATTGTGTGCCCTCCTGTATGGCCTTACAGTTTTCCAAAGTAAATAGATGTTAACAAAGATTTTAAAATATATATTTTCCACAATTATATAAATTTCACAGCATGCTTATCCATGCAATACTTAAGTGACAATTCTCCAAAATTACAAAATTCACTCTAAGAAATGTCCCAATTCTTTTCACAATATTACAACAATAGTTAATCTTCACCCCTGAACGCACACACACACAAAATATGAATAATGGAAATACTGACTTTGAGAAGATGCAGAATATTATACCTTCAAATTTGTAGCTAACTGTTACCATTTGGGATAGCCTGATAGTAGAAATTACATTACTTATCTGATCATCTTTGTTAACTGGTAAACCCCATCCATCAGTTGTCATTACAGAACTGAGTCAGTCAGTGATAGTGAAAAAGTTCTGTTATAAAAGAATATCTGTTTCAACCACGTCCCAGTTAACAGTGTCAGTTGTAATCCACTACTTCCCAAACTATTGTATGCAAATAATCAAATACTTAATATCAAAGACTTGGCTGTTTTAATGTATCCCCAGATTTGTGATTGTCTTGTATCCTGGTAATTGTGTGTTTTCTTTCTTTCTGGAGAATCAATGAAAACTATTACCTTAAGCTTTTAAATTTCTGTATTTAATTTCCCCTTATGCAAAAAGAAATTAAGTGTTCTTATGAAGATAATCCAAAACATATTTTCAATTATTTTTCAAAATGAGTAATTGTGACTGCAGTTATAGTTAGGCAAAATGTTTATATCATGGCAGCCTTAATTCAGTCAAAAACAGTAGCCTATTGTATATAATGTAATTACACATCTTTGACCTGCATGGGTTCAAACTGTCGGAATCATTGTGTCTGTGTAATTGTCATTTTAACTGTTTTTCAGTCAAGTTTAACCATTCATTTTGTTGCCAAACACTTGTTTTAATGCAACTGGGGTTTGGGAACGGTGCTAATTGAAGTTGGACTGTGGGAGGGGGGGGGGGGGGGGGGGGGGGGGGGGGGGGCGGGGGGGGAGGGGGGGGGGGGTGGATTCATATATTCTATAACACACAAGTTTTAAAAGTAACACTTGCCTTTAAAATTTGGTACGTTCGTTTCACAAAAGCAAAACCATTAAAATGACAATGACAATTGCTTAAAATGGACCACAGCATTAACAATGTAATCAGCATGAAGGTACAGCAAATTTTGGGTCTGATAAAGCACAGTATAGTGCTGATGTGAAATAACGTATTGTATCGTAACTAGTGAAAAGCCTGCCAAGGTTGCAAACACTAAAACAATACAGAGACATTGAAAGAGCTGCCAAATGTGTCTACACGGGTGTCCTAGTCAAATCCCAGTGTTTTGTTTTCACTCTGCTTTTTTTTTAGAAAAAAGAGCAATTTCTTGCTGAAAATTGATAAGACTGCAAATGAAGTTTCAAAAATGTAACTTTAAACATGGGGCACAAGGTCCTTTTACATAGTGCTGGCTTATTTTAGTCTGTATTCATAGTGTTTTTAAACCTTTTTTAGAGTGTATTTGCATGTTATTATACTTGACTGTATGTACACATATTTTAGACAAATATTATATTTGTATTCTAATTAAACATAGAGCAAACTTGTACATTGTTGTTTGAAATGGTTTTTGTAACAGTTTTTATTCATGAAGCATTTTTGTACATTGAATAGATATGAACTGCTGTTGATTGGCGCTTATGTATTTGGCATGCTGATTGTCATGCTTCTACATATGGTTATTGGTTTTAAAACTTTTTTTCTGAAAGAAGCTCATTGTTTTGCTGCCGAAACCAGGTTAGCAATAGAGCACTTACTGAAAAGTAATCTGTTCATATGTTATTCATTGTGTGAAAATAAAGAAACGTAATCAAAACCAACAAACCTGAATGTCATCTTTGTCTGCATGCATTATAAACTGTCATCCACAGTACTTTGCTTTCACATTATTGAAGAATTGCGGCCTTTCTTACTTGGGCGTTTCCACACCCATTTCCATATGAAATGTGAACCAGCTAGTCATCTCTTGCTAGAATACTGTGAAATAAAATGTAAATTCTTCATGCCAACTCAATGATTGAAAAATCTGGCTGTGTCCTACCAATGCCAACTACCATTTGGCCACCCGACCTCTTGACTGAGCTTCAAGGCATTGAATCTGTGTCATTTGAAAATATAGCTTAATAAATTTCACAAAAACTGGATTGAGATATATATTTTTTAAAAGACTTACGATCAAATGTTTTCATTAAACTTACTCTCCTACTCTGTATTTCTGTTTAAATTGTGCATTATGCCCGAAAGTAACGGCCGGTAGATGCCGGGAGATCCCTCTTCCGGGATTTACCCCACTCGCCACACCTCGCGAAATCTAACACGATCGCGCGAGACATCACAATATGAATCCTGTCCATTGTGGGTGGGATCACTTTTTATCAAATATCTAGACTAGCTCTCTCATTCTAATATGCACTTCCACAAACTACCCAAGGTGACGGGTGAGTGCCGTTCAGTGCTGGTCTCCACAAACAGGGACTAGGCAGAACAACATTCATGGGGTCTCCCACGGGATTGGAGGCCACCAAGTGCTTGCCCTCTGGGCAGGGTGCCAGGCTGGCACTGCTGGTGAGACCTGGACACTTTGGCACTGCTGGCCTGGCACTGCCAGGGTGCGAAGCTGATCATGCCAGCCTGGCACTGCCTTTGTAGTACTGCCAGGCTGACATTTTTCCCATGATGGGTATCGGGCCCAGGGGCGCCCTGTGCAGGTGCGGGGAGTGTGGAGGTTCAAGAGTGGAGCTCCTCAGCGCAGAAAATGGGACTAAGCCCCGAATCTACCCTGACGGAAACGGGGTCCGTTTGATAGCATTCATAAGCTCCAAGCGCCAGGAAACACCCGACGAAATAGATTTGTTATGGGACTCTATTCCCATTCAGGTAGATCACACCCCTTGTTTCTTGCAAATGGGAACTTCCTGACCAATTGTTCCCAGTCTTACATATGCATCTTACAATGCACCTTTTCTATCCAGCATAGCATTCACTTTGATTACCACGATGATCAGCTTCCACTTCTGAAATTATCAGTACCAGAGATACAGAAGAGGGACATTCAGCCCACGGGTGTGAATCTTCCAAAAAATGATTAAGGGTGGGAATCTCCGGCCACGTCCGCCCAAACACAATGGAGTCCAACATTGCCCGCCTCTCGCCCGCGGCGTTCTTGCGGTAGGCGGGAAGGAAGGATCCAGCCCTAAGTGTAATTTTGGGCACGTTTGACGGGATGTTTATTGTTGGCGTTTTGGGTGAGATCCAGACCAGTATTTGCCCACACATAAGTCATTTATAGAGGTGTGGGGTGTTTCCCATCGGTCAAGCCCACACTTCACAAAATTTTCTGTAGTGGGGAACTAAACTCACAAGCCAGACCGGCTCTTCAGTGATCAGGGCGTCATTTTGAAAGGGTGCCTGACAGCACCAGGGGCCCAGGTTCATGTTTGGCCTTGGGTGACTGTGGAATTTGCACATTCTCCCCATGTCTGCATGGGTTTATTCTGGGTTCTCAGGTTTCCTCCACAGTCCAAACATGAGCAGGTTAGGTGGATTGGCCATGCTAAATTGCACCTCAGCGTCCCAAGATGGGGAGCACGGTAGCATGGTGGTTAGCATCAATGCTTCACAGCTCCAGGGTCCCAGGTTCGATTCCCGGCTGGGACACTGTCTGTGTGGAGTCTGCACGTCCTCCCCGTGTGTGCGTGGGTTTTCTCCGGGTGCCCCGGTTTCCTCCCACAGTCCAAAGATGTGCGGGTTAGGTGGATTGGCCATGATAAATTGCCCTTAGTGTCCTAAAAAATAAGGTTAATGGGTGTTGTTGGGTTACTGGTATAGGGTGGATACGTGGGCTTGAGTAGGGTGATCATTGCTCGGTACAACATCGAGGGCCGAAGGGCCTGTTCTGTGCTGTACTGTTCTAAAAAAAAAGATGTGCAGGTTAGGTAGGGTTACAGGGAGGAGTTTGTCTCGGTAAGATGCTCTTTCGAACGGTTAGTGCAGATTCTAAGCCAAATGGCCTCCTGTATTGTAAGGATTCTATAACCAATGGCGTGGTCAAAGAATTTTAAGCAACATCTGAAAGGAAAGTGGAGAGGTCAAGAAGTTTATGAAGGGAATTCCAGAGCTTCGGGCCGTAGCAGCTGTAGGCATTGTCACCAATGGTAGAATATTTAACATCAGGTGATTTCAAGAGGCCTGAATTTGAGTACAGATAACTCAGGTTACAGAGATAGGGAGGGGCAAAGCCGTGGAGTCATTTAAAAACAAGGGTAAGAATATTAATTCCAATGGATTACTTACCCAGGAGTTATTGTGGGATAATGTAAGCATAATGATGAACATGACTGGGTGTGATTCAGAACACACAGCAGAGTTTTGGATGGTTTCAGGTTTATGGAGAATAGTGTATGGAAGGTTAGTTGAAGGTCAGATATATTTGAGTAACAATGCTGGAAAATATTAACCTACCTTTGTAGAATATTTTATCAATCATTTATCTTTTCATGTGTGGTATTTAACCATATGCAATGTTTTCAAAAGGAGGAAACAAAATTGCACCTTTTTGTATTGTTGCTGCTTTTGCTAAATAAATGTGATAAATACTTTATATATACTGAAGAAACATTACATTAGCCTGCAATAAATGCTAAACATAATGGGTGCGGTTCAGTGGCCTCATTGCGCTCAAACAAGAGCGCAACTAGGCCGGTAAACAGCTGGAGGGGCCAAAAATGAGAAGCGCGCCAGACGCCAAACCATTAACAATGCAATTGGCCGCTCCCATCGGTGAAATCGGGACCCTGCAGTAGCGTGGCGAGAAACCAATCCCCCAATTAATACCGTTTCCATACAATGAACAAAAGCCATATCCAATGGCCTCCCGTGATTCTGACATCTCCCCAAAAAGTTATTCATTCACTGATTAGCGGTCCAGCCTCAGTTGGGGTGGGCCTCCATGGGACGCTGGGGTATCGGAGCTACGGGGTCCTGATGGGGAGAGGGGGGGGGCAACTGCCCACGGGTCCGCCATGCCAACCCCTGGATCATGTGTGCCCGTTCCGGGGGCAACACTAGTCCCTGCCTGTCTGCCCCACTGGCCACCATTGACCATGGAAGCCTGTGGCTGAAGGCAATTGCTAATAGGAGATTCCCATCGGTGGGCGTGCCATGTAACATGTCAGGGTTATTGCCTAGAATCCCAATCAGACCATGATGCCTGGACACTGTTCCTGAACACTGCGGGAGAACATACGAACTAGGAGCATGAGTAGGCCATCTGGCTCCTCGAGCCTGCTCCGCCATTCAATGAGATCATGGCTGATCTTTTTGTGGACTCTGCTCCACTGCCCCACCCACTCACCATAACCCTTAATTCCTTTACTGTTCAAAAATCTATCTATCTTTGCCTTAAAAACATTCAACGAGGTAGCCTCAACTGCTTCACTGGGCAGGGAATTCCACAGATTTACAACCCTATGGGTGAAGAAGTTCCCCCTCAACTCAGTCCTAAATCTGCTCCCCTTATTTTGAGGCTGCCCGTAGTCCAAGTTTCACCTGCCAGTGGAAACAGCCTCCCTGCTTCTATCCTATTTATTCCATTCGTAATTTTATGTTTCTATCAGATCCCCCCTCATTCTTCTTAATGAATATAATCCCAGTCTACTCAGTCTCTCCTCATAAGCCAATCCTCTCAACTCCAGAATCAACCCAGTGAGTTTCCTCTGCACACCGTCCAGTGCCAATACATCCTTCCTCAAGTAAGGAGACCAAAACTGTACATAGAACTCCAGCGGTGGCTTCACCAGCACCCGTGCAGCTGCAACATAACCTCCCTGCATTTAAACTCCTTCCATCCAGCAGTGAAGGACAAAATCCCATTTGCCTTCTTAATTACTTGTTGCACCTGCAAACCAACTTTGTGGGATGCAACTCCACAGACGCAGCAACCAACATCCGAATACCCAGGGGATGGGTCCCAGCCCCGGGAACATGTCCGTGGCTGAAGGATGGGTGAGTGCAATGGGGAGGGGGCCTGCGCCAAGTCCAAGTAACTTTATGCAAGGGTGTCTGGGGTGCAGGCTGTGGGGTCCAAGTGAGCGGGGGTCACTGCAGTGGCTGGGTGTGCGTGAACAGGGTTTGGGGAAGGGAGGGTTGAGCAATGGGGGAATGGAGGGTCCTGGAGTAGAAGACATGGCTGTTTGTCAGTCACACCCTCTCCCAATTCCTTCCACATATTGAACAGTATGGATGATATTTTGGACGCCGCGGAACTTGCCTTAGTGGTGCTGCTGGCAGCCGGGCGGCTAGGCACGGCAGAAGGCGCAGCGCCAACAGAGGCTCGAGGCACGACCCATGTACAGGACCCTGTCCCACAACCTGAGGACCGGATGCCCAGGGTGAGACCGAGAGGGAGAGGCCCGCAAAAGCCCAAGGGGTACAAGTGTCGCTGGACGTTCGAGCAAATGACGGACAGCGTGTGCCGCAGGAGGTTCCGTCTCAACAAGCAGATGGTGCGGTATCTGTGCCATGTCCTTGCAGACTTGGCACCAAGTGGAGGAGGAGGACACCTGCTCACCACATCTCTGAACTTGCACACGTCAGGATCATTCCAGGGCTTGAGCAGGGACCTGTGTGGCATCTCACAAGCTACAGCCCACAGGTGCAACCGACTGGTAACAGATGCCCTGGTGGCTGGACAGAAAACTATATAAACTTTGACATGGACCAGGTCCAATGGGATGCCCAGGCAGCAGAATTCTCCACCATCATCGGGATGCCCAAGGTCCAGGGGCTCACAGACTGCATGCTTGTCGCCTTGCGCTCACCGAGCCATCAGGGAGCACCCTATGTCAACAGGAATGGGTTCCACTCCCTGAACATCCAGCTTTTGTGAGACCACCACATGAAGATTATGCTCATTTGTGCATGACAGCTACACTCTGCGGAAGTCAGACATCCCCGGCCTCTTCGAGGACCACCCCAGGATGGCCAGTTGGCTCATGAGTGATAAGGGATACACGCTTAGGACCTGACTAATGATGCCTGTACAGAGGACAGTGACCAATGCGGAGATCCGGTAGAATGAGGCCCATGTGACCACCCAGGCTGTGATTGAACGGTGCATCGGACTGCTCAAAATGTGGTTTCGATGCCTCGACTGCCCCAGTGGTGCTTTGCAGTACACCCTCCCGGAGGGTCGTCTACTTTGTGGTGGTCTGCTGTGTCCTCCACAACCTGGCACCGCAGTGGGGTGGTGTCCTGAAGGAGGAGGAACTTGTGGCCACACTGCCCCCCACCACAGAACAAGAGTTCAGTTTTTGCTGGCACTTTCCCCCAAGCCGGGATTCCCAACTCCCATTGTCCACCTCTAGAGTGAAAAGAAAGCCCATGTGCTGAATTCTCAGCTCCCCGACGCCGAAATTGCATTCAGCGACGGGGTGGAGAATCCGTTTTGATGCCAATATCGGTGGCAGTGCCAGTATTTGGATTCTCCGCCCCTTGAAAAGCGGTGTACTACTATTGCCTGAGTCCCGCCCAGTGTAGCTCCATCCCCGACTGGCCGAGTTCCCGATGGTGTGGGACACGTGTTGTCTCACACGTCGATGGCTGCGGACTCAGTCCAGCGGTGCCACAGTTAGGGGAAGGCGATCCGTGGGCTTTATTCGGGACTGGGGGCACTGTGTGCAGGCGGATCAGGACGCACGAGCGGCCGAAGGGGTGCACTGCTTTTGCGGTCGGGGTCCACGGGTTGAGTCCGCCATCAAGCAGCGCGCAGCCGCTGCAGGCCACCGCAGTGCGCATGTTTGGCGACAGACCCGGCAATGCTCAGGGCCGTATCGGCAGCTAGAGCTGCAAGCTCTATGCTGCCTCCCTGCTATCCCCCAGCAAAACGGGGAGTCGGTGGCGTATTGCGCCAGTTTTCCTGGTGTAAAACACCACCGTTTTCATGCTGGCGTGGGGATTTAGTCTCCCAAACGGAGAATCCAGCCCCATGTTTTCAGCCTTGGGAAGAAAAATCTCATGTTACGGAGAGAAAGAGACGTCTGTATTCTCTTGTCAGTGGAACAACTGATCAGAAGCTAAATATTGACCTGAAATAAAAAGGGCTGGAAGCAACTTGATCTGAAATGTGGAATGTTTTTTTTAAATAATATTTTATTGATGTATTTGTAAATTTTTATAACAGTAACATAAACAATGACATCAACATGGTAAAATAAACATTGCCCCCCCCCAGCCCAATCTTCACACACCTCAACCATACAACAACAATCTGCCCGCCGCCCCCCCCTTGGAATACTGCATCTGCTGACATTTTAATTTTCCCCGAGAAAGTCGACGAACGGCTGCCACTTCCGGGTGAACCCGAACATTGATCCTCTTAACGCGAACATTATTTTCTCGAGACTGAGAAACCCAGCCATGTCACTAACCCAGATCTCTGCACTCGGGGGCTTTGAGTTCCTCCACATTAACAAGGTCCGTCTCCGGGCAAAGAGAGGCAAAGGCCAAGACGTCGGCCTACTTCGCCCCCTGAACTCCCGGATCTCCCAACACTCCAAAGATCGCTACCTCCGGACTCGGCACCTCCCATGGTTTTAGTACCGTGGACATTGCCTCAGCAAAATCCTGTCAAAACCGTCTCAGCTTCGGGCATGCCCAAAACATGTGGACATGATTTGCTGGGCTTCTACCCTGAAGAACTTACTAATCCTAGCCACTGTCATGTGTGCCCGGTGGATTACCTTAAATTGTATCCGGCTAAGCCTGGCACATGATGAGGAGGTATTAACCCTGCTTAGGGCATCTGCCCATAGCCCCGCCTCTATCTCTCCTCCAAGCTCGTCCTCCCACTTTCCCTTAAGCTCCGCCTCCAAAAGCTCCTGGTAAATATCCGATACCTTCCCCTCTCCCACCCAGGTACTGGAAACTACTCTATCGTGTATCCCCCGTGGCGGCAGCAGCAGAAAGGCCGGCACCTGTTTTCTCAGGAACTTTCGCACCTGCAAATACCTAAAACCATTCCCTGCTGGCAATTTAAATTTATCCTCCAAAGCTTTCAGGCTGGGAAAACTCCCGTCTATAAATAGATCCCCCATCCTTCTAATTCCTCCCACTGCCAACTCCGGAACCCGCAATCTCGCCTACCCGGTACAAACCTGTGGTTATTATAAATCGGGGTCCAAATCGATGCTCCCTCCTCTCTCTTATATCTCCTCCACTGCCCACAGATCCTCAGAGCCGCCACTACCACCGGACTTGTGGAGTATCGGGCCGGTGAGAACGACAGAGGTACCGTTACCAATGCTCCCAAACTGGTGTCTTTACTTGATGCCGCCTCCATCCACTCACATGCCGACCCTTCCCCCACATCCTAATCATGGCTATATTAGCCGCCCAGTAGTAATTGCAGAAGTCCGGCAGCGCCGACCCACCCTCCCCCTGACTGCACTCCAGCAACACTTTCTTCACTCGCGGAGTTTTACTTGCCCACACAAAGCCCAAAATAACCTTATTCACCCGCTTGAAAAAGGCCTTTGGGATGAAGATGGGGAGGCACTGAAAGACAAACAGAAATCTGAGGAGGACAGTCATATTCACGGTCTGTACCCTCCCCGCCAGTGACAGCGGGATCATGTCCCATCTCTTAAAGTCCCCTTCCATTTGTTCTACCAACCGGGATAGGTTTAACTTGTGCAGTGCCTCCCATTCCCGGGCCGCCTGGATTCCCAGATATCTGATGTGACCATCAATTCACTAGACACAGGATAGGAAGTAAACTGTGGTTTTAATAGTCTTACAACTAAGCCAGCCTGCGACCAGAGGAACTGAGAGCAGGCTTACGGCTGCAGTACTTTATACGTCCGGTTAGTGGGAGGAGCCCTGGGCCGAGCCATGGGAGGAGCCAAGGGTGGAGCCCAGTACAAACTCCTCATCTCCCCATATGAGCAGAGCCGTGCAACGGCTCACATACAGAGCCCACAAGGACACAATACAACGCAATGCAATACAGTGTGAATTACGAGGCATATAATTCACCACATTCACCCCCTGTAAAAAAATCAAGTCCGGCGGGGGTGACGGGTCTACAAATTGAGCCGGTCCGGTGGCCGAGTCGTCCTTTGAGATCGGTGGACCACCGGGGTTGCAGCCTCTTCAGGTGGCTGGGTGGTGGCGGTCGGTGAGGGTACGATGGTGGACTCCGGGGGTGATTCGGTCCGAGCTTCATACCTGACCGGTGCGACGGGTGACGGGGGACGCAGGAAACCTATAGGCGCGGGGGCACGGAGCATGGGCAGTGAACCTATAGGTGCGGGGGCGCAGGGCGCGCACGGTTGGGTGGGGTGTAGCGTGGGGGGTACCTCGGCGGTAGTGGTGGTGGAGTTGGATCCTGCAGGCGCCATGTCCCTGAGGGAAACAGTGTCCTGACGGCCGTCGGGGTTTTCAATGAAAGCGTATTGGGGGTTTGAATGGAGTAGGAGCACTCTTTCTAGGAGCGGATCAGTTTTGTGTGACCGGACGTGCTTCCGGAGGAGGGCCGGGCCCGGTGTCTTCAACCATGATGGGAGCGAAACCCCCGTGGTAGTGCCCCTAGAAAAAACAAATAGTCATTCGTGAGGGGTCTGGTTGGTGGCTGTACATAGGAGGGACCTAATTGCATGGAGCGGGTTGGGGAGGACCTCCTGCCAAAGGGAGGTCAGGAGATTCCTGGACCGGAGGGTCAGTAGGACGGTCTTCCAGATTGTCGCGTTCTCCCTCTCCACCTCCCCGTTCCCCCTGGGGTTGTAGCTGGTAGTCCTGCTCGAGGCGATGCCCTTGTCGAGCAGGTACTGACGCAGCTCGTCACTCATAAAGGACGAACCCCTATTGCTGTGTACATAGCTGGGGAAACCGAACAGGGTGAAGATACTGTGCAGGGCTCTGATGACTGTGTGGGAGGTCATATCGGGGCACGGGATAGCAAACGGGAAGCGGGAGAACTCATCGATGACGTTCAGAAAGTACACATTTCGATTGGTCGAGGGGAGTGGCCCTTTGAAATCGATGCTCAGGCATTCAAAGGGCCGGGATGCCTTTACCAGGTGGGCCTTGTCTGGTCTAAAGAAGTGCGGTTTGCACTCCGTGCAGATCGGGCAATCCCTGGTGATGGCTTTTATCTCCTCAGTGGAGAAAGGCAGATTTCGGGCTTTGACGTAGTGGGCGGGCCGGGTGACCCCCGGGTGGCAGAGGTCATTGTGGATGGCTTTCAGGCGGTCGTCTTGCGCGCTGGCACACGTGCCGCGGGACAGGGAATCTGGGGGCTCGTTGAGCTTCCCCGGTCGATACATAATATCATAATTGTAGGTGGAGAGTTCGATCCTCCACTGCAGGATTTTATCATTTTTAATTTTGCCCCTTTGCGAGTTGTCAAACATGAAGGCAACCGATCTTTCGTCGGTGATGAGGGTGAACCTCCTACCTGCGAGGTAGTGCCTTCAGTGCCGTACGGCTTCCACAATGGCTTGGGCTTCTTTTTCGACCGAGGAGTGTCGAAGTTCCGAAGCGGAGAGGGTTCGGGAGAAGAAGGTGACTGGTCTCCCTGCCTGGTTCAGTGTGGCTGCGAGAGCGACCGCTGAGGCGTCGCTTTCCACCTGGAAGGGGACGGATTCATCCACCGCCCGCATGGCCGCTTTGGCGATGTCCTCCTTGATGCAGTTGAAGGCCTGCCGGGCCTCTGCTGACAGGGGAAAGAGTGTGGCCTTAAATAGTGGGCAGGCTTTGTCCACATACTGGGGGACCCACTGGGCATAATAAGAGAAAAATCCAAGCACCTCTTGAGGGCCCTGGGACAATGTGGGAGAGGGAGAGGGGCGCATACGGTCCGGGTCGGGACCCAGGACTCCATTTTCCACGACATAGCCGAGGATGGCTAGCCTGGTCGTGCGGAAAACGCATTTCTCCGTGTTATAAGTGAGGTTAAGTTTCTGGGCAGTTTGGAGAAATCGGTGGAGGTTGGCGTCGTGGTCCTGCTGATCATGGCCGCAAATGGTGACGTTATCCAAGTAGGGAAATGTGGCCCGCAGCCCGTACTGGTCCACCATTCGGTCCATCGCTCGTTGGAACACCGAGACCCCATTCGTGACGCCAAAGGGAACCCGGAGGAAATGGAAGAGGCGGCCATCTGCCGAACGCCCTGCAGTGGCGGTCCTCCGGGCGGATTGGGAGCTGGTGGTATGCAGACTTCAGATCCACCGTGGAGAAGATGCGGTACTGGGCGATCCGATTAACCATGTCTGCAATCCTGGGGAGGGGGTACGCATCGAGGAGCGTGAACCGATTAATGGTTTGGCTATAGTCCACTACCATTCGGAATTTTTCCCCGGTCTTGACAACTACCACCTGAGCTCTCCAGGGGCTGTTACTGGCCTCTATGACTCCCTCACGTAGGAGCCGCTGGACCTCGGTTTTAATAAATACCCTGTCCTGCAGGCTATACCGCCTGCTACGAGTGGCTACGGGTTTGCAGTCCGAGTAAGGTTAGCAAAGAGTGGAGGGGGGTCAATTTTTAGCGTCGCTAGACTGCAGATAGTGAGTGGAGGTAGGGGTCCGCCGAAGCTGAGTGTGAGGCTCTGTTGATTACACTGGAAGTCGAGTCCCGGTAAGAGTGGGGCGCAGAGTTCTGGGAGTACGTACAGCTGGAAATTAGAGTAGCTGGCGCCCTGAATCGTTAGGGTCGCAACGGTGCGCCCTTGTATGTGAACAGAGTGTGAGCCCGAGGCAAGGGAGATAGTTTGCCGTGCAGGGAAGATAGGGAGCGAACAGCGTCTTACCAGTTCAGGGTGTACAAAGCTCTCGGTGCTCCCAGAGTCAAAGAGGCACGGTGTCCTGTACCCGTTGATTTTAACGGTCATCATCGAGTTCTGGAGGTGTTTCGGACGTGACTGGTCCAACGTGACAGCGCTGAGTTGCGGGTAGTCAGCGGCTCGATCAGCTGTGCTGGAGTGGCCCCGTGATGACTGTCCGCTGAGGTCGTAGTCTTCGAGATGAGGTTCGGAGGCTGGAGAGGATGGAGCCCAAGATGGCCGCCCCTGTGGATCACACGTGACGGGCGGCGAGGAATATGGCGTCCGAGATGGTGGCCCCCATGAGTCGCACGTGGCCGGCCGCGTGGAGGAGGGTTGCCAAGATGGCGGCCCCCATGAGTCGCACATGTCGGGTGGGGGCGGAGTCGGCATACACGCTGCAACATTACGGGGTCTGCTGGCCTGTGAGTTTGGGAGGCGAGTGCTCTGGACTGCGGGGGTGTTTGGAGTTTTCAACTTTGCCAGGCATACCCGGGCATAGTGTCCTTTGCGACCGCAGCTGCTGCAGGTCGCGTTGCGGGCTGGGCAGTGCTGCCGTGGGTGTTGGGGCTACCCACAAAAATGGCACGCTGGTGCTGCAGAGTGAGTGGGTGGCCGCGCGGCGCAGGCCTGGGGCAGTCGCTGGTCGGGGGCCCATGATGGAGTCGCTTGGTCCGCGGGGAACGAGGTCAGACTGCGGAACGAGACCTCCATGGTTGTAGCTAACGCTACAGTGTCCTCCAAGTTCTGGGCCCCTTTCTCAAGCAATCGTTGGCGCACATAGTTGGACCTGAGCCCTGCCACGTATATATCATGGACAGAGAGTTCCATATGCTGGGCGGCTGTTACAGCCTGGAAATTGCAGTCCCGAGCAAGGGCTTTTAAATTGCGTAGAAAGTCTTCTAGCGACTCCGCGGGGCGCTGGCGGCAGATCGTGAAAATGTGCCACGCGTAGACCCTTGTTGATGGGCCGCACGTCCATTCGGTCGAGCATGGCCAGGGCCTCCGTATATGAGGTGGTACAATTAAGTTGCGTAGAGATACGAAGGCTCACCCTTGCGTGCAGTAGGCTGAGTTTCTGCTCCTCTGAAGTTTCCGAAGTGCTTGATTCAGCCAGGTAGGCTTGAAACATCGAAGCCAGTGTAGGAAGATTTCCTTCGCCTCTGCAGCCTGCGGGTCGAGTTCTAGTCGATCAGGTTTGAGGGCTGATTCCATAGTAGTTTTCTTCAAGTTTTCTAAGACTATTAAATTGATGTGGCCATCA
Organism: Scyliorhinus canicula; assembly: GCF_902713615.1. Taxonomy (NCBI): domain Eukaryota; kingdom Metazoa; phylum Chordata; class Chondrichthyes; order Carcharhiniformes; family Scyliorhinidae; genus Scyliorhinus; species Scyliorhinus canicula. The sequence continues at coordinate 81,356,775 of NC_052148.1, forward strand.
ATTCACTAGACACACGATTGGAAGTAAACTGTGGTTTTAATAGTCTTACAACTAAGCCAGCCTGCAACCAGAGGAACTGAGAGCAGGCTTACGGCTGCAGTACTTTATACTTCTGGTTAGTGGGAGGAGCCATGGGCGGAGCCATGGGCGGAGCCAAGGGCAGAGCCAAGGGTGGAGCCCAGTACAAACTCCTCATCTCCCCCTATGGGCAGAGCCGTGCAACGGCTCACATACAGAGCCCACAAGGACACAATACATGCAAGGCAATACAGTGTGAATTACGAGGCATATAATTCACCACAATATCGAAAGCTCTTTCCTACCATTCTAAGTGGCAGCTCTCCCAGTCTCTTCTCCTGTCCTCTTGCCGGAATCGCAAACATCTCGCTTTTGCCCATGTTCAATTTATACTCCAAATAATTGCCAAATACCCCCAAGATTCGCATTACTTCCCCCATCCCCTCCAACGGGTCCGAAATGTACAAGAGCAGGTCATCTGCGTAGAGCAAATCCCGTCTGGTCTTCCCCCATCACCCCCGGGACACAGTCCTCCATTCAGTACCTTAGCCAGCAGTTTGGCATCCACATTCAGTAGAGAAATCGGCCTCTATGACCCGCATTGCTCCAGATCCTGCTCCCGTTTCAGGATCAATGAAATCGAGGCCTGCGACATTGTTGGGAGGACTCCTTTCTCTCTTGCTTCGTTAAATGTCCTCACCAGCTGTGGGCTCAATATCTCTGAAAACTTCTTATAGAATTCCACCGGATAGCTGTCAGGCCCCAGGGCCTTGCCCGACTGCACGCTCTCCAGCACCTTGATTATTTCCTCAATCTCAATTGGGGCTCCCAGCCCCTCCACCAGGTCTTCCTCCACCCTCGGGAACCTCAACTAATCCAGAAACTGCTCATCCCCTCCACCCCAGCCGGGTGCTACAACTCTCATAATTTACTAAAAAAGTCAAACACCTCATTCACCCCCGCTGGATCCAGGACAGTATTATCATCTCTGCTTTTTACTTTACCTATCTCCCTGGCCGCCTCTCTTTTCCTGAGCTGGTGTGGCAACATTCTGCTTGCCTTTTCCCCGTACTCATAGATCGCCCCCCCTTGCCTGCCTTAACTGTTCCACTGCTTTCCCTGTGGTCAACAGCCAAAACTCCGCCTGTGGCCTCCGCCGCTCCATCAGTAGCCCTGCGTCCAGGCCCTCCGATTATCTCCTGTCCACCTGGAGTATCTCCTCCACTAATCTATCCCTCTCAGCCCGTTCCACCTTTTTTCTGTGGGTCCGTATCAGATTAATTCCCCTCTGACCACTGCCTTCAAAGCTTCCCAGACCGTTGCTGCAGAGACCTCCCCCGTATCATTTGTTTCCAGGTAGTTCTGGATGGACTTGTTAACCCGCCCACAGATCGCTTCGTCCGCTAGCAACCCCATATCCAGTCTCCACAGCGGGTGTTGCCCTCTCTTCACACTAACCCGTAGATCCACCCAATGCGGGGCATGGTCCGACACTACAATTGCCGAGTACTCAGTATCCACCACCTTCGGTATTAACGTCCTGCTCAGAACAAAAAAGCCGATGCGAGAGTATACCTTGTGGACATGTGAAAAAAAGGAAAACACCTTTGTCCTCGGCCATGCAAACCTCCATCGGTCTACTCCCCCCATCTGCTCCATAAAACCCTTCAATTCCTTTGCCGCAGCCGGCCTCTTCCCTGTCCTGGATTTTGACCAGTCCAATTCAATGACTGTATTGAAGTCCCCTCCCATGATCAGGTTATGTGACTCTAAGTTTGGGATCTTACCTAACATCCGCCTCATAAAGTCCACGTCGTCCCAATTTGGAGCATATATGTTCACAAGTACCACTCGCACCCCCCTCCAGCTTCCCACCCACCATCATGCATCTACCTCCCCTTGTCTGACACAATTCTCCCTGCCTCGAATGCCACCCCCTTGCTGATCAAGATCGCTACCCCCTGATCTTTGAGTCCAGCCCTGAGTGGAACACGTGGTTAACCCATCACTTCCTCAATCTCGCCTGGTCTGTAAGCTTTAGGTGTGTCTCTTGCAGCATTGCCATGTCCGTCTTCAGTTCCCTCAAATGCGCGAACACGCGAGCCCTCTTGACCGGCCCATTCAGTCCTCTCACGTTCCATGTGATCAACCTGGACGGATGGCTTACAACCTCCCGCCGACTATCCATTGCCCTTTTAAGGCCAGCCTCAAGCTCGCGCCCTCCGCTTCCTCGAGTCCCACTCAGGCTGCCACCATTCCCGACCTCCCATTTGTCCCCTAGTAACAGTTCCTCCCCTGTCAGCAAAGCAGCTCCCCCCCCCCCCTCCCCCCCAAGCAACAACACTGGAAACCCAATCCCCCAAGTCAAGCTCGAGCTTAACACCTGATCACCCCCGACTGTGACCCATGCTGACTCGGTAGCTTCCGCCCCTGGCACCAAGCAGTCTGTCTCCCTATTGTTTACTCCTCTCTCCCCCCCCCCCTCCCCCCACATGAATAAACATTTTAAAAGCATTATATTCCCCAGTAAACAAACATCAGAAAAAACAGTGATTTTAGAAAAATAGTCACCCAAAAAGCAGAACCAAATTCAAAGCCCCCCCCCCCCCCCGGCGGACGACCCAGCGGACGACACAGAGGTGACAGACCCAGACATGAGGAGCAGGAAGAAGCTCAGAGGAATGCCAGCTGGCAGGAATTCCTCGGACTTTGCGGGGGAGGGGTGTAATGAACTCCAATTGGCTTTATTGGTTGGCCAATTGGAGTATGAGCTCCCTCAATGATAGCTCATTGAGGGGGCCCATATAAACACCTGTGTAGGCTTTGTGAGCCAGTCTTAAGATGACTGGACTGCTAGCAGCACTGTTTGTAGCTGCTCCTGTAATATCGTTATTGTAAATAAATATTGGTGTGGTGACGGAACTCCTGCCTCCCATGGATTACTACAGTGGTGACGGGGATGGGATTCAAACCCACGTGTGCATAGCACAAAGGATTAGCAGGTGGGGACGCAGGGAAGTACACAACCTAGACGCCCCATCCTCCTCCGAAGGGGAACAATTATATAATATTGCAATGAAGAAAGCAGAACCCATTAAGATTACCCCACGGGTGAACGGGCGGCCGACAATAACGGAAATAGACATGGGGGCGGCCGTATCAGTAATGGGAGTGGCAGCATTTAGAAAAATCAAAGATGGACTCCAGCCACTAACCCTAACAAAAACATCGACGAAACTTAAAACCTACACGGGGGAACCCCTGGAAGTTCTAGGCACGACTCATGTACCTGTGGGATATGAGAAACAATTGCTCAGATTACCCTTGACGATAGTAGAGGGCTCCGGACCGAGCTTAATTGGACGAAACTGGCTGAAAGACCTAAAATTAGATTGGATGAAAATTTTTCAGAGTGGAAGCGGGCAGTTGAATGGAGTACTCCAAAAATACCCGGAGGTCTTCCAGGAAGGATTGGGGGGAATCATAGGCGCCAAAGCAACTTTGCACGTGGACCCAGAAGCCTTTCCAAAATTTTGTAAGGCCAGGCCGGTACCTTTTGCATTAAGGAAGAAAGTAGATGACGAAATAGAAAGGTTACGGCGCGACGGCATTATCAGACCAGTACAGTTCTCGGAATGGGCAGCGCCGGTGGTACCAATTTTGAAGCCAGACGGCTCGATACGTCTCTGTGGAGATTTCAAACAGACAGTAAACAAATACGCACTGCTGGACAAATACCCAATCCCGAAAATAGACGACCTATATGCCAAATTGGCAGGTGGGCTTTTGTTCACGAAACTGGACATGAGCCACGCCTACCTGCAGTTAAAACTGGACAAGGACTCCCAGAAGTTCGCTACGATCAACACCCTGAAGGGCCTTTTTCGTTATACTAGGCTACCTTTTGGAGTGTCATCAGCCTGCGCTATTTTCCAGCGTACGATGGAAATTATTCTGCAGGGACTACCGCAGGTGGCGATTTATTTGGAATTTGTCTTAATCACGGGTAGGACAAACAGGGAACACTTAAGGAACCTGGAGGAAGTGCTCAGGCGTTTTGCAAAGGCAGGCGTACGGCTAAAAAGGGAAAAAGGTGTTTTTCTGGCCCCACAAGTGACATACCTGGGATATAAAGTAGACGAGTCAGGCTTACACCCATTAGAAGACAGAGTAAGGGCAATAAAAGAAGCCCCAGCTCCCACCACGGTCCAGGAGTTACGATCATTTCTAGGGTTGGTAACCTATTATGGAAAATTTATTGAAAATAGGGCGTCCATCCTAGAACCCCTCCACCAGCTACTAAAAAAGGGGCAAGGATGGAAATGGTCTGCCCGCCAAAACCGAGCATTTAGGGACATTAAGGAACAGCTGTCATCCGAAAATGTCCTACAGGATTATGACCCAAGGAAGGAGTTGGTGGTCACTTGTGATGCATCCCCCTACGGGGTAGGAGCCGTCTTCAGCCATAGAGGAAGGGAGGGGAAGAACGGCCAATAGCCTATGCTTCGAGGACCTCGGCGATGGCTGAGAGGAAGTACGCCCAAATCGAGAAGGAAGGACTGGCGGTGATATTCGCAGTAAAAAAATTTCACCAGTATCTGTACGGGTGGAAATTCACCATAGTAACGGACCATAAGCCATTATTAGGGTTATTAAAAGAAGACAAGTCAATACCCCCGATTGCATCAGCTAGAATCCAACGCTGGGCGTTGCTACTGGCAGCGTATAGGTACACTCTGGAGCACAGACCGGGAACACGAGTAGCACATGCAGATGCTTTGAGCAGACTTCCCCTCCCGGACACTCCGCCGTAAATACCAAAAGTAGAGGAGACAGTAATGACTCTAAATTTTTTGGACACCCTACCAGTAGACGCACAACATATTCGGTTGTGGACGCAAAAAGACCCAGTTTTAGCCAAGATGAAGCATTTACTGCTAACTGGGGAACTGGAAAGACCAATGGAGCCCCAGATGCACCCATACTGGAGCAGAAGGGACCAAATAAACGTAGAAGACGGTATCCTATTATGGGGAGCCCGGGTAATAGTCCCAGCTCAGGGCCGTCAGGCAATCTTAACCGAGTTACATCACGGACACCCAGGGGTATCTAAAATGAAGATGCTAGCTCGAAGCTACGTTTGGTGGCCAGGTTTGGACACAGACATAGCAGCCTTGGTACGTCAGTGCCAGGAGTGCCAACAGGGGCAAAGAGTGCCACCAGCAGCACCATTGCACCCGTGGGAATGGCCAGGCAGACCGCAGACCCGCCTGCATATTGACCACGCCGGCTCTTTCATGGGCTCAATGTTTTTGGTGATAGTGGACGCCCACTCCAAATGGTTGGTCGTCCACCGGGTGGTAAACGCGGCAAGCACAGCATCGACAATTGAAAAGCTCAGGGCCTCGTTTGCAACACATGGACTTCCGGAGGTATTGGTGTCGGACAATGGAACGGCATTCACAAGTGGGGAATTTGGAAAATTCCTGAAAGAAAACGGAGTCCGTCACATCAAAACGGCCCCTTACCATCCAGCGACCAACGGCCTGGCAGACAGAGCGGTCCAGGCACTTAAAGCGGGACTCAAGAAGCAGCCGGCAGCATCAATGGACACAAAGCTCTCCCGCTGGCTGTTTGATTACAGGACCACACCGCATTCCACAACGGGCATACCCCCAGCTGAACTCTTAATGGGAAGGCGGCTGTGAACGAGGCTGAGTCTCCTTTTCCCAAAGTTAACAGGGAAAGTGGAGAAACAACAGGAGGCCCAACGCAGGGGGCATGATAATAGTCGGCAGCAGAGACATTTCCAGGTGGGGGCACCGGTTTGGGTCAAGAATTATGGGAATGGACCAACATGGGTCAAAGGCACAGTAGAGTCCCAAACAGGGCCCATATCCTATGAGGTTTCGATAGGAGGTAAGGTGCTGAAGAAACACCTAGACCAAATAAGGGCAGCGGAACCACACCTGGAGGCAGGCAAAGCAGGACCGCCTCAAGCTGGGATAGCCCAGACGGAAAGGATACCCACACCCCAGCCCCGAGCAATTTCTCCAGACCCCGTCATCCAGTCGTCAGAGTCGGAGATGAGCACATTCGACGAGGCCGCCGCGACACCTCTCCCCAAGGAGGAGGAAGAACAATTTCCAAGGAGGTCATCAAGGAAAAGACGGGCACCTATAAGGTACACCCCGCCCACTTCGGAGAACGACCCGGCGGACGACATAGAGGTGACAGACCCAGACATGAGGAGCAGGAAGAAGCTCAGAGGAATGCCAGCTGGCAGGAATTCCTTGGACCTTGGGGGGGAGGGGTGTAATGAACTCCAATTGGCTTTATTGGTTGGCCAATTGGAGTATGAGCTCCCTCAATGATAACTCATTGAGGGGGCCCATATAAACACCTGTGTAGGCTTTGTGAGCCAGTCTTAAGTTGACTGGACTGCTAGCAGCACTGTTTGTAGCTGCTCCTGTAATATCGTTATTGTAAATAAATATTGGTGTGGTGACGGAACTCCTGCCTCCCGTGGATTACTACACAAAGCAACCTTGAACCATCCACACAGCCCATTATTTCACATAGAGCTACTTAAATTTACACAATCCAGCACCACAAATCGCCACCACAATACTTCTCCAAGACTTAAGTGTCTTTTAATTCACCTCCAGCTTCATTTCTTTAATAAAGGTCCATACTTCGCCTGGCATTTCAAAGTAGAAGTCCTGTTCCTCATGTGTGACCCACAGACAGGCTGGGTACAGCATCCCGAACTTCACGCCCTTCTTAAAGAGGGTCATTTTTGCCCGATTGAACCCTGCTCGCCTCTTGGCCAAATCCGCTCCCAGGTCCTGATGGATGAGCAACTCACAGTTCTCCCACTTGCTGCTCCGTTCTTTCTTGGCCCACCTCAAAATGTGTTCCTTGTCCATGAAACGGTGAAAATGTAACACCATGGCCCTCAGCGGCTCGTTTGCTCTGGCCTTCCTCGCAAGGGCTCTGTGCGCTCTGTCCAATTCCAGGGGCTGAGGGAACGCCCCAGCCCCCATCTGAAATATGGATCGTTGAGAACAAGAGTTCTGAATAGGCTGTAAGGGAACAACTGATTGTCTTTGCTGAAGCAATAGGTATAATTGCCATTTTATGGGTTTTCAGGGACTCCAAGTAGTCATCTGAGTAAAGTGCAAATATTCAGGCTTAATTAAAAATGCATCTCTGAATGATTGCAAAGTTACTAATTAGTGTTAATTTTAATTTCTTTTTCAGCCCGTAGGCATCACAGACAAGGTCAGAATTTGGTTTCTTCCTGGTTTCCATTGGTAAGGTGTTGGTGAGCTGCCTTCTTGGACCACAGCAACCTATGCAGTGGCAATATTGTCACAGGATTGTTAGTCGAGAGTTCTTGGATTTAGATCTAGTGTCAATAAATGCACAGAGAAACATAGAATAGAATCGAACTGAAGATGGCTGACAGCTTCAAATTCCTAGGTTTGCACATCACCAACAATCTATCCTGGTCCACCCACGTCAACGCTATGACCAAGAAAGTGCAACAGAGTCTATACTTGCACAGGAAACTAAGGAAATTCGGCATGTCCACATTGACTCTTACCAATTTTTACAGTTGCACCATAGAAAGCATCCTATCTGGCTGCATCACAGCCTGAACACGTTTTGAGGTGGGCCAAGAAAGAACGGAGAAGCAAGTGGGAGAACTGTGAGTTGCGCATCCTGGTACTGCTCGGCCCAAGACAGTAAGAAACTACAGAGAGTTGTGAACACAGCCCAGTCCATTACACCAATCCACCTCCCATCCATTGACTTTGTCTACACATTCTGCTGCCTTGGGAAAGGGGCAGCATAATCAAAGACCCTTCCCACCTGGATTATTCTCTCTTCCAACTTTTTCCATTGGGCAGAAGATACAAAAGTCTGAGAACACGCACTAACAGATTCAAAAATGGCTTCTTCCCCGCTGTTAGCAGGCTTCTAAATGACCCTCATATGGGCTGAACTGATCTCTCCACCCTCTTCTCCATTGAGTAGAACTACACTCCATATGCTTCTTTTGATGTCTGTGTCTATATATTTACATTGTGTAATTATCGTGTGTCCTATGTTTTTTCATGTATAGAACGATATGTCTGGACTGTACGCAGAACAATACTATTCCCTGTACCTCTGGACGTGACAATCAATCAAAGCAAATCAAAGCAAATCAATAGAATCCCTGCAGTGCAGAAGGAGGCCAGTCGGCCCATCGCGCCTGCACCGACCCTCCGAAAGACCACCCTACCCAAACCCAATCCCCCACCCTATCCCCAGAACCGCACCTAACCTATGGACACCAAGGGGCAATTTACCATGGCCAATTCACCTAACGTGCGCATCCCTACACAGTGACAGGAAACCGGAACACCAGGTAGAAACCCACACAGATACAGGGAGAATGTGAAAACTCCACACAGTCACCCAAGGCCAGAATTGAACCAGGTCCCTGGTGCTGTGAGGCAGCTGTGCCACTGTGCCACCCAGATGCAATACTTAGGTCTGTGTGGTACTTGGAGGGGAACTTGGAAATAGTGGTGTTCCCATTCACCTCCTGCCTTTGACTTTAGGGGATGGTAGATGTTATGGTTTACGGAAGTGCTGCAGTGTATCTTGCAGATGATACTCACTATAGCCATGTTGTACTGTGGTGGAGAATTTGAATGTTTAGATTGTGGTTGGAGTGCTGATCAAGTAGACTCTTGAATGATGGTGAAGATGAACTCATCAAATCAAGCAGAAAGTATACCATAACCCTCCTGTTTGGTGCCTTTTAGAAGGTGAACATGCTTTAGGGAGTCAGGCAATGAGTTACTCACCACAGAATTCCAGGCCTCTGACCTGCTCTTGTAGCCACTGTGTTTACTTGGCTGTTCCAGTTCATTTCTCGTCAACGTGACTTCCAGGTCATTGATGATAGGATTTTTCTAATGGCAATGTCATGGGGAGATGGTTAGATGGTTACTTGCCACTTATCAGTCCAGTCCAGTTAAGTGTGTTGCAATGGTTAAAAATGGGGATGGTTAAAAATGGGGCTTATGATCAGTCCAAATGAAGTCCCCTTTATTCTATTAACAATTAATGAAGGAGAGCCCATTTCTTGGATGGCCATGGGTTAAATTTTAATTGAGTTTTTTTTTAATGGTGGGTGGATTTGATAGGGTGAATAGGGAAAGACTATTTCCTTTGCTTGTTGCATTTTTGACAAGGGGAAATCAATTTAAAATCTCCAGTGAGAGTGAGGAGAAAGATTAGGAGAAGTATCTTAATGGATTTGTTGGAATATCTTGTTATAAGGAATGATTGAGGTAATTGTAAATCACTAGCCTTGAATATTATTTTTGTTGCATACCTGTGTACGTAATTGTATATATTACCTTTTTTAAAGCTTTGGTTACATTGCAAGATGGTAGGCAACCTATCATAGAATCCCCACAGTGCAAAAGGAGGCCATTTGGCCCATCAAGTCTTCACCAACCCTTCGAAAGACCACCCCAATTCCCCACCCTCCATCCTAAGGGGAACTTTAGCATGGCAATCCACCTAACCTGCACATCTTTAAACTGTGGGAGGCAACTAGGGCACCCGGAGGAAACCCACGCAGACATAGGGATAATGTGCAAATTCCACAGTCACCCGAGGTCGGAATTGAACCGGGTCCCTGGCACTGTGAGGCAGCAGTGCTAACCACTGTGCCACCATGCCACCCCAATTATACCAATCCTATTTTCTTATTCATTCATAGAACATGGGTTTCCTGGGCAAGGCCAGCATTCATTCCCATCCCTAAGTCCCATTGGTGACGGTGAGCCACCTTTGGGAACCCTGCAGTCTGTGGGATGAACATAATCACACAGAATGGTTGGTTATGAAGTCGAGATGGGGTATGACTTGGAGAGAGGGTCTTGCAGGTATTCCCATGTGCCTGCTACCCTTGTCCATGTATGTGATAGAGGTCCCAGGTTTGGGAAGTGCCGTTGAAGAAGCCTTGGTGAGTTGTTGCAGTTCATGGTACTTGCTAGAGTTACCTTGTATCATTGTTGGAGGGAGTGATTGTTTAAGATGGTGAGTGGGGTTCCATTCAAGTAGCTTTGTACGTATGGCGTCAAGCTTCTTCAGTGATAATGGAGATGCACTCCTCCAGACAACTAGGGGTTGTTCTATTATGTTGTTTACTTTTATCTTGTAGATAGTGTAAAGGTTCTCTAGGGAGTCAGGAGCGGAGTTATTCTCTACAGCATTCCCCGGCTCCAACATGTTCTGTAACCACAGTTTTTACATATCTGGTCTAGTTCAGCTTCTGGACAGTGGTGACCAAAATGTTGATGATGATGGTTTGATGATGGTAATTTCATTGAAGATCAAAAGTAAGTGGTCAAACTCTGTAGTTGGAAATTGTCATTATCTATCATTCATCTGCTAGTTATCAGACCAAGCCTGACTGTTGTCTAGGTATTGCTGCATGTGGCCCTTGTTATTTAACAGTTTTGAAGAGGGCAGCCAGAAACTGGGTACAAGAACACAAGAATAGGAGTGTGGTAGACTGTCAGGCCCCTCGAGCCCTCGCCACCATTTAATAAAATCATGGCTGATCTGATTGTGGCATCAACTCCACTTTCCTGTCTGCTGCACCCCCCCCCCCCCCCCCCCCCCCCCGTCCATAATCCTTGACTCCTGTCTATCAAAAATCTGAGCCTTAAATGTATTGATGGCCCAGCCTCCACTGCTCTTTGAAGAAGAGAATTCCAGAGACAAACAATCCCCGAGCGGAAAATAGTTCTCATTATCTCAGTCATGAATGGGGAGGTCCCCTAATTTTTAAATTGTGCCCCCCCATTTCTAGACTACCCCACAAGGGGAACCATCGCCTCATCATGCCAAGTTACCTCAGGATTGTTTATGTTTCAGGAAGATTTCCCCTCATTCTGCTAAATTCAAATCAGAACAGGCTTAACCGGCTCAACCTTCCTCTTAAGATAACCCCTTCACCCTAAGAATCAATCGAGCAAATCTTCTCTGAAATGCTTCTGATGCAATTAAGCACTTTCTTACAACAATAGACCAGAACTGTGCACAGCGGTCTAGTTGTGATCTGACTAAGGCCCTGTACAGCTGTAGTAATACTTCCCAACTTTTGTGCACAGTTCCCCTTGTAATAAATGTCAGCATTCCATTTGTCTTCCTAATCGCTTGCTGTACCTACATAAAACTTTGTGATTCATGCACAAGGACACCCAAATCTCTCTGTACTGTCAAGTTCTGCAATCTCTCCATCTAAATCATACACTGTATTTGTTGTGATCCCAGTTATAAGAATACTGGACAAGCCTGATACGTGTTGAGATTTGCCTTGATGGACCATAATCATTTCAAGAATCTGTTGAAGAACCAAGGATAAGGAAATACACGGTAGAACTCCAAGATTAAATTGAAACACCAAGAGAATTTTAACTATGTAAACTCGAACAGACAAACACAAACAATAATGACTAAATAAGTACACTAAACAAATAAGGGGGGCGATTCAGTGACCTCATCATGCCTGACTTGGGGCGGAATTCTCCGCTCCCCACGTGGCGTGGGAGAATCGTGGGAGGGCCTCCCGACATTTTTCACGCCCCCCTGGCGCCCCCAGCGATTCTCCCCACCCCGCTCGGAAAAATCGCCGCTCGCCGTTTTTCACGGCGAACGGCGATTCTCCGAGCCCGATGGGCCGAGCGGCCGGCCCTTCACGCCCGTTTCACCACGGCAGCTACCACACCTGGTCGCTGCATTCGTGAAACGGGCGCCAGATGCCCGTTTGGGGCATCTAGGGGCCCGATTGGGACAGGAGCACCACGACTGTGCTCGGGAGGGGACAGGCCCGCGATCGGTGCCCACCGATCGTCGGGCCAGCGTCCAAAACGGACGCACTCTTTCCCCTCCGCTGCCCGGCAAGATCAAGCCGCCACGTCTTGCCGGGCGGCTGAGGAGAAAGATGGCCACTACGCATGCACGGGTTCGTGCCGTCTGTGCGATGAAGTCATCCACGCATGCGTGGGTTGGAACCGGCAACCCGCGCATGCGCGGATGACTTCACATTCTCGGCATGACGAGGTCGATGCCGAGAAAGACAGAGGCCCGCTCCTAGCCCCCCGGGTAGGGGTGAATTAGGTACGGAGAGCGGGCTCCGAGGCCGTCATGAACCTCGGCCGAGTTCACGACGGCCTTCACGAATTCGGCCCCCTGCGGAGAATTCCGCCCCTGGTGTTGGGCCGAGGCCGTCGTTTCTCACAAGAGGCTTCTCACAAGATTCGCAAGACTCGAAACGTCTCGCGAGATTCAGCAGAATCTCGCAATCTGGATCTCGCCCTTGCTGGATGTGATCCAGATCAGCATATTTAAATGAGACATGAGGCTCATTTAGGTATACGTTCGCCGGATTCACCCGGTTCCAGGGACTCAACAGGCGCGCCAGGGAGAACCTGCCAGATTGCTGATCAGGACTGGTCCACACAGAGGTGGATCTGGCTCAATGGCCACTGGAGGGATATCCCAGGTCATTTGAGACCCCTGGGAGGTCAAGGACAGGGCAGGGTGGTACCCTGGCTCTCCCTCTGGCACCCGAGCACCTTGGCACTGCCAGCCTGCAACCCTGGCAGGGCCACTTCCAGGGTGCCAGGCTGGTGGTGCCAGAGTGCCCAGTTTCCAGGTTGGCATTGCCAGGGACAGGCTCAGGGGTGCATTTCCAGGTTGGGGGAGTGAGTGGGGGGGGGGGGTTTCCCGGGGGTCTCCCCAAGGTTGGGGGGGGGGGCGAAGGGGGGGTCAACAACAGGGGGACTTGAAAGGGGGTCCTTGTCAAAATGGTGCCCTGATTTGCAATGAGCCCAGTGCGCCAGCATGAAATCCCTCTGAGTACAATCTGAGTACAATCTCGGCGGAGAAAATCTCCAAAAGAAGTGCAGTTGAATAGCGGGATGTTTCTTGGTGCTGCTAAACACACCATTCGGTGGTCTTCAACTCAGGTCTGCTGAATTGTGCCCAATATATGAGCTTCTACCTCAAACTCAATCCATCACGCTTAGCCCAGCTTAACCTTTTTACTGTGGCTTTCACTCTGATTGGCTTTCAAACATATTAATACTCAGTGAGGCAGATTCTTTTCCCCTGCTTCTGGCCGCACTGGTCACAGCTTAGCTCTATGGACAATTCCTACCAATAGGCATTGCTGATGGTCATACATCATGATCCCCAGACACACATAGACACTCCCTTGGCATCTATTCCATTGCTACAGAGAGAGGAATAGATTTAACATTTGGAGTCCAATGCGACTTTTCTTCGGAACTCAACTTTCCTGAACAACTGTTTTAAATTCTTGTTTTCCTTGTACATTTTGATACTCATGATGTTTCTCGTGACTTCTCCAGGCAGAGACAAAATACTTGTTTAACATTTCGACCATTTCCTTGTTTCACATTATTAATTCCCGAGACTCCCCCTGTAAGGGATCAATGGCCTCTGTAGTTACTCAGTTCTTATTTGTAAAACATCTTAGTTTCTGCTTTTATATTTCCATAGTCTTTGATCCAAAATTCTCCCACTCATACTGAATCTAAAATTATAGCATGTTGTGATCACTATTGCCAAGAGGCTTCTTTACTATGAGATCACTGAATCCCACTTCATTGCACATTATCAGATATAAAATAGACTGCTTCGTCTTTGGCATTAGAATGTACTGCTCTAAGAAATGGCCCTGTATACACTTTAAGATCTCATCTTCCAAGCTACCGATGCCAGCCTTGTAAATCTTGCACCCATGGCTGTGATTCAGCCGTGTAATCGTGCCAACCTGGTGTTGGGATGAGGCCGTTGAATCTCGCAAGAGGCCTTTTGCAAGATTTGTGAAGCTCAAAATTCCTCGCGAGATTCAATGGAATCTCACGATCAGGATCTTGCTCTCATTAGGCTCATTTAAATATGTGCTTAACAAATTCACAGGACCAGGATTCACCAGCGAGGCCTCAACTGGACGCTGTTTGGTATTGGTGCACAAAGAAATGAAAAATGAAAAATGAAAATTGTCACGAGTAGGCTTCAATTAAGTTACTGTGAAAAGCCACTAGTCGTCACATTCCGGCGCCTGTCCGGGGAGGCTGGTATGGGAATCGAACTGTGCTGCTGGCCTGCTTGGTCTGCTTTAAAAGCCAGCGATTTAGCCTGGTGAGCTAAACCAGCCCAGTCATGATGGCACCAGGTGGGGAAGAGTCTCGCTGGGGAGGTGAGGTCCCGGGGTGGTCAAGCACTGGGCGGAGTGGCACCCTAACACTCCTGGCACCTAGGCAACCTGGCAATTCCAGGCTGGCAGGGGCACTGCCAGGGTGCCAGGCTGGCAATGCCAAGGTACAAGGGGAGGGGTGGGGGGGGGGCCTAGAACATATAGTGCAGAACGAGGCCATTTGGCCCATCGAGTCTGCACCAACCTACTTAAGCCCTCACTTCCACCCTATCCCCGTATCCCAATAACCCCATCTACCCTTTTTTGGTCACTAAGGGCAATTTATCATGGCCAATCCACCTAACCTGCACGCCTTTGGACTGTGGGAGGAAATCGGAGCACCCGGAGGAAACCCACGCAGACATGGGGAGGACATGCAGACTCCGCACAGACAGTGACCCAGCGGGGAATCGAACCTGGGACCCTGGTGCTGTGAAGCCACAGTGCTGTCCACTTGTGCTACTGTGCTGTCGTAAGAGGTGGGATGAGGGGGGGAACTCAAGGACTCCAGAAGAGGTAAGTTGGGTTAAGTTGGAGGTCCAGAGGCCTCAGTGAGGGGGGCGTGAAAGATCGTGGCTGCCTTTAAAAATAGCACTTCCATCCATGAGTAGTCTTCCTGACTTGTGAGCTGAGTGCTGGAAATGACTTAACGAGTGGCCTCGACAGGGGGGGGGGTTCCTTGCCGAGGCCAAAAAAAATGGCAAACTGCCGTTGAATAGCGGGGTCTTTCTTGGCACTGCAGATGCCGAGAAAGACCCAGCAAAACATGCTGTACAGCGGCTTTAACTCAGGTTCGTTAAATCTCACCCCAAATCTCAGAAATCGCTATCAGGTCATACATATTTATTTCTATTTGTGCTATCAATTCATCCATAATGATAACAATGCTGCACCGATTCAGAAACAGAATGGGGATTCTCCATCGGCGAGATCTTCCGCTTCACCGGCAGCCCACTCACGCCCGCGGATTTCCCGACGGTGTAGGGGTGCCCACAATGGGAAACCTCATTGGCCAGCTGCTGGGATGGAGGATCCCGCTGTCGGCTGGAGCGCGCCGCGGGTGATGTGTTATCTGTGTTGGTCCAACATCGACTGCAACTGGATGCAGTAATACGAGAAACAGGCTTCCGGCACAGGAGATGGTCCAACACTGTTTTATTGAACCTGTTGATTGCTGTACATAATCTGCTGTGGGTTGACACTCTATTAACCTAACTGATAACCTACTGGCTTGACCAGACTAGCTCTCTATCACATGGTGATGATGTTCATTGGTCTGTGCACTGCGACTATCTCCCTGGCCTTGCCCTATGAGAGAGGGAGAGCCTTAATACCCTGTGGGCTTTATAGTGGTGGTGTCCTGTCTGGTGATTGGTTGTTCTGTATCGTGTGTGTTCATTGGTTATCAATCACAGCCTGTCTGCATCTCATTATGTACATGAGTGGCTATTATGACAGTGGGGACGGAAATTCCACCTCGTGTCTTTCATTCTGTCTTTTTATAAATAAATTTAGCGTACCCAATTCATGTTTTCCAATTAAGGGGCAATTTAGCGTGGCCAATCCACCTGCCTTGCACATCTTTGGGCTGTGGGAACGAAACCTACGCAAACACGGGGAGAATGTGCAAACTCCACATGGACAGTGACCCAGAACCAGGATCGAACCTGGGACCTCGGCGCCGTGAGGCTGCAGGGCTAACCCACTGCGCCACTGTGCTGTCCCTTAATTCCATTTTTTTTACCATTCTTGCAACCTCAGGCCTTACCTGCTGGTGCTCTCTTCAATTTATATACTCTGTCCCTTCCTACCACTCCCAGATTATCATTACCATTTCACTAACCTTTTCTATTACTTTGTTGTTTGCCTTTAATTTACCACATCTCTTCTCGCATGATCCCTCCATCCGCAAAATTCAATTTAGTTCAAAGTCTTCCTTACCATCCTGGTTATACGACTCACAAGAACTCTGTTCACATGGTTCAAGTGAAAACTGGCCTAATGGTACAGATCCAACTATCAGTTCTCCATCAATTGAAACCCATTTCTCCCACACTGATCTTTGAGCCACACATCTAACTTGCTAATCTTATTTGACTGTGCAAGAGGAGAGTGTGGAATTGATAAGGCTACAAAGGTGCATAGATAGGTTAAGTGAGTGGGAAAGAAATCTGGCAAATGGAGTATAAGGTGAGCAAATGTGAAATCATCCATTTTGGCAAGGAGAATAAAAATGAAGCTTATTATCTAACTGGTGAGAGATTGCAGAGCACTGAGGTGCAGAGCGATCTTGGTGTCCTGGTACATGAATCAAAAAAGAGCAGCATGCAGTTACAGCAAGGAAGGCTAACAGAATCTTATTGTTCATTGTGAGAGGAATTAAGTCCAAAAGCAGGGAGGTTATGCTTGAGTTGCCCAGTGCATTGGCTCAACCACAGCCGGAGCTATCTGGTCATCATCTGTTTCTGCCGGCAGCGCACCCCTGCCCACAGGTTTCCCGGCGGCATGGAGTGGCTTCAACGGGAAAAGCCATTGACCACGGCGGGAGTAGAGAATCCTGCTGTCAATGAACAGCGCGCTGCCGAGAAAGATGCGGGTGGGGAGACTAGAGAATCCAGCCCGCATCTGGAGCATTGTGTACAGTATTGGTCTCCTTATTTAAGTAAAGATGTAAACGCATTAGAAGCAGTTCAGAGAAGGTTAATCAGACAATCACCAGGAATGTTTAGGTTGTCTTCTGAGGTAGATTTGGTTGGTATCCTCTGGAGTTTCAAAGCGTAAGAGGTAGAGGTGACTTGATCGAAACCTTAAAGATTGTGAGGGATGGTGAGAGTGTGAGTGTGGGGTGGATGCCTCTTCAGGGAGAATCGAGAACTAGGGGTCACTGTTTAAAAATAAGTTGTTGTCTATTTAAGGCAGAGATGAGGAAAATTTCTTTCACTCAGAGGGGTGTGATTCTCTGGAACTCTCTTCCTTAAAAGATAGCGGATATAGGGGGCGGGATTCTCCCCGACCCGGTGGGGCGGGGGGTCCCGGCGTAGCAGAGTGGCGCCAACCACTCTGGTGTCGGGCCTCCCCAAAGGTGCGGAATTCTCTGCACCTTTAGGGGCTCGGCCCGCACAGGAGTGGTTGGCGCCACGCCGACTGGTGGCAAAAACGGCCAACGCCGCCTGGCGTCGGGGCTGGCCGAAGGCCTTCGCCGGTTCGCACGTGCGCCGGTGCGTCAGCGGCCGCTGATGTCACTACCGGCGCATGCGCGGTAGGGGGGTTCTCTTCCGCCTCCGCCATGGTGAAGGCCGTGGCGGCGGCCGAAGAAAAAGAATGCCCCCACCGCCATGGCCCGCCCGCCGATCGGTGGGCCCCGATCGCAGACCTGGCCACCGTGGGGGCACTCCCCGGGGTCTGATCACCCGTGCCCCCCCCCCCCCAGGACCCCGGGGGCCCGCTCGCACTGCCAATCTAGCCACCACCAGAGGTGGTTGAAACCACGTCGGCGGGATTGGCCTCTCAGCGGCAGGACTTAGGCCCATCGCGGGCTGGAGAATCGCCGCAGGGGGCACGCCGATCAGCACGGGGGGCCCGCCAATCGGCGCGGCGTGATTCTCCCCATACCTCTACTATTTCCACCCACTCCACATAATGGGAAGCCTACCAATGGGGTTCCCTGGAGGCCCCACTCATGGCCTCGCCCACCACTGTGCTGTTAGGGAGGGAGTTCCAGGATTTTGACCCAGCAACAGTGAAGTAACGGCAATATAGTTCCAAGTCAGGATGGTGAGTGACTTGGAGGGGAACTTCCAGGTGGTGGTGTTCCCAGGTATCGACTGCTGATGTCCTTCTAGATGGTAGTGGTTGATTTGGAAGGTGCTGCTGAAGGAGCCTTAGTGAGTTTGTGCAGTGCATCTTGTCGATGTAGCACATGGCTGTCACTGTTCATCACTGGAGTAGGGAGTGAATGTTTTTGGAAAGGGTAGCAATCAAACAGGCTGTTGTTGGAGCTGTACTCATTCAGGCAAATGGAGAGTACTCCATTACATTCCTGACTTGTGCCTTGTAGATGGTGGACTGACTTTGGAGAGTCAGGAGGTGAGTTACTCACTGCAGGATTCCTAGCCACAGTTTTAACATGGCTATTTCTGTTCAGTTCCCGGTCAAAATTAACCCCCAGGATGTTGATTGTGGGGGATTCAGCAATGGTAATGCCATTGAATGTCAAAGGGCGATGGTTAGATCCTCTCTTGTAGGAGATGGTCATTGCCTGGTACTTGTGTGGCACGTGTGTTACTTGCCACTTGTCAGGCCAAGCTCAGATATTGTCCAGATCTTCTGCATTTGAACATGAACTGCTTCAGCATCTGGAGTCACAAAAGCTGAACATTGTGAAGTCATCAGCGAACATCCCTACATCTGGTGTTATGATGAAAGGAAGGCCATTGATGAAGCAGCTGAAGATGGTTGGGTTTAGGACATGACCTTGAGGGATTCCTGCAATGATGTCCTTGCACTGTGATGATCGACCTCCAACCACCGCACCAATCTTCTTTTGTACCAAGAAAGACTCCAACCAATGGAGGGATTTCCCCCTGATCCCCATTGACTCCAGTTTAGCTAGGACTCCTTGACGCCATACTCAATCAAATGCTGCCTTGGTGTCAAGTTCAGTCATTCTCACCTCACCTCTGGTGTTCAGCTCTTTTGTCTAAGGCTGTAATGAGGTCAGGAGCGGAGTGATCCTGGCGGAACTCAAACTGAGCGTCCGTGATCAGTATATTGCTGAGTAACTGCTGCTTGATAGCACAGTTGATAACTTCTTCCATCACTTTGCTAATGAACGAGAATAGACTGACAGGGCAGTAATTAGCTAGGTTGGATTTGTTCTGTTTCTTGTGTACAGGACATAACAGGACAATTTTCCACATTGCCGGGTAGAAGCCAGTGTTGTAGCTGTACTGGAATAGCTTGATTAGGGGCGCGGCGGTTCTGGAGCACAAGTCATCAGTACTATTGCCGGAATATTGTTAGGGCCCATAGCCTTTATAGTATCCAGTGCCTTCAGCTGTTTCTTGGTATCACATGGAGAGAATTGTATTGGCTGAAAACTGACATCTGTGATGTTGGAGACGTTTAGAGGAGACCGAGATGGATCATCCACTCGGCACTTCTGGCTGAAGATTGTTGTGAATTGTCATGTGAGAGTACCTTTAAGAAATGGGTGTTTATAAATGGGTGTGTATATAAGTATCTGCAGTGAGCGTACCTTTAAAAAATGGGTGTTTACTACTGCAGTGATGTCAGAGAGTGGGTGGAGCTGGGCTGTCTGTCAGCTTTTTACTTTCGTTTTAGGCTGTTTGCTGCAGGGTGTGTTTTAGTTTCATTTTCAGAGCTGGATAGCTGCAGTCACAGCCAGAAGGTGTGTAAATCGATCCTTTGGTGATTTAAAACTAATAACTGCTCTCAATAGTGAATTTCAATCTGATATTTGTGTTTTAAAGGGTTTTTTTTTGTAACTCTTATGGATGTTAAAAGGAAAGCTTAAAGGATTACTTAGTGTTGTATTCTTTGGTGGTTATATTTGAATTGATGGTTGCTCAAATGTTCACTGTATGTTTTAAAAAGGTTAACTTGAGTTCATAGAATAAACATTATTTTGCTTTAAAAAATACTTTTCCATTTCTGCTGTACCACACCTTTCGAGTGGGCCATGTGCTCCCCATACCACAATCTATTAAAAGTTGTGGGTCAAGTGAACTCCATGATACACTTTGGGGTTCTCTAATCCCTGGCCCATAACAGAATGCCTCAGCCTTATCCTTTGCACAGGTGTGTTGTGCTCCTCTTTCATTGAGGATGTTTGTCCAGCCTCCTCCTCCAGTAAGTTGTTTAATTGTCCATTACTATTCACAGCTGGATGTGGCAGGACTGCAGAGTTTAGATTTGATCAGTTAGTTGTGGAATTTCTTAGGTTGATCTATTACTTGCTACTATGCTGTTTGGCACACAAGTAGTCCTGTGTTGTTGCTTCACCAGGTTGGCATCTCATCTGTCTGTCTGCCTGGTATTGCTCCGACCATGCTCTCCTGCACTCTTCATTGAACCAGGTTTTATCCACTAGCTTAGTGGTAATGGTGAAATGGGGAAATTGCTGTGCCAAGAATTTACAGATTATGGTTGAGTATGATACTGCTGCTGCTGATAGCCCACAGCGTCTCTTGGGTGCCCAATCTTGAGCTGCTAGATCTGTTCAAAGTCTATCTCATTTAGCATGGTGGTAGTGGCACACAATATGATAGAAGGTCTTGCCAACGTGAAGGTGGGACTTTTTCTCCACATGGCCTGTACGGTGGTCATTCCTACCAATACTCTCATGGACAGATAACCTATCTAACCCCCTAAGAATCTTAAATGTTTCATGGGTTCGGATCTTGGCCCTGGGTCACTGTCCGTGTGGAGTTTGTACATTCTCCTCATGTCTGTGTGGGTTTCACCCCCACAACCCAAAGATGTGCTGGTTCGGTGGATTGGCCACACTAAATTGCTCCTTAATTGGAAAAGAAAAATTATTGGCTATTCTAAAATTTTAAAAAAAGAATCTTATGTTTCAATCATCTCATTCTTCTGACCCAACCTGTGCCTTCTGCACCTGTATTCTAGCTTTCTGGGTTTCATGAACAAAGACCTCAAGTCCATTTGTGCTGAAGCTTTCTGCAGTCTCTCTCCATTTAAATAATAATCTGCCTTCTCGTTCTTTATTCCAAAATGAACAATTTCACATTTTCCCAAATTGAATTCCATTTGGCAATTTTTTGTCTATTCACTTAACCTGCCAATATGCCTCTGTAAACTATTTATATCCTCATTGCAACGTGCCTTTCCTCCGACCTCTGTATAATTTGAAAATGTGGCCACAGTACACTCTATTTCTTTCTCCAAATCATTAATGTGTATTGGGCTGGATTCTCCGCCGCATCGGAATTCCGCTACCAGTGGCAGGCAGTGGAGAATCCAATGACAGGCAGAAAACAGACGCCGATCCCATTCCGATTCTCCGGTGCCTCACTGGTGTCCCTATTGAGGTTCGTAGCCCGCACCATCTGGATATGGCAAATGGGTCATAGAACCATAGAATCCCTACAGTGCAGAAGGAGGCCATTCGGCCCATCGAATCAGCACCAACCCTCTTTCTGAAAGAGTACCCTACCTAGACCCACCCGCCTGCCCTATCTCCGTAACCCAATAACCCCACCTAACCTGCGCATCTTTGGACTGTGGGAGAAAATCAGAGCACCTGGAGGAAACCCACGCAGACACAAGGAGAAAGTGCAAACTCCACACAGTTACGCAAGGTCAGAATTGAACACGGGTCCCAGGCACTGTGAAACAGTACTGCTAACAACTGTGCCACGGTGCAGCCTGATCATTAAGACCTATTTACATCCTCTTTTTAAAAAACTTTTAGAGTACCCAATTATTTTTTCTCCAATTAAGGGGCAATTTAGCGTGGCCAATCCACCTAACCTGTACATTCCCGTACCAGCCTTCCCGAACAGGCGCCGGAATGTGGTGACTAGGGGCTTTTCACAGTAACTTCATTTGAAGCCAACTTGTGACAATAAGCGATTTTCATTTCATTCATCTTTGGGTTATGGGGGTGAAAGCCACGCAAACGTGGGGAGAATGTGCAAATTCCACACGGACAATTACCCAGGGCCGGGATTTGAACACAGGTCCTCAGCGCCGCAGTCCCATTGCTAACCACTGCGCCACATTACGCCCCATTTACATCCCCTTAACCAGCTGGCCACCATATTCTCCGAGCCCGTGTTATTCTCCGGTCCTATGGGCCGGGAATCACATGGGTGAGAATTGGTGCAGGTATTGACAAATGTGGTCCTGATGTGGTGGACCTCGCGATGGGCCAAGGGGATAACTCTTTAAGGGAGTTGCCCCCAAAATCCATCGGAGGGCCACCCTACCATTCACAATGCAAGATCTGCCAACCTCCTCCCCCCACTACCACTAGACCCCCCCCCCCCCCCCCCACTAAAGTCCCCTCAATTAAAGAGACCCCCACCCAGAGGACCCCCTCATTAAAGAGATCCCTGTCTGGAAGCTGCCAGAAGAGAAACCCCTGACTGGAAGCCCTCCAAAAGAGAGACCTTTGCTTGGAAGCCCCCCAGAAGAGAGCCCTCTGTCTGGAAGCTAGAGAGCGGTCCAGGCAGAGGCAGTGAAAATAATCATAGCTTTAACACTCACCTGTGCAATATACATGCTGACTCAGACAGAGGAAGCAGCACCTGTCAATTCCTGGAAAGTGAAAACCAGTCAGCTGGGTTTAAACCTCCAGATCTTTGATCCGCAAACCATTCATTCATTTCTCTGTAGAATTGCTTTCCCTGGGCTGTGATTGGCAGCTTCCACACACACCCAGATGTCTGAATTGTTTCATTCATCCCAATTCACCAGAGTGGTTTTGAAGTAGTCACCTGTGAAACTAAGATAAAGCACTAACAATCATAACTTGATATGAACATTGCAGTTGGTTTTACAGCTGATTACTTCAAAGCCACTCAAGCCACATGGTGGCCCAATACTGCAATTTACTCGGAATCCATTTCAATCCTCGCCATACATGGCTAAGGATTGGGACTCCCTTTCTGACTTGCGCTCATCCCGTGCGAGCAAATCAATTGCGATTCAACTCCGACTGGAGAACATAGTTTCCCAAACTGAGAATCCCGGCCATTGCAAACAGTTGTGGTCTGAGCACTGACTCTGTGGTACTCCACTGGTTACTGCCCTCCAACCTGAGAAAGCCCCCTGTGTCCTTTAGAACCCAGCTAGCTCAGTCTTTGGTAGTACTACAGAGTGTTACAGATACCTGGTCAGCTCTCAACAGTGGCTAAGAGACTGGACCAGAACCATAACATTTTAAAGTTTTGATGTGGAGATGCCGGCGTTGGACTGGGGTGAGCACAGTAAGAAGTCTTACAACACCAGGTTAAAGTCCAACAGGTTTGTTTCAAACACGAGCTTTCGGAGCACGGCTCCTTCTTCAGGTGAGGTCCTTCTTCACCTGAAGAAGGAGCCGTGCTCCGAAAGCTCGTGTTTGAAACAAACCTGTTTGATTTTAAAGTTTGTAAGGCGATGGGGAAAGATCGATTCATTCCAGGAGTAATAGCATAAGAAATAGGACTTGGTTATTTTATTTACAAACTTTATTAAAATAAAAGAAAAACAATATTTAAACTTTTAAACTTCAACCCGAACAATAACAGACTATAGGTAGTTTTGTAACCTTAACATATGAGTTCCCATTAAACATCACTTCAAATGAACATACAGCTCTCTTTCCACTTTCATAGGCAGGAAAAGATGATTTATAAAGCAATTTTCTGCTGTTGGTCAATTTCCTTTCGAAGCCTTTTTGAAAGCCTGCCTCTGGGACAGTTTTTTTAATGACCCCCCTCAGTGACTTTCCAAATCCTTCCCCCCACCTATTAAAAACAGGATTCTTTCTCTATCTCTCTCTTAGGTATACCCAGCCCCTCAAATAAAGGTTCTCTCCTGGGATGTCCAAACTTGAACACATCAGTGTTAGCTTGGCTGTTTGATTTCCGACTCCCGTTTATACAAAAGAACAGAACCATATTATTGATATGCAACTAACCTGCCATTGATGAACAGAGAGGCCAGCAGACTCTGTAATAGCCTAATGACTCATCAGACAGGAGTGTCCTGAAGGAAAATGGATCTTGCATGAATTACCTTTGCTGAACAGGGGCACCCTGTGTATTCCTACAAATGAGTTTAAGTCCAAATGCAGCAAATTGGAGTTAGGTATGTATGAAGAAAGAAAGAAATGCCAATCTGGCTCAAAAGAACATTGGATTGGAAATCATTTCCTGTCATCGGAAAATAAGGAGCATCCGCTCCCTTGACGGCGCACAGGTTTCCCGCCGACAAGGGGTGCAGTCAATGGGAAATCCCGCTGACAATGACGGGACCAGTGAGTCCATCTGACGGGCAGCCTCCACCACCATAAAATGCAGCAGGTTAGTCAGTACATCCCGCCCACAATTTTTTGTGCCAGTTTCCTGAGTACACATGGTTCACAACACCCCAGAGGTGTTGTGAAGCATAGTCCAGATTCAGAAACCTTTTGAAAGTTTACTTTCAAAGGTCCGTTTCTTCTCCATGCCCATTCCATGGCACCTCACCAAATGTGCACTATAGAACAGTGAGCCCTATAATGACAATGGCAAGTTTTGAAATGCACTTAAAAAAGACACCCATTCAAAATCTCCTGTTTAAAAACAGCTGCTTTTACAAGTCTACGGAAGTGCCATTCAGACAACCATTTTAATGCCAGTAATAGAAGCTGCCCCTCACTTCTCCCCTCTTAATCTTGTCCAAATAAACGTACCAACTTTGGAAAAACAGTTCAAAGAAAAAATAAATTATTATAACCCCATAAAACATAGAAGTTTACAGCGCAGTACAGGCCCTTCGGCCCTCGACGTTGCGCCGACCTGTGAAACCACTCTAAACCCATCTACACTATTCCCTTATCGTCCATATGCCTATCCAATGACCATTTAAATGCCCTTAATGTTGGCGAGTCCACTATTGTTGCAGGCAGGACATTCCACGCCCTTACTACTCTCTGAGTAATGAACCTACCTCTGACATCTGTCCTATATCTATCTCCCCTCAATTTAAAGCTATGTGCCCTCGTGCTAGACAGCACCATCCG
Source organism: Scyliorhinus canicula (assembly GCF_902713615.1). Taxonomy (NCBI): domain Eukaryota; kingdom Metazoa; phylum Chordata; class Chondrichthyes; order Carcharhiniformes; family Scyliorhinidae; genus Scyliorhinus; species Scyliorhinus canicula. The sequence goes on from NC_052148.1 coordinate 81,381,851, forward strand.
AGGAAAAAGGCTCTCACTGTTCACCCTATCTAATCCTCTGATCATCTTGTATGCCTCGATTAAGTCACCTCTTAACCTTCTTCTCTCTAACGAAAACAGCCTTAAGTCCCTCAGCCTTTCCTCATAAGATCTTCCCTCCATACCAGGCAACAACCTGGTAAATCGCCTCTGCACCCTTTCCAATGCTTCCATATCCTTCCTATAATGCGGCAACCAGAACTGCATGCAATACTCCAAATGCGGCCGCACCAGAGTTTTGTACAGCTGCAACATGACCTCATGGCTCCGAAACTCAATCCCACTACCAATAAAAGCTAACACACCGTACGCCTTCTTAGCAACCCTATCAACCTGGGTGGCAACTTTCAGGGATCTATGTACATGGACACCGAGATCTCTCTGCTCATCCACACTATGTACTCTGTCTTCCGGTTATTCCTTCCAAAATGAATCACCTCACATTTTTCTGCATTAAACTCCATTTGCCACCTCTCAGTCCAGCTCTGCAGCTTATCTATGTCCCTCTGTAACCTGCAGCATCCTTCCTCACTGTCCACAACTGCACCGACTTTAGTGTCATCTGCAAATTTACTCACCCATCCTTCTACGCCCTCCTCCTGGTCATTTATAAAAATGACAAACAGCAGCGGCCCCAAAACAGATCCTTGTGGTACACCACTAGTGACTGAACTCCAGGCTGAACAGTTCCCATCAACCACCACCCTGCACACCCTGTCTTCTTACAGCTAGCCAATTTCTGATCCAAACTACTAAATCACCCTGAATCCCATGCCTCCGTATTTTCTGCAATAGCCTACCGTGGGGAACCTTATCAAACGCTTTACTGAAATCCATATACACCACATCAACTGCTTTACCCTCATCCACCTGTTTGGTCACCTTCTCAAAAGAACTCAGTAAGGTTTATGAGGCACAACCTACCCTTCACAAAACCGTGTTGACTATCCCTAATCAAATTAGTCCTTCTAGATGATTATAAATCCTATCTCTTATCAACCTTTCCAAGACTTTGCCCACAACAGAAGTAAGGCTCACGGGTCTAGTTACCGGGGTTGCCTCTACTCCCCTTCTTGAACAAGGGGACAACATTTGCTATCCTACAGTCTTCTGGCACTATTCCTGTAGACAATGATGACATAAAGATCAAAGCCCAGCCCAAAGCTCAGCAATCTCCTCCCTAGCTTCCCAGAGAATCCTAGAATACATCCCATCCGGCCCAGAGGACTTATCTATTTTCACACTTTCCAGAATTGCTAACACCTCCTCCTTATGAACCTCAAGCCCTTCTAGTCTAGTAGCCTGTATCTCAGTATTCTCCTCGACAACATTGTCTTTTTCCTGCATGAATACTGATGAAAAGTATTCATTTAGCACCTCTCCTATCTCCTCGGACTCCACGCACAACTTCCCACTACAGTCCTTGACTGGCCCTACTCTTACCCTAGTCATTCTTTTATTCCTGACACACCGATAGAAAACTTGAGGGTTATCCTTGATTTTACCTGCCAAAGACTTCTCATGTCCCCTTCTGGCTCTTCTTAGCTCTCTCTTTAGGTCCTTCCTAGCTAACTTGTAACTCTCGAGCGCTCTAACTGAACCTTCACGTCTCATCTTTACACAAGCCTCCTTCTTCCTCTTGGCAAGTGATTCAACTACTTTAGTAAACCACGGTTCCCTCGCTCCACCACTTCCTCCCTGCCTGACAGGTACATACTTATCAAGGACACGCAGTAGCTGTTCCTTGAACGAGCTCCACATTTCAATTGTGCCCATCCCCTGTAGTTTAACCCTAACCCTAACCCATCCTATGCATCCTAAGCCCTGCCTCATCGCATCATAATTGCCTTTCCCCCAGCTATAACTCTTGCCCTGCTGTATATACCTATCCCTTTCCATTGCTAAAGTAAACGTAACTGAATTGTGGTCACTATCACCAAAGTGCTCACCTACCTCCAAATCTAACACCTGTCCTGGTTCATTACCCAGTACCAAATCCAATATGGCCTCGCCTCTTGTTGGCCTATCTACATATTGTGTCAGGGAACCCTCCTGCACACATTGGACAAAAACGGACCCATCTAAAGTACTCGATCTATAGCGTTTCCAGTCAATATTTGGAAAGTTAAAGTCCCCCATAACAACTACCCTGTTACTTTTGCTCCTATCCAGAATCATCTTTGCAATCCTTTCCTCTACATCTCTGGAACTTTTAGGAGGCCTATAGAAAACTCCCAACAGGTTGATCTCTCCTTTCCTGTTTCTAACCTCAGCCCTTACTACCTCAGTAGACAAATCCTCATCAAACGTCCTTTCTGCCACCGTAATACTGTCCTTGACTAACAATGCACCCCTCCCCCTCTTTTACCACCTTCCCTGAGCTTACTGATATATCTAAACCCCGGAACCTGCAGCAACCATTCCTGCCCCTGCTCTAGCCATGTCTCCGAAATGGCCACAACAGCGAAGTCCCAGGTACCAACCCATGCTGCAAGTTCACCCACCTTATTCCGGATGCTCCTTCCGTTGAAGTAGACACACTTTAAACCACCTTCCTGCCTGCTGGTACACTCCTGCAACCTTGAAACCTTACTCATGACCTCACTACTCTCAACCTCCTGTATACTGGAGCTACAATTCAGGTTCCCAACCCCCTGCTGAATTAGTTTAAACCCTCCCAAAGAGCATTAGCAAATTTCCCCCCCAGGATATTGGTACCCCTCTGGTCCAGGTGTAGACCATCCCGTTTGTAGAGGTCCCACCTACCCCAGAATGAGCCCCAATTATCCAGGTATCTGAAACCCTCCCTCCTGCACCATCCCTGTAGCCACATGTTCAACTGCTCTCTCTACCTATTCCTCATCTCGCTAGCACGTGGCACGGGTAACAACCCAGAGATAGTAACTCTGTTTGTTCTAGCTCTAAGTTTCCACCCTAGCTCCCTGAATTCCTGCCTTACATCTCAATTCTTTTTCCTACCTATGTCGTTGGTGCCTATGTGGACCATGACTTGGGGCTGCTTCCCCTCCCACTTAATGATCCCGAAAACACGATCCGAGATATCACGGACCCTGGCACCTGGGAGGCAACACACCAACCGTGAGTCTTTCTCGTTCCCACATAATCTCCTATCAATCCTTCTAACTATGGAGTCTCCAATGACTAATGCTCTACTCCTCTCCTCCGTCCCTTCTGAGCAACAGGGACAGACTCTGTGCCAGAGACCTATACCCCATGGCTTAGCCCTGGTAAGTCGTTCCCCCCCCCCCCCCCCCGCCAGTATCCAAAGCGGTATACCTGTTACTAAGGGGAACGACCACAGGGGATCCCTGTACTGACTGCTTCCTCCCAGCCCCTCTCACCATCACCCATCTATCTTCATTCTTTGGAGTAACTACATCCCTGAAGCTTCTATCTATGACCACCTCCCGAATGATCCGAAGTTCATCCAACTCGAGCTCCAGTTCCCTAACACGGTTCCTGAGGAGCTGGAGTTGGGTGCACTTCCCACACATGAAATCAGCAGGGACACTGACCGCGTTCCTCACCTCAAACATTCTGCAGGAGGAGCATTGTACTGCCTTCCCTGCCATCCCCACTAGATAAAACAAGAAAAAGAAAGGAAGATCTTACCTGATATTCACTCAACTCCTTAGGTTCGAGGAGGTGGAAAGGTGGGGGACACTACAAGTGTAGTGTCTCGGGTTTAGCAACTGCCTAACTTTTATACAGGTACTACACAACTTTCCAGAAATCCCCATGGCCAACTTACGGTTTCCTGCAGCTCTGAAACAAAAAGACAAGTTTTTAAAGCGGGAAACTTACCTTCCCGACAGACCCCTGGCCACTGCTCCCGCCGAAAAACTGAAGGCCGCTTCTCCTGCAAGGTGGCACTTTAAAGCTGGCAAGAGCACTGCCAGGGTGACACAGTCAAGGGTCAGGGCCTGAGGCGGGGCCATGTCCAAGAAAGGAGGGTGAGGGGGGTATGAAGGGTGGCGGGGTACATGGTGGGTTTAAAGGGGTACGCGGAAGGTGGGGGGTGAAGTGCAGGGGCCCTGGAAGGGAGGCCCAAAAGGGGGCACGGGGAGGCCTAAAAAGAGGAGCCCTCAGCGACCGATACTAGGTGTCATTACTTGCAGGCATAGTGCCCATCCTGTGTGTGTGTGTGGGGGGGGGGGGGGGGGGGGGGGGGGCGCAACACGACATTACCCATGGGTGGGGTTGTGTGGAGCCATCAAGCTCACTTTGAGATCAGGACACCGTATCAAAATGGCAGCCCGATCTCTGAGGAGCCGGGCCGGCCAATGAGTTCAGCTCCCCAGTGATCTAAATAATTCTAAACTTTGGCTTGACTGTGAAGGAACTTCCCAGGGCCCAAAAAGTAACTAAGTGTGGTTAGATAGTGGTGGGGAACTCATCAACAGAGCCGGGGAGAAACTCCCAGAAAAACCCACCACAAATGACTTTCAGAAACTTTTCCACTAGATCATGCCCTCGATTCCAGCCTGTGAAAATAGCCAGCTGAGCTAACCCATTAATAAATTACAGTCGGGTTTAACAGTCAAACATGGTAGTTAATCTGCGCAATGCAAGATCCCAAAAATAGCAATGAGATTAATAACCAGATAGATATATTTTAGTGCTACAGGTTGAGCGGTAAATGTTAGACCAGAACATCAGTGGGCGAGATTCTCCGGTCCCCCAGCCAGGTGATTCTCGGCTGCGTGCCGTTCACTGGGGGCGGGTTTCTATCTTCCTGCCGCCTGCCAATGGAATTTCTCATTGTAACCACTACACACTGATGGGAAACGCACTGGAGGGAGTGCACTGCCATCGGGAAAAGGGAATCGCAATGACTAGAGAAATCAGCCCTACTCCTTAACAAGATTCATAAATAGGAGAAATGTGACAGGTGATAAGAATTTATCTTGGTTGGGCCAAATCGAAGAATGTTCAAGAGCTGCTGCCATAAGAGACAAATGCAAATACTCATACAGGCACTTGTACACATATTAGCAAGCAGCCTTCATTTCTGTGCTCACAAGCTATTTCATTAAATTGAACTTTCTTATGTAAAGTTAAATATTTTCAATGGAAAATCCTAACCTATCCTCAGGACATGTATACATCAACGGACAATAATATGGAGCATAATAAATCCATATTACAGAGGCATAAACATCATTGAATGGAATGGAAGATCAGAGCAGAAAGGCACTGAGTTACCTTTCATCTCCTGTCACAAACCATACATGGTTCAGCTGTCATGATACAATGGCAGACAGATAACTTGATCAGTTTGATCAGCCTAAATTGACAGATGTGGGTGAATCAGAATTGGATCTGACAACCTTGTTGAAAGAATTCAATTTACGGATACAGTCATCGCTATAAAGGAAGGCATTCATTTTAGAAAGCTTTTGCACAAGATTTCCAACTAAAGTTCACTGATTTCCAACAATCTTTTTAATTGTGCGTCACAGGTGATTGAACACTATGCCTAATGTTAAAAACATAACTGTTAAAACATTCACACATTTCACCTTCATAGCAAATTGTGATGTGTAAAATTGGATGGCTTACTGTCACAATATCATGCAAAAGATTGTCTCCAACATTTAGCACTGAGAGATTGGCCAGTCGGAATTACCTTTAATCCCAGAACCCAAATTGTCTCGTGCACCTACGAAGCGGCTGCATGTGGCCAGCATTTTTGTGTTATTTAATTTAACTTCCAATCTTAACTCAACCTCCATTCATCTCCCTTCATGTTTGAATGACTTAGAAGTAGTCAGCACAGAAGATAATAGAAAGCACTTACATCTGTTTGATGTGGTCCAGGAGCTGTCAATCAAAATTTGATGTTTCAAAACATTGGGGTTAGTTTCATAACTGACCACTTCAAAGTTACGTAATGTGAGGGGAGATTAATGGAACAATGCTGACAGCTAGGGGTCAGTGTGGAAGCTGTCAATCACAGCCTAGTACAAATGAATATCAAAGGGAAATGATACAATGGCTTGTAGATCAAAGATCTGAGGGTGTTTCAACACAGCTGACTGATTTTCTCTTTCCAGAAATTGACAGATACCTGTGTCTGAGTGAGCAAGTGTATTCCCTTGGTGAGTTTTAAAGGAGTTTTTTTTTCACTGCCTCTGTCTGGACTGCTCTCTAGCTTCATGACAGGGGTCTTTCTTCTGGGATGCTTCCAGTCAGGGATCCAAATTCTGGGGGCTCTAGGGGAAGTCTCTTTAATTAGGGGGCCTTTGTGGGAGTGGGGGGTTTTGGCAGTGTCTGGAGGGAGCTCTTTATTTAGGGAGTGTCTGGGGGGGGGGGGGGTCTCTTCATTTACAGGTCTCTGTGGGGGTCTCTTTTTTAGGGTGTCTATGGGGGGGGGGGGGGAGCCCAGAGGACCAGAGAATCACATGGGCCCAGAGAATATGGTGCCTGGTCCATTAGTAGGATATAAATGGGTCTTAATGACCCATTTGCATCCTTCTTTTGGCACAGGGCACGAACCTTGATCCCGGGCCTGCGGGAAAGGGCATGGGTGCCATTTTTCCCCAACGCTGCTCTCTGTCGTATCGGGAACTTTGCTAATGATGGTGGGCTCTGGAGAATCCAGCCCGAAGTGTAAGGCACATAACAGCTGTATCATGAGGCCAGGATAGATGTGGAGGGTGCAGCATGGTGGCGCAGTGGGTTAGCCCTGCCGCCTCACGGTGCCGAGGTCCCAGGTTCGATCCTGGCTCTGGGTCACTGTCCGTGTGGAGTTTGCGCATTCTCCCCGTGTTTGTGTGGGTTTTGCCCCACGAACCAAAGATGTGTAGGGTAGGTGGATTGGCCATGCTAAATTGCCCCTTTATTGGAAAAGATGAATTGGGTACACTAAATTTATTTTTAAAAAGATAGATGCGGAGGCAGGTTCACTCTCCCATTGATGTTCAAATGCTGTAAGAGTAGGAGTGTGGACAGTTAACCAATTATCTGTCAGGGAATCAGTTAGCTCTGTTGTTTGGATGGCTAGATCGTGATGCGGAGAGATGCCAACAACGTGGGTTCATTTCCCGCACCAGCTGAGGTTATCCATGAAGGCCCCACCTTCTCAACCTTGCCCCTCACCTGAGATGTGGTGACGCTCAGCTTAAATCACCACCAAGCAGCTCTGTCTCAAAAGGGGAGAGCACCTTGTCCTTGTGGACTTGTGCGACTTTCATTTCATTTCAAATGTCAATTGAGCTGAAATGCATTCTCCCCTTCTGTCTACAAGAGAGAACGGCTTCAGCCCTCCATTCACCACAACGGTGGGATTTACCACACAACCTGCCTCATGTTTCGCCACGGCAGTAGGTGCCCCACTATTGCCGGTGAGGGGATTATTCTCGTCCTGCCCTTGTCAATGGGGATTCCTGTTGAATGCATCCCTCGCCGCTGTGATGCCCGTGGTGGGGGCGTGCTCCAGTGAGACCGGAAGATGCCGCCGGTAAGTTACTGTCAATTTCTGCGCTACCCATTTACTGAACCAAGCCCTCACCTACATGTTTGATGCCATCGTACCCAGTAAAACCATTACTTTCCCCCTCTCTGACTGTTCTTCCTGAGACCGCCCTCATCTCTGCTTCCTTTAGTCCGAGGGATGCAGATTTGAAAGGATATGGGGTAAGATTCCCTCGCCTCCCTGCGGCGTTTCTCTGGGATCTTCAGGTCTCACCTCTGTCAATGGCATTTTCCATTGAATCCACCCCACACTGCCGGGAAACCTGCAGCAAGGATATGCCATCAGCAGGACCAGAAGATCCAGGCGAAATGAACAACTGGAAGATCTCGTCAATGATGGACAACTGGTTTAGTCATCCACTCCCATATCTGGCTGGTCCACTTAAAACACTATTGGATCCTAATCTCATCTGCAAAAAACTGCTCACTATTCCAGAATCATTTTGGAATGCACAACAACATCTGGCTTATTTTCTCAAGTGGAACCAGTCTCCATAAATCCTTTTGGATTTGGATTTGGGTTTATTGTCATGTGTACTGAGGTACAGTGAAAAGTATTGTTCTTCATGCAGTCCAGACAGATCGATCCATACATGAAAAACATAGGACATACAATAGATATACAATGTAAATAGATAGACACAGACATCGGGTGAAGCATACGGAGTGTAGGACTACTCAGTTGGGAAGATGTGTGGAGAGATCAGTTCAGTTCATAAGGGGGACATTCAGGAGTCTGGTAACAGCGGGGAAAAAGCTGTTTTTGAATTTGTTAGTGCATGTTCTCAGACTTTTGTACCTCCTCCCTGATGGATGAGTTTGGAAGAAAAAATAATCCAGTTGGGAAGGGTTTTTGATTATACTGCCCACTTTCTCCAGGCACCAGGAGGTGTACACAGAGTCAGTGGATGGGAGACGGGTTCGCGTAATGGGTTGTGCTGTGTTCACAACTCTCTGAAGTTTCTTGCGGTCTTGGCCTTAATAGTTGCCATACCAGGCAGTGATGCAGCCAGACAGGATATTTTCTATGGTGCATCTATAAAAATTGGTAAGAGTAAATGGGGGCATGCCAAATTTCCTTAGTTTCCTGAGGAAGTATAGGTGCTGTTGTGCTCTCTTGGTCATAGGGCTGTTTTAGCACAGGGCTAAGTCGCTGGCTTTTAAAGCGCACCAAGGCAGGCCAGCAGCACGGCTCAATTCCCGTATCAGCCTCACCGAACAGGCGCCGGAATGTGGCGACGAGGGGCTTTTCACAGTAACTTCATTTGAAGCCTACTTGTGACAATAAGCGATTTTCATTTCATTTCATAGTGTTGACGTGGGTGAACCAGGGCAGATTGTTGGTGATGTGCACACCTAGGAATTTGAAGCAACATTGGTGCAGAAAGGGGAGTGTACGATACATCGCTTCCTGAAGTCAATGACCAGCTCCTTAGTTTTGCTGGCATTGAGGGGGTGATTATTGTCATTACACCACTTCACTAGGTTCTCTATCTCCCTCCTGTATTCTAACTCATCGTTGTTCGAGATCCGGCCCACTGTGGCCGTGTCATCAGCAAACGTGTAGATGGAGTTGGAGCCAAATTTTGCCACAGTCGTATGTGTATAGAGAATATAGTAGGGGTCTAATTACGCAGCCTTGCAGTGCCCCAGTATTGAGAATTATCATGGAGGAGGTTTTGTTGTTTATCCTAACTGATTGTGGTCTATGGGTCAGGGAGTCGAGGATCCAGTTGCCGAGGGAGGAGCCAAGTCCTTGGTTTTGGAGTTTTGATATGAGTTTGGCTGGGATTATTGTGTTGAAGGTGGAGCTGTAGTCAATGAATAAGAGTCTGATGTCAGAGTCCTTGTTGTCAGGATGCTCCATGGATGAGTGTAGGGCCAGGGAGATAGCTGTGAACCGACTGCGGCAGTATGCAAATTGTTGTGGATCGAGGCATTCTGGGAGTTTGAAGTTGATGTGTCTCATGACCAACCTCTCGAAGCACTTCATAATGATAGATGTCAAGGTCACCGGACGATAGTCAAAGAGGCACGTTGCGTGGTTCTGCTTTGGCACCGGTGTGATGATGGTCTTCTTGAAGCAAGTGGGAACCTCGGAACGGAGTAGGGAGAGGTTGAAGATGTCCGCAAACACACCCACCAGTTGTTCTGCACAGGATCTGAATGCACGCACATGGACTCCGTCAAGACCTTTTGCTTTCCAAGGGTTCATTTTCAAGAAGGCCAATCTGACTTCGGAGGCTGTGACAGTAGGTATGAGTGTTTCCGAGGCTGCTGGAACAGTTGACAATGGTTTCATGGTTTCCTGCTTGAAATGAGCATGGAATGCAGTCCTTTCCCCATGTCCCCTCCACCCACACTTCCAAAATGAACCTACAAAGTGAGGAACTTATGGTTTTCTTTGTCACAAAGACAGCGACAATCCAATCAACTGTCTCTGTCATGTCCATTCATTCCACTCACTCACCCAGTCAAACTTCCTTTAATACTGCTCCTTGGCCTAGCCATGATCTTGCATCTTTATTTAGTTTCTCTCCTATCTCTTCTTACACTCACTCTGAACTGAGTTTGTCCATGAGACCTTCCTTCTGGTCCCTTGATTCTGTTCTCACAAAGCTGCCGATCGGCTAAACTTTGCTTCCTACCCCCATGTTAGCTGATGTTGTAAGTGGTTTTCTCCCCTCAGGTGTTGTCTGTCTCTCTTTTTAATCTGTTTTCATCACCCCTCTCTTCAAATAACAATACTTGATCGCTCCGTTCTTGAAAACTATTGCTCTCTCTCCGGCTGCTCTTTCCTCTCACAATCCTCAAAGTGTTGTCTCCCAAATCTGTCCTCATCTTTCCTAGAATTCTATGTTTGAGTTCCTCCAATTAGGATGTCACAGCTCTTATCCAAGTCACAAATAACATTCTTTGTAAGTGTTACAGAGGTAAACTATCCCTCCTCATCCTTCTCAACCTGTCTGCAGCTTTGACACTATTGACCACACCATCCTCTTCCACCAGACTTTCAGTGTTGTCCAGCCGGGTGAGACTATTCTCGCCTGGTTCCACTCTTATTTATCATATTGTGGCCAGAGAATCACATGCATTGATTTCCCTTGCTGTTCCCACATCATGACCTCTGATATACCTCAAGGAACTCGCCTTGCTCCCCTCCTATTTCTCACCTACATGCTGCCCTTCAGCGACATCTTCTGTAAGCACAGCATTCGTTGACAACACCCAGCTCCACCTCCTCCTCTCTCAACTGCCCCATCATTGCTAAATTATCAGACAGCTTATCTGACATCAAGTACTGGGTGAACAGAACTTTCCTCCAAATAAACAATTAAACTGAAGCCATTATTTTTGTTTTTTGGTCTCCGTTCCAAACTCTGATTTTTAAACATTAATTTACGGGATGTAAGCATCGCTGGTTCGAACAGCATTTATTGCCCACCCCTAGCTGCCCTTCAGAAGGTGGTGCTGAGTTGTCTTCTTGAACCACTGCAGTCATTGAGGTGTTGGTACACCCACTGCGCTGTTAGGGAGGGAGTTCCAGGATTTTGACCCAGCGACAGTGAAGAAGTGGCGATATGTTTCCAAGTCAGGGTGGTGAGTGACTTGGAGGGAAACTTCCAGGTGGTGGGCTTCCCAGCTATCTGCTGCTCTTGTCCTTCTAGGTGGTAGTGGTCGTGCTTTTGAAAGGTGTCGAATGAATCTTGGTGAGTTACTGCAGTGCATCTTGGAGATGGCACACATGGCTGCCACTGTTTGTCGGTGGTGGGGGGTTTGAATGTTTGTGGAAGGAGGAGCTATCATGCGGGCTGCTTTGTCCTGGTGTTGAGGTTCTTGAGTGTTGTTAGAGCTGCACTCATCCAGGCAGGTGGAGAGAATTCCATTGCAATCCTGACTTGTGCCTTGTAGATGGTAGACAGTCTTTGGGAGTGGGGGGTCAGGAGGTGAATTACTCACCGTAGTATTCCTATCCTTTGACCTGCCCTGGTAGCCACAGTATTAATGCGGCTAGTCCAGTTCAGTTTCTGAACAATGATAACCTCCAGGATATTGATTGTGGGGGACTCCGTGATGGTAATGCCATTGAATGTCAAGGGGCGATGGTTAGATTCTCTCTTGAAGGAGATGGTCATTACCTGGCACTTGTGGGGTGGGAATGTAACTTGCCATCTGTCAGCCCAAATCTGGATATTGTGCAGGTCTTGCTGCATTTGAACATGGACTGCTTCATTATCTGAGGAGTCCCGGATGGTGCTGAACATTATGCAGTCATCCGCAAACATCGCCACATCTGACTTTACGATGGAAGGGAGGTCATTGATGAAGCAACTAAAGATGGTTAAGAAGAATTAGGAAGCTACCCTGAGGAACTCCTGCAGTGATTGACCTCTGAACACCACAACTATCATCCTTTGTGCCAGGTATGACTCCACTAGCGGAGAGTTTTACCCCTGATTCCCATTGACTCCAGTTTAGCTAGGGCTCCTTGATGCCATACTTGGTCAACTGCTGCCTTGATATCAAGGGCAGTCAATCTCACCTCACCTCTGGCATTCAGCTCTGAGAGGAGCTTCAGACCTTGTTTCATGCTATCTTTAAGACCGTCTCTTTCGCCTCCATAACATGACTCGACTTTGCCCGTTTCAGCTCATCTGCTGTTCAAGCCCCCATCCATGTCTTCCTTGCCTGTAGAATGGACTATTCCAAAACACTCTGGAATGGTCTCTACACTCCATAAATATTCTTTTTTCTCAAACTGCTTCTCTTGCAGCACCGGTTCCACTATTACCCATGTGCTTGCTAACTGACATTGACTTCCGGTCAAGGAATGTCTTGATTTTTAAAATTCTCATAATTATTTTTAAATCTCTCCATGCTATTGTCCTTCCTATCTTTGTAATTTCCGTTAAACTCCACATCCCTCTGAGACACCTGTGCTCTTGCAATACAGATTTCTTGTGCGCCCCCAATCATAATTGTTCAACCCAGGCAACATGCCTCAATGACTACCGCCCGGTGGCCCTGACTTCAGTCGTAATGAAGTGTTTTGAGAGGCTGATCATGAAGCGCATCACCTCCATACTCCCGGAACGCCTTGACCCACTTCAATTCGCATACCGTCGCAACCGGTCCACATCAGACGCCATTTCCTTGGCCCTACACTCATCCCTAGAGCATCTCTAAAACAAGGACTCCTACATCAGACTTCTATTTATTGACTACAGCTCCGCCTTCAACACCATAATCCCAGCCAAGCTCATATCAAAGCTCCAAAACTTAGGACTTGGCTCTCCACTCTGCAACTGGATCCTCGATTTTCTGACCAACAGTCCACAATCAGTAAGCATGAACACCAACACCTCCTCCACAATAGTCCTCAATACCGGGGCCCCGCAAGGCTGCGTACTTAGCCCCCTACTCTACTCTCTGTACACACACGACTGTGTGGCAAAACTTGGTTCCACCTCCATCTACAAGTTTGCTGACGATACGACCATAGTGGGCCGGATCTCGAATAACGACGAGTCAGAATACAGGAGGGAGATAGAGAACCTAATGGAGTGGTGTAACGACACCAATGTCTCCCTCAATGCCAGCAAAACTAAAGAGCTGGTCATTGACTTCAGGAAGCAAAGTACTGTACACACCCCTGTCAGCATCAACGGGGCCGAGGTGGAGATGGTTAGAAGTTTCAAATTCCTAGGGGTGCACATCTCCAAAAATCTGTCCTGGTCCACTCACGTCGACGCTATCACCAAGAAAGCACAACAGCGCCTAAACTTCCTCAGGAAACTAAGGAAATTCGGCATGTCTACGTTAACCCTTACCAACTTTTACAGATGCACCGCAGAAAGCATCCTATCGGGCTGCATCACAGCCTGGTATGGCAACTGCTTGGCCCAGGACCGCAAGGAACTTCAGAGAGTTGTGAATACCGCCCAGTCCATCACATGAACCTGCCTCCCATCCATTGACTCCATCTACACCTTCCGCTGCCTGGGGAAAGCGGGCAGCATAATCAAAGATCCCTCCCACCCGGCTTACTCACTCTTCCAACTTCTTCCATCAGGCAGGAGATACAAAAGTCTGAGAACACGCATGAACAGACTCAAAAACAGCTTCTTCCCCACTGTCACCAGACTCCTAAATGACCCTCTAATTGACTGACCTCATTAACACTACACCCTGTATGCTTCATCCGATGCCAGTGCTTATGTAGTAACATTGTATATCTTGTGTTGCCCTATTATGTATTTTCTTTTGTTCCCTTTTCTTCCCATGTACTTAATGATCTGTTGAGCTGCTCGCAGAAAAATACTTTTCACTGTACCTCGGTACACGTGACAATAAACAAATCCAATCCAATCTAATCCAATCAACCTTTGTTTTTTTATTCATTTAGGGGATGCGGGTTTCGCTAGTTAGGCCAGCATTTATTGCCCTTCCCTCATAGCCTTCAGAAGTTGGTGGTGAATTGCTTTCTTGAATCGCTGCAGTTCCTCAGGTGCAGGTACACCCACAGTGCTGTTAGGGAAAGAGTTCCAGGGGTTTTACCGAGAGACAGTAAAGAAACGGCGATATATTTCCAAGTCAGGATGGTGAGTGACTTGGAGGGGAACCTCCAGGTGGTGGGATTCTCAGGTATCTGCTACTCTTGTCCTTTTAGAGGGTAGTGATTGTGAGTTTGGGAGGTCCTGCCCAAGGAACTTCAGCGAGTTACTGCAGTGCACCTTGTAGATGGTACACACGGCTGCCACGATGTGTCAGTGTTAGAGGGATTGAATGTTTGTGGAAGAGGGAGCAATCAAGTGGGCTGCTTTGTCCTGGATGGTGTCAAGCTTCTTGAGTGTTGCTACACTCACCCAGGCAAGCGGAGAGTATTCTATTATACTCCTGATTTGTGCCTTGCAGATGGTGGAGAGGCTTTGTGGTGGGGTCAGGAGGTGAGATACTCACAGTAGGATTCCTAGCCTTTGACCTGCTCTGATACACTTAGTACCACTGCTGTGACCGCAACTATTTGCAATCTGAAATTATTCATGAAGGCTCGCCTTCTCAACATTGTTCCTCTCCTGAGGTATGGTAATCCTCAGATTAAATCACCACCAATCAGCTCTCCCCCTCAATGGGGAAAATAGCCAATGGCCACCTGGGACTATGGCGACGTTACCTCGACCTAGTGTCACTCAACACGACAGAGGGTATCCTCGAAGTAAAGAGGGAACTTTGGCTCCACAAAGACTGTGCAGACTTCTACCGATGCGGTTATGGACAGATGCATCTGCAGCTGGCAGTTGGGGAGGATATGTATGATTTTCCCTCTTGTTGGTTCCTTCGTCACCTGCCGCAGTCCCAGTCTAGCAACTATGTCATTTAGGGCCCGGCCAACTTGGTCTGAGGTTAAACTACCGAGCCAATCCTGGTGATGGACATTGAAGTTCCCCACCCAGGATCTGCGCTCTCAGTGTTTCCTGCCAGTGCTGTTCAACATGGAGGAGTACTAATTCATCAGCGGACGGTGGCCAATACATGGTAATCAGCAGGAGTTTTCCTTGCCCATGTTTAACCTGAAGCCATGAGACATCATGCAATCGAGAGCCGATGTTGAGGACTCCGAGAGCTATTCCCTCCCGACTCTATACCACTGTGCTGACACCTCTGGTGGGTCTGTCTTGCTGGTGTCTAGGGCATTGTCTCTAAGGTATGATTCTGTGAGTATGACTATGTCACATTGTTGCTTGACTAGTCTGTGAGACAGCTCTCCCAACAGTAAGTAAGAAGTTAGTAAGAAGGACTTTGTAGGGTCGACGGGACTGGGTTTGCCATTGACATTTCTGGGTCGATGCCGGGTTGTCCATCCAATTTTATGAATTTTTTGTGTTTTCGTAGTGGTTGAATTGAACTCAAAGAACAAAGAACAAAGAAAAGTACAGGAACAGGCCCTTCGGCCCTCCAAGCCCGTGTCGACCATGCTGACCATCTAAACTAAAATCTTCTCCACTTCCTGGGTCCGTATTCCTCTATTCTCATCCTATTCATGTATTTGTCAAGATACCCCTTAAACGTTACTATCATCCCTGCTTCCACCACCTCCTCCGACAGCAAGTTCCAGGCACCCGCTACCCTCTGTGTAAAAAAACTTGCCTTGTACATCTCCTCTAAATCTTGTCCCTCGCACCTTAAACCTATGCCCCCTAGTAATTGACCCCTCTACCCTGGGAAAAAGCCTCTGACTATCCACCCTGTCTATGCCCCTCATAATATTGTAGACCTTTATCAGGTCGCCCCTCAACCTCCGTCATTCCAGTGAGAACAAACTGAGTTTATTCAACCGTTCCTCATAGCTAATGCCCTCCATACCAGGCAACATCCTGGTAAATCTCTTCTGCACCCTCTCTAAAGCCTCCACATCCTTCTGGTAGTGTGGCGACCAGAATTGAACACTATACTCCAAGTGTGGCCTAACTAAGGTTCTATGCAGCTGCAACATGACTTGTCAATTCTTATACTCAATGCCCCGGCCAATGAAGGCAAGCATGCCGTATGCCTTCTTCACTACCTTCTCCACCTGTGTTGCCCCTTTCAGCGACCTGTGGACCTGTACAACTAGATGTCTCTGACTCTTGAGGGTTCTACCATTCACTGTATATTCCTTATCTGCAATAGACCTTCCAAAATGCATTACCTCACATGCCTGGATTAGACTCCATCTGCCATCTCTCCGCCCAAGTCTCCAAACGATCTAAATCCTGCTGCATCCTCTGACAGCCCTGATCACTAGCCGCAATTCCACCAACCTTTGTGCCGTCTGCAAACTTACTAATCAGACTAGTTACATTTTCCTCCAAATCATTTATATATACTACGAACAGCAAAGGTCCCAGCACTGATCCCTGCGAAACACCACTAGTCTTAGCCCTCCAATCAGAAAAGCACCCTTCCATTGCTACTCTCTGCCTTCTATGACCTAGCCAGTTCTGTATCCATCTTGCCAGCTCACCCCTGATCCCATGTGACTTCACCTTTTGTACCAGTCTGCCATGAGGGACCTTGTCAAAGGCCTTGCTGAAGTCCATATAGACAAAATCCACTGACCTACCTGCCTCAATAATCTTTGTGACCTCTTCGAAAAACTCAATAAAGTTAGTGAGACACGACCTCCCCTTCACAAACTGTGCTGCCTCTCGCTAATATGTCCATTTGCTTCCAAATGGGAGTAGATCCTGTCTCAAAGAATTCTCTCCAGTAATTTCCTTCCCACTGATGTAAGGTTCACCGGCCTGTAGTTCCCTGGATTATCCTTGCTACCCTTCTTCAACAAAGGAACAACATTGGCTATTCTCCAGTGTTATGGGACATCACCTGAAGACATTGAGGATCCAAAGATTTCTGTCAAGGCCTCAGCAATTTCCTCTCTTGCCTCCTTCAGTATTCTGGGGTAGATCCCATCAGGCCCTGGGGACTTCTCTACCGTAATATTTTTCAAGACGCCCAACATCTCATCTTTTTGTATCTCAATGTGACCCAGGCTATCTACACATCCTTCTCCAGACTTAACATCCGCCAATTCCTTCTCCTTGGTGAATACTGATGCAAAGTATTCAATTAGTACCTCACCCATTTCCCCTGGCTCCACACATACATTCCCTTGCCGATCCTTCATCTTTTCTTTTTGGCAAGGATACAATATCTCTCTTTATCCAAGGTTTCTGAAATTTGCCGTATTTATCCTTCTTCCGCACAGGAACATGCCGGTGCTGAATTCCTTTCAACTGACATTTGAAAGCCTCCCACAGGTCAGATGTTGATTTACCCTCAAACATCTGCCCCCAATCTAGGTTCTTCAGTTCCTGTCTAATATTGTTATAATTAGCCTTCCCCCAATTTAGCACATTCACCCTAGGTCCACTCTTATCCTTGTCCACCAGCACTTTAAAACTTACTGAATTGTGGTCACTGTTCCCGAAATGCTCCCGTACTGAAACTTCTACCACCTGGCCGGGCTAATTCCCCAATACCAGGTCCAGTACAGACCCTTCCCGAGTTGGACTATCTACATATTGTTTTAAGAAGCCCTCCTGAATGCTCCGTACAAACTCTGCCCCTTGCATTAAGTGAGTCGCAGTCAATATTTGGGAAGTTAAAGTCACCCACCACAATAACTCTGTTGCTTTGACTTCTTCCCAAAATCTGTCTACCTATCTGCTCCTCTATCTCCCACTGGCTGTTCGGAGGTCTGTAGTAAAACCCCATCATTGTCGCTACACCCTTCTTATTCCTGATCTCTACCCATATAGCCTCTCTGCCCTCTGAGGTGTCCTCCCGCAGTACAGCTGTGATATTCTCCCCAACCAGTAGCGCAACGCCGCCACCCCTTTTACATCCCCCTCCACCCCGTCTGAAACCTCTAAATCCTGGAAGGTTTATCTGCTAATCTTGTACTTCCCTTAATCAGGTCTCTGTAATGGCTACAACATCATAGTTCCAAGTACTAATCCAAGCTCTAAGTTCATCTGCCTTACCCGTTATACTTCTTGCATTAAAACATATGCACTTCAGGCCACCAGACCCACAGTTTGCAGCCACATCTCCCTGTCTGCTCTTCCTCAGAGCCATACTGGCCCTATTCCCTAGTTCTCCCTCAATGCTTTCACCTTCTGACGTATTGCTCCGGTACCCACCCCTCTGCCATACTAGTTTAAACCCTCCCGTGTAACATTCGCAAACCTCGCGGCCAGGATATTTATGCCTCTCCAGTTTAGGTGCAACCCATCCTTCTTATACAGGTCACACCTGCCCGGAAGATTTCCCAGTGATCCAGATAACGGAAACCCTCCCTCCTACTCAGCTGTTTAGCCACGTGTTTAGCTGCTCTATCTTCCTATTTCTAGCCTCACTGGCACGCAACACAGGGAGTAATCCCGAGATTACAACCCTAGAGGTCCTGTCCTTTGACTTTCTGCCTGGCTCCCTGAACTCCTGCTGCAGGACTCATGTCCATTCCTGCCTATGTCGTTAGTACTAATATGCACTACGACCTCTGCCTGTTTGCTCTCCCCCTTCAGGGTGCCTGCTACCCATTCTGAGACATCCTGGACCCTGGCATCAGGGAGGCAACATACCATCCTGGAGTCTCTTTCATGTCCACAGGAGCGCCGATCTGTGCCCCTGACGATAGAGTCTCCTATGACTATTGCCCTTCTGCACTTTGACCCTCCCTGCTGAACATCAGAGACAGCAGTGGTGCCACTGCTCTGGCTGCTGCTGTTTTCCCCTGATAGGCTATTCCCCCCAACAGTATGCAAAGCGGTGTACCTGTTCGAGAGGGGGACAACCACAGGAGATTCTTGCACTGACTGCCTGCCCCTTCTGGTGGTCACCCATCTCTCTGCTTGCAACTTTGGTGTGACCACGTCTCTATAACTCCTATCTATGACGCTTTCCGCCACCTGCATGCTCCTAAGTGCATCCAATTGCTGCTGCAACCGAACCTCGCTGAGTGACATTTAAGCACTAATTAATTAATTTAAAATAAACACTTGAATTATTGTTAGATTGAGTTACAATTAATTATCTGGCCCTGACGCAGATGATTTTTGCTGTAAAATTAAATGTTAACTACCGATCACTGCCCTCAGGTTTAGTTACTCCACTATCTAGTTAATCAATTAGATTTGTTTTGCATAATTATTGTTTTTCAAATTTAACAGATTCCCAACCAGCCAATCAGGTCACAGCTTTACTGTGATGTCACTTCAGTCCCCCCCCCCCATGCAATTTGAAAAGGTCATAAAAATAAAAATCACTTACCTTCCCATGACGCTCTCTGGTTCTCTCCCTGCAGATTAACAGTTACAGGCCAGAAGAAAGAGAAAAAAACGGTCGGGTAAAGCACCTTCTCCCACTCTGCACTGAATTACCTCACTGCACCAAATGACCAAGTTCCAATTCCCACTCTGGATGTCTCTCACTCACTCAGGATGTGTCTCCTTCACCTGCGCAAAACCACTCCCCCACTTTGGTGAGGTGCCTTCAGTTACCTCGGCCCTAAGATCTGGAATTCCCTCCCTACATATCTCCGCCTCTGACCTCACTTTTCCCCTTTGAGATGCTTGAAAAGCAGGTCATCTGATATAATATCTCTGTCTGTACTTTGATGTCATAATGCCCCTGTGAAGGATCTTGGAATGTATCATTATGTTAAAGATGCTATATAAATGTATGTTGTTATTGTTATTAATGGGAAACGTTCATATTGAGTGAGATTGTGTACTGAAGATAGCATACACATCGATGGTTAAGTAGGTTATTGTTCCTTGTAAACTCTAAAAAAGGTAGAAATTAGAAAATGACATGAACTGACCTCGCTGCAGAGAACGGAAATATCCAAATATCCAAAATGTTATGGATAGTTTCAAGTCATCAACTGAATGATGGCTTCACAAAAAGAAAGTAATGTATGAAGAAATTGGTAGGTGACCTGGGGGACCATGTCTCACAATGTAATGCTTCGTGTGGTATTTGGAGGTTCCTGATTTAAATTCTTTTGAAATTTTCATTGCATAAATAAACTCTAATCTTTATTTGAAGGAAATCTATTAATTATATTTAATTGTGTGCAGACCATTGGGGTTTCATTTGTTCCCCTATAAAAAGGAACAGAGTTTTACTGATTTACCACAAAATAGGATTATAAAGAACAGAAAGGAATTGTTTCTGATGAAGAGGTATATGTTTGCATTGTGTATCTCTAAAAATAAATTCTGAGGAAATCAAAATAAATTCTCAGGAAAGTGTGTAAAGATTAGCTCTGGTTCTATCCTTCACTAGATTTTAACACGCTACATGCTGATAATCACCTCACAAAGCTTACAGGTCTGGCTCATTTTTAGACTATCAAATAATTAGAAGGTTAGGTTTCCCCTCAGGACCTAGTGGAGAATTATATCAACAATGGACTGAAGTTATACTAATAGAAGCTGCATTCCACTTTCATGATTTTTTTTGACGTTTAGATCTTGCCAGGCAGCCCCCTCGATGATATCAGTCAGACAAGTGCACACCACAGTATGAGGAACTACTGTTCAATTCAAGCAAACCTCTCAATTTAATGTTTTCTCCTTGGAACCTGCCAAGCAAAGAGAGGAAACATTCCAATACTCTAGATTCGCACAGTTCTCCCCAGCACAAAAAACATTTGATAGAACACCAATCACCTTGTGGTACCTGTTAACGGCCACTACCTGGGAGGCTGTCATGATGCTTTAGTCATGTGACAACCGAGTATTCTGGCTTTGATAACTCTCAACCATGAATCACAACTATTGACTGATTATCAGGGGCTAGCCCCTGCAGTCATGGCTTATGGCTGTAGTGAAGCATCTGCCGACAGAGTTGAGAGAACAAGTAATGAGGCCCCTGGGCCTACTAGAAGTTTAATGGAGCAGTCAATAGGCACTTGAAGTCTCACTTTAGGTGCCTGGATAAATCAGATGGAACCCTGCAGTACAGTCCAGCAAGAATCTCTATAATCATTGTAGTTACCACATTGTGCATAATATTTCTCTCCAGCAAAGGTTACTACTTTGTGAAACTGGAAGGGATGATGATGAAGAGCATGAAAAAGGCTCAACATATCTGCCTCAGGAGGACGTCACACAAGAGGGAGGGGATGAGACAGAGGAATGAGGCAGAAACTTAAGTGTCTTCAGTAAATAAAAATTTTGAACTTGGCTAGAACTACTCCTCATAAGACGTGTATTCTCAAAGAAAGAACTTACATTTTACAGCCAATTAAATACTTGGAGGTATAGTTTCTGTTGCAATGGAATAAACACTGCAACTAATCGCAAGTGATGAATTAACCTATTTTAGTGATGTTGACTGAAGGGTATATACTGACCTGAACATAGGAAGAAATCGCCTATTCTTAAAAACACTGCCATAAGATATTTTAGATCCACCTGAGAGAGCAGGCAGTTTAACACCTCGGGCAGGATTCTCTTTTCCCGCCGCTTGTCACTGAGATTTCCCATTTAAGCCACACGCTGCCAGGAAACCTACGGGCGGGGTTATGTTAGAGATAGAGAATCCCAACTGCCAGAAAATTTCGGCCCTCATCTGAAAGGTTGCATGTTGCAAAGTGCAACACTCAGTACTGGACTGGAGTGTCGGTCTATATTGTGTGGTCAAGTCTCTGGAGTGAGACTTGAACCTGTAATTCTGATTCCTTCAGCCGTAGCTAACATTAGGGGGTAAATTTTAACACCCTCAGGATGGCTTGTAGGGGAGACACAGGAAGGGGGTTAAAAATTTTAAAATGGGAAACAAATCGTAATTCTCTAACTTTTGATTAACGGAGGTGGCTTCGGAGATGGGCTGATCACTAAAGTATTTGAAGATGGCTGCATGACTCCATTTTAATTATAGAATTTCATAGAATTTATAGTGCAGAAGGAGGCCATTCGGCCCATTGAGTCTACACCGGTCCTTACAAAGAGCACCTTGTTCAAGCCCATGTCTCTACCCTATCCCCGTAACCCAGTAACCCCCACTTAACCTTTTTGGATACTAAGGGCAATTTAACATGGCCAATCCACCTAACCTGCACATGTTTGGACAGTGGGAGGAAACCAGAGCAGCTGGAGGAAACCCACGCAGACACGGGGAGAACATGCAGACTCTGCACAGACAGTGGCCTAAGCCGAGAATCGAAACTGGGACCCTGAAGCTGTGAAGCAACTGTGTGAACTGCTATGCTACCATGCTGCCCATTATATTTGAAGTCAATTAAATTTGACTTCTGTCAGTAAAAATGAAGCGAGAAATGGCAAACCCATGAGTGAAGTCCCATTTTACACTGCTGCGTTCAGGATGAGAAGGAATGTTTCCACAAGGCTGGCCTCTACCATGTCTGACAGACCCCTCTACCCTCTTGCTTGGCGTCTGATTGCCTTCTCCCATCATCCCTCCCCTGCCCCCAAATTTCTTCCACTTGAGATCCAGATACCTGGTTCATTTCCTCCAGTAATATTTATTTCTCCCCATGATGTTTGAAAGCTCTGAGTTCACACATTCTACCTGAATCATGTTAGTCCTTCATGCCAGCTGTCCTACTTGCTCTAGCCCCAAATCTGCTATTTCAGTGAGGTGTAAGATAAAGATGAGGTGGATGGCTCAGAAGAATCCTACATGACCAAAGTGACTCTTGCCTCAGTGATGCTGTTGTTGCTGAAGGACTCACTTCCATCTGCCAGCCCTCAGCATTGCCGGATCTGGAGAGAGAGATAAAGCACGACTCCAGGTTGATGACATAACCTGCGTCAATGCTAAACATCTTTAAAGCCTTGTTATCATGAATTTCCTTCCATTATCTGGAGAGTGAATTGAGTCCCTGTATACCAAACTAGTTCTGCTGTATTATCATCAACTTTGAAGAAATTCAACAACTCCTGCTTTCAGCTACCTGGACCCGACTGAACATTAGCTCTTATATGACAGAACCTTCACCGGATTCTGACAGTCACCTGAATTAATACCCATTTCTTTGAGTTTTTTTTGTTTGAAATTGTCATCAGTTACAAACCTATTTTCTTTCCTGTCTCCTTGTCGTGTGCTTTTGTTTTATGAAGTTGCAAAGACCATCCCTCAGGTTTGAATGTATGAATAAACAATATTCTGATTTAACCCTAAAGAGAGTTTTCTGTGAGTCACTTTAAAACTGAGTTCATAGAGATAGGGTTTTGGTAAACATGCCGCAGCTTATTCCAAAAAAATGAAACCACCTCTGCTTAGGGGCGATCGGTAAGAAAATCGAAGAGTTCAGTTGGCTTTCACCTGTCCATAACAGAATAGAAGGAATAAATATGTCCTGCTATGGACAAAGAAACCAAAGATCAGTAACAGAGGCTGTATACACAAAAGCAAGAACTGAATAGTGAAACCATTTTAGATAAAGGGTGTCTTTCTCATTGGCGCGCAGTTCACTTGCGGCAGGATTATCCATTCCCAAGGGGCTCCTTTCTTAAGGAGGTCTGAAAGTGGGGCTGCCTTGGCCGCAAAACCATCGATATGGTTCCGACAATACCCAACCAGTCCTAAAAATGACCGGAGGGCTGAAACATTTTGGGGAAGGGGCAATTTGACGATTGAGTCAATTCTTTTGAACTCGATCTCGCGTTTGTCGTGCGTGATGACTGTACCCAAATACATCACTTGATTCCCCAATATTTGGGCCTTTCTGGGGTTAACCTTATATCCGATTGAGTTCAGAAGTTCCAGGAGTTCAGACAGAAGCGTGATGTGCTCTGCCTTGATGTCTGTCTGCAGTAATAGGTCACCCACATACTGTACCAGAGATTCGGGTCGGGAAAATTTTGCTAGTCCATTTGCCAGCTGCCGGTGGAAAATGGAGGGGGAATTGTGGAATCCTTGTGGGAGGCATGTCCACGTGTACTGCTGTCCTTTGAATGTGAAGGAAAATTTGTACTGGCACGCCTTTGCCAATGGGATTGACCAAAAGCCGTTGCTAATGTCCAATACCGTGAAATATTTGGAGTGGAGTCCCTGCTTGAGCATGGTCTCAGGACTTGTTGCTACCGTGGGGGCTACTGCTGGGGTAACTTTGTTGAGTTCCCGATAATCAATGGTCAGACGCCATGATCCGTCGGGCTTCCTCACTGGCCAAATAGGGGCATTATTAGTCAAGGCTACTGTCCTAAGTACACCCTGCTCTAATAAGCTCTCTATAACTTTTCCAATTTCTCCCTCCGCTTCTAGGGGAAATCTGTACTGTCTCTGTGGTCTCGGGTCAGGTCCAGTAATTTGAAATTGTCCAGTCATTCTGCCGCAGTCGTGCCGGTGACTGGCAAATGCTGTCCTGTGTTTGTTCAGTACTGCACTAACCTGTTTGTCCGTTCTAAGTGTGGTCAGGTGAAAACAATAGTCGCCTACTGCGCTAATCCTGTTCGTATACTCTCCCACTGTGAGCGTTGCGGTTGCTCTGTCAGATTTCGCCATTCGCCAGACACACTGATTGACTGGGTCGAAAGACTGGCTATGGGCATTCATAAAGTCAATGCCCAGTATGTGTTCTGCTGTGCGGGGCAGATTAACTAAAACAACGGGGTGTCTGGTGGAGATATTCCCTAGTTGGATGGATACAGGGGCTGTAATGTGTCCCTGCTGTGAGTGGCCTGTAAAGCCGCTGAGTGTAATTGAAGCTGTAGTGGGCCACCTGTCTGCCTGTGGTGTAGTGGAGGAATTAATGGTAGTGCGGGACCCTCCTGTGTCCCAAAGTAATTCTATGGGCTTACCCCGAATTTTCGCCGTGACCACCGGTCTTCCGGATTGGTCCCAGAGGGTGTCACAGACCCAAGTGGGGGGGCCCGAACACCGTCAGTTCGTTCCATCCACATTGGTCTGTCCTGACTGCATTCCTATTCTATGGATAGGCTTAGCTTTGTTCCAGTTCAGAGTGCCTGTCTGCTGGCCTCTCTGAGATTTCTGCGGGCCGTTGCATTCCCTAGCAAAATTCCCTAACTGTCCGCAGTTATAACATTCCTGTGACTTCTGTGGGGGGCTGTTCTTTCCCTCATTTACCCATGCGGGGTTTTGGTGTGCTCTTACTGCTTGGATATCTGCTGCAGCCTGAGCTTCTTCGGGGTTCTTTACTGTTACCTTGCCTTGGACAGATTGCTCCTAAGCGCAGGACAATCTTTTTAATACCCATTTTTCATTATGGGCCTCTTCTGAGGGGTCATAATTGCTGCAGACATTCTGTCCTGCATCTGTGGCATGGGAGATGATGGTGCGGGTACATTTAACCATATTATCTCGGGTTAAATGTGCGCGGTCTAAATCACCAAAAACGGCAGTGAAATGAATCCATAGCCTTCCTGCGAATGCTGTGGGGTGCTCGGTCCTTTTCTGCCTACACTTATTTAGGCCTTCGACTGGGTCTCCTCTGTTGTACCCTATAGCTGTTTGCATCTCTTCGAGGGTGCCTCCTCCAACGTTCTGTGGGTCAGGGAGGGCTGCTACAACTGATGAGTCTAAACTCAAGACTGTGAGCTTCACCTGCTCTCGCTCATCCAGGCCATACATGGTCGCCCGCTGTTTCACTCGTGCAAAAAATTGGTGGGGGTCTGCAGTGGGGAGGAATGGGGTGATTTTCTCACACGCATCCCTTAGTTGTGTTACGGTTAAGGGGGTGGTGTATGTGATCTCGGGTGCACCTTCTGCGGTTGCTTTTCTTTGGGTGGTGACTGGGTTCACTGGTGCGGGTGCTATTTGATCTGTGGGGGGTTGGGGCGCTTTCCTTTTCTGCTGCGCTGCTGGCGCACATGTTCCCTGAACAAATCGCTGCACTGTTTCACTCAACTCCTGCCAATCTGGGGCATTTTCTTCTTCTAACTGTGTTCCAAATGTCTCTTGGAAGCCATTCTGCACAGAAAGCAGAGATTGCAGCTCAGCAATCTGCTTCCTACATTTTGCGTGGTCCACGTTGCTTTGCCTTTGTTCAGTGGTGGCAGCATGGAGTGCCCTTAAAGCTGCTTTTAGGTCACTACACTACTTCTTCAGTGTCCCTACCTGCTTTTCTGACTCTTCTCTTATCAAGACTGCACGCTGCACATCTTGATAGGCTTTTTCATATTGAACTTGAGAGCTGCTCAGATGGGCTAGACAAGACTGGTGTTCCCTCTTGGCATCATCCACCTCTCTATCCTTATCTGCCAGTCGTTGTGTCAATCCTATATTCTCCTTTTCGATGTCCCTGACATCCACTTTGCTCATTCTGTTTTTCTCTTCTAACTCTGCTCGGAGCGTCCTGACGACCTCCTCTGTGCCTCGCAATTGTGCCAAGCAGGACACAATTGCCATCGGCTTACGTGCTTTACTTAAACTCTTCTTGTGAATGTCAGATAGGTTCTCCCACCAAGTATGCCCTATACTCCCGGGACCTGTCTCCTCATTCACACAAAACTCACTCCAAAGAGGCCATCCTTTCCCTTTGAGATACTTCCTGAGTTCCAGCTCCCAAACGGGACACTGACCTACTCTGCTGCTGTTGGTCGCTGCGACCACGAACTGCTCTGGGTTCATGAGGCGTTCAATTGCCTGCATGGCCATTTCTTTTTCTCCTATGCTCTCTTAAATTTGGAACGAGGGATAATAAGGCAATGCTTATAAAATACGGGTACGGCTTTCGCTATGTTCCGAATTATAAAACTCCCGACAGTTTGTCGCAACAAAAATCTCACGGTTTTACCTTACAACCCTGTTAGTTACGCATGCAAAAACACACTTCCGAATTAGGAGTATTGGTTTGAACTACTTGAACACTTGTAGTTTTTCCTTTTCCCAGTTGGATTTCAGATTCAAATTTCTGGGTTCTCTCGGAGTGCGGGGGGGGGGGGGGGGGGGGGGGGGGCACTTCTAATCGAGTACCGTCGGATGTCGCCATTAAATGTTGCTCGTTCTGGGTGAGTGTGCTTAACACTCAATTTGGCTCTGTTTCTTTACTTAGCTTTGGAGTCGCCAGGTATCGTTAAGATACCGCCACAAGTTTCAAGGTCAAGTTCAAAGCAATAAAACCATACACAAATTAGTAAGTTCAAACAAGACACGTTTATTATATTACAGTAATCTACTAATCATGCATATAAAACAATAAGACTAGGCTAATCCTACCACTAATAGGCCAAATACTTATCTGGATAAGGGGACTGCCGGATCAGGGAACAACGGCTTCTAGCTTTGTCCTGGATCCGCAGGCTTCTAGTAGTTATGGACTACAGGGGGTCAGGAGTGTCTACTCTCGTAGCGTGCGTTGTGACACTTGTTGGCGGCTGCTGTCCAGACCTCTCCTCCTCAAGGTTCTTCTGCTGCAACGGTGTTCTGCTGAGAGGGCTGGCTGGTCAAGGAGAGGCTGGCAGAGAGAGAGAGCTGGGGTCGGGGTCTCTGTCTTATACTCCTCTCAGGGTCTTGCGCCCACCTGGGTGGACCCTCTATACACTCGCAATTGATTGGGTCTCTTCCCAATCGATTGATTTGAATTCCCCAATAACAGGGCAGTATCTCGATCACTGGGGCGGTTCTTGGGACTTATTGTTTTGGGCTTCTTTGGCGCCGAAAAGTCTGGCCTTCCATTGAATGTATTGATTAGTGTTAACTTGTTTCTATTGTGCCTGGGGATCGCCCGGTATCGCCTCATTAATATGTTAACTTGTTTCTTTTCATAGTGCTGTCTGGTTTCGGCAACAGTCAAAACTGGTTTCTGCAGTCGTCTGAATATACAAGCGCTTTGCAAGCTGCTTGCTTTTTACAACATGTCCATTTTCCCTGCATTCCTTGCAATCTTCCATTTTGTGTTGGGCAGTGGTCACCCCAGGTGGCTACAATATTTCAATAGTTTGGGATAAAATTCAGTTGGAGTAATTCATGATTGTCTGATTAGTGAGTTGCTTTCATTCAACAACATTGAAGTCTGCTGCACGGGTCTTTTCAGAAACACAACTGCTAATTTGCGTATAAAATGATGTATAATGCACACGCTCATTTCTAGTGCAGCCTGTACCAGGCTTAATTTTGGTGAGGGCGTTAGTGCGTGAGTGAAGAGCGTGTGCCAGAAGAATGCAGGCATCAGTCATGAGTAATAATGGTTTGACACCGGCAGTACCATTTTTGACCTCAACACTCCAAGTGAGACCCTCGCTAACTTCGCACAGCTGTGAAGAAACCTACCAAATCTATTTACAGGGATCATCAACTTCTTTCAGATTAGTTGTTGATTGAGTTCTATTGAGCTGTGTTAACCTTTGGAAGTGCTGTGAGTTTTCTACTGCTATTTAACGATGCTGAGGTTGATAGGGTGCAGTGTTGCCTGTTGTGAATGCCTTGGTTTTGAGTTCAGAGGTTTTGGTCAGGCCACTTGCTCCCAGCTATGGGTAGTATTTTGACCTGCAGTTTAGCAGATAGATTATGCAGAGGTGCCAGAGGAGGAAATAAAAGCCACCAAAAATCCATCATTCCAATCCAACTTTATTGGACAAATCATCTGACATTCCATGTAAATTGACCTAATTAACAGTGTGTATTCACTCATGTCTCTCTTCCATGTGCCCTGGCCTATCCTGGTGTTCTGACACAATGCTACCCAGTGGCTCAATGTGGCTGCTGGCAGCTTTTGAATTCCAGTGGAGGAGATTTCTTGGATGACCTCAAGCAGCCCAAGTCTTGAGAGCCTGGTTTCAGACTAGACCAATGGTTGGCATGGATAGCAGCAATCTACGCTGGCACTAGCTGACCAGCAACAGCAGG
Source organism: Scyliorhinus canicula (assembly GCF_902713615.1). Taxonomy (NCBI): domain Eukaryota; kingdom Metazoa; phylum Chordata; class Chondrichthyes; order Carcharhiniformes; family Scyliorhinidae; genus Scyliorhinus; species Scyliorhinus canicula. The sequence continues at coordinate 81,410,690 of NC_052148.1, forward strand.
GGCACTAGTAGAGTGCCAAAGGTGGGAAGATAAATGCTATCAGCCTAAGAGAGGTCGCCAGATCATACTCCACAGAGCCACTACCACCTGTGACTTCAGTCTGGGCTTCCACTCCACACTATTACAATCCCAGACCAGACCCCAACAGTGGCTAGGATACTGGACAGAAACCATAATATTTTAGTTTAATTTTGTAAGACTCTGAGGAAAGGATACGCCATCAGTGATTTCACAAATATTCTTTTTTTCATTCATTTATGGGATGTGGCCATCCCTGGTTAGGCCAGCATTTATTGCCCATCCCTAGTTGCCCTTCAGAAGGTGGTGGTGAGTTGCCTTCTTAAACCGCTGCAGTCTTGAGGCATAGGTACACCCACTGTGCTGTTAAGAAGGAAGTTCCAGGATTATTACCCAGCGACAGTGAAGGAACGGCGATATATTTCCAAGTCAGGGTGGTGAGTGACTTGGAGGGGACCTCCAGATCGTAGGGTTCCCAGGTATCTGCTGCTCTTGTCCTTATAGATGGTACTATTAATCGTTTTGAAGGTTCTGCCTGAGGAATCTTGGCGAATTCCTGTAGTGCATCTTGTTGGTGTTTCACATGGCTGTAAAATATCTTTACCATCACACCAGAAAATAGCTTACAATTACCTCTTAAACAATGCTACTCAATACAGTGGATTCAATACCCTTAACTGCTATTTTTATTCCTCCTCAAACAACAATAAAAACCATCTTAGCTCTTAATCTACTTTAAGTACAATAGGAATACCTGCTGCACAGTGATATTCTTTGAGAAAGAGAGATCTTTTGACACTTCTTTTTAAAAAAATCTGAATCCTGTGAGAACCATGCAGAAACTCTGGCTGTATTTCTTCAGAAGATGCTTCTCAGCTTGTTTCAGCTCCCCTTGTTCTTAAACAAGTCTGCACCATTTGTAAAGACTATTAATCTCTTTTAAGTGAACTGCAGTCAGAGTAAGCTGCTTGAGATATGGTTCCAGCTTCACCCAGAACTCTACTGATCTGCTTTTCCTGCAAAATGCCCGATACCTTATCTCCACCAAGTAACAATATAATCTTCTGAAATCTAATTCATTCTAGGGGGACTCCCCTCAATCAAAAGAAAAATGCGTTAGCCAAAGCTTTTTACAGTGGCTTAATTGGACCCCTGGCTCCCAAAACCTTTGTTGTCTTTCAAACTAAAATTTATTTTAAAATGTGACTGCAGTCCAATACTAACTCAGGTTTTTAACCTGTACTGCATCAAATAACTATAATACAATATAGCTGGAACTCCTGCACTCATCACAGCACTCAAATGGTGCGTGGCTTCTGCTTCTGCTGTAATTGAAACTGAGACTTAGGCCATCAGACATTGCATCATGCTCAGGTCCACAAAGGTTCTCATGGAGTTGCCCACCACTCCCATATTGAGAAGACTGGGCTCCAAGCACAGAACAAAGCCCTGTGCCAGGTTGATCCTGGACTCCTCCATGTTCCTTGTCAGTGGAGAGGGTTTTCTGTCAGCCGTGCCAATGGATCAAGCATTTTTCTGGATATGCCCATCAGCCCTCATCTGTAAGTCACCCCTTGCAAGTCTTCTTCTGCAGCAGGACCTTGTTAACATGTGTACAGTCTGCTGCTCTGGAGAGCTGGAATTTGTGCAACCCTTTTCCCCTGTCTTGCCTGCAGGCCATTTGTGCAGATCGCACCTCTATGTTGAGCTGTTAGTTATGGACAGTAAATTCGAGCAACAATGTGTCTTCATCATCAGTCTCTTGCTGTCTTTGCACTTCATGCTTCTTGGATTGGATTTGTTTATTGTCATGTGTACCAAGGTACAGTGAAAAGTATTTTTCTGCGAGCAGCTCAACACATCATTAAGTACATGGGAAGAAAAGGGAACAAAAGAAAATACATAATAGGGCAACACAAGATATGCAGTGTAACTACATAAGCACTGGCATCGGATGAAGCATACAGGGTGTAGTGTTAATGAGGTCAGTCAATTAGAGGGTCATTTAGGAGTCTGGTGACAGTGGGGAAGAAGCTGTTTTTGAGTATGTTCATGCATGTTCTCAGACTTTTGTATCTCCTGCCTGATGGAAGAAGTTGGAAGAGTGAGTAAGCCGGGTGGGAGGGATCTTTGATTATGCTGCCCGCTTTCCCCAGGCAGCGGGAGGTGTAGATGGAGTCAATGGATGGGAGGCAGGTTCGTGTGATGGACTGGGCGGTATTCACGACTCTCTGAAGTTTCTTGCGGTCCTGGGCCGAGCAGTTGCCATACCAGGCTGTGATGCAGCCCGATAGTGTACTTTCTATGGTGCATCTGTAAAAGTTGGGAAGGGTTAATGTGGACATGCCGAATTTCCTTAGTTCTGCACCATTGCCTGGTCAGGAGGCAATTCTTGGGTATCAGAAAGGAGGGACATGAGAGTAAAGTTGTGGGAGTTTTTCCAGGGGTCAGTGTGGTGTGTCCTAATCATCTGCCTATAGTTGCATCAAGCTGTTCAGTGTCCAGGCGGGTCTTGACATTCATTAGTTTCTGGACAGACAAAGTCAGCCAAGCTGAGAGAGCCAGAGGCTTCACAGCGATTGCTCAGTTCCCCCACATCCAGGGTGCCACCGATAGGACCCCATGCAGCCATCAATGTACCAGTGGGTGAACAGGGTGCCTTCATGAACAGAAAGGGTTTCCACCCAAAAACGTTTGGATCATTTGCAATCACAAGGCACAGATTTTGCAAGCCTATGCAAGGTACCCTGGCAGCTCCCATGATACCTGCACCCTGTGACAGTCTCAGGCACTAAAACGTGTGTCGCTCCAGCCTGGATGACAAGGGCTCTCTTTTGAACAAGTAGATAACTCTGGAATATCTTGCTAATAATCATATGCAGCACTTTGCACAATTTATCTCTGGCAAAAATGATCCAGTGAAGAATGAGGATAACAAGGCAGTTCCAGATGCCATGGCGTATGACTCAAGTGATGGATCTGATGAGGAGCTTGGGGAAGCATATGTGGGAACCTACAGGGAGGCAGATCATCAGGGAGGCTTTGATTCCACACATCGTGAAGCCATTGAGTCTGCCTCATTCCAAGGACACAGTTTCCTGACCAGATATTTGTGATAAGCCAAGCCATGATCCCAAAGTCCATGCAATAAATTTCCAAACCCCTGCACCTCTGATAAACATCAAACATACTAAGGTCATTAAAACAAAATCAATCTTTATCTCTTCTGCAAAGTCACAGAAATGGAAAATAACATAACATGGTGTTAACATTCAAACCAAACAAAAACTTTACAGTGATGAAAGGAAATAATATCACCCGCCAAAGTTAATTTTTGTGCCTGAGGTGCCTTAAACTTATGTTTGAGAGTGCTGCACCTTGGCTAACCCCCCCCCCCCCCCCCCCCCCCCCCCACCCCCTGCTGCTGTGTCGACCCTGGTGACCTTGGCGTTTGTCCTCTGACCAGTGCAGATGCTGCCTGGAAGGATGCATCCAGCACTTTGCCTGGGCACTCCTGTGAACATTGTCTCACCAGATGTAATGGTCATTGGCAGAGGGGGAGAGGGAATGCTGCTGTCATCCGGAGTGCCCTGAGAGGAACTCACAGCAATGCCAAGCAGCTCTCAACATCCTATGTTTTATCTTTTTAAACCTCCCTCCCCACCATTGATGGACTAGGTGCCTCCTCAATCTCTCATACTTCCTGACTTCCTGAGGGCTTGAGGTCTGAGTGCAACCCCAGGAACCCTTGATTCTGTTCCTGTCAGGGATCATGGCACACAGACCTTCAGGGATCTCCATTTGATCTTCCCGCGCACCCCACTGGACATCCAGCTTTTGCCTCCTGGTGGACAACTCCAGAAGCACATCATTTGCTTCAGACTTAGCATGGTTTCCTCTGACTGCTGGCATCCTGGGTACTCTCTACCTCCGCCAGTTCCTCAATAGGGGCTGGTTTAGCTCACTCGGCTAAATCGCTGGCTTTTAAAGCAGACCAAGCAGGCCAGGAGCACGGTTCGATTCCCGTACCAGCCTCCCCGGACAGGCGCCGGAATGTGGCGACTAGGGGCTTTTCACAGTAACTTCATTGAAGCCTACTTGTGACAATAAGCGATCTTCATTTCATATGAGTGTGCCCTGCCCTCCTCGCAGTGCACTACCATCTGAGCCAACAAACGAATCCCCACCAATGCGCTATATTTGCATTATATTATATTATATTTGCTATTGTTGCCTGGTTCAGAGAGAGGGTGTGACGCTGATGCATCTGTCTGTTTGTCCTCCTCAGCTCTTAAAGGAGGGGGTGCGGTACTTGTGGTCTCTGGAGTCTCTTGAGGATGTCACATCTGAGGAAGGAATACAATATATAATAATAATCTTTATTTGTGTCACAAGTAGGCTTACATTGATATTGGAATGAAGTTACTGTGAAAATCCCCTAGTCGCTGCACTCCTGCTCCTGGTCGGGTACTCTGAGGAAGAATCCAGAATGTCCAATTCACCTAACAAGCATGTCTTTCAGGACTTGTGGGAGGAAACTGGAGCACCCGGAGGAAACCCACGCAGACACATGGAGAACATGCAGCCTCCCCACAGTGACCCAAGCAGGGGAATCGAACCAGATTCCTGGAGCTGTGAAGTAACAGTGCTAACCACTGTGCTACCATGCTGCTAGTACATTCAATCACCACATAGTCAAGTTTCATGGTGGGTGGGCTGGTGACACAATAGCGCCATTGTGATTGGAGAATCAATAGGCACTCTTGCTTTGACAATTCCATTTCAGAAGACATGCCAGACACTATTTCCATTCTCCACCAGTCTCACATGTGTGTACTGCACTCTTATCTTCAACCAGGGCCTTGTTTTTCAGACAACTGGTGGAGTAGGTTCGCTGGTGGTATACAGCTCCAGGACATCCATCTTGTAACAAGTGAAGACGAGTATGTTGGGATGCCCAGCACCCATTCTAGTATGCTCAACTGAATTATGGCTTCTCTTCTCCTGAAAGATGGACGGCACGATAGCACAGTGGTTAGCACTGTTGCTTCACAGCTCCAGGGTCCCTGGTTTGTTTCTGGCTTGAGTCACTGTCTACGCAGAGTCTGTACGTTCTCCCCGTGCCTGCATGGGTTTCTTCCAGTCCAAAGATGTGCAGGTTAGGTGGATTGGTAATGGTAAAATTGCCTTTTGTGTCCAAACAAGAGGTTAGATGGGTTACTGGGTTACAGGGATAGAGTGGAGATGTGGGCTTGGGTGTGGTGCTCTTTCCAAGGATCAATGCAGACTTGATGGTCCGAATGGCCTCCTTCTGCACTGCAAATTCTATGATTCTATGAAAGAGAAGGAGAGAACTTGTCATCAGTGTCCCTGACCTGACAGCACTATTCTAGCATCTAGCACCCCCCCGACCCCCCCCCCCCCCCCCCCCCCCCCCCCCCCCACTACCACCCCTCCTGAGACCGTGTTACAGGGTGCATCAGAGTTTCACACCTCACACCAAGTTGGCAGTCCTCCCAGCCTTGGCTGGCAGAGGCTTTAGTGCCAGTTGGCATGCACTTTCTCACACTCCTGAGCGTCATGAAGAATGGTCACTTGACTACGCAACTCCACACAGTTCCAAGGCAACTCTGTACTCACCCTTGCTGACTGCAGAACTATGTTAAACCTTTTGTGTCACCGTATCCCAATGCAGCTGACCACACCATACCCGATAATTGGGGCGGCACGGTGGTTAGCACTGCCACCTTACAGTCCCACGGACCCGGATTCAGTTCTGGCCTTGGGTTAATAGCTGTGTGCAGTTTGTACATTCTCCTCCTGCCTGCATGGGTTTCCTCCGGGTGCTCTGGTTTCCTCCCACAATCCAAAAATGTGCTGCTTAGGTGGTTTGGCCATGCTAAATTGCCCCTTAGTATCCAGTAAGGTTAGGCGGAGTTATGGGGTTACGGTGGTAGGGCAGGTGAGTGGGTACAGCTCTAGTGTTGTTTCAGAGGGTCGGCGCAGACTCAATGGGCCTAATAACAAGACAGTTATTCTATTCCTTCCAGACAGTTTCCTCAGCCACCCCACAGTTTCTTGCAGCTATCATGGAGCTGTTTCTACAATTTTAAAATTCCACATTGGACCCTGTACATGACCAACTCCCTCCCCTTCCCAACCATCAGCCTAACCAGGGGATGCATTTCACACTGGGCGGGGGGGGGGGGGGGGGGGGGGGGGGGGTGGGGCCTTAATTAGTTGCCCAGCGTGAAATAATGTTTGCAATGCAATGTAGCCCAGAAGCAGGTTTCACATCTGCTTCCAGGCCCACTGACCGTGTATATCCAACAGGCGTGAATTTCAGGCCTGAGACTTGCAGGCTTGAGTTAAGTAGCTCGAGTTTGTTCTCGGCTCACTTAAGTTTTACATTCTTAAGTCTCGCATGTAGACTCTTAACTGCATGCATACTATTGCCTGCACAATGCAGTTATTATAATGAGAAGACAACATTGCGGGTTCCCTCAATTGCAAAATTTAGGAGAGAGTTTCAATGTTCCTTGGCCTCTTCTGGCCAGTTGGTTCCCCCCCCACTCACCATGTTTCCACTGCAGATGGACAGACAGCTGAAAACGTCTCCTAGCTGACGTTAACATTCTACGGCAACACCAATATCGTCTGAGGTGAAAATGCAACATTTGTAATTTCTTTGACAATTCAAAGCGAAAAAAAGGGAAAGAAAAGTCAAACAATGAAAGAAATGGAAAGGCATCTGAACAGAATTCAGGAGGTGCAGCGATTAATAAATTTTGAGACTGAAATGAGAGAAAATAGAAATGTCAGCAAGATGAAGATGATAAAACAAAGAATAAAATTAGAAAGCAGGAAAGGACTGCAATGTAAAGAAAAGACTGTATCCCTCCGTTGTTGTACTGGCCGTTAGGTTTTGGTGACATACTGCCATAATGCTGTGCTCAAATGTTAATATTACTGAAGTGTTATGTAAATTTCCCTGTGCTGTATAGTGAACTTATCATAGTCATCAAATGATTTTCTAACACAGATCGCATGTGCAATTGTAATGGCGACTTTATAATAAGGAATAAATCAGTGGAACAGTACCCATTTATTCCCACTAATTTGTTGGTGGGTTGGAGATAGTGAAGGTGGTGAAATAATGAGGTGAATAATGTGTGAAGAAATCAGCTTCACTGATATGTGTGCCTGTCAGCAGCACTGGCACGATAACAAGTGAAAGGAAATGAATATGTAAGTAGAGACAGGGTGAACGAGAGTGAGGCTAGTGCAAAAATACATAGAGGAGGACAAAAAACGAAAGAAATGAAATCGGAGAAGCAAAATAAGGATGCACATTAAAGGAAAGACTATTTAAAAATATGACAGTCCCCCAGCAGAGTCTGCACCAGCCAAGATGTTTAATTAGGCCACCAATTTTTCAGTCAGGGATTTTTGCTTCTTTGCTTTTATAGATTCAGTGGTCAGTAATATGTATGAGTCTATTTTGACATTGGCCGGGAGTCTCCGGCTCTCCCTCTAATAATAATAATCGCTTATTGTCACAAGTAGGCTTCAATGAAGTTACTGTGAAAAGCACCTTGTCGCCACATTCCGGCACCTGTTCGGAGAGGCTGGTATAGGAATTGAACCCGCGCTGCTGGCATTATTCTGCATTACAAGCCAGCTGTCTTAGCCCACTGTGCTAAACCAACCACATGGCCTAAAATCAGGATTCATGATTGGACAGAAAATAGTGCATCGGCCCAAAAACGTGGGGCGGATTCTCCTTCCCGCCCCACCCATTGTCTGGTGCAGCGCACCCCCACCAGCAGCGAAATTCTCCGTCCCAGCAGCCGGCCAATGGGGTTTCCCATTATGTGCAACCCCGTGCCATCAGGAAAGCCATGGGTATGAGTGCACTGCCAGCGAAACGGAGGGTTCCGCCGATGGCGAATCTAGCCCGTGATTTACGCCCTGTGTCAGACACGTTGTGAGTCTCAGATCCTGCCCATGGCCATATGGGGTTTTGTGCTCAAAGCGGGCGAGAACCCGATTATTGTGCGAAACCCCTTTTTTACTTGTCGTTAGTGAGCTTAAGCTTGAAGCCTGATTGAAAGCCCCCCCACCCCCAGCGGTAACTGCACTGGGCAGGTTTTGATGCAGATCCTGACAAGCATGGACCTCATGTGTTGGACCCCAAGGGGCCTGGAGGTTGGGTGGGCTTGGGCTGGGCCAAGGAGTTGACCTCGGGATGGGGGTCTGTGGCTGGACTGCCCCTTGTACCCCTGGGAAATCGGAATATCATTCTTGGCATGGTGATTTCAGGCAGGTCTCGGATCAAAATCTTCATTCTTGTCTGTGTACTGTGAAAACGTTGAAGTGGCCCGTTCACTTTAATCTCCATGCTCCCGGGACACCTGGAAGGTTTCTAAATGACAGTATTCTGCAGAAGGAATTTCCCTTTTTCTCGCTCAGAAGCTGAAGGTGTGAGAAGACTCCTTTCACGTCCTCTGACTGACAGGGGAAGTCACTTTCTGGGGAGGGGGGGATTCCCTTTTGTAGCCTGTGTGAGCGGCAGTTGCAGCCTGGCCATTTTGAATGGCCTACTTGACAGCTGCAGAGCAAATCAAACAGTTCATTGATGATACAAGCCAGGAAGCCTCAAGAACTTTCCCTGTCTCCACAACTGCTCACTCAGCCCAAGCTTTAAACACTCATTTTTTTCTTTCTGGAAAGCTTAAAACCTTAGCGAACTGGTTGTTTTCATTCAATTTCATACTCCAGCACCTTCCACTCGACTTTGATTGACAGATTAATGACTTTAACTCAGCAGGCAGGAGCTTTGCTTATTTATCTTTCCCTTCAAGGTTGAATGCATCTAAAGTACCTCCATTCTTCTTAACTTCAATGTTAGAAACATGGCAGTTAGAAAAGAGGAACTGAAAGCACTTATCTGCCTTGAAATTGCCTGCAGATGTCAACCAGAATAGAAACATATGGGAGCCATTTGTCACTTGCGGCCTGCCCCTCCATTCATTATGATCAAGGCTGATCATCCAACTCAATAGTCTAATCCTGCCTTTCCCCCATATCCTTCAATCCCCTTTGCCCCAAATGTTATATCTAACTTCTTCTTGAAAACATACAATGTTTTGGCCTCAACTACTTTCAGTGGTAATGAATACCACAGGCTGATC